>NW_024470067.1:0-622541 GCF_000721775.1 Aureobasidium melanogenum CBS 110374
AACCCTAACCCTATACCTATACACACTGACTTCCTGGAGAGCAAGCTTGCGTTAATGGCGTCGATTGTATCTTTCAGAAATCCAATCATCCCCGTTTAGAACCTGATCCATCCATTATTCGTGTCGGGTCAGATTATTTTCCGGTCACATCACCCTTCGAGTACTTTCCTGGCATACCAATCTACCATTCAAAGAACTTGATCCAATGGGAGTTGATTGGTCATGTCTTGACAAGATCTTCGCAGCTCAACATGCGCACCGTCGAACCGAGTGGTGGTGTATGGGCGCCTACATCGAGATACCACAAGCAACGACAACGTTTTTACGTGTCTGTCGGCGTCACACAACGATTCCGACCAGATACTTGGGTGAGTGGACTGTCTGCATCAGTGTAGCTTTGTCACTGATGACAGCCCAGGATCTTACCATACCTTGTGGATTTCAGGTGTGGAAAGACGACATCTTTAAGCGCGGGAGCTGGAGCGATCCCACCTATTTCGATGTACTGGGAATCGATCAAGACGTGAGTCAACAAGCCGCAATACTTATGAATTACTCTGCTAATGCTGAAAATAGCTGTTCTTTGACGATGACGGCAAGACCTACTTTTCAACTGTGAACATGGTCCGCGACCCTAGCGTCATTGCGGGTGGGCTATGTCTAGCCACATCTACTTGCGAGATTGACCTAGATTCTGGAAACTCGTTATCACCCTCGAGTTGGGTGCGTATTTGGAGCGCACCAAATGGTGTCGCCGAAGGTCCTCACATCTTCAAGCTGGACGAATACTGGTATCTGTCCACTGCTAAAGGAGGCACAGACGAAGGCCATCAGCAGTGGATCTCGAGATCAACGACTGGTCTTTTGGGTTCGTGGGAGACAGGACCAGAGGGGACGGTTAACCCACTCATTTTCAAGGACGACCACGCGGAGATCAGGAACACGGGCCATATGGACATGGTCACAGACACAGAGGGTAACCGGTGGGCTGTGCTTCTGGGTGTACGACCGCAAGGCGCGGTGGGCGAGTTGTTGTCAAGCTTGGGTAGAGAAACCTTGATGGAGTGGTCTGACGACGGTTGGTCCGTCATTAATGACCGCGAACCCATCATTCTGACATGCGAGGGACCAGGACTGCCATTGCTAGATCCACCATCTTCATGGCGGGACGATTTTGATGATTTGGAGTTGCACATCAGCTGGTACGCTCTGCGCACCCCACTGAAAGCCTTCCACGACCTGAGGAGTTCGCCAGGACAGCTGGCGCTTTTCGGAAATGCATACCAGATTACGGATTTCGAATGCCCAGCTATGCTGTTACGAAAGCAGCAGCAGCACTCTGTTAAGTGGCGCACCAGATTGATGTTCGACCGGTCAAAACGTGCACATGAAGCCGGCACTGCCATTTGATGGTCATAACAGGCGCATGCCTCCATCGGGATCCGAAGGTCTACTACCGAGCAGGAAGGGCTAGAAATACACTGTGCTGCATATGATGTGAAGCAAGATAAATTCGTGGTATGTTTCTCTTCGGACGCCTAACAAGATTATCACAGACTAACATGTGAATGAACATACCTCGCACGCACTCCCCTTAACAGTTTCTGTCCAGATAGACCTCATCGTCCATTCTCGGCTTTCGGGATATCGGCTGGCTTTCTCCATTGCCTCTCAGAAAGAAGTCGATCTGGGTTATATCTCAACAGAATCTCTTACAATGCGCAAATCTGGCAAAGAATCGCCCAATACAGGTGCTCATTTCGGGTTGTTCGCGCAGGGAGCATGCGGCTTTCCTTGTCAGGATCCTGCGATCTTTATGTTTGCCGGTTGGAAAAGCATCTAACAAGAGGTCAATTAATTTACTTAGTAGTATACTATTAAAGCTACATAATATATTAACTAGCTTAAACCATTTTGCAGATTTTTGCTATACTACAATACTTTAAAACTTGGGCTTCTACTAGAAGCTAGAGAATACTCAAAGCTCTAATTCAAAGTGTTCAATTTCTTTCTATATATGGTATACTTGAATCCATCTCCCTGATATTTCTATAGATGCAACTCTGGCTCGAAGCTGACCATGTACTCCTGCAAATATGAACAATCGAGAAAACCGGATGAGAGAGAAGAGAGAGAAGAGAGAGAAGAATCAAGAATTTCTTCCAGAACAAAGTTGTCAAGTTGTCTGTTCCGAGCCTTGTCGATTGAATGTGTAGAAGCTGTAGCAATGCACGATGATTAAAAGACAAAGGCACTGTGCATAGGGAGAAGCCATTTTAAGCTTGTCTCCGTGGATATGTATCTGATCCAAAAAAAATTCTGCATTGCAAAAACTCAAAACTCTGGCAGATATCATTAGAATAAAAGTGACAATCATAGGGCTCAAACCCCATTTCTCCACCTCGATCAATCTAACGCAAGGTTGTGGAATAATCGGATGATCCCCATCGCACAACCCGCTGCCACACCACCAACAAACATCATCTGCAAACCACCTATCACACCCTGCCAAACCTTCTCCTTGCCCCTCCACCCAGCAACAAAACAAGTCTTTGAGTATCCAAAAACAAACAGACAACTCAACATAACACCAAAAGACCAATATAGCGCCAAGAGCACATCTTCCCGAGGCACAAAGAAGTAAGGAATCAAAGGGACAAGCCCGCCAATGAGATATCCAAGTGCGATGGTAATGGCACAGGTGATTGCTCGCGAGCTTGCTGGCTCTGGCTGCATGTGTTCGAAGCGCATGAGGAAGTCCAACAGATGCGGTGATTTGGTGAGATGGAAGCTGAGCTCATTCACGAGGTTTTCTGGTAATTCGAAAGATTCAAGAATGGTGGAAATGGAATTCGCAGCGGCGGAGGGTGTTTCCGCGACTTGTGTGCGGGTCGAGGACAACGTAGCGTAATAGGATTCTCTGCGATTGGATGTCAGCTTTGTAAATATTGTTGTTAGAATGAAGAGATCAAGAAACTTACTCTTCGCTCTTGGCTCCCAGATATCCTCCAAGGCCCATGGAGATGGCACCAGCGATCAATTCTGCGACGCCACCGAGGATGACCACCCTCGAATCTCCCAAAGCCGACAAGCCTCTAAAGACAAGAGTACGATTAGCATGTTTCTTGTGAGTGATTTCGTATAAACAGCAGTCGTAAGGCCACAAGATGGCTATCAGAACCAATCGATGTTGGTTGGTATATGCTGTCTATACTCTTGCTTTACGTACGCTGTCAACGCGAATGGGACAGTCAGACCGTCAGAAAGACCAATGATCGCGTCCGAAATGACTCGAGCATCAATCATGGTCTTGAGTTTGTGATCTTCTGTCTCAAGCGGACTGTCGACTTGTGTTGACGCCAGCGACTCGACATCAGTAGACGACCGTAATTGGGCGTACGACTTTTCGCTGAGAGTCTCTGAAGACCCTAAGAGGTTCTTGACCCAAGTCAAAGACATTTCTGGTAGAGGAGTGATAAGTTCAGGAAAAGTCGCTTTAACAAAAGCCGGAGTGATTTCTGTCTGACTGTGTGGAAAAGGTGGAATGAACATTCGTTGCTGCAAGACTTTTGCAAGACGCTGGATTATCAATGCGATCCTATATTCTGTTCAATGTTTTTGTCCTTGCCCGAGGACATGTTGATCAAGGTGGTTCGTAGCTCCACAGCCATGCCGTCTGTTGAGGGGTTGTGCATGTCGCTTGAAGTAATTGCTAACCTATCAGACGTGCAACGTGCTGGTATAAGTTTTGACAAGCATGCTGCTTACACAAAAATCTTCTGACGACCCGCGGATACATATACAGGGTCTGAGCTTGTTCCAATGCTTGCCGGACATGCCGTCCGGCCACGGGTCTCGGCACATGAGGCGTTCGT
The DNA here is from genome assembly GCF_000721775.1 of Aureobasidium melanogenum CBS 110374. Classification (NCBI taxonomy): domain Eukaryota; kingdom Fungi; phylum Ascomycota; class Dothideomycetes; order Dothideales; family Saccotheciaceae; genus Aureobasidium; species Aureobasidium melanogenum. The sequence continues at coordinate 3,876 of NW_024470067.1, forward strand.
GGAATCAACCTATCGTCGCGACCTTATTATCAACCCACCTTCCGAAAGTGTCTCGTCGCCGATGATCATGCCCCACCTGCCTAAAGGACCTACGTGGGGTCGTGGTATACACGAGCAACTTTGTCAACACGACGTGCTGCTCTCAAGCTCGTTCACTGGCTGCTTCAATTCGTACTCCGTCTCTGCTTCCGCTTTACCGCTGTCTTGTGGACATCGCACAGGGCTTGCTCGTGTGAACAACATGCTCAACAATCTGCAGCTCCACTTGGGGCGCAAGGTAGGCTTCAAATCCGCAGGAATTAGTTCGTGAAAGGCGACTGCAAACAACACGTGGGAAAATTCCTGTTGCCATTGCTGATCAATCGGTTGTGCGAAGCATTGAGGTGAGACTATAAGATGAAAGTCCAAGATACCCCGACAATGCCTTTGACAGACAACTCGTTCAGCTCTTCGTACACTTCGCAATGAAGACAACCACCGCATTCGCCGTTGCCTCTTCTCTGTCGGGCCTTGCCTCTGCATTGCCCTACATGGGTCCTGGCGCTCTGGAGATGAGAGAGCAGATGACCACCAAGAACTCGACCTGGACTGATCTGAGAGGAAAGGTAGGCCTCTCTCTTGAACGGAGTTGCTTCGTGGGGCTAACGCATCTCACAGATCAAGCACGTCGTGTACCTCATGATGGAGAACCACAGTTTCGACAACATTGCCGGATACTGGGACTTCCACCCTGACATTGACAACCTTCGAAACATCACTTACTGCAACCAATACACCAACCCAAACTGTATGTCAATCATCCCGAAACATTAAACCTGTGCTTACCAGTCAATTAGGGACTGTTTGGAATGAGCCCATCGATATCTGCGCTGGCCCATATGAAGATGAGGTTCCTTTGAAGGATCCTGACCACAACTTTGCCGGTACCTCCTACGAGATCTACCGCACCTGGTACCCTTCCAAGAATGACACACCTAATATGGGAGGGTTCATCGAGCGCCAGTCCGAGAAGTACAGCGAGACCCCTGGCGATGCTTCCTTTGTCATCAAAGCCTACTCGCAAGAAAAGTCTCAAGTACTTGCAACTCTTGGAAAGAATTTTGGCTTTTGGGACAGCTACCACGCTGAGCACCCTGGACCTACCAACCCCAACAGACAGTTCGCCACATCGGGCTCAACCTGTGGAATGGTAGACAACACCAAGCAGGCTTTTGGATGGCCTGCCAATGTGACCGGAACCACTTGTGCCAAGTCCATCTTCGAGTCTCTTTCTGACAAGAACATCACCTGGAAGAACTACTACGAGACTGATATCATTGATGCCTGGATGTACAAGTGGGTCCAGGACAATGCCATGGACCAGCTCGTGCACGCAGATGAGTTCTACTCGGATCTTGAGGCCGGCACCCTGCCTACATTCAGTTACATCAACCCCGAGTGCTGCACCATCGACTCGATGCACCCTTCCTCGAATATGGCAGCTGGTGAGCAGCTCATCAAGCATTTGTATGATGCTGTCAGACAATCCAAGTACTGGAACGAAACGTGAGTACTTACATCGAATCTGAGATACGATGCGTTGCTGACACGAGTCGAAAGATTGATCATCATCAACTTTGACGAGCACGGTGGTTTCGCCGACCACGTCAGCCCGCCTGTCAATATTCCCGCTCCTCAAGACGGCATGACCTTCAGCGGTTTGAGCGACGGTCACAATGTGACTTACGACTTTACCCGTTTGGGAGTCCGGTGTGTTGTTCTCTTGCTCATCATTCTCACGTTTTTCTAACTCTCTTCCATAGTGTCCCTGCTTTCGTCATCTCACCATGGATCGCACCCAACACCTTGATCCACGACCAGGGTACTTCTTATGCCGATAACTCAGCCTACACCCACACCTCATTCCTGCACTTCCTGCAGAACCTCTGGGACCTCGAGGGTTTGAACAACCGTGTTCAGTGGGCAAAGACCTTCGAGTATGTCTTCCAAGATACGATGAGAACCGACACGATCGAGGAGCTGCCTACTCCTGTCTGGATCGGCGGTTCTGGTCAACCCGAGCCTGAGGCTTTCTACAAGCTCAACCAGCCTTACAGCTACTATGCTGAGTTGGACGACTAAGAAGGTGTGGGCGACGGATAGGGTGGCTGATTGAGGATGTGGCTTTTTGTTGTATTTCATCAAGCTCGATTATGATCATGACTCGCATAAATTATCGGTTCAAACAAATGGTTGAAGCACATGTGCAAGTCCAGAAGCGTCATAAGAGTCCAGAAAGTGACCGTATGGCGCGACGCATGCATTGTCTTCCAGATGAGCGAAGGGTCGATGATTGCTCTAATAAGACCAAGGAAGCAGTCTCTCCAATGACTTATACGTGCATCTTCTGACCAAGACGTCCCAGCTCTTGTTCCAACAGGCCCATGTTCTCTCGGCAGCGACGCGAGATGGATTCTTGTCAAGGGTGCGATCATGATTGTTTGTCACGAAGAACTATCGCTATTTTCGATGGAGGTGTCGACCGGTTGTGTAATACATGTCTCTTGTCGTGTTGTCATGGGAGTCTCTGCTGTTCGTCGATGTCGGGCGGAGGGTCGTCGAAAGTCAGGTGTTGGGAGCTTCTCGCTCTGGAGCAGATTGTGGTCCACGTATCGCTGCATGTCTCAAAGTAAGAGTCTGTTCCGGGGACCAAGGGGACATGTGTAATTATATGGCTAGCCACAGTTGATCGCAAGGAAAGAGACGACGTCCGACGCGACGAGGGGAGACCGAGTGTGGTCATGGCCCAAGCTCAGGAGGTCCCCACACATTCAAGCCCGGCAGGACAGCTTCCGCCATCTCCTCAATCTGCGTCTCTTTCTTCTGTGACCTGTCGAACGACAAACAAATGAAGCCCTTCGTGTGCCTTTGCCTGAATCTTTTGAACAAGGTCTCTTATTTGAGTCTGTAGCTGCAAATCTTGACAGGCAACTACTGCTTCTCCATACTCGTCCGGGTAGGGGCCGAAAGTCCAAGAACATCCGGTGGAACGACGTTGGCCGGACATGATGATTAACTCCGTCGATGATCTAATGCAGACGGAGCTTGAGGGAAAGCTACAGCTCTACCTCCGGACCTTGATGGAAGTATAAATCTGAATCCCTTCCCCTGCTCCCTGGCCAGTGATCTCTCTCTGCGAAATCTCAATCGCCGCAACACCAATCACATCCATCATGTCTCTCTTCTCGCCCGCACCTGAGCCAGCCACCGAGCTCGGCAGACTGCGCATCCTGTCTTCGACAGCCGGTGTCCGTGTCTCTCCTCTGCAGCTTGGTGCCATGTCAATTGGTGATGCATGGTCCGAGGTCATGGGCAGCATGGACAAGAAGCAATCCTTCGCTCTTCTTGACGCCTTTGTTGAGGCTGGAGGTAACTTCATCGACACAGCCAACAACTACCAAAATGAGCAATCTGAGCAGTGGCTCGGTGATTGGATGAAAGAGCGTGGAAACCGCGATCAGATGGTCATTGCTACAAAGTTCACCGTAAGTTCAACTACTTCTGACTTTGGCTGATTCATCTTGTATTGACTTATATCTTCACAGTCCGACTACAAAGGCTATGACCTAGGCAAGGGCAAGGCAGCCAACCACTGCGGAAACCACAAGCGTAGCTTGTTTATGAGTGTCCGCGACGCGCTCAAGAAGCTCCAGACCGACTTCATCGATATTCTGTACCTGCATTGGTGGGACCACACCACCTCAATTGAAGAGATCATGGATAGTCTACACATCCTCGTCGAGCAAGGAAAAGTCATGTATCTCGGTATCAGTGACACTCCTGCCTGGATTGTCTCAGCCGCCAACTACTACGCCAAGGCCCATGGCAAGACCCCCTTCTCCATTTACCAAGGCCGCTGGAACATCATGCTCCGCGACTTTGAGCGTGAGATCATTCCTATGGCCCGTCATTTCGGGATGGCACTCGCTCCTTGGGATGTTCTCGGTGGTGGCAGATTCCAGACTAAGGCTGCCATTGAAGAGCGCAAGAAGAAGAATGAAGGTATTCGCAGCATGATGGGCGGACCTGAGCAAACCGAGGACGAAGCCAAGATGAGCGCCGCCCTCGAAGAAGTCGCCAACGAGCACAATGTCACCATCACTGCCGTCGCTCTGGCCTACGTCATGTCCAAGACCATCAACGTCTTCCCTCTTGTGGGTGGTCGCAAGGTCGAGCATCTCCACGACAATATTAAGGCTTTGACAATCAAGCTGTCCGATGCACAGATCAAGAAGCTGGAGGATGTCAGAGCTTTTGATATTGGCTTCCCTAACAACTTTATCGGAGTCGACCCCACCATCTCGGGACAGCCTAGCTGGCTGCTTGGTGCTTCTGGCTCGTTTGCATGGCAGAAGGCATCTAAGCCTATTGGCCATGAGTAGATTATAACATCTTAATGAAAATATGACTTTTCTTCTCCGCCATATCATTTCTCGACGCAAGATGCGCGAAGTTGCCCCAGCTTGACGCTGTTTGAGTGAAAAATTCAGATTCCGACGACAATTTGTTGATGTTCTGCACCTTCACCTACAACTGTGATATCTTTTTGCATGCAATACACACAAACACAGAAATTGTACTTGATTGTATACCATATTAGGACTCCAGCAATCAAAGTTTGCTGAACGGTCTCATGATCATATCAATAGGAGAGCAGGGTTCTAGATTCAGCGAAAAGTTTTAGTCGCGTCTCAGGTCTGGCCTCGATCCTACAAGGTGCTGGTCTATCTTGGATATCTGCCAATCAAAATCACAACAGTTACCTCTATGGTCCTTTTGACGCCGTGACACAACAAAAACAGTTTCTCAATGACCATCTGCCGAAACCAAAGTGGCGTGTTTCGAATCGCAGACGCTCTAATTTCCGCTTGCGCCGGAGACCGCGGTTTCCGTGGCTGGTTTCCCTTTTGGGAACCATCACAAAGTTTCTCCTTTCTTTATAATCGCTATGCGACCGCGCCAAACATGATTTTTGCAGTGCTTGAATACATCGTCGGCTTCGCTGGTGTTGTCGTGCTTTCGATATTGTGTCTGCATCATGGTCGTCACATCTCCTCGCAAGTATGTCTCCAATCCACTCATCGTCTATGCGCCACGACCACGATGAAAGATTGTGAGAGTTTCTGACATGAAAGCAGCATTGCACAAGATGGCTTGAATAAGCCCGTTCAGGATGAGAGATCACCTCTGGTCTCTGCAACAGAAATTTCAGAGCAACCAGAAGACCACCGTGTCGACAACAGCGGCGAAAGGGAATTCGGCGGTGCAGTGGGAGTAAGCTGCATGATGATCGGATTCCCCCTTCTCATGTATTTTATGTGGATTGGTGCAACCTTCTACTCTGGTCACTTTCCCTCTCGCTCCCCTGGACAACACTGGAGTGGCTTTTTCGCGCACCTCTGGACTCTTTGCTATGAACATGCCTTCCCACATCTCAAAGCCTGGACTATTTACTGGAGTTTTCTTATCTTTGAGGGCGCTTGTTATCTCTACATGCCTGGTGTCTATGGCAAAGGCAAGAGATTGCCTAGTCTAGGCGGCAAGCAATTGGAGTATTATTGCTCTGCAGTGTGGAGTTGGTACACAACCATTATTCTCGCTGTTTTGTTGCACGTCTCTGGAGTTTTCCCTCTGTACACCATTATCGATGAGTTTGGCTCCATCATGAGCGTCGCCATTATTTCCGGGTTCTTGGTTTCTTTCGTTGCATACTTTTCTGCGTTGGCCCGTGGTGCTGAACATCGTATGACTGGATCCCCTGTCTATGACTTTTTCATGGGTGCAGAGCTCAACCCGAGATTGTTTACCTGGCTGGACTTTAAGATGTTCTTTGAAGTCAGGATCCCGTGGTATATCTTGTTCTTGACCACGCTTGGAGCTTGCGCGCGACAATACGAAACCTACGGCTATGTGTCGGGCGAAGCTTGGTTCTTGTTAATGGCGCACTTTTTGTATGCGAATGCTTGTTCCAAGGGCGAGGAGTTGATCATCACGAGCTGGTTCGTAGAATCCTTCTCCAACAAGGAGAGATGGCCCTTAAAGCTGACTTGGCACTTCTGCAAAACAGGGACATGTACTTTGAAAAATGGGGCTTCATGCTCATCTTCTGGAACCTCGCAGGCGTGCCTCTATCATACTGCCACTGCACCTTGTACATCGCCAACCACGACCCGTCAGAATACCACTGGAACCCTTATCTCTTGACTCTCCTGTTTGTTACCTATCTCTTCGTCTACTGGATCTGGGATACAGCAAATAGCCAGAAGAACATGTTTAGAGCACAGGAACGCGGTGTCGCATTGAACAGAAAGACGTTCCCGCAGCTGCCGTGGAAGGCAGTGAAGAATCCCGTTAGCATCAAGACAAAGACGGGAGATTCGATCTTGTGTGATGGGTGGTGTAAGTTTCTCATTTTTTTCTCTTTTCTGTGACTTCCTTTTCTTTTTTCAGTTTGCTGATACTGTCCTCCCACAGATGCCAGAGCACGCAAGATCCACTACACCTGCGACCTCTTCTTCGCACTCTCATGGGGCGCCATCACCGGCCTCAACTCTCCCTTCCCATGGTTCTATCCCGTGTTCTTCGCTTGCATGATTGTGCATCGCGCAATCAGAGATATTCAAAAGTGTAGGGCAAAGTACGGAGAAGCATGGATCGAATACGAGAAGAGGGTGCCTTGGTTGTTCATTCCTTATGTGGTGTAAGGAATGGCGAAATGGAAAGTGAAGACGAGGTTTAAGACTGGCCGAGCAAGAAGTGTGATATCAAGAAGACGTGTAATGCTGGATATAGTCCTGATTGTCTGCCTTTGTCTCTCACTTTGGTCCGAAGACCTGAAGATCTCTAGAGATATTCCTGGAGGTGTTCGACTCCTGGATTCGGTGGTACATGGTTTTCAACAGTGTTCAATCGAGCACGTACGGCCACAGTCAACTGAAAACTGGGCATCCCGTCCGCTCTGCCATACATAAGCAGTTGAACGGCAGATTAGTACTACGGTGGGTGACCACGTGGGAATCCCTGCTGCTGTACGTTTTGCTTCTTCTTTTTGCCTTTCATTTCTGTTCTTTGGGTTGGGATTGTTTGCGACTAGGGCATCCGTGTAGTCTTCGGCGTCACGGTAGAGTCGTGACGCGCGAAAGATTCTTTCTGAAAGAGCCATGATAAAGAGTGATCTGATGGAAACAAATGCGAAACAAGGAAAGGGTATATTGACATTCGAAGTAAAAAAAAAGATGCTCCAAACAGATGCAGATGCCCATACAGAAAACCAGCTCACATGCCTCTAAACACATTTCCAGAAGCGCTTCTTCTTTCCTTGCCTCTGGGAACCTTTCTGCCATTGCCATCATCAGCATCGCCACCATAGCTTTCCCTCGGCCTTTGAGGTCTCTTCTGGACCTTTTGCGGTGCGAAAGTGACTTCCTTCTCACCAACAACACCTCCTGACCTAATGCTGCTCTTCGGCTGATCCCTGAGGTTCTGGGCAAGAGAGCCAAAGGAACGATCCCGACGGTTGACATTGGCATTCTTGTTTTTGGGCAGCGAGGACGAGACGGACATTTGTGGTTGCTTTGGCTTGTGGCCGGATTTGCGGTAATTGGTCGAGGAGATGCGGTTCTTGTCGACGGTGTTGTCGTCTCCGCGGTCGTTGCGACGTTGGACACCGCGTTGTTGTCGTTCTGCTGCTGCATCGTCGAGCTCGCTCTCGGATTCGTCGTCTGAGGAACCATGAATGGATTGGTTGGCTTCTTCCTCGACAGCTGTAAGACCACGCTTGCGTTGAGCGTCTTTGGCGACTGGTACGGTCGAAGGGTTGTGGAGCTGGAACTCGCGGGACTGCTCGTCGATCTCGAAGTCTTCGTCCTGGAACAGCGAGGCGAAACGCTCGTCTCCGAGGACGCCTCTGGCCGGCTTGTCTGCATCTTCTTCCTCTTCTTCTCCATCTGCTTGTGGTTGAGGTTCGTCTCCTCCTTGTCGCAAGACACGTCTGGCCTTGCGACGCTCGTTTGCTTCTTCTCTTGCCGCCATCTTTTCTGCCAATCTCCTGTTGACCTTGACCTTTGCAGCCTTGTTGCCACGAATGCGAGACTCGCGCTCCTTGTTGATCTTTTCGGCGATGGATTTGGCGCGTTGTTCTTCGAACATGTCGGGGTTGCTGATGAGGCGGGCCTGTTCGTACAGCTTCTGGGCGACAAAGTAACCGTGCATGTAAGGGCGGAGGAGGGAGGTGGTGCCGACAAGGTGGTCGAGGTTGAGTTCGCGGAGTTGTTGAGTGGACAAGAACTTGTAGTTGTCGTAGACGGCGCCTGTCTCTTGAGCGCCAGCGTTGTAGGCAGATGGGTCTTGGGCGTCTTCAGCCATTTCTTCGACGAGGTTGTCGAGGAAGGAGCACCACTTGGGAGCGGGACCCAGCTGAGGGATGAAGAAGGAGTGTTGTTGACGGCCCTCATTGGCGGTGAGGAGCATACCGCTGTCCTTGCACCACTCGACGTGGTTGAGGTCGACGGCAGGTTCGACGCTTGTCCAAGGGTCTCCGTTGGAAGCTTCCCAGATCTTGATGATACGCTTGTCGGCTGACATGAGCTTCTCGCTCTGAACTTGGGTCGAGGTGGGAGACATGTACTTGAGGGTCTGGATGGCGTAGCCGTAGCCTTGGTCTTTTGTGAGGAGGGGCATGGGCGAACGCAGATCGTAGACGCGGACGATACCGTCGGAGTCGCCGGTTGCGAGGTTGAGACCGGAACGGTGGAACTCAAGGGCGGTGATTTGTGTGCGCTCGTCTTGCGACTGTGAGGGGGATTGGAGGATGCCGACGCGGCTGCGGGAGCGCGAGTCCCAGAACTCGACGGTACCGATGCTCGTGCCAAAAGCGAGAAGGTTGTGCGAATCTTCGGCGATGGCGGCGGTGTTGACGCAGCCAGTGTTGATTCCACCCTGCAGAGCGCCGGCGCCCGAGCTGGTCCAGTCGTCGCCACCGACGTCGACCTCGTAGCCCTTCATGTAACGTCCCAGCTCGAGGTTGAGACGGTAGACTTCACCCATGCCATCCTGGTTGACACCCGAGGCCGGAATCAGAGCTTCAGCTTGGCGCTTGTTGTACTTGAGGTCGCGACCGTAACGAGGGATGCGGGTGCGGTAGTGCATACCACCAGGCGTGTGAAACTCGAGGGTGCGGTCGGTCTGCAGATGCAGAGATTTGCTGTAGTCGGACGAGAGGAGGAGGAAGGTCTGGTTGAGCGAGTCGGTGTGGCGGGCGTACGAGAGCGACAGATGCGGCAGGTAGTGGACGTGTTGTTGCGGCTTGTACGTTCCTGCTTGGTGTCAGTCTCTTGATTCTGCTCTGCAAGGAGATGGTGGTCTCACCTGTGCTCATGACCCATTCTCCATCGTCACTGACCCTCACACACTGCGAGGCCTCTTCAAACTCAAAGTCCTGCAGCAGCTCGACTCTGTTTGCCCACTCGGGGTCCTGCTTCAGACTGCGCTTTCTCTGTCGCGCAAGCCATTCGGGGAGAGGGCGAGCTGTCGCAGATCCAGAGATAGTATACACGGGCACCGCCGACGGATTTGACAACTTCATCGTGTGGAATGTTTGATGATCAGGAAGTTGCGACCGTCGCGCCTGCCGCTGACATTTTTTTCTGGCTCGCGCTTTCCCCGCATTCTCGTCGCTCGCCGCGGCTCGTCGTCGCCGAGGGCTCTCCCGCAGAGCCTCACTTCGCTTGGCACTCAGATCTGCTTCTTTGCAGGAAGGTGCGCCGCTTCTCCCTTTCCACTTCGCCAGAGCTACAGACATCCGTATACCACATCCGCCAACCCCCTGTCGACATGCCACCGCCTATCGCTGGCCTGCTTGAGCGAAAAGAAGACATCAAACAATGGATCTGTGAGGATGACTTGACCGTGCTCCAAGTCATCGACAAGCTGAAAACTGAACACAATGTCATCTGTCAAAAGCGCACACTCGAGCGCTGGCTCAGGACATGGAAGTTCTCCAGACGTAATAAGCTGGACAAGCCTGCATTGCACGAAGAATTGACAAGACTCTTCCGCGGCCCGCACATGACTGATGAAGCCATCTGCAATCTCCTAAGTGAATCTGGCTATGTCGTCACCCGTCGCTATGTCATGGACACCAGAAAGAAACTCGGTCTCCACAAGCGCATTCGTCCAGAGACAAGCGAGCAAGACCTACTTAAGACCATCAACGATCTGCTCATCCAAGAGTATAAGAATGAAGAAGTTCTGAAAATGCATCGCGGCGAGCTGTACACGTATCTTCGCCACAAGTATCCTGACCTCAACATCATCGGAAGAGATCGTGTTTACAACATTGCCCGTGAGATGAACCCTCAGCTGGCCCGACGCTACCCCAAGGGCCATCCTTTGTATCAAGGCCGTCCATACAAGCTGACTGGCAAAAGGCTGGCCGCAAAGCTGGCTAAGGATGCCGCCGATGCAAACCTCAACCCTCCTGCTGACCATGCTCAAGATGATCCTGCTTCATATGACACGACACACCCATCTCCATCAATACACGGCTACGATGTCGCTCAACCGCATGATACTGTTGTCGATCGTTCGGTTGCCGTCCAAGACCCTCAGGCTGTCCCTGGCGACACACCTGCTTCTACCACCCATCAGGCTTTGCACCCATCCCTGAGACTCGAGTCTCTCGAGAAGGAGAACAATGTTCTACATCAAAGGCTGCAACAGCAAGAAGCAGAGATACAGTATATGCGCCAAGCATACCACGACCTCATGCAAAGATTCTCCAATGTGCCTGCTCCCAATTCTTTCCCGAGTTGAGACCAACCACATCGTCTTCACGATTCCATTACTCATCGGACACAATCGTCGTAAGGCTCTTTGCAATGCATGACCTATTTTAGCACCATGCACGCCATGAATTTGCTACAATATCCCTCGTACGAGTTCTGACATTACATGATCCTACACGTTTGAAGCTCCTCGAACAACACCAAGTACTTGGTTCCAAGCCTCGCAATACGCAGATCCTGACCCGAAATGAACTGCCCCCTGGACTTGCTCGAAATCAGACCATTATCCACTCTTACCAGAACACGCTGTCGTCTGCTTGTATTGTCGTTCTCGCAGAGCATTTCTACATAAGCTCCAGGCTTGGTTCTTCTTCTCTCCTCCTGCTGCTGATCAGAAGGCCAATTTGTATACTTTCGAACCTCTCATTCTGTGGTCAATCTTTGATTCATCATGCAGTCTCAATACCTGACCAATTCAAGCTGGCGACTAGCTCTTGGTGAGCTTGAGCTTGAGCTTGAGCACTGGAAGCTGGCCATTTTGGTGTTGTTGCTCTCCGTCGGCGTCGTCGTTCTTGTCAACGTCATGCGGCAAGTGCACTTCAAGTATAAAGATGAGCCACCCATTGTCTTTCATTGGTTCCCATTCGTAGGCAGCAACTGTAGCGTATGATACCCACCCGTACGGCTTCTTCTCGAATCGTGCCAAGTATGGTGACATCTTCGCCTTTGTCCCACTTGGCCAGAAAACTACAATATACCTGGGGACTAAGGGCAACGAGTTCGTCCTCAATGGCAAACTCAAGGATCTGAACGCAGAAGAAGTCTACAGTCCGCTGACCACACCTGTCTTTGGACAAGGCGTTGTCTACGACTGTTCGAATGCCATGCTGATGCAGCAAAAGAAAGAAGGTACTTGACACACTGTATCGGCGGACAGACTTGGTTGACCAAATGTGCAGTTTATCAAACATGGCCTCACAACCGCCTCTCTACAATCACATGTCTCAACCATCGCAGCCGAGACTCGAGCATTCTTTGCAAGAACCGGTAGCCACAATAGAGTCTTTTCACAAAGCGGTACTTTCGATCTTCCAGCGGCCCTGGCTGAGCTCACCTTTTACACCGTGCCCAGGTCATCTTTGTGGCTGCATTTTGTGCCGCAAGCATTGCGACAATCTCAGACAGACCAAATATCTTGCTTACAGCCAGCTATTGCACAGGCTCAAATCTAGAAGGTAGGATCCTAGACCTGATCCTTCGGGGTGCGCGATGGCCAAAACGGTCAGCGGTTTTGTCAAAATGTTTGCGGTGTCTCCGGCCTTTGTTTTTGTCGCCAAACTTCTACGGTGAACGATATGGACGACACTCCATCTTCAGATGCTCGCTTTATTATTCTCAACTTTGCGAACCCTGTCTGTGACCATGAAGAAGCTCATGAATTCCTTCGAGCATCATGTCAACACAATTTTGACGCTGCCAAGACCCTAGAACGCCTGTGAATGAGTATACTATCCGTCAGCTGAACAACGTTGTCGAAGGATCAGTAATGAGATTTTCTTGGAGCGTCGCTTTTCCCATTCAGCCCCGAAGTAATGAGATGAGGTTGTGGATATAACTCATGCCGTGGTCCACTGAACTCATCTTCCACACTCTGACCCAGCTTCCCGAATTCTCTTGCCTGTGAAAATATGCGTCTCCTTGAGTTGCTGTTACCGTTGCTCTCTTTGTTCTCCTTGGCATCTGCTTTGGTTTTGGAACAGAGAGCGTGTGTTTCTTCTGACATCGCTCTGGTTAAACAACAAGTACAACATCCCAACTACTTTTGTACCTGGTATCTTAGCGAGTGAGTTGGCATCTGAGCCTTCTGTATTTCATCAGCAGGAGACACAGGTACTGATCTCGATCGATAGTGGAAGAACTCGTTCACCACTCGCGAACATCGGCCCAAACGCACTCTTAGGAGCATGCAAATGCATCATCAATGCTTCTCCATCTGGAACTTGGTCGCAAGCCAAAGATGCCATCTATCAAGCCGCACACATGCAAAGTTTTGTGTCTGCTGGATGTCCTTCTTCAGCTTCTGCTTTCATCAAGGATGAGTTTAAGGATCCTGTCGCCTTTTGTCAGTTCTGGAAATATATGTCAGATGTCCCCTTCCGACTCATGATGATCTGAGGCTGATAGCTCTGTGTAGACCTAGAAAGGATAGCCCCGTTCCAAAACAGAACAACCCTTCGGTACGACACGCTTGCAATTGTATTTTGGCAAACCTCGTGCCGACTTCGAAAAGCACCTCGACAAGTTCTACCTCTTCGAAAAGAACATCTTCAAAGTCGAAGACGCCAGTTGCCAAGCCTTCCTCGTCTTCGAAATCAAACAGCAAGTCAACGCTGCGTTCTAGCAGCCGATCTTCAGCATCTAGCACAGAATCAAGTGACAAGCAATCCTCGACGCTGAAAACCAGCTCTAGGCACTCTTCGACAAAGACGGCAACCACACTTGTCAGCAAAACGAGTTCTTCGACCAAGACAAGCACCAGAACGTCTTCGAGCCGTGGATCATCAAGCAGCAGCAGTAGCAAAAGCCGCAGCAAATCGTCGACTACCTCGATTCTGAGAATCTCATCTTCGCACAGTCGATCATCCTCATCATCCTTGCAACCCGTCAGACAGAGTACTTCATCTTCGTCCAGACTGAGTGGAACCTCGTCACGTTCAGTGTTGCTCTCATCGAGCTCATCAGTATCGTTACCTACTGCCACAAGTACACGTTCCGAAAGAAGCGACTCAAAGACAGCCACAAGCATATCATCAGCACCCAGCACTGCCACAACCACAACCACTAAATCCACTCCCACCTCCTCCGAGACTTGTTCGGCTACGCAGACCGACTATGCCATAGAATATGACACTGTATATATTGGATCTCCAGCGTCCATGAAACCGATCGCTGCGACTTGCTTAGATGACTGCCTCCTGGTCTGCAGCGCCCACGAAGATTGCAAGTTCGTCTCTTTTTGGGTCAGTAAGGGGTCTTGCCATTTCCTCTCATCTACATATCCCTTATCAGAGGCGTCTAACACTGATTTTGTGTTCGCTACTCGCTTGTTGGGGACAACTGGCACAACATCGATGACATCAACGACATCCACGTTTCTGTCTGAAGCATCGACGACATCGGCATACTCAGCAGACTTGACGTTACTGACGACCAGTTCATCTTCTACTTCATCATCTACAACATCGACCATTGTTACTATATCTGCTACTTCGGCAGCAACAGAATCTGCCGCACCCGCCACGTATAGCATCCAACGCGACACCTGGTATCAGGGTAGCGTCGCGTGGTACGACTTGTCCACAGCAACAAACATCAACGACTGTCTCCCGATCTGCAGTTCCCATACAGATTGTGTTGGAGCGATGTTCATGAGCGACACTGAATCATGCAGCTTTTTCACATCTATCGATTCGGGCCCTGAGCCCGCCCCGGGTACAGATACTGCCATTGTCGTACCTGAGATACCAACCGCTGCCGCTTCTGCCACGCCCTCAGTCCCACTCGCTTCTGCCGCGCCTGTCACGTACAGCATCCAGACAGATACATACTATCAAGGGTCCGTTGTGATATACGATGACGCGCCCTTGGCAGCAAACATCGACGATTGTATCCTAGTCTGCAGTGTCCATAAAGACTGCGTTGGAGTGTCCCTCATCAGCGGTACCGGCACTTGCAACTTTTTCACATACATAAATCCGGACTCTGCGGCCACATCTCCGGGTACAGATACTGCCATCGTCGAGTCTGGAAGCCCAGCCCCCTCTGCGCCGGCTGTGCCTGTCACGTACAGTATCCAGACTGACTTCGAATGTTATGGGGACGAAGCGACATACGATGATCCAGGTGCAACAACAGCGACCAGCATGGAGGACTGTACCTCGATCTGTAGTGCCCATACAGATTGCATCGCAGTCGCTTTTGATCGCGATGATCACCTTTGCACCTTTTTGACGTCTATATACCCCAACTCTGAGACCTCAGTCCCAGATACAGATTTTGCTAGGGTGGTGTCTGGAAGATGAGCATTTGCTAGGCTTGAGCAGTGTGTTTCTTGGTTCCAAGTACTAATCGATTGAAATGTGACTCTGAGAGTTTTCTCCTGCGTCAAGGGCTGTAGTACGCATTATCTTGACAGCATGCTCCCTGAGGGACGCCATCTTCGGCTCCATGCATTACTCATACAATACCTTGGATGAAACCTAGTTTTTTATATTGTTGCATACATTCCTTCACTAGAGAAGCGACGCGATGGTTGTTACTGCTACTCCCGTCGTTTTCCCTACCGTGATGAAGTATCCGGATACTATACGGCCTGATCCAAGCCACCTTGTTGATATACATCGGCATCGCCATGTGTTTGCTAGACTGTGGATCATCTTATTACTCCTCAACCTCTCCTCGGCTATCAAAGAGCGCAAAGACAGGAACAGAGGCAAGCTTTCAGTCTTCAAGTGCCAGATGCTCATTGTCGCACAGAGACATGCGCACTGCCATCCATGATTTGACAAATCAGGAAGGCGGCCAAGATGGATATGTAGCTTGTCGCCAGTATTTGTTGATGCAAGGTTGTAAGCTTCCTCCGGGCACTTTCCAAGCTGCAAGGAATTCAGGAGATGGCTGATAGGTGTCCATCACACAGATATTCAGGTTCCAGCGCTCGTTCTTAACTGACAGCTCAAGCTCGTAGTCAAGGGAAGAATGTGTGAGCACAACACTCTTCAAGCTCGGCATCTTCTGCGCGGCGTGACCAAGGCTCGTGTAGAGACGGTCGAGATATCGCTCTCTGATCAGACCTACAGGGTACACTAATTTCATGCCGCCAAAAGGTGAGACTTGGTCCTTCAGTTGAAGCGTCTCAAGGTACGGCCAGTGTGCTTCAATTGGTAACCCCAGTCCATTAGAGCAAAAGAGCTCTGCGAAAACCTCTAGACTCTCTAAATGCAGATGTTGTAGCTGCATGGAGAAGTCTTAGAGCCGCGCCCGATGGGTCTTGCTCAGGGCTTGCATTTAATCGTCTGAACTCGTCGATCTTGAACCATGAAACCGAGCTGCAGCACAAGGTCATGTCTTTGATGGTTCGTGGAAGCTGGTGAAAACCCTTGGCAGCCGCAGTTTGCCTGATGGCACGCATGTTGAACTCGTCTGAAGGGATATCGTCTTCGAGGTCCAACCGAACGTTTTTCAAAGTGCTGCACGCTGATGCGATGCTCAAGCAAGCAGGCAGGGAAATCTTGTTTTCATCACATGGCACGTCTAGTGCGCAACTCTCGTACCACATCGTTTCAGGAGTCTCGAGCACAGGAAACTTCAGTGATGTGATGCATGACGTACGCAGCAAAGAATATCCGGGCAGAAACTCTGCACGATAAGGAGCAATCATGTCGTCAGTGCCGGGCACGTGTATCGACCCCGGCTCACCACTATCTTCTTCGGTGGATGCATCTTCTGCCTGTAAGGCTATCTGAAGAGAGATTGCCTGATTATTCCAACTCGAAAGGTGCTCGAATAAGTAGCAAACACCTTCCGGGAATGCTTGATTGTTCTCACGCCGACAAACGTTGTCATAAGTGTAGCCGTCACCCTCCTCGCGAGATTCATCCAACCAGTACGGGACTGCGACTCTATAGAGGATCTGACGCACATATGTACGCCGAGCTCGCTGCCAATCCCGTGGTCCGCTGGTGATGTTGATGAAGGTCTCTAGTGGAAGCCCCTTTCTAGGCTGTGGCCCTCCGGGGTTAGTCCATGAGCATTCATTGACTTTGATAGTCGTCGCATCGGATGGACTAAGCACGACCACTGATGAATAGATCTGTCTCTCGAAAGCGGCCTGCCAAGACTTGTTGACCAGGGCGTAAGGTCATAGTTTCTTGTCCGATCGTGCGTGGTGTGCGATAAGGCATAGTATTTCCTGAGGTGTTGAGGAAGCCATTGGTGATATGATCGAGCTGTTGACTCCGTCTGGACATTTATAGCCAGAGAGGATGTAGCTCTATGGTGCAAGCCAATGACTCAGAGATTGTGAGGCATGACAAGCGAAGTGAGCTAGGCGGCAGCCTGACACCTTTGCCCACGGAGTAATTTCGGGACCAATTTCCACATAACCACGATCCTCACTTCTTCGTGCACAAGACCTGATCGTACGGCATTGAGAATCGTTCTATTAGCAATTTGGAACAGTCATACTCTGAGATTTTACACAACGACTCTTGGAAGCTCATCTCATCAACACATCCAGTAACAAAATCAATAGGATCAGAGCGGAGACAAGCCAGACAAGAATCTGACCAGATCGTCTAGTGACCCGGGGCCCATCGGAGCAGTCCTACGAGAAACGAAGGAAGAAGCGACGAGCTGATGAGTCGTTGCTGGCTGGGCAACTTGAGACGATACTCGATCTTGATGAGCGCGTTCGCTGCGCTCTCCTCCGCGTCTTTGGTGGCAGAGGCAACCACAAGAAGTCGCAGGAATGATTGCGCATCGAACGAGCCAGATTCCGGGTTCAGGTGTTGTCGGACACTGTCCGAGTGTCACTGTAGAAGTCAGTACAAATTAGCCGCGAATACATTGCTTGCCATGTCTAAGCGAAGGGTAAGGTTTAATAGAAAGCAGAAAGATCTAGCACAGTAGGGTAGGACTAGCTTTATTAGCAGTAGTGGTCTTATCTGCTGGGGCTATCTCTTAATAGGTAAATATAATATCATACACAATCCAGTAGTAATCTTAAGCTATATATTACTCTTTGATATTCTTTCAAAGCTGTCAGACATATTCGCCTCAAGGCTTCCACTTGGTATATGCGCTATCAACAATCATCTCCTTGACCGTTGGCAGCTCCTTCCCATGACCGAATGCAATCGCTTGCGCCATGAGCTCTCGCCACTTCAGTCCCGGGGCAATCTTTCCGGAGATCGTGTTTGGTGTCAGCGTGTCGCTGTTGATTGGTACAAGAGCTGCACGGCCGAGTATAGCTTCCAGTGCCTGCTGCGCGAACGAGACTGCCTCCTTGGCATCTGAAGGCACGCCTGTCTCGTCAAGCTTCTTGATCTGCGTATGCGGCAACTGCTCTTTGAGGTAGCTGATGATATTTGGGTTCCTAGCACCACCACCACACATGTATATCTCGTCGATGTCGTCCGCTCTGGAAAACAATTGCGGGAAGGCTCGATACTGTTTGATGATGTTCTGGCCGGTGATCCGTGTGATTGTCGCTACCGTGTCGTACTTAGTCATCCCTTGTGCGAGACACTCGTCGATCAGCTGCTGGGCTTCGCCGTCGCCAAAAGTCTCACGTCCGGTGGTCTTCGGAGGTGTGTGGTTGCAGTACTCATTTGTCGCGAGGAATCGATCGACAATGGCTTGGTTCACAGTTCCTCGGGCACCCCACTCACCATCACGATCATACTCCATTTCGCCTTCGGTGAAGAACCGCATCGCAGCGTCGATGAACATATTGCCTGGTCCACAGTCCCAGTCAATCATGGCATCGACGCCACCTTCAGAATCGGGCGGAATGATGCAGAGATTCGCGATGCCGCCGATGTTCTGACAGATTCGAAGCTTTGATGGATGGTGAAGCAACAACCCATCGATGAGGGCTACCAAAGGTGCACCTTGACGGCCGACCGCTTGCTCAGCCATCCTGAAATCTGTGACTGTCGTGATGCCCGTGATGCCAGATATGACTGTTCCTTCGCCTAGACAGAAGGCTGATTGGGTCTCTCCCTCCTTTGGCATTGATAGAAGCCAGATCGTTTGGCCATGCGAACCGATCAGGTCTATGCTGCTGCGGTCGATGTTCCACTTCTCGCAAAATTCAAGCACTGCCTGACCAAACATTTTACCCAATTGTACGTTGAGTTGCGACATCAACGAAGGCGTCGTGTTGGTCTCGCGAAGCATACGGAGAATGGGCTTCTTGATCCATTGGGGTACCGGCATCTCATCATACTGTGCATGGTCAGTGATTGCTCCGCGCTGAAATCTGGGTGCGTTGTCCTACCTGCAGAATCTCCATATGAAGAGCAGCCTTTGGAGATGACTGTCGATAGCGGACTAAGGCGCAGTCGATGCCATCCATTGCCGTTCCGCTGTTCATTCCAAGCACGGTAATGTCCAGGAATCCATTTGCTCGACTCTGACGAAGACCACTGACACCGTTCGTGGTGCCATTGGTGCATCCGTTCTCTTCATATCTGCCTTCGGCGTTCGTCATGTTGGGAGCTGCACCCATTCTGCAAGTTCGGTGGTGGATCTGATCAAAAGGAAAGAGTGATATTGCCTAGGGACTACTCATTGACAGCCGGACCTCCCTTGTTTATCAATGTTGTGGCATCCCCGAGTGAATCATCATGTTAGTGACCATCACACGCGCACTTCCCTGGTGATTGCCGAGAAAGACTTACAGCTCATTTACCGTAGCTCTGAACTGCAATGTTTCGTGTCGAGAGTGTGGGGCTTCGTGTCGACATTGCAACTGGTTTATACCCGCAATGCAACGGCTGGGTACACCCAAGTCGATTGTCGTGGTTAAAGCTGAGGTCTGACGGGAGACTCCTGATCTCTGCAGTACCGTTGCTAGTCGTTTAGTGTGGTGGAGAATGCGGGGTAAGGGACCAAGGGGACATGGTCGTGACGAATTGTCGCATGTGGCACAGCTCAAGAATATCCCTCGGCTCGATCCTCGGAGGTCCGTCGTCATCTTCAGTTTGCAAGACCCCCCATCTGTTGACCCTCGTCTCGACACTGGGGTCGTCTCGTTATTCGTCTCGACAAAGATGTGCATTGACTTGGTGATTGATAATGAGGAAGCTTCGTTCCAGGACAGGATGGTGCGTCTACTGCAGGTGCTCGAGCTCGAGCTTGAGCCTTGTCTCCATGGGCGACTGGTGCTGACATGCAGTCGACAGCTTAACCTGCCGCATGCGACACGTCAAATGTAGGGAGCCCTATTTTGGATACTGGCTCATCCACTGACGACCCCAGGTGATGAACTTCAGCCCATCTGCTCACAATGCCAGAAAGGAGATCGGGTCTGTCGGCGAGAGGGGAATCAAAATCTAGAGATTCGATCGTATCAGACAACAGCGTCTCGTAGACAAAGAAGCAGCATCCACGAGCAGCCGGTGGTCGTGACCGACTCTCGGCCAGAGAAGGACGCTACTCGTTCCCCTTACGACGTGACTGCAAGCGTTTGTGACAGCTCCTCAGACAGATTTTCCCCCTCTGTTCGGAGGCGAGTCTTGTTTGCAACATCATCTCACAGTCACTTATCCGCTGGAACACAGTCTTTTTACGAGGCCCACGCTTCCCATAATCACCATGTAGCTCAACCGTCATCAACGAGCCTTACCGCACCATCGAGCCTGTCACCCTGCTCAATTTCTACCCCACAGCACTTTGCATCCCCTGTACAGAGCGTCAGTACAGTTACTCCCTTCACGGTCCATGAAGCAAGATTGATGCACCACTTTTCCCAGCATCTGGGCCGATGGCTCGACTGTACGGATGCTTCGCGCCAGATGACACTTGAAATCCCAAAGTTGGCTGCAACAAACCCAATCCTGTTGCAAGCTGTCGTGTCGTACGCTGCTAGCCATTTACAAGACCGATCCACTGCGGGAGAAGCTCACGAGCGATGCGTTCGTATGCTCATTGTCGAGCTCAGCTCCGCAGAGATCGCTAACGACACGGCGGTTCTATGCGCCATTGTGATACTGCGTGTATTCGAGCAGCTGAATGGTAGGTTGCTTTCCATGACGGTAAATGGTGATATACTAAAACCATCAAGTCGATGAGACAGGGACTGACGCTGAGCATCACCTCTCGGGATCCTCAGCCTTACTGAGCAAGTCGCAAGGTTATATCATCGATCCTACGAGTCCAGGCCTACGCGAGGCCGCGTTTTGGGTCTATGTGCGTCAATGCCTTTACAACGCTTGTGTGTTTCAGCAACCACCGAACATTGATTTGCACCACGAGCTCTCGCCAACGCCGCATTCATGGGACGGATCAAGTAGATTAAGATCTGAGACGGCTTGGGCAAACAGCATGACCTGGATCTGCGTAACAGTCGTCCATTTCTGCTTCGGTAAAGACTCCAACGAACCGAGCGCTCGCATGTTGAAGTGGCAAGAACTGTCAATATCGCTCGAAAGCTGGCGAAACACACGCCCTGACACGTTCGATCCGATCTGGCAATGTGCGGAACCTACAAACGATTGTCCTTTCCCCGAGATTCGCTTCGTAGCTGACTGGCATCTAATGGCTTTCGGCTTCTATTCTCTTTGTTGCATGCTACTCCTAATTTATAAGCCAGCTCCTCGGTTTGCCATCAGGCGTGTCCAGAGACGCATGAGTCAGACAGACACCGCAGTCATTGAACATGCCCGAGCTCTTTGCGGTGCTTGCTGGTACGCGCCGGATACAGTTCCATCTTCAATTACCCTGTGTCACACAGCCTTCATATGGGGACCCTTGATGATTGATAGGACCGAGCAGGAAGGCGTTATCAAGATACTCGAACGTATGGAACAGAAAGACAAGTGGCCTACAGCTTGGATAATTGCGTCGTTGAAGGAAGAATGGTCAATTACATAATCTGTCTACTACCGTCCGTCGCTGAAAGAGATGACAGCATACTTGCCATTCCTAACCCATGCACTGCCTGGTGCTTCATGCTCCAATCGCGCAACGTGTTCCTCAGACTCTAGTCCCACACAGACATCGGCTTTGTTCGTCCGTAGAGCCAGGATTTTCAGCCCACTGCCCTTGCCTAGTGGCCCGATCGCTTCCGCAAAGGGGGTTGTGTGAGGCCACAAGCCATCTCGGGTGAGCTTACGATAGTTGAGATCGCCCTTGAAGATTACCAGCGAGCTAGAGCACAGCGATCTGAAGATCCCAGCACCTTCGGTTTCCATGACATGGAAAGAGTGGGCCGTGGTCCAGAACGGATGTTGTCGAATGCTCATCTTGCCAGTCTCAAAGTACTCACGAAGTTGCCGTACTAGTGGATCGAGATACCTTCGGTCAGGGAAGATCTCGTGGTTATCCAGGTGCTGGAACAGTGAATCCACATCGTCCGGCGTGGCGTCACTCACAAACCAAGGCATGTCCTTCACATGAAACTTGATGCATTGAGCAATGCCCGATCGAAGGAGATACGCAGCATAGACGACGTCTGTAAAAAACTCGAAGCCGGCATTGTCCAGAACAATATCGATACGTCGGTCTGCGCTTGGAGTGCTGGAAAGGTATTTCCACACATCCTCAGTATCATCGTCAACAATATTTTTTCGACTCTTCAAGATGGCCTCTGCACCTTGCAGGCCTTGAATTTGGTCAAGGCTGAGGTTACTAAGCAAAGAGAGATCTGTCGCATTACCCCAGAGGGCGACTTGAGTCATCTCGAGGAAAAGCATTTTCTCCTCCTCGGTCCAATTGGGCGATGATGCGAATTCGACTTTATCAGTGACGTTGATGTAGCGCATTGCTAGTTCCTCGACGGCATTTCGAGATTTCGCAAAGGTCTCATCCTTTTGTCGCTTGAAAACATCATACTTTTGCCAGAATGGGTCGGAAGAGGCGGCGAAGATTGTCGCAACTCTTCGATACATGTAGCATTCGGCAAACAGCCACGGAGAAGCGTGCCAAGTATAGTTTTGACCCTCAGCAAGCAATGTGTTGAAGCCTCCGATATCACGGCCATATGCAGTATTTAAAGGGCTGCAAAGAAGTTAGTCATAGAAGAGCAGATTGTTCATTTTTGGGTGAACTTTACCTCATAGCCTGATCCTTTACTATCTCGTTTTTCATCTTGGACAAGCACAGGACGATTGTTCTGGCTGTGTCTTGTTGTAATGGCCCGGCGGTAGCGGCTGTCTTCTCGACATCATCAATCATCCCTTGGACGATGTTCGGCCAACGTGTAATGGCTGTCTGCTGAGCCATTGATCCTTCAGTGGACGTCCATACTGCCGCGACTGGTTCGAAAGGCGATGTTGCAGAAGGCATGGCTGCTGGGAATGCACTGAGATAGGAGCAAATTCAGGTTGGTATGCGAGCAAATGTGCAGTTGCGGGTTGTTTTGAATGGAATGCAGGTCAAGCTATCGAGCCTGCCTGTTTCTGCGATGATTCGGAGACATTGTTATACATCAGCACGACATGTTCCAACAGCAACTCGGATGCGGATGATCAATGCGCTCGGGGTCTTGCTAAGGCTCGTGTCGGATCTCGTTCGGCACGATTGGCTCGTTCGGCACGAGTATCCTACCTCGAGAATTCTCCCATTTACGCGAGAGTTTTACCATTTACGGGAATTCGTCTCGACACTTTAACGGTCAAGCTGCGAACAGTCACGCGAGCGGAAACAGACAAGAGCAAAATTGACTCCTCACTGTATCGTACGTCTCGTGTCGAGTGATGTCTGATCGAGGATTCTCGTTCCCGGTTCAACCCCAGACTTCTCCACGACAGTGTCTCCTGTCGTAGGTGGAGGGTGTGGGGTGTGCGTTTGCCATATGGTGATTAGTACTTAAATCTGCATGATCGTCGGCTCTGCGATAAACCGTGCCCATACCATATTACCATACCATCGTCTCTCTCTATACTTTCAACACCCAACATCTAGCGCCCGACAGCAATACCTTACAATGCCTCAGCGAGATTCGACCGTGGCAAAAGGCACCAAGTACTGGCGTCGTTTCTCTGGCCGAAGACTTCTGAACCTCATCATCGCCGTTTCTGCAATCGCAATCTCATATGAGGGTATGAGCCAAGGCGTCATGGGTGCTGTGGTTGTGGCTCCCGAGTTCGCTGTAAGTATCTGATCCCAATTTCTATGTGTTAACGCTCGCTAATCAGATCAAGCATCGCATGCGATTTGCTACTGCTGATGGAGTGGTCACACGTCCTACACTGCAGGGCGGAATCGTCTCAATTTATTACGCTGGTTCTCTCTTCGGAGGATTCTTCGCTGGTGGCTTCTCTGACAAGTACGGACGAATCAAGGGCATGCAGATGGCATGCTTCTGGTGCTTGGCAGGTGTTGTACTACAAGTTACTGCGATCGACCTGCCCATGCTGCTCGTAGCCCGAGTTGTTGCCGGCATTGGCGTAGCATTCATCCTGGCTATTGCTCCGTCGTGGACCGCAGAACTGTCCTCAGCTTCACACAGAGGACATGTCATTGCTCTGACGTTCCTTGCAAACTTCTCAGGCATTGCATTGGCTTCCTGGATCGGATTTGGTACATCCTTCTCCAACGCCGCCAATGGTCAATTTCGGTGGCGCTTCACCTTCGCCACGCAGCTCATACCCGTCTTCTTACTCATCATTGGTACATTACTCATCCCAGAATCTCCACGATGGCTTATGAAGGAGCGTCGAGAAGACGAAGCTATGGAGATCGTTGCCAAGTTGAGAGGAGATGGTGATCCGGAGCACCCAGACGCCCAGAGAGAGTTCAGGGAGATGCAAGCCGTGGTAGAGATGGAAAGAGAACACGAGAGCACAAACTATATCAAAATGTTCTTCGGAATCGGGTCTGGAGACGTTCATCTGGGCCGCCGCATCCAGCTTGCCTTCTGGCTCCAAGTCCTCATGCAATACGGTACGGGCATAGCCGCTGTTGTTGTTTATTCTGGCACCATCTTTCGCAACGCTGGCTTCGACGATCTGAAGTCGAACTGGCTTTCGGCATTGAACAATATGGTCGGCATTCTGGGAACAGGCGTCGCAGCGTTAACTCTAGATCGCGTCGGCCGTCGACGAACACTCTACTGGGGAGCCGTCGTCCTCAGTATCATTCTGTTCATCATCGGCGGTCTCAATCGCGGTGCCATCCAGCACCCAGAGCAGAAGGAACAGTACAGCACTGCCGCAGCCTCATTTGTATTCATCTACGTCCTCATCTTCAGCTCTTCATGGCTGCTTATTCCATTTATCTACCCAACGGAGATCTTTCCCACCTGGGTCCGAGCCAAAGGTAATGCATTTGGTGTTGCCGGATGGGCTGTAGGGTACGGAGGTGGCTCGTTACTCGTGCCAATCATGTTTGCCGGTATCCAAGAGAAAACATACTACGTTTTTGGCGCGGCTATGCTGTGCTACATTCCTCTTGTGTATTGCTTCCTGCCGGAGACCTGTGGTCGAACATTGGAAGCTATGGACTTCTTGTTTGCAAGCAAGAGTCCTTTTACATGGGACGAGGAAAGAGAGTTCAGCATTCGCATGGACGTGCTACATTCACAGCTTGCGACAGAAGAGAAGGTCTACACTACCTATATTGAAAAGGGCGATCCTCTATAGTGAAAGACAGATTAACATGAGCTTCTCTGTTTACTTGTAGTGATCCTGCCGATGACCGGATCGCGGTTACTTTGCGTCTAATATCTGCACGTAGCCACAATACCTTCAGAGGCACTGCTTGCTGTTATCAGGTTGCCAATTTAACATTATTGAATCTCCCTTCACATGAGAATTGAACCACTCGATGAGATTCAGTTTGTCGTGCACCACCCGCGCTCCCTCGAGCACACCATCAGCAATGAGAGCCTCACCAGCCAGCGTGAGTTCGAGCGTGGCCAAATTACGCGCGATACATTGACGACTGCCAGCCCCAAAAGGGATGAAGTCTCGTAACATGAGCTGCAGCGCTTCTTTCGGCGTATCCAACCAGCGCTCCGGACGGAACGAGTATGGATCTTTGAAGATTGTAGGATTGTGATGGAGAGTGAGCATCTGCACTGAGACAATTGTTCCTGCAGGGAAGTGGTGGGCTTGGCCCTCACTGTGAAATGTCCACCCTAGTGAGGGAACCACCCGCGGAAGACGGGTTGGATTTGCCATGCTGAGACGTAGTGCCTCGCGAACACAAGCACGTAGGTATGGCAAAGTCATTGGATCGAATCCAGAAGGATTTTTGGCATGTGCGTCCGTGATTTCGGATCTCAAGACCGTGTACCTACAGACTTTTCAGCCTACAAAGATAATGGTTGATGGAAAGAATCTCAAAAAGAACGAAGGATCAGGTCTTGGGTTTGGGAGACTTACACGTCAGGATTGCGGGCCAGTTGCCAACAGAAGGTAGCGAGATTCATTCCGGTAGAGTCAGTGCCAGCAAACAGAAGGTCTTTGCATTGGGCCGCGACCTCCTTGGGTGTAAGACCTGCTTGTAGCATGCATCCCGGGAAACTGCCATCACCAGCCTGTGCCTCTTTGACAACACCTGTGACAAATCGATCCACATTGGACATGCTCTCCTCTGTTTCTTGGGTTCCATACAGTTTCTCAGAAAGTAGCTCTGTTAGGAGGAAGATCCAGTTCGGCAAGTAAAAGAAACGTCCCACGCCCACAAATGCGTCGACGAATTTACCTGCACTCAAGTTCGATTTGCCATCAGTTGACTTGGCGGAACGTTGCTCCACGTCCTCATCCAATGCGCCGTAGCTTTTCCCAAACAGATAGCTACTGACAGCATCTATGGCCAGGCCACGTGTGAGAACCAGTATATCGACATTGCCATCGACTAGTATCGATTTGGATCGCTCTCTTCTCAGCCTTGCGACAAATTGTCCTACCGCTGCGGTCAACAGCTGCTCACTTTTCCTGATGTTTGTGGTGCTGAAAAGGGGCATGACACTTTTGGCCTTGGGAGCGCGTATCTGCTTGAATGTTTCCGAGAACAAGGATGCGAAACCGTCAATGTCAAAGTTGCGGTAGCATTCTGCTTTCGGGAAGCCTCCCTTCTCGACGTATATCGGTGCTATAGCGGCACCGTCCGCGATGCAGACTTCATTTGGCGCGACCCGAACTACCGGACCGTAGATCTTGTGTAGTTCGGTGATACGAGTGGCTTCGTCGCCGATGTATATGTGATAGTGCATCCATAACGAAGTCAAGCAGCAGATTGTTGGGCCAGGTATCTTGGTAATAGGGTGTTTGAATAGACGGTAGAAGGCCAGAGTCGTTGCGCCAAAGCACAAGCCAACCAAGATTATCGAGGTCAAAGATGCAGACCCGATTAGTGATAAGAGCACCATGTGATGTGTGATTAGAGATTGGGTTACGAAGCTGGTCTTGACCGCACTGTGACCGTGTCTTGGTGGTACTAAAAGACAGGCCAAGGATTATTTAAGCCGTTTCGCACAACACCTGTTGCTTCTCGACTTGAGAGGATGAATATTCGATCGAGGCTGAGAACGTCCGTATGACAATAGAGTATGTTGGCGGACGAGCGAGTGGGTAAGTCATGGCATGCGGGTGGGCGATAACAAACCCTTCACTAAGTTTGTTTTGTGGAGCGTCGGACAATCCGACGTCACGACGTGTGGAGATACATATGAAGGGCCAATCACACCGTCAAGATATATGTAGCTACCAAGCGCCGCTTATCAAACAATCCGAAACTCAGTCTTTGTTTGCGTACATGTGAGGTACACACTTATCTATACCCAGGATATATCTGCTTATCTGTCCAGGTCGCTTGATTTTCGGGGCTGCCGACAGATCATGCGTGAGTCAAATGCAGCAGTAGAACCAGCACACAGTCAAGTTTTGAATACCAAGAATCAGTCAAAGAAGACCGCATTGACTTGCTAACAGAACTAGTGCATTAGTACAAGTTTGTTAGCCATACTTCCCTTCCTTCATAGTGTGTTTTATCTATCCCATTCGTGATCTTACCGACATGGCCATGGCTTCCGAACCGTTCGACCCCGTGGTCGAAGACGATTTGGCCCTCGAAAGACTAGGCTACAAGCAAGGTATGCTTCTATGCCCATGTCCTGTGTTGACTATCAGTTTACAGTTTGGTAGAACTGAAACGAAGCTTCAACTTTCTCAGCATGCTGGGTTTTAGCTTCAGCATTGTCAGTTGCTGGAGTGCCCTTTCTGGTGTTCTCATCATCGGTGCAGAGTCTGGAGGGCCGCCTGTTATGATCTGGAGCTGGATAGGAGTTTCTATTTGTAGTCTGGCAGTGGCATTCAGTATGGCAGAGATGTGCTCAGCATATCCAGTTGCTGGGGGGCAGTATTCATGGGTTGCGATCGTAGCCCCACAACGATGGGCTCGAGGCTTGTCCTATGTATGTGGGTGGGTTATGTTGACTGGTCAGTCCCAGCGAAGTTGTCGTTGCTATCCTTACTGACTGGAAAAACGGCAGGTATTCTTGCAATGGGAGCTGTCAACAACTTCATCACTGCTGGATTTGTCCTGGCTATCGCAGAGCTCAACCATCCAGATCTTGTGGTCACAAGATGGAAGGTAACCCTTGTTGCATTCGCTGTCGCCTTCTCGGGGCTCTCTTTCAATACATTGGCCCCTCATCTCTTGCACAAGGCGAGTATTCTTGCTCCGAGTAACTCTGTTGTAACCTACTGATGCTATTCCAGCTTTCGCGTTTTTTCCTGATCTGGAATATTTGCGCCTTCATCATTATTATAGTAACGATTCTGGCGTGCAATGATCACAAACAATCCGCATCTTTTGTATTCTCGGAGTTCCAGAATATGACAGGCTTCGGCACGGCATATACGGCTATATTGGGTCTGCTCCAGACAGGTATGCACACCACCTTTATCAATCACGAATAGTGGAAAAGCGTATGTATGCTCATCACGGTAGCGTTCGGAATGTGCTGCTACGATGCCCCATCACATATGACCGAAGAGATTCGTGATGCACGAAAAGAAGCTCCTCGCGCCATTGTCTTGTCAGTCTCGATTGGTGCAATCACAGGCTTCATCTTTCTCGTTGCAGCATCATTCTGCATCTCTTCGATTGATGGCGTCGCCAATTCTGCTACAGGCTCGCCCATAGTGCAGATATTCTACGACTCAACCGGGTCTGTTGCGGGCTCGACGTGTCTTACAGTATTGCTCATTATCATCAATATAGGGTGTTCTAACGCACTTACAGCGGAGGGTGGACGAGCTGTCTATGCATTTGCTCGGGACCAAGGGCTGCCTTTCTCTAAACTACTGAGTTCAGTGGACAAAAAGCGTCAGATTCCCACTTACGCTATTCTTCTTACGACCGCGACGCAGATCGCTCTGAACTCGATATACTTCGGCACAGTGACAGGCTTCAATACTGTTGTATCAATTGCTACTGAAGGCTTTTGTGCGTATCGGGTCTGATGGAACGGGCAAAGCGCTGATCGTTGTCCAGATATCTCCTACGCGATGCCAATCTGCGCGAGATTGTTGTCCACAGCTATGGGACAGGCGATCAAGCTTGACGGATTGTGGAACCTGGGTCGATGGAGTGTCCCTGTCAATCTCGTGGGAGCAATCTACCTCCTCTTCACGTCCATCACTTTCAACTTCCCCACCGTAAGCCCGGTGGACAGCAAGAACATGTGAGTTTTGGTTGTGTTCTTTTGATGGAGATGAACTGATAGGGATGTCTCAACAGGAATTATACTTCAGCAGCCATCGGACTCATGCTACTCATTGCCGCCATAACTTGGATGACTACCGGACGCCATAGATACCAAGAACCTCTGGCAACAATTATTGAAGGTACCGAGGTGGCTATGAGCGACTCCAGACCCGAACAAGTCAAGAGTGAAGGTGCAAATAAGGCAGATTAGTCCTACAATAGAATCTGGTTGATTTGCCTTGACTCTAGTACACCTTGGTGGCAGTAAAAGAAAAAAGCAGAAAGGCTGTGTTCTTCAATTGCGCAGACTCTGGTCCAATGTTTGTCGCTCATGCTGTACCACGTAACTGTCGCTCATCCATGTTCAGTCGCTTGACTCCTTGTCTTTTGCAACATTTTTTTGCACACATAAGTCACTTGAATTTAGTGTATGCCAATACTCAAGCGACCGGATTCCATGAATCCTGTCCAAGGGTTCAATCAAAACGTCCCTCACTGTCGTTCTGTTGATGGGGGGCCTAATCCACTTGGCATGAGATAGATCAGGTAGCACGATCGAGTGAGCTTCGATGTTGCAAGATTGTGCATACTTCGTTTAATGACCAGATGGATGACCAATACGAATCCCGGCTCAGATTCGAGATCGCAACTATTGAGCAAGCGGCGGAAGTGACTGCCCTTGTGAACTCAGCCTTCCGCAGCGAGCCCACCAGTCAGACCTGGCTTCATGATTCGCAAGAAAAGCGTATTGACGTTCTGCCGCTCGAAGCGACGCAAGATATCATAAAATCTTCCGACAGCTTTTTCCTCATTGGCACAATTAAAGATAATCAGGACATTGTCGCATCGTGCCTCGTGCGTAAACCTTCGACCCCGCCAGCACCACACATGAGCAATGGAGCAGCCTGGTTTGGTCTACTGGCTGTGAGAACCGAATACCATGGCAGAGGATACGGGCAGGCTACCCTGCAGGAGGCTGAGCATTTCGTCAGGTCGAGTTGGGGTGTCAAACGTCTGGAGATGGACTATGTGAATACACGCGTTCAGTTGGGTGCATGGTACGAGCGCTGCGGTTACAGTGCCACTGGCAAGCGGAGAGAGTTCCCATATGGTGACAAAGGCAGGGAGATATTCGCTGATGGGCTCGAACTGCTAGTCATTGGGAAGAATTTGAGGATGGATGAGGATCTGTAACGGAGCCTCGACTGTGGTTACGAAAGCGATGTTCAGATTCATGAGGCATCGAGCGAGCAACTCCAGAACTATCGGAATGGAGAAGGGATGTGGCATCGACTTTTTCGGGTTTGACTTATGGGTCTCTGGAAGAGATATGACTGCTGCCTGTGGGAAGCGCATGAGTCTGGATACGGCCGATTCTGAACAAAATCTTTAGGTTACAGAGCAGAGCCATGGACGTTTGTAGGTACATGCTCGTGAGTGACATCTTGGGCTTGGAACATGAGTTACCCATACTATCAGCGCCATTGGCGAGAAGTTGACGAACTACTCGCTTGTGCAAATCCGTCATACTTTCCAGGAGCTTTGTTATGATCGACAAGGATCTTTTGGCACGAAAGGGGGGCAGTCAGACAAAGATTCTGCAATTCTGCGGCTCTTCATGGAGTATAGCTTTGATCTCCAATCCGGTGCTCGATGATCAGAGTCTCGAATGCAGAGTATCGTTGGAAGTAACGCTCGCTCTTGGTGTATTGCTTCAGCAACCACTTCAATTTCCAGGCTCGATGTTGATTTAGATTCAATGGCATCCTCATCGGTGAGGGAGGCTGCCACGCAGGATCAAACGTCAAGAGTTTGCGTTTCCCTGATCTGAGTTTGATCGAGCCGACGATAGTAAGCGAATGACCGGGTCGTTGAAGAAAGATTGGCAGCTTTTGCGTCAGATAGACACGCTGTGATTCAGTCGTTGCTCCCGACGAGGTGTAGGGATTGCAAAAGTACGCATGCACGTAGTCCAGCAATTGCTGCCATGCGTTCTTACCTTGGAAAGCGCTGCCTGTACAGGGAATTCTCATGCTCAGAAGTAGGGCCTCGACCTGGCAGAAATGTCAGAAATGTACAGCATTGGACGGTTCAGAATTGAAGTACCTCTGATGTCCCGATATGTTTCCTGGTGCCACGAATGCCTCCAGTCTGTGTCATACCGTGAGAATTGTATCCAGCTTTCCAGGCCTCCTCAATCCTAGCTTGGAGATCTGAGATAGTGGGGGTCTCCGCATTGGTACCATTCGATTTATGATCTTGTGCAGCGAGTAGCATCTGAATGTTGCGATAACCGCAGAAATGTGCCCCTTCTTCTGAGGTTTTGGATATTTGTGTCGCATTGGCTGTGCAGAGATAGGCAGAGGCAACATTATCATTGTGTTCAAGAAGGAACGCAAGATTTGGTATCACTCCATGAACAAGATTGGAGGTGTCGGATGTTGACATGATGTTTTGTATGCGAGATGGCGCACTCGACTCGTAAGCATGGCGCCCGAGTTCTCGTTTCTAGAAGGAATACAGTAAGCGTGGAACATTGGTCAATGACCGTATGACTTGTATCTCATACACCAAGTCGCTCAAAAACCTCTTCCGCCTGGCCGTGCATCATCTGTCGCATCGGCGACTTTGATGGTATGTTGACCACCAACTGCCAACCCCTGAATGCCACGGCAAGAAATGTAAGATGTCAGCGCGTAAAATGGCTCGCCCTCTCCACGTTGCAGATGACGTGGCAGGGCTCACAAGGAGCGCTGCCGATTGATCAAATCTTGCCAAGGCCTGCAAAATCCGGGATGGAAGCTTGTTTGTTTCTTGTTTTGTGCTTGCCTCAAGAGGCGTGCCGCGTGCTCCTGCAGGCGCAGGCGAATGCACCACGTCTGACACTCGCGCTCCTGCTTTTTTCTCAGTCAGCTTTTCTCTAATTTCTTCGCCCTTCGACTTTCTTCGCATCACACCTACACACAGCACATTCATCAGAATATCAATCACAATGTCGGAACCTATGAACAACGACGTCGAGATGCAGTACAAGCCTCAGGAGCAAATGCAGGCTGCGCCAAGCGATGCCCAGATCGAAGTAAGCTTTTCTTCGCCATAGCCAAGCTCACCTCTATCGCTTTAATCGTCGCGACACAACATCAAGCGCTTATCATGTACTGACTCCCCGTCTAGCAAGGCAACCAGACTGAGCAGAAGCCCAAGCGTACCTTCCTCGGCATGCGTGGTGGCGGTCTCCTGGGTAAGAAACCGTTTCCCTTCGACTTTTGTGACCCGAGCTGATAGCGACGACAGTTGACATGTGCGCTTGCTTCATCTGCTGCGAGTGCATGGATGGATGCTGCCATGTGCGTATACCGATGACCTGTATTGCGTGAAACACATGCTGACTTTTCAACTATCCAGGCCATTGACGACTGCTTGTGCTGCTGCTGTTAGACGGCCAGTAAATGAGGCGACGATACCCCAAGAATGAGTTGATGATTCTTAAGAAGCATGAGCGCAACACAGAGTTGCCATGTTTACTAAGCACCCACCTGCACTATTCTCGTATTCGATTTTGTACCCTTTGATTTTCTCTAGATGCGTGTAAGTGCTGTTTCGAGTCCTACTGGCATTGATGACCTCACGAATTTGTGTCGCTTGCCCTCAGTGTGACCATCGCCCGCTCTGGTGTGGCCTTGAGACCATGGTAAATCTTGAACAAGCCACAGCCAGGGTCCAGGGGCTCGGTTTCAGCCTCAAATTTCCTGCCAATATGAGCAGTCTGGGTTCATACGACAAACACGTACAAGCAAAACGTTCTGTAGGAACACAAGGTAGGCCCTGGTGTCTGTAGATGTTTCTTTTGCACGTCTGTCAGCATTGCTTTCTCTCGGTCATGTTCACGGTGTCGATATTTTTCGGAAGTGCTCCAAGCGGACCTCTTCCGAAAAATATCGACAGACTAGACCGCCTATGCCAATGCCGGACTACCCGACAAATTCATGATCTGCAGGAGCGCATGGCATCTCACTACCTTTAGATCACTGCGTTCTTCTCTCTCTGATCCTGACTTCTTCTGTTTGAACCTACTTTTCCCCTCTTATTTCGGCTATTTCTTATACAAATTGGGCTCGCTTGAAAACCCATGGACAAAGACAAAGGATGGCCCGAACAACCTCCTGTGAACAAAATCGACACGCACCATCATATAGTGCCTGACTTCTATGCTCGTGCGGTCGAAGAAGCGGGCGGCGATCCCAGTGGCTGGGCCACCCCAAAATGGTCACTCGATTCATCGCGAAGCATAATGCAGAAACTGGGTGTACAAACCTCGATACTATCCATCACGGCCCCGGGTGCATGCATTCTACAAGGTAAAGCTTCACATGAACTTGCTCGCAAACTGAACATGGAGAGCGCTCGGATTCGCGATCAAGAGCCAGAGAAATTTGGTTTCTTCGCCAGTCTCCCGGATATTCTCGATACGCAGGCTGCCCTTGACGAAATACAATACGCTTTGGATGTTCTGAAAGCCGATGGCGTGACCCTTTTCACTCGCTACGGCAAGAAGAACACATATCTTGGACACCCAGATGTCCAGCCTATCTGGGAGGAATTGAACCGTAGGACATGCGTGGTCTTCATCCACCCTACACATCCCGTCGATACTAACACTGTGAACCCTAAAACGCCTCAACCAATAATCGATTATCCTCACGAGACCACCAGAACGGCTTACGACATGCTCACTCAAGGAACGTGTCTCAGATACCCAGCGTGTAAAGTGATCTTGTCTCACGCGGGAGGCACTCTTCCATACCTCATCAGCCGGCCTGCTGGGTTGGTGCGAGGGATGTCGGACGGACAAGCCAAAGATCGTATAGGGGCTACTCATGCTGAGGTGGTGGCCGGTTTCCAAAGCTTCTATTATGACCTTGCGCTTTCGACTTCTCCCGCGGTCTTGAAAATGCTTTTTGAAACCGTTCCACACGACCATATCCTTTATGGTGTAAGATGATCATCACGAAAACCGAACCTTCCGATCAATACTAAGAAAGTAAAGAGCGACTTTCCTTATGCACCGCCACCAGTCTATCCGGCATTTCTAGAAGATCTTGAAGACTCTGCTATGACGCCTGAAATGCGCAACAAAATCAACTTTGGCAACGCTACCAATTTGATCCCAAGGCTGAGCAAACGCTCGGGTATGTGATCATGGCGTCCAAGGGACTCAAAACATCTGAACACAGCTTGTCATAACTGTCGATTTACATGCGCTATTCCTTGGACCAAGATCACAGTAGCTACCAACAAAGAATAATTGGATATGGCAGAATCATAGGCAGGTAAGATATGATAACAGCAGGAGATTATCTCTTATCCAGGGCTATCTTACCTTGACTAGATGAGATGATCGAACATAGGTCACAATTACTTAACCCATAATATAGTATATAGACATCGTCCTGTACCCGCTTGTATAAAGCAGGACAAAGAGCCATGTAAGAACTACAGCTTGTAATTGATATTCAGAAAGCTCTTTTCAAGGCAGACACCAGGACAAGTAGATAGCGATGCGAGAGATGTTTCGGCCGAGACTGACGTCCTATCAGATGGATCTTCGAGTCATCAATGGAGTTGCCGATTTACAAGATTATGGATATGACGTGATGCTTGCCTGCTAACGCAACTATCGTTCCCAAATCGCATAGTCGGGAAAGAACTCTTCATGAATGCGTGTTGCGTACTCCACAATCATTGGGAAACTGCGTACAATAGCCTGAGAGTCAGGTGCTCTAGACAGTGGTCAGTCATCTTGATCCAAGTTTCAGGAGTATAGAGGCCTCACGCCGAGCAAACCAAGGCGCCAACGATGAAACCATACAGGACTGCATCAGCCTCCGAGGGTTCCTGCTTTCCGAACAGCCAGAATACGGCATCGTCACTGACTTTCGCGTTCGTCCTTGCCGCTGTCAGGAGAGTACTGATGTGTTGCCAGATCTGCTGGCGGAAATCTGCAATCTCTCGTGACGTGAAGCGGAGAGTGCCTTGGCCTTGAAGAGTCTGCTTGTTGCTACGATATATCAAAAGCCCCACAACAAGCTGAACAGGATAAGGCAAGGCCGCAAGTACAACAGGACGCATAGCGTAGTAGTTCTCGATCCATTTCTCGTATACCTGTGCCCGTTAGTTCATGTCAACCATACCTCACTGGTGCCGGTAAGCACGTACCTGGTAGAAATACAGCTTATCTTCCAGTAATGCTCGAACAGAATAGTCATGCACCTGATCTAAACGACTCATTTTGGCGTTGCAATCCTCCAGCACACCTTCGTCAACAAGCTGCTTAATGATCAGTTCAGAATCGCCAATTAATTGTACAGGTTGATCAGGGGCCACGAGTTGCACATAGGGTATCTTCCCACGTGGTGCTTTCATAGGAGAGCCGCTGTCAACAGTGTAGGGCACTTTGGCGAACCGCAGACGAGCTTCAAGCTTGGTAACGAAAGGTGACCAGGTATAGTACCCGCTGGCTTCAAAGCCGCGGAACACAGTAATCGAGGTTGAAGACATCTTCGCAGGTACAGTAGATCATTTTCTTATGCTGCAGTACGTAAACAAGCCCATTGCTTATATGATATGTGGTATCTGCGGTGTCCAAAAGCAGGATGCATGTCGGGCCGAGAATCAAAAGCCGTCCGAAAATTGGGTCGGCATGTTCACATGCTTCGATATATATTCGAGAGCACTTAGAGAACAAGATTGCATTTCTAGGATCGGTCCAAACAGAGACGCCCTGGAAATCAATACATATGACTTTCGCAACTAAGGAAGACCATGTGCTTTTCGCTGTGCCGCAATATCCTGCAGTGCTTTCGCAACGCTTTCAAGGTTGCAAGCCAGGCACTGTAGTGAGAATACTTTTCCACCAGCCCTGCATCCTTTTGTAATTCTCGCAAAAGACCTTCGCCTGTGGCAGCTCAGGTGACAAACGAAATGTCAGCGTAGGTACATCGGTCTCCAACCAACCATCCAGTCTTATTGCGACGCGAAGCATCATCGAGGACGCCAATCACACAGTCGATCTCATTCACGTAGCGATCAATTAGGATTGAGCTCCAGATATTGTGGCTCTATTGCTTCGTTGAATTCGAGCAGATTGATTTGATGGGGAATATTAAGTTCTTCTAGTATCATGCGAACCTTCCTAGCAATTTTGTCAGATGTCTAGCGGTCAATGGCAAGGAAGAAGAGAGCGGTTTCTTACCATGGGTTTGGTCCTCCCCAGTGAGCCCAGACGTGAATTGGCTGGATTTCCATGTCGATGTAGGAACAGAAAAGTTGCACCTGTTGAATCCAGATGGCAAATTTTTTATTGTAAAACACACCCTGAATCAAAGTCTTCCGCATACCGAGGATATATATACCATGGTGGGATCTAGGCAGCAACAATGCGGAGGTGCTCGTAATCAGACTGCGTGCCGTAAGCACGGCTTTGGAATCTTTCCAAGTTCCAGCGCTGCAGATAAACAGATGATATGTGCTTGTCTTGGATTGGCTAGTGTAAGATATTTTTGCACAAAATTGTCTGCTATCAGGCCACAGAACCATGTGAGTGTCAATCAACCCGATAAGCTACAGTTTTAGCAGATGGATGGCTCCCATCCTGACAAGATTGTCGCTGATAGTGATTGGCCAGCTAGAAAATTTGATCTGTACGAACATGTGATTGCTGAGCGAAACTCCTTGATGCAAAACCCGGAACGGACGGCCTTTCGCCTGGTGACTCGGCCAGATACACCTTTTCCATACGTAGAATTGTAGCAACGATAGACACAAACGACCTGAGCGACTTCTCCAATTCACTTGAATTCGTTCTGCCAGCGAAATACGATCGAGGGACGGCAGGTGATGTTTACAGGCTGTCAGAAGTTTGTTCCAAGACGCCATGCTGCTGACGACTACATGCGCTCAAGTCTGCTCGTGAATTTTCCCTCTCGCCAAGAAAGCGTTCACTACTGTCGCGAACCGCAGTGCTCATGACAGAGCTTGAAAGGCGAGGCACGTCAGAAACGCTACTATCAACGTAAACTTGATCAAGAACCAATGTGGAGCTTCGCGATCTTGTGGCTCCCAAGCGCTGTAGGTGTACAAGACCAGCCGAGCAAGGATGAATGCAAGTCCAACCTGCGCATAGAGCAAGAGAGACGGGCTGACCAAAGATAGGGGCGTCGACGGGGGCTTATCGCTCATTGTGGCGAGCCTTGGAAATGGCGTTCAGTGGCACGAAACACGAAAAGATGTGCTGGTGGCGCTCTGCTTGCTAAACTGAAAGTGTTCAAGAGGTCGTGCTCTCTGAGTGAGGTCGAGATAAGTGCTAGACCAAGATTGTGCGCAAAGAGGTCCGTCCACTGACGGTCAAAGCTCAAATCAGATACAGATTAAGTTTCTCCACGTTTTGGTCGAGAGCCGAAAGCGGGGATTCACGAGGTCGCCAAGCTATAGGAGGAACTAGCGCCATGGCATATACCAGTAGATGGCAGTGACCACACTGAAAACAGACCTTGCAATGACTTGGCAAGACTCGGCAGCTGAGCGGAGTCCATGGAATATAGTCGCACTCTCCTAGATTGGGCATGCTGACGCGAGATCGAGTTTGCAAGATGCCTCCGATACAACTGATTCTGGAGCTACATACATACAAGATACGGAATGAACATAAGTCGACATGATCCTGAGAAAATCCCATTAAGCGGATCTGCAGGCTCGAAGGGAGGAGGAAGTGGCAAATTTGTGTAGCAAAGGCTGTATATGACCTCCCGCCCATGGATTCAAGGGATCATTTGCCCCTTGCCGGCGGCTGCAGGTACCACCTATTCTGATCTTTGGATGTCGGTCATTCCGTTGAGCCACTGTTCCTGACATGACACTAGCGGAATCCTGAAGGTACCAAACTGATACTGCTCACAATGAACGCCCGGTACCTTGAGACTTGAGACGTCAGGTTCAAACAGGTTTCTTCTTGCACCCAGTTGAGTTTTGCACATTCTCGAAGATCTCGAGACCTTTCTCACGATGGATTCCCGGGACGTTAGACCATGACAGTGATAAAAATCTGATCGAACAACGGGTTACGGTAGCCCTACTTGAGCCGAGACACGGCAACGCACGCGGGAAAGCCTCTAGACTTGCACACAAGCCTTGCCTTATTCGAGTCGGCATAGACTTTGGTCTTCGGCGTGGCGTTCCTGCAGCTCTCAATATAATCAGCTCGAACAATTCCAGCTCGTGATCTAAAGCGGGCGCTCGAGACTATCTTGCACGCCGAACGAGCTGAAAGACTCTCAGCGATTTAGTGCGAATATGGACTATAAAGATATGATGAGCCTGCCCTGAACATCACAAGTGCTGCTTAGCTCTGGGTGTCTCAACAAAATGCTGTCTTACAAGGCGATTGTCGCGTTCCTATCCACATTTTTGTTCATCAAAAATGTTGAATCACTCGCAAGCACGGATACCATCACATGGGGTGGTGACAACAGTCGCTCGGGTTACCAAACGTCAGTACACTGAGCAAGACTCAAATAGAAACACAAGTGTGCTGACAAGATGAACCCAGCAATCATAACATGGACCCTTCCGTTGTCGGAAGCGATGCCTTCGGTCAACTCTGGAGAGCCGCGCTACCAGGCAACTTTCAAGGAATCGGCCCTGAGCAGATCTTCTCTCAGCCTCTCGTCTATACCCTCAGTGATGGCATCCAATACGTTTACATTGCAACTACGCAAAACAATCTATACAAGATCAACGCAAAAACCGGAGATATTGTGGCATCCAGGAACATGCATGTACCCTTCCTGACCGCTGATCTGGACGGCTGTGTTGACATCAATCCTACGGTTGGTGTTACAGCTACTGGTGTTATCGATCCCGACACTGGAATCTGGTACCTTACAGCAAAGACATACTCTGATGCGTATCAAAATGGCGGCTTCTCTAAAGCCAGCCCGCCGGGTCGTCTCAACGGCCGCTACTACTTCCACGCCATCAATACCGCCGACTTGTCTGAGGTGACCGGCTTCCCAAAGATGATCGATGGTTTGCAATTCCGCAACAATCCCAATCGGATGTTCATTGGAGGCAACCAGCACGCTCGCCCTGGTATGCTTCAAGTCGGCGATTTCATCTACACGGGATGGGCTTCGCATTGTGTTAAGTGGAACTTCACTGGCGCCGTGATTGGTTTCCATCGCACCACAGGCGCTGTTGTAGAAGCTTTCGCCATGGAAGGTGGTCCTGAGCCTAACACGATCCCTGGTGGAGGCGTATGGATGTCTGGCGGTGGTCTCGCTTATGACGGCAAAGGCAGCATCTTCCTTGCCAGTGGCAATGGATATGCATCTCAACTCAGCGCCACTGGAAACTCTCTTCCTGGCCGTCAGCCTCCTACCAGTCTGGAAGAAGCCGCTGTTAACTTTGCCATCGGTCCGGATGGCAAGCTTACGCCTGTGGACTTCTTCATGCCATGGGAGAAGACTCAGCTTGATGGTGCAGACAAGGATCTTGGTACGAGTCCGCTTGAACTCTTACCTACTGACGTCTTCAAATGCCCAAACGTTGCGCGCATGGGTGTTGTCACCGGCAAGTCTGGTAAAACCTACTGGCTCAACCTTGACAATCTTGGAGGTTACCAGATGGGACCGAACAAGTTAGATGCTGCGATCCAAGTGACTCAAAACGAAAACTCGGTATACGCTGGCGCAGGAGTCATGCCACTCGGTGGTGGATACATCTATATCAATGTCATTCAGTACCAGACTCACGTTTTCAAGTTCAGCTGCTCGGCCAGTGGTGACCCTCAGTTCACTCTTGTGTCCAACACCCCAGAGAAGAATGCCTACATCCTCGGCGTAGGTCATGGCACCACCACCTCACTTAATGGCCAAGAAGGTACTGGTCTCCTCTGGACCACTGACGTTGAAGGTCTCAATCTGAGGATCTACAATGCTATTCCTCCGTCAGACGGCGGCAATTTGCAGCTTATCAAATCTTTCAACATACCCGGTGTCACCAAGTTCTCACGTCCGGTTTTCGGAAATGGCATCGCTTACGTTGGAACCACCCAAGGCTATCTCTATGCTTTTGGCTCGCCCGTCAACCTTCCTCTCAACTGTTCCTCACCCTACACGTTCCCAAACACAGCTATTGGTAGCGTCTCTGCTCCCATCACCATTACCTGTCGAGCGAGCATTGGTCTTACTGTGAACAGTGTGGCATTGACTGGCAACGCGAACTTCAAAACCGACAACGTGATCACACCTCTTACTCTTGCCGCTGGTCAGACATTCTCTCTGAACGCCACATTCGCTCCCAATTCAGTTGGTCTGCTGTCCAGCGACATCCTGGTCAACACGACAAATAGTGTCGCCAAGTACTCCAGCTCTGTGCCCATCACTTTGAAGGGTATGGCAAACTCCAAAAAGCCGCTATTAGCTATCGCCCCGAATACTGTCTCTTTCAACGTCATCGCTGGCGGGCAAGTTGGCGGTACCAGTCAATCCTCGCTGTTTAGCAACCGCGGAGACTCCTTGTTGACCGTCAGCAATATTACATGGTCTCTTGTTAGCGAGACCGGTCCTTGGATTCAGCCCAACATCAGTGACAACGGCGACGTTCAGGTCGGTTACTTCACCTTCTCCAATCTGCCAACCACAATCAATCCAAACAGTGTTGCCACTGTCGATATCAACTACAATCCTGACGTCACTGGAAATCACGCCGTCTATGTCAAAGTGAACAGTGATGGTGGATCTAGTCTACTTGATGTAGTCGGACGAGCTGGAAGTAACCCATCTGCTCTGATCGAGTTCCAAACTGTCGATGGATCTGGCTGGGTCGCGTATCAGCCTGGTGTACCTTTCACTTTCGGGGATGTTCTGGAAGGCCAGACTCGCAGTCTCAAAATGCGAGTCACAAACAACGGCACAGGGTCGGCAGTACCACTCTCTTTGACCGTCTCGAAGCCCCCGTACGGTGTTTCAGGGATCATCGGAGCTGTCAACACTATCGATCTGGCTGAGGGAACGCTTCTCCAGGCCAATCAAAGTCAGACGGCCACGCTCTACTGCTCTGTTCCAAGATCACAAGTAAACGTTCCAAGCTTCTATGGCAACGCCACTTGGACCATTAATACTGGTGATCCAAACATGGGCAAGCAAATCATTCAGTTCAACTGTAATGCCGTCGCTGAGCAAGTGGGTCCTCTTCTCTCGAATGGCACAGCACAGTACGCGTATGTTGGCTGCTTCAAGGAGAACAACCCCGGACGTCAATTATCGGTCAATCCGCTGACTAGCGTGAACATGACGAACAACGTTTGCATCGCTAAGTGCTCATCCTTGGGTTACCTGTTCGCCGCCACCCAGTATCAGAGAGAGTGTTGGTGTGGACAGGCGCGCCCTCTTCAGATGGATCTAAACTCTGATTGCAACTTCAACTGCGGCGGTAACGAGAATCAGACTTGTGGTGGTAATGGCTATACTAATCCAGGATCACACATGTCACTCTTTGCTGACTCCACCCGCTTCGATGGCAATACCACAACTCTGCAACAGGCTATTGTTCCTTCCTACAACGGTTACAATTATATCGGTTGCTACGCAGAATCTGGCGGTAGAACGATCAATGCCGCAAGCTTGAACACCAATGACATGACTATCGAAAAATGCGGAGCTTTCTGCATTAGCAAAGGTTATTCTTTGTTCGGTGTTGAGTATGCTCAAGAGTGTTATTGCGGTAATACAATCGCCGCCTCTTCGACAGTCACTCTCGATAGCAAATGCAATATGGCATGTAAAGGAAGCAATGCAGAATACTGTGGTGCCGGCTCGTTGATGATGCTATATGGCAAGAATGCTATCTCGTCAAGCTCGTCAAGCCTATCGTCTAGCTCCACAAGCCTTTCAGCTGGGTCTTCGAGCTC
Organism: Aureobasidium melanogenum CBS 110374; assembly: GCF_000721775.1. Lineage (NCBI taxonomy): Eukaryota > Fungi > Ascomycota > Dothideomycetes > Dothideales > Saccotheciaceae > Aureobasidium > Aureobasidium melanogenum. The sequence continues at coordinate 46,110 of NW_024470067.1, forward strand.
TGCGACCACGTCTTTAGCGCCATCGATCGTTACGAGTTCCTCATCTGTCTCTCAAGCTACCACAACGCCGATATCTGCCTTGAGCAACTACACCTACATGGGATGCTACAATGAAACACACGATCGTCGCGCACTTAATGGCAATAGTCGCACTGGATCTTCCAATAGCCTGGAATCTTGCGCGACCTTCTGTTCTGGATATGCTTACTTTGGAGTCGAGTATGGAGCAGAGTGCTATTGCGGCTCTACCATTTACTCTAACTCTATCCGTCAAAGCGATGAGAGCGGCTGCAATATGGTGTGTGCTGCGAACACATCTCAGAAGTGCGGTGGCCCCGATTTTCTGAATGTTTACTACGTCAATGTCACATCGTCGGCAACTACCACGACGAGCAGCAGTCCAAGCATGTCAACTGGACCCACTGTCGTCCAATCTGTTGCTGATTATTCACACATGGGATGCTATACGGAGGCCACCAACGGACGAGCCCTTGCCGGTCTAAGCAAAGCAGGCGCCTCTATCAGTATAGACGCCTGTGCTTCTTATTGCTCCGCATACACTTACTTTGGCGTCGAGTATGGCAGCGAATGTTACTGCGGAAACACCATTCAAGCAGGATCTAGCCCTATCACTGATGGTCGCTGCAAGATGCCTTGCGCTGCAAACTCTTCTCAGATATGCGGTGGACCGAATGGCCTAAACATGTATCAGAAATCCATCAGCTCCTCGACCTCGTCAAGCATTTCAAGCCCGACAAGCACGTCTAGTGCTTCAAGCTCTATCGCTCCAAGTAGCTCCACTGCGACTTCATCTAGCAGCACTAGCACCTCGAGTACTGCATCGTCTTCGGCGTCAGCATCTGCATCGCCCGTAGTTGTCGCTGGAGTTTCGTTCACAGTCGAGCAGGATATCTCGTACTCCGGGACCATCATCAGCAATCTGGCAAGCAAAAGAGCAATTTCTGACCTCAATTCATGCATGACAACGTGCGCTAACAACGCAATTTGTGTTGGCACAGCTTTCGATGGTATTGTCTGCTCGTACTACAGCGCCATCGTTCTAAGCAGCAGAATCACGATGGCTGGAACAACATTTGCCACCGTACAGAACAGATCGCCCATCTCTTCCAGCTCGACTGCAACTTCGCTCACAAGCTCTTCGTCGTCATCGATGCCGTCAGTGTCATCTTCTACCTCTTCGACTCTTTCCTCTCTGACCTCGACTGGCATCTCCACGAGTTCGATCAGCAGTTCAGCGGTCTCTATAACACCAACTGGACCTGTTGCGAAACCAACCGTGGGCAGCTACAGTTATCAAGGGTGTTGGAAGGAAATCGGCGGCCGTGCTTTGCAAGGCAAGTCATTCTCGAACAGTTCCAACAGTCTCGAATTTTGTGCATCATTCTGTGCTGGTTACACCTACTTTGCAACAGAGTACTCTTCTGAATGCTACTGCTCAAACGTGGTCAGCTCGCTTTCTAATCCTGCGACCGATGGACGCTGCAATATGCTATGTTCGGCTGATAAGCTCGAATATTGTGGTGGGCCTAATGGTTTGAGCTTGTACAAGTACAACGCAACCATCCTGTCATCCAGCAGCGCTGTTTCTTCTTCATCGATCCAATCGTCGAGTCAGTCGTCCAGCACAATCTCTTCAAGTACCGCCATGACCTCGAGCTCTACAATGATCAGTTCCTCGAGCAGCGCCGCAGCATCATCGTCCGATGCTGGAACGAGCACTGCCAACTCTCCAAGCTCCAGTGCAAGTAGCTCAAGTGTACCACCGACCACGGCTTCCAGTACGACTGCAAGCGACTCATCAAGCTCAGCTTCAAGCACGTCTAGTGATTCGTCTGCAAGCTCATCGGTGGCTTCGTCATCGCTCGCTTCATCATCTTCGGTTCTTTCATTGAGCACTTCATCTTCAGCTTCGTCATCATCGTCTTCGACTGCTCCTAGTTCAACAACCACCAGCAGCGCATCATCTTCAAGTTCAACAACAACGACAACATCATCATCTTCGACGTCGACTTCACCTACGATCATTCCCACCGTGTCAGGTTATGCTGCTCAAGGATGTTACAGCGAAGCTTCAAGTGGTCGCGCACTTGCAGCCAAGTCCATGACCAACACCACTGGCATGACTCCTGCAATGTGTGCCTCGTTCTGCTCCAGTTATGCCTGGTTCGGTGTCGAATACGGATCAGAATGTTGGTGCGGACCCTACCCCCGAACTGGAAGTGTGCTGCAGTCTGACAACAGCACTTGCAACATGCTCTGCCCCGGCGACAAGACTTTCTACTGTGGCGCAGGCAACAGACTGAACATGTACTACAGCAACAACAGCACCAAATCTTCGACCGATCCGATGAATGTCAACGTCACTGGTAGCTATTCATTCTACTTTTGTTACAAGGATAGTCCTCGCGCGCTGAGTGTGTCTGCATCGAGCGACTCGATGTCTGTCGATGCATGCCAGAAACTTGCCACGGCGGGTGGATACACCTGGTTCGGCACTGAATACGGACGCGAGTGTTGGATGGGAAACTCGTTGGCAGCAGGGACAGCCAACGCCACCGCAAGTGATTGCAACATGGCATGCAGTGGTATGCCAGGACAGCTTTGTGGCGGACCTTCTAGACTCTCACTTTACAGAAAGATCGCCACTTAGTGTTTCTTGTCATCTCGAATCTATGTATCAGTCAGACTGATTGTTCTTATGATTAAATATAGATATATAGGAAACGCCTTTTACATAGCTGTTTAACGATAGAGTTACGTATTCAATTGATCAAAGTAATGGATCAAAGTTCATGCACTAGTTGCTGTTCTCTGTTAACAGTGCCTTTGTCTTGGAAATCATCGTGCATTTCCACAACGTCTGCACATCCATACAGTCGAGTGAACAACAGGGATCAAGCTACTCTGGGATGGTTGCTAAGGTTCACAAGCAATTTCTTCCTTCGACCATATGTGCTGGTTCACGTTCGGGTGCCTCAGAACGAAAGCCTTCGGGAAACAGCTGCTCCAGCTGCGCGCCTAACACAGATAAAGAGACATCACTACGCCTCTCGACAAGGTCGCGTGTCACCAATGTTGTTCATTTGGCGATTTATGCTCTGACTACAAGAAAGGGACTGAAGTGCCGAAGCTAGCCCTAGTGGTACAGAAAAAGAAAAACGAGATTGAAGTGCGAGACGCTATCCCCAGTGATGCGAAATGAGCAAAAACCTGAAGTGCTAAACGCTACCCCCAAAAGTAAACACAACGGACTGAAGTGCAGAACACTACGCTCAGTGATGCTTGCGTGCTTCCTCCGCTTTCATTCCGTCGAGAGATTTCGAGTGAGGCCAGTACTTGCTTGGGTTTCCATATCTCGAAGAGCCGTCACCAAAACCTGCCGCAACATCATCGGAGAGGTTCCACTTTGACAGTCTCTCGATAATTGTGGTGCGCTGATCTTCCCTTTGCTTCTTGCAAGAAAGAAGTGTGATCTCAAAGAACTTCTTGTCTGTCTCTATACATCTGTGGATCCAGTTGGTCAGGCCAGCCCAGTCGTGGCCCTCGACATCTGGCCAAACTCCAGTGCTCGAAGAAGAGCCATCGGTGCCATGCTTGCCGGCGCTCTTCTTAGCCTTGACGCGTCTGGTGTACTCGCGGACGAGCAACTCGGTGTAAGGAAGACATTTGTCCTCAGTGAACAGGGCCCACTATTCTTGCTCGGAGAGAATCGGAGCAGTCGGAGGGTTGAGAGTGTCTCGCTCACGGAACTCGCGTTCAGCCTTGGGGGTCGATTCGGTGTGAGTTTTAGGGGGACCGAACATGGCGAGGGCTCTGCCGTAACTCATGACTGCAGGTCCAGGGTTTGAGCCCATTGCTGACATTGGGTTCCTGCCATTGCCTGCTCTCAGGAATACTGCGAGTCCGACGAGGTCGTCGAGGAGGTAGTCTGGAGTGGCAGGAAACCCAGACCCTTGGTCGATGATTTGGGAGTAGCATATTTCTTCTCGAGCTCGGGATCTGCTGTCTCGAATCCAACACGCTCCTTTCCCAGGCCTTTATCCAAGACCTTATTCATCTCAATTTTGCGAGCGGCGGCGTCCTTCTCAAATGCTTCAGTGAGCATGTGAGGTTCAGTTCCTGACGATTGGTCAATGCAATGGACAAGCTGCGACATTGGCTCTTGCTTACTGGCACAGATGACGAACTTCGTCTGCAACACTCTAAACACCGACGCGGATTTGGGACAAGTAGTCGATCAGAGCATCCCGGCGTGCTTTGGCCTTTTGTGGACGACATCTTGTTACCTATTACACTTGAGAAAACATTGTTCTTTATGCTCCGAGTTGTTTGGCTCTGTCTTGTTCATCTGATTCTCGTATTTTGTCTGCTACACGTGATGCCTACACTGTCTCGGCAAAAGTAGTGACAGGACCAGCACCCGTCACCTCCTCCTCATCATCATCGTCATGAATTGCAAACTTGCTGTGCTCTCTGATCCGCTTTCCAAACTTCCAGAAGCAGAAGGCCACAAGACAGTAAGCTGTAGCAATTCCAGCTAATATGGAGGCCGCTCCATTGTTTCCGACATTCTTGAACATGGCAGTGCCGAACAGAGGCAAAGCACCACTCAACAGAGCCCTCATGATTGCCAATGGCGCGTTCGCTGATGCCGCCCATGAGCCATACGTGTCTGTCAGATAGCCTGACAATACATAATCAAACTCACTGGCGGCAAAGCCAACGACGACGAGAGCAGGCATTGAGACGAACGGTGATACCATCGTCACTGCGGGCGGAATAGTCCAAGCAAAGTACCAACTTGCTACTGCAAGCAAGGGAGCTGCAAGATAGAACCCGAATAATTTATTTTCGGGTGTAGCAGGCGTGCGGTTCTCTTTCTGCCTGTTGGAGATGTGCATGTCGTAAAGTCGAGGTAATAAAGAGAAGATGGGCCCGATAGTGAAGGCCAAGTTAATCAAGCTGCTCTGTCTCGGGTTATAGCCAAAACTATCGGTGTAAACAACATCGATAGCTTCTGCGAAGAGGTATATCGTTGCATATACAATTGAACATACAAGAGAGATGGACGTTATGATGGGTTCTGTGAAGAAAAGTCGAGCAGGACGTGTAAGGCACTCGGATATGAAAGATTTCAACGAGGGCGGGTTCTCTTCGACAAGAGGACGGAAGTTTGGCATCGATCTGCTCTAGTTATCAGCTTCATATTCGGTACCAGGCAACTGGTTTGATCTCACATGTCTTGGTGCTTTTTAGCTACCTTTTCCATATTAGTTTTGAGTATCTGGCTAGCCCTGCTTTCCCTCAAGAACAAAGCCAATGTAGTGATGAAAGCGGAAATTATAGCTGCAACCCAGTAGGTCCACTGCCTAAGATGTGTCAGCGAGAAACTCGGGTTAGGATAAGGTTCGGACTGACCAGCCGGCTGGGGACGTCGCGAGGTAAGTTCCAACGGGTGGTCCTACTCCTAGACTCATAACAGCAAACACAATGTATATACTCAACGCCCATATTCTTGCTCTCGCATCCCACATATCTTCAAGAGACCCACAAGCCACTGTACTGGGGAGAGCGCTGACAAACCCTGAGACGAATCGCCCTACGACGACCCCAACAATATGATTGGGAGCCGCGACCACAATGTTCGAGATAGAGTACAGGGCGCAACCAGTAATGTACGGAGGTCGACATCCAAAGGTTTCGGTGAAGGGAGGGAGAACAAGACTGCCAATAGCCTGGCCGAGCAGATACCTGCAGTCTTCCATGAGTTTTTGAATCTTAGAAGACCGGCCTGACACTTACAAGGTTGTAAAGCAAAAGATTGCTAATGTCTCTGAGATCTTAAATTCTGTCGCAGCGTAACTCGCGGAGGAGGTCTATGACAAGTTACAGTTAGTCTTTTGCAGAAGAAGATGAACATCCGACATCTTACACCAGTGTTGCTGAATACTGTCCTGGTATTGATTCAGTGTGGCTCAAACCCCATGGAAGCAGTATCCACTCACGCTACAAACTCGAAAAGAATCACCAAGAACGAATCATAAAGCTTCCGATTGATATGCCAGTTTCTGGGATGCAGAGTCCCTCCCTCTTTCCAATGGACTAGTCCTTCCGGGGTTACAGCAAGGCCGTACTTGGAGAAGTCGGCATGAACAGCCTCTGGAAGTTTCGGCTCATTGTGGCAGCTCGAGTTGCTATCGTCCTTGGGTTCTTCGTTGTTGAATAATTGCGACAGCGATGGACTGCTGGTCATTGTACCGCAACTCTGTGCGGCGATATCGGATATGAATCTCGTTGGTTACGTAGATCTGGTAGAAGAGCAGGGTTGATCTAGGATTTTCAGGAAGGATGTAAGAGATAAAAAGATGTACTGACTTTTGCGACCTACATTGGTTCGTTCCTGTCGATCACCTACGACAATTTCTTCTTCATGACCTACAACAAAGACCATGATCGCATCTTCAATTCTGTGCAAGCCCCGTAAGGGTTCTAAGCACGAGAAGCTGCGTTTTCCCAATAGAGACAAAGCATGGATAACGTTACATCATCGTTGCTTCTCTGCTCACGTTTCGAAGCAGATCAATCATCACTGCCCTGAAGACGTTGGAAAATGTGATGCGCACATTGGTTGACATTGAAGATTCCAGAGTAAAGCCTTTCCGTTCCTGGAACTTTGTTTACAAGGACGCGCAAATCCTTGTGCCCGAAGGATGGCACCAATCCTCGTTGCCGAAAGTTACTCGGCACTTTTTAAGAGGCAAGGATGAACAAGAAATGTTGATAATCATTCGATATCCTCATGAAAAAAGCCTGAACGAGAGTGCTGATGGAAGATGTGCTCTCACCTTTGAGGTCGCATTTTCATAGATTTGAATGCTTGTATCGAGCGGCGGAGGACATGCGCTGTGATTGCTGCGCCGACCTCGAGGCCTAGGTTATGCAGCTGAAAAGGTAGCCCTGCAAGATGTCAAAATCGTGTCGAAGCATACATTCTGCTCACTTGCGAAGTTGTAGCATTGTATTGCCGTGTCAGCCATCATGTTCTCGAAAGCTTTGAGGTCATCCATGCCGACAGTGTTTTGGTCTCGGTAGGAGAAATATCGTCAAAAGACAATACTGGTGCGAGGACCAATTCTGTTTGCATGTTGAGTAGTGAGATGTCCGTTCGTGTCTTTGCATATTGAGACTAGTGAGACGTCCATTCGTGTCAAATGGAATAGCTGAGTCGGCGCAGCTGAGTAGCGGATTGAAAAAGCACGTTGTTGTGTGAACCTGACATGTTTGGCTGTGTTGCGGTGCCGTCTTTCAGCTCTTCATCAACGGCACAAAGGGAAAGAGCGAATGTCTCAAGACACAATATTTCCAGATGTCGGGAGCGAGTAAAAGCGATCGTTTGGCGGCGCTCACCGGCCGCATCTTCTACCAAAGCAGATTCACGCACTCTTGCAGCGGCTTTTAATCGCAGCGCTGAATAGTGAGATGAAGGCATAAATTAATACAGCAGATTTTTGCAAGAAAAAGACTTTTGCCTCCTATATTCGGTCATGATATACATTTATGTCTGATACAATGTCAAGATATTGACGATATTTTGAAGAATGCAAAATCATCTTTACTCCATGCCGGAGTAGTTGCCACAGTCTTCGCTGGATTGGCGATCGGTGGCCTGACGGTCGCTGCCGTTGCCCTTGAGGAATGGAAGCATCTCGCGCCAGAATGAGTTAGGGGGATCCAAGAAGGTAGCTTCGTAAGCATCGATGGCAGGACGCTCCCAGACAAGGTCGGTGGTCATGGGTCGCTGGAGCTTGGTTCTTCTGAACACCTTCCAGAAGGTGAAGGTGACAGGTGCGAGCAAAACCATAGTGTACTGCAATTCACGCGTCAGCTGAAGAACCCATAGGTTTTTGCAATATATGAGGTCACTTACGTAGATGAAGAAGTTGTCGACGGACCAGGGTGCGAATGAAGTGTAGCCGTAGCAGGTAACAATCATGATCATCCAGGCAAGTCCGATGTAAGCAGAGTAAGGTTGGAACCAACCACAGTAGGGGAGGGTCTTTCTGTCGATGCCCTGGGCCTTCAATGCGCGCCAGAAGAAGATGTAGGTGACAGTCATGACGATATAGTTGATGATACCACCAGCGGTAATCAAGTTAACCAACCAAGTAAGGACCTTGTTTGAGCCGTTAGAAACCTGGAGGAAGGACAAGCAGGGGAACATCATGACGAAGGCGAAACAGTAGATCGGAACACCGTTCTTGGTAGTCTTGCGGAAGAAGGGAGGAGCACGACCTTCAACGGCCATACCGTGGAGAGAGCGGGTAGCGCAGTAGGTGTAGGTGTTACCAGCCGAGAAGATGGAGGTGACAAGCAGTGCGTTGACCAAGTCGGGGAGTCCAGTAATTCCCATCTGCTTCATGGCGATGACATAGGGAGAGGCAGCAGCGGTACCAGCACCAGCCTTGACTCCACTAACAATGTCGACAAGCATGGGGTTCTTGGAGGCGCAAACAATGCCGGCGGCGAGGGCACCACCGATGAAGAAGATTCCGAAACGCCAGTAGACGGTCTTGAATGCGGTCTTGATGTAAGTGCGGGGACGCTTGGCCTCAGCGGAGACCATAGAGATGTACTCTGGGCCAACGACACAGAAAGAGGCGGACCAAAGAGCGGCAAGGAATCCTTCAAATCTACCAAGAGCGGCTTTGGTTCTGAATTCTTGGAAAGCATTGCCATGCTCCCAATTGCGGAATCCATAGGCGTCGTGTTGAGGGTTACCGCCGACCATGGTGACGAATGTGAACGAGAACAGGATGAAAATAAGGATAACTTTTCCGCCTGAGAGCCAGAACTCGGCTTCACCATAGGCTTTGACTGCGAGGCAGTTGAGAAGACTAGAGAAACATGTCAGCTAGAGACTTATGGAGAGCCTGGTAAGGCTCAAGCGCTGGAGGTTGCTTTGGGCGCAAGTCGCAAGGGAGACAATGAAAGGTCACGATATGAAAAGTCGCAAGGGCGGTGGTAAACCGGTCTTTCTTGGGCGCAAGGAAATAGGGTGCAAGGCTTGAGAATAGGTGCAAGGGCATTCTCCGGGAAAGAAGAGGCGCTCGGCAGAAAAGTCGCACGGGAAGAAGGATAGGAAGAAGTCGCAAGGGAGGTAATTGTCGCGTAGGAAAGTCTTACCCATAGAGGACCTGGGAGTCTGTCAGCTTTCAACCACCATTCGAAGACCTGATATCTGCTCACAATGCAAGCAATCGGAATTGACCATGGCGGGATGTTGTCACTCCAGAAACCAAGAACGGTGGTCAATGCGGTAATTTCGAATGGAATAAGCAGAGCTCTGTACGAATGTTAGAAACTGCATCCTTCTGCTTGTTCTCGAGGATATCTTACTCATAAAGGAAGAAGTTCCAGCCAGCCATGAAACTGGGAAGGGGTAAGCGAATTGCTTGGCGTTCCGTGAGGGAGGCTTCATTACCCGAAGGCTTCATCAACGAACTTGCCCGCCAGTCGAATGAATCCTCCTTCCACCGGATAGAGGATCGTCATCTCGGCGATACAGTTATTGACTAAACCAAGGAAGCAGGAGTAAATAGTATAGGCCAAAAAGAGTGATCCAGGACCACCCTTCTCAAGGCCACCGCCGATGGAAACGAACAGAGCTGTACCGATGGAGCCGCCGATAGCAATCAATTGGATTTGTCTGTTACCGAGACGGCGTTGCAGGTGATCAGCATTGTCGTGGATGATACCCTCATCATGAGATTCACGGGCGATAGGGTCTGATGGTGCTTGCGAGACGACATCGCCTGTCTTCTCGTTCTTCTCCCAGAACGGCATGATGGGCGAATGGGTAGGGTATTCTAGAAAAAGTGAAATTTGTTGTATACAAAAACGGACCTGCTGAAAGCACAAAAGAAAGTCGGGCAGGCACGCGATAGTTATATAGAAGACCAGAAGTCAAGAGGCGAACCAGAGACAAATAGTCGACAGGGCCGCTACTGATCCAGGCGCGATCTTGGCCACTTGGGATGCAAGGATTCGGACTCGTAAAAACGCTACTTGATGGGGCGAAGAAACCCACTCAAACCCAATTCTGGGAGAGTTGGTTCGCTAGCTCGGTAGCCTCACCGGGGTGTGTATGTTTTACCGAACCTTGCTAAACCCAAATTGCTTGATGGCAGTTTGCATGAAGGATTCGCTATGTGACGCCGAGGAATTGGCAGTTATCAGTGGTCGGTGATAAGACAAAAGGAAACCCTTACCTCATGGAGATATCAGCCAGATCCAGCCCTTCAACACCTACGGTATTTCATTTTTTGCTATGCCGAAAATGAGTCGTCTCTTCGCCGCAAAAGAGTGGACCACACGCGGCTGGTGAGAATGAAGTCGCTTCAACCAGCGCGCCCTTGAGGAACACGATCTGGCCGCTAAGCCTCGGAAGGGCGCGTACCGTTTCTCACAGTATTTGCGACAATATGAGTGCGGACAGTTGCTGCAACTATCGCACGGTCACCTCCACCCACATCATCGCATCTTCACGTCTTGACGGAGATGGTTTTGACAGCCTTATCCCCCGCACCGCCTTGTCAATTCAGGTGTATCATGTATGAGGCCGACGCTGCAAGAGGCAACAAGATCCAGGCACACAGGGTCACCTCCCGGGTACTCCGAATACCTCCACGTGAGCAATGGCTGCGGCCTGCGGGGCTCCAAGATGTTGCGCCTTAGCCTCGGCGGCGTGGCTCAACAGTTTGACGTCGGCGGCTGCCGTCCAACTGTTGCCCGGGCACGGTCGGGGAGAGGCTGGGCGAATGGCCGTTGGTTCGAATGTCAATGAACCATTCTCCACGGCATCTCCGGATTCGTTGTTTCAATTGGCTAGCGATGAGAATTCGAATGATCGATCTGATGAGATGAGTGTGTGTCGTCGATCATGGAAACAAAAACTTCTGGAGCGGTCGAGAAGGAGAGAAGGTGTGTGTGAAAATTTTTACGAGATGTCACCATGCATGTGAAGAAAATCTCCTGGCTGTGGGGTTGTACCCCTTGAATGTATCGTATACAGTGTGAGAAAAAAACACCCATCGCAAAGATAACCGACTTGCAACCCGATACAATTTCATTCTTGCATCGAAACATCGGCGGTCTCGTGGTTGTGTCCCAGCTCTGAGCTTTCAAACGCGCCAACGGCAGACCATCAAAGCCACGCCCGAACAACTTCTACAGTGTGGATTCATCCGAAGCGACGCTCAATGTATATCGTCATGGCCAGTTCTGATATACGACACGAGAATTGATGTATGCTTTTGCCATGATTGTCGCGCAGATCGCTGGGATCTTGAGAAAGAGCAAGAACCGCAAATCCTCAAGTAACGTTGAAAGCTGAGCCTCGTTGATATCTCGTCTTGATTCCTCCGCACATCATCATTCAACAGCCATCACTGCGCGTTTCTTGTCGTGAGAACTCATCCGCACTCGACCGCTCGATCCGTGGTCTACCCTTGTGTGACACGATCCTGCGCTTCCCCCACAAGATTCGACCTCGTCGCGACTCGCGCGTCTGGAGTATTTGGACGTCGACTGTTTGATATCACATTCATGCCTCGTACAGCTGTCAATTCGATGGAGTAGGGACTCGAGGGCATCACCTGTGCATGCGGAAAGTACGAAGAAGCCTACGATATGTCTAGAGATATGAGTAGCCGTGGTTTCTGGCAAAAGCGGGTGTCGAAGTGCGAGATTCAGTCAAAGGCCACGGCCATCAGACATGATCCGGCTGACAGTGATACTATCTTCACGACGGACCGAGAGACAGCGTCCTGAACCACAAACCACTCTTACATGAATAGCCTTGCATTCTGGATTCGGATACTCTCGGTCCTCTGTTATCTAGCAAAGCCATCTCAGAGGCACTCATTGAGGCTAGACTTCATAGCAGAGCTGATCGCATGACTGGATTACGACTTCAACGAGAAACCTACAGGAAAGCATTACGCTACGAAACTGTTTCGCGGAGCTCTCACAAGTTCAAACACTCGTCGCGTTACGTACACGCCCATCATGGTACCATCCTGGCTCGTTAGGGCAGCGCAGCGCACTATCCATGCCATATTCAGCTAGCCAAGAGGAGATACGACCTCCACCGCTGCAGGAGGATGTGGAAGGTTGCGATGGTCTAGAGCCTGTAAGGCAGTGATCAGACTGAAGATGATAACAGCGGTTCCTGCGGACAGCGGCGTCGTCGGACATGCAGTCATTGGCTAGGACAGAGATCCTGCGAGAACGAACCAGTTTGGGAATGATGTCTGTGATGACGATTGCTATCTAGACTGCCTCATGGGCTGTGAGACGGGACATCGCCTGGTGGAGGCAGAAGAAGCATGCAGCATTATCTTTCGTGGAACCATGCGGCTTTCCTTTTCCTTCAATATTGATGTTGGCAAGCTGCGACCCACTGCGCGAGACTTCTCGGTCGTGATAGCGTTTCGGAGTGGATTGATCTCTGACGAGCGGCAGTATCCAAGCCACTTGACTTCCGCGGTAAGACTACAATCATTCGTGCTCATATATGCTCGATAGAATTGGGTTCCTCGTAGCAAACTTGTTCATTCATCAAGCACAGCAGGTTTGAATAACAGCACCAATTCTGGAAGTATATGGCAGTGGTGACGAATCTGTCGCTGCGACATGGCTTTGATACGCGACAAAGGTTCACGAGAACGAATCAACCTGCCGTCATGCACATTACGGCTGATACCAGGTAAAAACGCACGAACAGCGCCGTCGACGTCTTATTTCCCGGGATGCTCAATACATGACAGAGTCTTCTAATGACAAATTCCACATTTGATGAATCCAACTGATGACGAGAAGATATAGACGCCTGCATACGTCGCACAGCATGAAGTTTGGCGTATCTTGTACTGATGGTATACTCGGAGATGCTTCGGGACGCTCAACTCCCGTCTTCGCATATGGGATGGTCGGACCGTAAAGGGTAATAACTTGCCAACAGACAACAACCGTATGCAGCGACCAGCCAGCAAGAACGACGACAACGCAAGAGGTTACATGATGAATAGATTCTCTAAGTCGTTCACAGCTGAAAGCAGCGATGCAGCAATGGCATGTTATCGTCCTCTGTCCCCTGATTCTTTACTTTGTACTTGGTGACATGAATTGTGGGTGGCTGCCTCAAAGAGGATAACAATATCTTGAGCGGTACAGTCGGTTTGAAGGCTCAAGAAGCAGGAACATGCTCTCGAGTCTTGATTGAGCCAAGTATTCCTCGTGAGTGTTCGTTGCCTAAGCGCACATCATGACTGCTCTTTCGTCTCCTCCGCCAGTCACACTGAGGCCAGTCACTCCATTGCATCGAGGAATGGACTGATCGATACAGCATCGTTCGTCTTGATCAACAACACCGTCCGACATCTTTGTTCGATCGCTGATGTGTACACATGGCATTCTGCCATCAAGAAGCTCGACCATTCTCACTTCAGATTACCCTGGAAGAATCCTGGAAGTCGTCTACAACGTTGTTTCAACAGGCGATCCTCTGATCATACTGGCATGTAACTCACAAGTTCTAGTCTTGCCGCTCCCTCGTTACCACCTTTCATATCGCTCCTTCCTGTCGCCTTGACAGTTGCCATCCGAAGCTAGAAATCAACGATGATGGTCTCGGCACGCGAGCCAAAACAGCAGCGATATCATCTTGAAGAATACTTCTGCCTCGACAGTCATCGGTCCACACAGCCAGGCAGCGTCATGTCGTAACCGGACAGTTCGGACAAGCTCTGCCTTCGGACTGTGGTTCTTGGGCCTGCTTGCCCTTCGTCACAACACCCACATGATACTTTCACGTCGTGAAGGCATGGTTGCTGTCAACTATGTCTCCAACTCTTGGGGTATTCAACATGCCATTACCACATACAGACATACAAAGCGCCACCTTTGCTACTTGGCGCAAAGACATCTTGTGGACAAAGATCGGTCACGTTCTCATGATGCAAGCGATCATATAATTGGGGAATAAGAAGTAAAGAGAACATGTCAAGAAAAGATAGTTGAGTCTGTTGCCACAGAACTAGAATGACCAGACACGAACACCGCTGTCTTGATGGAACCGTTCAATATAGACAAGCATTTTGTTTCATGACTGCCTTCTCGGATTGAGAACTCTTGATATTCAGGCTTCACTTACATCACCTACCTAACCACATCTACTACAATTCCCAAAATAACACTTCCATCATTCCATCTTTGATTCTCTGATTAATTCATGCAAACTCATCCCCACATACTGAAGTCTCTCTCCAAAAACACGTCGCCCTTCACCGTGAACCTCAGGCCTCGCGCCTACCTAACCCACCCTCTCTACCGCTCCCTCCTCCACCACCTCTCTCCCTCCCTCTTAAGCCAAAAACAATGTCCCAACAAGCAAGAACACAAGAGCAAAAGAAGGGTCTCGCCGGGAATCGAACCCGGGACCACTCGCAATCGGCTTAGAGTTTTCAAGGTACTGAAGCACCTCCCTAAGCGAGTATCATACCGCTAGACCACGAGACCTGACAGCGAATGCTGATTGGTTGATGAAGTAGAGGGCAGCTGTAAACATATATAACTTCACAATGTGACGGTTCCGCGACGAGTCGAACGACGAGGGCTTGGAGTGATGAGGGGGATGCCAGGAGGAGGGGAAGCAGGGCCATGTCTCGTGAGTTATTATTTGTGTTTTTGAGCATTGCCGGGCTCTAATGACCGACTTGGCTTTCCACTGTCATGTTTTCAGGAACTTTTTCAGAAGATCAAAGCGGTCTTGCGCAGGCTTTCCGCCTTGCATGAGAGCAAAATCTCGATTCTACTCTCACACCTTCAAAACGGCCAGTACATTTTAAAAGTTTCTGTGCAACATAGAAAAGCTCTATAAGTTTACTTTCAAGTGGTTGGTACACCTGCAAAACAACAAAAGACACTGTGGTCGAGCGAAACAGTGAAAAAGTTTGTCAAAATTGCTGATGGAGGCACGACCCTGGCTTAGTATACGGCGGAGAACTTTCGGCAGCGTGACATGTCGGTGTGTACGAATGCATAACGAAGTCTTCACATCAGAGGTATGTCTCCGTCCAAGCCAGCTCCTCTCGGTGGTGATTGCCTGTGTCTCTACCATTTTGCATTTCCACACTCAACATTCAGTACAGATCGTCGGAATTCAAGGTATTCAAGACTTTTCACAACGAAATCTCGTTATACAAAACCCCAGAGCTCCCTTCGCTATGCTCAATTTCCCGAATTTCGCTCGTAAAACACTATATATGCCATCTCGTTCTGCAGACGATCGCGCTCGCTTAACCTCTCAGGGTCAAAGTCACCCACCCAAGTATCGTTGAATTGTCTCCAGCAATTCCTCGCTCTATCTTTGGCAAGACATGTATAGTGGCCAGATGTGAGAGTCGTGCCGATGTGTCTCATGACGGCGTATGCATCGTAAAGATATGGCGGTTGCATAGTAGAATCAGGCTTCAGCGCATCAGCACCGTACTGCTTTGTAATGAGTTGAACATCTTGTTCACTCGGCGATGGCAGCATATATGGCGACATGTCCAAGTTCTTGAGCGGGAAGTCAATGGGTGTACGGACTTTCCGTGCCGACTCGCCTCGACCAGCGCT
Source organism: Aureobasidium melanogenum CBS 110374 (assembly GCF_000721775.1). Taxonomy (NCBI): domain Eukaryota; kingdom Fungi; phylum Ascomycota; class Dothideomycetes; order Dothideales; family Saccotheciaceae; genus Aureobasidium; species Aureobasidium melanogenum. Next base: position 61,809 of record NW_024470067.1, read on the forward strand.
GAAGCGTTTGAAATGAACGACAAGGAATTGTGGAGCCCGAGTGATGGTGATTTGTTTTGTGGCCTCGCGCTCGCGGTTGCAACGTGGACATTTCCAAACTTCATCACCAGATAGTCTTTCTTCTGCGCAATACGACCTCAGACAGTCTTGAATGCTGGAAGCACCAGAACGTGGAATTTCAACCGATATGCTGTAGAATGCTTCGTATGTTGTGGACGTGAAGTGACAAGTCGTGCATCGTAGGCGAGAGGCATGCTGACCACCAAAGAGCTGTGTGAGATAAGATTGCTCGCGATGGGTATATCTGCCCCATTCTGTTCGACAGACTATCGGCTTGGGCATCTTCTCGCGTGTGGCTTCTTGGTCCGCCGTCAGGGCTTTGAGTGGTGTTTTCGCCCAGTTCTTGTTCAGATCTTCATGTAGACAGTCCACTAAGAAATCGAAGAACTCTTTTGCATCTTGCTGACGATCAATACCCCACTCGCTATTAAGACGAGCACAGAATGATCGGAGTGTGCTTGGACGAATAGCTTCAACATCTCCTTTCCAGATACTTCTAACCAGGTTCGCATACAGCTCGGGCAACACGCCTTTGCTGCCTTTCCAGTTGTCTCGTTGCACCAGAGTTTTAAATCTGTCGTCAAGGAAGAAGAGCGTGAGCGGGGTAGTTGCAGATAGGGCTTGGATCGTGGCATTCATGTAACAAGTGACGCCAAAGTTGACAAGACCAGTTCGTGGTAGTCGTAAATTAGTGGGCAAGTACTTCGGAGGGACATATGGTGCGAGATCTGTAGATGTAGAGCCAGTGCTCTGAGCAGATACGCTACGATGGTCACTGACGCCGCTATACGACACACGCGCTGCAGCAGGGACCGGCCGTGATGGAATTGAAGGCATCGCTGACTTTGGCGGAGGTGTTGGGTATGATGGGACTTGTGGTGGTCGTGCTGGTAGTAGAGATGCAGGATGTTCTTGGACACCATATCGCTGCTCCAGAGAACCAGCTTCTGGGAATCGCCGGACAAACTCCTCGATGGACTGATATGATGGTGTGCCATTCTCAGCCTGCCACGACTCGTCACCTTCGTCGAGAGATGGTTTTCGTTCAACGACCACGCTCTCCACGCGAGCCCTTTCGTGCCATTTTCTCTCTTCTTCAGCATCAAGCGGGTTATAGTCTCGTAGTCGTTTCTTGGGGACGTATAATCGTGACTCCTTGCTGGCCACTGGTACTCTTCTGATCGGGCGGCCGGACTTTTGTTGTGCAACAGTGTTTGTTCTTTTCAGCGCTTGATCACCAACCAACTCGGCCCATCCTTCGATACCACCCATCAGCAAGATCGGCGGCCGCTGTAGAGGTTTCTCCGAGTTGAATTCGTAGAGAGCATCGTACAGGTACTTGAGATATCTTTCTCTTTCTGTCGTCGGGCGGTGAATGAAGCTTTCTGAAGAGGTGTTGTGATCGTAGTAGACAACAATATCATATTTGTGACGGTTGTAAAACATTGTTTGTTCTGCGTCTGGCGACAGGATGAGCGCATCTTCGAGCTGTTCGGCAGACATGTTGGGCTCGAGTGCAGCTGGCTCAATACAGATGATGGACTGAGCATATATATGGCCGTCGTCAAAGTCTTGTCGATTTCGAACATCAATCAATAAAACGCTGTGCATCTTCAAGTAGTCGTAGAGTCGTTCAGAGCCGATGCGCAATTCTGTCGGACGGTGTATTGACTTTCGTCGAGGTGGGCCTGATGGTGGCCGATCCTGTAACATACGAGGAAAGTAGCCAGCCGACTCCTCTCCTTCATTTCCTGGAGCGTAAGTAGAGGCAGATGAAGCGACAGAATTGTTCCTTCCACCTGTTCCGACCATACTACGGGCAGTAGTCCTTGGAGGAACAATGTTACTGGGAGTGTGCATGTTGCGGGCTGGACTATAGGCAGGAGCAGGAGCCATAGGTAAGGCGTCTTTGACAGATGTGTCGAGAGTCATGCGATTTGCAAACGGGTGACCTGGGACACCATTAGGCATCTGCCTCGGGCCGACAGGTCTGACTGAGGAGCCATTTGCGAGCGAAGAGTTGGAGAAGTCGATAGAGGAGCGGTTGCTGTAGGAGGTAGGGGAGGTAATGGAGCCATTGCTGGATGCGAGAGAGGAACGAGAGTCGAGTCGCCTGCTCGCGAGAGATGTGTCTACTGATGGAGCGGGTTGCATGCGCAATTTGGCGAAGCGATCGGCGAGGGCGGCATTGCCATTGGTGGCGGCAGGAGGAGAGGACTGGATCGAAGAGCGGCGCGAAGATGAGTCGGAAGCCCTCTGAGTATGATTCCGCCTGTTGTCGTTAATGATAATTTCCTTGATTTTGTCGAAGCGATCTGCAAGTTGGCTGATCTTGCGAAGGATGGACTGATGCTGGTTGAATTGTGAGCCTCGGCGGCTGCTCAGGGTAGGGTATTGCTCATGTTGGGGGATGATGGCGACAGCAATCTCAAAAGCTCTCAGATATTCGACATAGGCAAGATCGGGCCGGCGGTACTCGACAAGACTTTCGGCTTGCTTGACGGCGGTCGAAGCTTCAGCGAGTAAGTGATTGAGGGATTGGTTCTTGTCGACAGAGCTGATCTTGGCCCTCTCCTTCAAGTCCTCAATGTGCGGATACGGCCTGTTCGGTGTAGCGGCGGAGGTAGAATCGGGAATGGCCATGTTGGTGGGAGAAGTAGGGTAAGGCGGGCTCATTTCTGAGACGGACGGCACGATGGGGAGGCGAGCATAGCGTGAAGAGATACGACGGCAAGAGGTCGCAGGCAGCGGGCGGGAGTGAAGAGAATTAGGCAGGCGCGTGGTTGTACTCGTATGGTGATTGATGATGAGTCCATGGCATTTCCCCAGAGAAGCAGAAGGCGCGACCGCGGGTGGGTGACGTCGGCTTTCCTGCCTGGGCCCGCCACGCTCGGTGCTGCTTGGTGGGTCGCTCCTTCCCCAAGCTGAAGCACTCGCCGTTAGGCACCACCAAGAGCTCCAACACTTCATACCCAACTCATCTGAACACCTTCTCACCACTTCCGGACCACTCTTAGTGACTTTCGACACAGCATCAGCAGCGAAAAATCACATTCCCGAGAGCTCTCAAAGCATAATGGCTTCGTGGTTCGGTGCCGGCACGTCGGCCATGGACGAACAGGTCGAGAGAGCAACCTCAAGCAGTCTAGAGGATATTGCTCTCAATCTGGAGATCACAGATCTGATCCGAAGCAAGACAATTCCGCCCAAGGAGGCAATGCGCTCGCTCAAACGAAGAATCGCCAACAAGAACCCAAACGTCCAACTGGCCGCTCTCAACCTGACCGACACGTGTGTTAAGAATGGCGGAGAGCACTTCATTCAAGAGATTGCCTCGCGCGAGTTCATGGACAACCTCGTATCATTCCTCAACACGCCGCTGAATGACGAGGTCAAGACGAGGATCCTCGATCTGATCCAGTCTTGGGCTACTGCCGCTACAGGCCGCTCCTCCCTTGGCTACATCGACGAGACATACCGCTCCTTGCAGAGGGAAGGCTTCCGCTTCCCTCCCAAGACTGAGGTCGCCGCAACCATGTTCGACAGCAGTGCTGTATGTCCTCCTCTGCACTTGGCACTTAGCTCTCTACTAACCCCTCTGCCTAGCCACCCGAATGGGCCGATTCCGATGTCTGCATGCGCTGCCGAGAACGCTTCACTTTTACCAATCGCAAACACCACTGCCGAAACTGCGGAAACGTCTTCTGCGGTCAATGTTCGTCCAAGTCGATACCCCTGCCTCACCTTGGCATCCTTCAACCTGTCCGTGTCGACGACGGCTGTTACACCAGGCTTACCGAAAAGTCGCGCGCCACTCCTGTACCTTCCTACATCAATGCCATGAAGCCTCCGAACCCTGGTCGTATGCAAGCCCGTGACGCTCGCGTGGCTGAAGATTCGTTCGACGCCGACTTGAAACGAGCACTTGAAATGAGCTTGGAAGAATCAAAGGGCCACTCCGGTGCTGGATACGTGCCGCAATCACAGATGGCGACACCAAAGCCAGTCCAAAAGGCGCCCACACCAAAGAAAGACGAAGAAGACGATCCAGAGTTGGCAGCTGCAATTGCTGCATCTTTGGCAGATATGGAGGAGCAAAAGAAGAAACACACTGCCAACTTCAAGCAACAACAACAACAAAGATCCAGCACGCCCAGCGTCTACGCACCCAAGACCAACAACGAGCTTACGCCTGTTGAAGCCGAGAACATCAACTTGTTCGCTACCCTAGTCGATCGCCTACAACACCAACCACCTGGCGCCATCTTGCGTGAGCCTCAACTTCAAGAGCTGTATGAGAGCATCGGGTCGCTGAGACCGAAGCTGGCAAGGACATATGGAGAAACGATGAGCAAGCATGACACACTTCTTGACCTTCACTCCAAACTGGCTACCGTTGTGAGATACTACGACCGCATGCTGGAGGAGCGCCTGTCCAACACTTATAACCAATCTCGATATGGAGCTCCTCGACCCCAGTCTGGAAACATGTATCCATCCCTGTCTGCTGGTGTTGGAGCACCACCTACCGCTCCCATGGGTGGGGTTGAGAGTTACTACAACAGCTCGGCACCATCAATGGATTCGCACGCCTACAACCAGAGCCCTTATCCTACCTTCAACCAACACCAAAACTATGCTCAACAGGCGTATACACAGCAAGCACCTGCCGAAGCTGCGTATCAACAACAATACCCTCAATACCCACCCCAGCAACAAGCTCCCAGCACTCCTCATCTACAACAACAATCCTACTCGCAACAACCTCAGCAATACGCTCCCACTCCACAACAAAACCCTGTCTCTCCTCCTGAGCATCACCAGTCGTACTCAGAATCTTCTGCTCCCCAACCTGTGAGCCCAGAGTCGTATCCTCAACCCTCCCAACAACACCAACAACCCCCACCCCAATTCCAGCAGCCGTACCAACAGCAGGCGCCACCTCAGCAACATCAGCAATACACGCAACCTCAACCTCAGCAACAACAGTGGCCTCAGGCACCCTCGACACACAACGGTTATGGTCAAGAGAGCTTCCCGCAAGCACCACAGAATGTTCCTGTCCAGCCAAAGGTTGAGGAAAGTCTGATTGAGTTGTAGAAAAAAGAAACGACCGGTATGGTGCATCATGTTCTAGCGGCTTTTGTAGGATAGATACCCCGGGCTGAGAAAGCTCAATGAGTAGTCTCAGACTTCAAGCTTCGTGGTTGGCCATGAATACTTACTCTTGAAAATCATTCCTGATTCAGTTCTTTGTATCGCGCGTTCAGTCCTTTGAATGTTCTGACATGTTCGTAGCCTTTGGGCATGCATTCAGACCAGCCACGATCAGTGTAATGCTTGTGGCACAGGAAACTATCTGGGTCTTTGACGGATTGCCACTAAAATGGACCACATTCAGCAATTCTTCAATCATGTCCAAGACAGGTGTACTCACCCAGGACTTGAGCCCCGAATGGCGTGTTCCACATTCTGCACAACAATGAGCTACCTTTTGCCTGTATGCCAGGGGTCGATGGGTCGGCCAGGGTAGATGATCTATCCACGGACGTCTGAACGTGGGATGAAAACACCACAGATACATGTTACACCTTCTTCTGTAACTGTCGTCTTGTTTGTGAGCTTGATACCAATCCTTGGCTATTCTGATCCTCGCGGTTCGAAACTTGGTAACAGTTTGGTATTTCTGTTTCTGGGCAGCGCGTCGCTGAGCAAGGAATACTCGAAGTATGTCTGGCTTTGCCTGCATTTTGGCATAGAATTCCTTTGTGATGGCGCCATTCGCCGCCTTGAGCATTCGAAACATGTCCATGTCCTCTTTCTTCAAATGGTGCCAGAATGATTGAGGAGTATCCTCGACTTCACTCGGACTTGTTTTATCGTTGTGAAAAGAAAAGGAAGAAAAGCGAGGCCCCTTTAGTATCCATTTGCATGGTGATGTTGTCGGAAGGGCGATTGGTCTTCTGAAATTCCAAAGCATGATTCCAATTGGCAACAGGAAAGGTCAAGTCCGTTCAGATGCACATCCAGTGAAGTGCTGAACTGTGCCGAGTGCAAAAAATCAGTTGATAAAACGCGTGCTTATATCCTCTAAATGTTTGCAACAAAATAAAGGAGAATAAATTCAGCGAGGCTCTGCCAAGATGACGTCTGGGGTCGAAGGTCGGGCTTGGCAGAGTAGGCTCGCCGACGTCCAACGTAATGAACTCTAGAAGCAGGCGACGATTGAGGGATAGCGACAAGACAGTTGAACATCATCCAGCGCAACCATGTCCGAGGGTCTCTTTTTCAACGTTACCACCGGCTACATTGAGGGTGTCGTGCGCGGCTACCGAAACACGTTATTGACGGGTCAACAATACAGCAACCTGGCACAATGCGAGACCATCGATGGTATCATCCCTCCGCGTCGCCTTGTCCCATCACGAGCTCTTGCTAACCAACCACCAGATGTGAAGCTTCAACTAGGCCCAGCATATGGTGACTTCCTCGCCGACCTCCCGCCGAACCCTTCAACGAGTGCCCTCGCCGACAAGTTGCTCGACAAGCTTGTTAATGAGTTCCGCTACGTTCAGGCCAACGCTACTGGTTCTCTGTCCAAGTTCATGGAGTTTTTGACCTACGGATACATGATTGACAATGTCGCCCTCCTCATTACTGGAACACTGCACGAGAGAGACACCCGCGAACTGCTCGATCGATGCCACCCCCTCGGCTGGTTCGAGACCATGCCCGCCCTTTGCGTCGCCACAAACATTGAAGAGTTGTACAACAGCGTTCTGATCGAGACTCCTCTGGCTCCTTACTTCAAGGGCTCTCTCAGCCACCAAGACCTTGACGAGCTCAACATTGAAATCATTCGCAACACTCTCTACAAGAACTACCTCGAGGACTTCCACAACTGGGTCAACACCCACTCTGGCGTTGCTGGCAGCCCAACCGCCGAAGTCATGTCCGAAATTCTCGAGTTCGAGGCCGACCGTAGAAGCATCAACATCACACTCAACTCTTTCGGTACCGATCTCTCAAAGCAAGACAGACAAAAGCTGTACCCGGGCTTTGGAAAGTTGCACCCTGAGGGAACCCTGATGTTGTCAAGAGCAGATGATCCTGAGGCTGTCAGAATTGCTGTTGATGGTGTACATGACTACCGCACTTTCTTCGATCAGACTGGCATGGGCTCAGGCTCCAACGTCGGCAACATGGCTGGAGGTTCTGATGAGGGCAAGAGTCTGGAAGATCTCTTCTACCAGAAAGAGATGGAACTGTCCAAGCTTGCTTTCACTCGTCAATTCACCTACTCTGTGGTCTACTCATGGGTGAAGCTAAGGGAGCAGGTACGTGTTTGCTCTTCTCTACTCTCCATCATCAATATGCTAACACAAATCCAGGAAATCCGCAACATCACTTGGATAGCAGAGTGCATTGCCCAGAACCAGAAGGACAGAATCGGCAACTACATCAGCGTCTTCTAAGTTGTTGATTTGTACAAGGCCTTTTCTTCCAATTCTTGTTTCCTCACCCTCCTCGGCGTTCATACCCATATGTTAGCGTAAGACTTTTGTTCATATTGATTTATGTTCTTTCTCCTTTGGTTTTTGGTGGAAGCTTTTAGACTCTTTTTTTTGCTTCACAAGTACAAAATGCATGCTCTTTGTATCACATCTTTGACTGATTGCTTGAAACTTTCTTCCTGTGTGCTAAAGACAATCATGACCCTTCTCCATCCCGAGCTACAAGGTTTGTCGTGAGCTATCGAAATGCACAATTGCAACCAGAAAGTGAGGGTTGACTTTTGAGATAGCCTTCGTGAGGCCCTCTCTGGCCGGAACCACGTTCTTATACAAGTATTGTGCATTTCTACAGCTATACCATGACTACCTTTCGCACAGGGGAGGCTATGAGCTGTCATGGACCTCTCCTTTCCATTTGTTAACCTTTACTTCCTTCCTACTGAGTTTGTCTCCGGTCACGCAAAGAGCTCAATATGCACTATAAAAAGGCATGGTCTTCTCAAGAAACATGGGTATGTCTACAGAGAGCCTGTGATCAGTCACTTCTCAATGGCCACTATATCGTTTTTTGTCAGTATTGTGCATTTCTACAGGTATATATATTGCATACTTTGGCATATGCTATGCTTAGCCCGTTGACGCGCTCAAGTATTACGAGTCTTCTTACCTCCCAAGCTTGCGCTCAAACAGGTATGCCCGCTGGTATACTCGGTGTATCCTAGACCAAGCTAACATGAGCGAAGGATTATCCAGGAACATAGTCTGTTGTTGATCGACCTCTTGCCCTGAACACTTCTGACAAGTCATAGATGTCCTCGGTCACTCCGTTCACAGCCCCAAAGCACGCGGTGATTCGTACAGACCTAACCCAGTCCCCCGACCAGCCTCATGGGCCTAGAGCCGTCGTGGGAGAGAGTACTATTTATCTCAGCCAAGAGGCAACCTGCTCACTTTTCTGCTTCACATCGTCTCGCTTGTTTGTCTCTAGTTAGGCAAGCACGCGTCGAGTTGCTACTGCCTTTGAGAGTTGCAAACACGGCGTGGAAATTGAAGACGCGCCGAGCTTTCAGTCAACCATCAACGCCATCAATACGCAAACAACAACTTTTCTTTTGTTGAGTGCGTTTTCCTCTCACTGCATCAGTTCCTGCACGACTGATCTGATTCACAGCATGGAAGGCACTTACAGCTTCGCTGATGGAGGTCCCATTCCTCGTGGTGACCCTTACGCGCACTCATACGCCGCCAATGTGTCGAAACCCATTCAGCGCCACGAGACTGAGACAACCCACGCTCACCCAGCAGCCACCAACGACCTCTCACAAAAGTTCAAGCCTCGCTTCGAGGATGGATCCGAGGTTCACTTGAACTTCATGCCCTCACTCGCTCGCAGAGCCGACCAAGAACTTCTGGACTACCTCCAGAAGCGCAAGATTTCCTTTCACTTCTTGAACGACATCGACGATTTCCTCAAGAGACACCCAGGACTCTTGAAGGCTTGTCCGAGTTGGTGCTACCAGCTCAATGCTCTTTCTCCGTTGCAAGCCTACCTCTTCTTTGTGAAAGGTTACTTGCGCCCTGCAAGATACGTCGAAGGCGTGAGTGCCAATGATCTCTGGAGCATACGCTTCGCTTCTTACTAATTCCGACAGGCTCTTCCGGCTCCGGAGGATGAGCAGATTCCTGCTCGTCCCATCTCGCTGGAGCACCACTCCCACGATCCAGAACTCTACGACCACATCACTGACATTGGTCAGTGCTTGGAACTTCTCGGTCAGTTGGACGAATCGGTTTGGATACTAACCAAGGCCTACCATTCTGGTCGTCGCCTCAACGAGCTACAATTCCATCTGCTCACCATGGCCACCTACGCACAGCCCGTTGATGCGCTCAAGTATTACGAGTATTGCTACCTACCAAGCGTATACTCAAACAGGTATGCACGTTGGGAATGTTTAGTGATTCCAGAACCAAGCTAACATGACCGAAGGATTATCCAGGAACACAGTTTGTTGATCGAGCTTTCGCCACGAACACCTCTGACAAGTCATAGATGTCCTCGGTCACCTCGTACGCAACCCTGCACCTCCAATCAGACCCGCACCGACGACAGCACCCAGACGCGCACCAAGGCCATCAGCAAGGTCGGCATACAAAGCACGCAGGGCACGCAAGGCTCGCTACAGACGCGAGCCTGTTGCCGACCAGCCCTTTGGACTCAAAGCATCAGGTGTTGAGTTCATGGCAACGCACCGCAGAGTTCGCAAACTCATGGCCATGGCGGCAGATCGTGGCGACGATGCAGTGGCTGTCTTGATCGACTGCTTCGCTCAAGCAGTGCAAGCTCGTGGCGCGAAAATGAGCAGAGATGAGCTGAACAGAGTGTGCGAGGTAGCATGCGAAGCGCTTGAGAGGGATTACCTGACTGGAGAAGGAAGAGACATCGTGGATCTCGTCATGGACTTGGTCCAACAAGCTCGCTACAACAGATACCCAACCCACTTCCATCCATTTGTCAACAACCCTACTGGAGCAAGTTTCGGCATTCGTTCGAAGCGTGTCAGAACAGCCGTCAACCAAGTCAAGGTTCTCTATGCTCAAGAAGCCATGAGAGTGCCCAATCCATCTCTGGCGCGTGAGGTGAAGAAGGCTGAATACCGACTGGCCGACGTGATGGGCCGACATGCCAGAATGGACGGTACGATGAACAAGACGGAGTACGAGTTTCTCCGTTCCAAGTTTCCATGGCGCAGATTCGACTATGCCAGCGAGTATGACGAGATCAACCCTGAACGACTGGACGTGCTGGTTCTGTTGCAGTCATGGATCTGAGACCATCTGAGGACATGAAGGGTGCTCAAGGACGCGAATATCGATGGACGGTGGTGGCGTGAGAGCTATGATATCGCGAGAGAAGGGTGACGAGATCTGTTTGCTGTGTTGATTGTTATCGGAGTTTTCAGAGGGAGGTACTGTACATTGCTGGAGAACATGACGGGAAATTCAGCATGACGAAGAAATGAGACATGGGACAATAGCTATCATGAATGAGCAAGAGGGCATTACTTTCACATTTTGTGTAGAAATGATAGTGATCGAGTGGTGATGTTGTTTGGTAGTTGAAGCCAAGACTTGAGGCTCCGCAGCGAAAGGTTGTCGGCAGGGACTTCCGCTGATCTTTCGGCGCAGCTCAAGAAACTTTTGCGACGACCAACTTTTTTTCTTGAACAATCAAATAAACAACCATGGCACGCAGAACAAAGACCCTGGCTGAGCAGCTTGCTGAGCTTGACAACCCTGCTCCTAAAGGTATGCGCACATTCTTGCCATCCAACATACAGCAATCTCTGACAAGTACCCGTAGACTTTGACCCGGAAGAGGAGCCGCCACAGGACGACAGCGACGACGACGTCTCGGATAACGACAATGCCGCCGCAGCAAGAGAACACTACGTCGATGTCGGCAAGAGCAAGCTACGCAAGCGCGACGTCGTGCCTCTCGGACCCCGATATGAAGGAGCCCGCATCAGCAGAGATGCTGCCATTGGAGAAGACGAGGATGAGGATGATCCGTTCAGCAAGGGATTTGATGAGGAGGACAGCGAAGACGAGGACGATGTTGATGACGCTGCCGAGTTGTCTGCCTCCGAAGGCGAAGAAGACGATGTCAGCGACGAGGATGAGGATATGCAAGATGGCGACGAGAGCCCTGCCACCGACATGAGCGACGAAGACGATGAAGAGGAGGACGATGAAGACGACGAGGCTGAAGACAAGTCAGAACTCCGCAAGATGATGGCCGAAGAGCAAAAGACCGTGGCAGCCAGCCTGTCCCAAGCAGCAAAGCAAGACGCCGAAAAAGGCCGCGCTGTCAAGACTCAACGCGCGACCTTTGACTCTCTCCTCAACACCCGCATCAAGCTTCAGAAAGCTCTCATCGGCACAAACACTCTTACTGGCGTCATCTCAGACTCGACGCCAACAGAAGACACCGAAGACGCTTTCCGCGCTGCAGAAACCGCTGCTTTCACTCTCTGGTCCACCCTCAACTCCCTCCGCGAAACCCTCGAATCCAACCGTACAGGCAATAAACGCAAACATGCAGAGTACACCTTGGACACACCAACAGAAGACCTCTGGTCCCACATGCGCAGTCAAGAATCCTCCGCCACCACCCCTCGCACCTCCATCCTCGAAAAATGGAACCAAAAAGCCAGAGGCGCTTCCGCCATCACTCCCAAAAACAAGTTAACCACCTCGTCAACAAGTCAAAGTATTGTGGACGTGTTGCAAGAACAATTACACGGTGATCGTCTTACCAAACGTGCAAGAACTCCTCGTTCGTGTGCGCCTCTGCAACTTGCTGCTGCTTCAGAGGAGGCAGGGTCTATCTACGACGACGCAGACTTTTACGGTCTTTTGCTGCAGAGTTTACTCGAACAACGCAGTGCCGATTCCATCGCTGCCTCTGCTTCTTCCACCATTTCCATCAACAGCGGCTTCCAAATGCGCAGAGAAGCCAAAACCAAGAAAAATGTGGATACCAAGGCGTCGAAAGGCAGAAAGATGAGGTATACTGTGCAGGAAAAGCTACAAAACTTTATGGCGCCTGAGGACCGGTGTACTTGGGCTGAAAGGGCGGCAGACGAGTTGTTTGGAAGTTTGTTTGGTGCTAGGATGGGGTTGGGTGAGGATGAGGATGTGGATGAGCAGGAGCAGGAGGAGAGTGGAGATGAGGAGGCTGGGTTGATGATGTTTAGATCTTGATTAGCCACTATCATCGAGCACATTGAGGATTGATAGATCTGGCATAGCATAGCATGGGCGAAATTCAAACAGATCTCTCCAACTACAAATATCATGACTGCACTCGTGTTGACCATTCCCTGATATGGGATACTCAATCAGTGTTCTTGAAAAACACATCCCAATTCCATAAACGCGCAAAAAGACTCAGCTTCGAAAATATTGACCACCGCGACACACTTCTAATTATCAAAACCAACAAGAACGATCTCTGTCGATCATATCATAGAGATGATGATGCACAAAACAAAAAAAAAAGATTCCGACGCGGGGAATTGAACCCCGGCCTCCTCGGACCTAGTTGTGTCGCGATGAACACGGTTTGAGAGCGAGAAATCCTAGCCACTAGACCATATCGGATGTTGTTGAAGCATCTGACGTAAGTAAAAATATAACCCACTGAACAATAGTACTCGACGAGCAAAAAGACGAGACTACCCAAAGAATCACAATTGAACGAATCATGTTCGCCTCAGGTTGTAAGTTGTATGAACTTCGAGGTCTTCAAGACATACTCGACAACCACGCAAGGACTTGGAGTGAGATTCGGGCAAGTTTCATCTCTTGGCTACGAAACCTTGATGTCTTCTTTGCTCTTCAAAGCATTTGTGTCTTGCACTCACAATATTGTTGTATATCCCAACAGCAAAGACCAGAGCTGCAAAAAACTGGCATCCCACCATCAACAGCACACTGAACTCATAACCACGAAAATGCACAATAACATCCAGACCAAAGATTATTCTCAAAGAGAGAAAGTTTTTAAATCAACGTCTTTCCTCGGACATGATCAAATCCAAGTACAATCATGTATTTTAGCAACATCAACTAGACTACACTAGTAATTCTCAGGCAACCCCATGCCGGCATAATCGGGTACATTCCCACACTTGAACGTCCTCTCCCAGGTCTTCTGCGGCAAAATGCCTGCAGCAAGTCCATCTTTATAACTCCATTGGGTTGCGGACTCGGTCTTCCACGTCCAGTAGAACCAGCCCCACCCCTGTTCAAAACTGTACATTTGCGCTTCTGCAAAGTCGAGGAGCCATTGCTTGTATGCCGCAGAATAGGATGAAGGCGATGCGTTGGCGTTGGTGCAAGAGCAGCGAGGGGAGTTTGCGGTGGGACAGGTAGGGTTGAGCACACTGCCGTCGAGGGAGCCGCCGGGTGTCGATACCATGTTCAAGGTTCCTTCCCAGCGCGATCCTACACCTACGTTGTTGAGATATGTGGCGCAATCTGTATCTGCTTGACTCCATTCGCCGCACAATGTAGGTCCAAATCCAGTCGCTTTATTGCTGGACCTCAAAGTCTGGTTTGTCCAACCTCCACACGCAAACTCGACTTTAGCAGCGTGATCGAGCGCAATTTGTTGGTTGTTGAAGATGACATATTGATGCACATCCAACAGCAAATTGTCAAAATCTTGGAGTTCGCCTTGCCAGTTGTCCAATCCTCTGAAACCATCGCCAAAGGTTATTATCGCTGTCATGTTATTAGAGCGGATCTTCTGAATTGCGGATTTTGTCCAGGTGAGTACGGTGTCAACATCTAAATATGTCATTTTGGGCTCGTTGACAAGTCCATAGATGGCGATGATGTTTTTGTAGCGAGGTTGAGCGAAGAAGGTGCTTAGTTGGGAGTGGATGTCTAGAGTTCTTTGACCATTGATTGTGCCATCTGTGCCGTTTAACCAGTTTATGGCGCCTTGGTGTCCACTGTGGTTCCACCCGTTTTGACTGCCTGGAGCACCATGCAGATCGAGATTGATGCGGAGACCGTATTTGCGAGCCCATTCGATTGCTCTGAGAAGGTATCGCCAGGAGATTTTGGCGACGTATGGATCTCCATCGTACGTTGTGACTGCCCAGTACGAGAAAGGTATGCGTACGTGATCAAATCCAGCTGCTTGAATGGCCGCAAAGTCTGCTTCGGTGATGAAGGATGAGTAGTGTTGTTCAAGTGTTGTTTGGGCTCTGCTTGACCCCAACTTGCTGCATAGTGTCCATTCGTCTATCACACCATCGCTTGTCTTGAAGTCGGAGAAAAGGGAGGGTGTGATGACAGGCTCAATGCTAAACCAGCCTCCAATGTTGACACCTCTGATTGGCATCTTACCGTACTCCCAAGTCTCATTGAGAGCAGGCACATTGTCGTTTGCTTTTGTCGAGTCATCCCAGGTATCGTTGAGTCCCATTATGGAGAGTCCGCCTACAGTCGCTGCTGTATATGTGACGTTGAAATCTGTAGTGTCGTACCAGGTGAAGGGATCCAGAATTGTTCCTTGAGCGTCTTTCGGTATATCTGACTCTGACATGCCATCTAAGTTCTTATTTGCTGGTGAGCTTGATGAAGTTGATGTGGCGCTGGCTGCACCTGTTGTAGAGGATTTGTTCTTGTTGGACAAGACCACAGCTACAGGTATCACAATCGCCAATATGACTATGATGATTATGCCGATGATGCCTGCCGAACCATTAGTGAAGAGTGTCCACGCTCTCCTCAGCAAGACTTGCCAATTCTTTTCCGTTTCCGCCTCCGCGCTTGATCCTCGTCAGACTCAACACTGCCAGCACCACCTCTCATGCGTCCAGTTTGACCAACAAGAACGACCTTTTCATCATAAGGCTCAGCTCCACGCTCAAGGTATGTTCCACTAACAACTCTTGGTTGTTTCCGTCTTTCCCTATGCCGATCGTTGTCACCTTCAGCTCTTTCCCTCCTTCGTCTCTCTCTTCTTTCTCTTCTTTCCCTGCGCTCTCTTCTGTCCGCCTCTTCCTCAACACTCCTATACTTTCCCGAGCTTTTGATCCCACCATTGCTATTCCAAGCAACATCTTGTCTCACATTCAGTGCATTCAAATGCTCCAAAGCACCCACACTCAACGCATTACTCGTGCTTTTACTGCCTTCTGTGCTTTCATCTTCAGGGTAGTAATATCTCTTCTTCCTCGGTCTTTCCTTCCGCGGACTTTGCGATTCTGAACGTCGGTGATGTTGGCGAGGTAGTAATTCGCTTGTGCTGTCATTGTAGCGGTGGCCTTTGCGTCGCTGTTGATGGCGGTCTTTGCGATCGCGAGATGCGTTTCTTCGATCTGGCGAAGAAGGCATGGTTTATAGTTATACCCGTTTTACTGTCGTGTGGAATGCTGGTGGAAAATAACGGTGATTAGAGATTCAATGTGGGTGTTGCATCATGTTCTTCTCCGCATGGTTCTGTCAACAAAGGCGGTTGGTGGGGGAACGGCTGGGGAAGCGCTGAAACACGAATAGCGACGAGTCAAGCGAGCCTTGGAGCATCCTGTCTCTCGCCTTCGACCGTGTGTAGAAAAATGGAACGCGTGTAGCTGTAGTGATGCACAATAGTGTTCGAGACGGAGACATTGACCCCAGAGAGTCAATCATTTGTCGTTTCTCAATGCGCGCTGTGCTACGCTCTACAGTATTGTGCATTTGTATAGCTGCACGCGCTACATACTTTGGCACACGAGGAGGAGCAAAAAGACATTGAAGCAGGTTGTACTTTCGCATTTCGGGACGTCCTGGACTTCTGGACTTTTCTTCGTTGGATTGAGCTGTTAATTTCGGTCTTATAGCAAGGAACGTTATTGATCTAGTCACGCGAGCCGAGTCGCAGATTCGTGTTCAAGGTTAGAAGGAGGCGCTCAACAAAGTTTCACAAAGCAATCAAATACAACATTGCTACCAAAAAGGGCGTCGCTATTTTCTCTGACAAAATTCGGTAGATGCAGGGATCGAAATGACCTTCTCAGCACAAGGCTACCATATTTCCATCCTTTTCACTGTCCAAGGATTTGTTCAAACCAGTGCGCAATGTGTCGCAAGTCGTGCGTCTGACCTAGCGACCACAAGCGAAGATTATCTGGCTGCCTGTGGTGTATCTGGCGCTCAGCAAGCATATACGCGGCCTCCTTTGCCATGTCATCTCCCTCAGCCTCCACAGTCTTGAGCTCCTGCGATACGATACTTTTCTGCATCAGCCTCGCAAACTCTTCGACTTGATCTGATAATGGACTGGTCACGGCAGAAGAAATACGCATCTGAGGTATTCTTAGTCCGCTGCCTGCATTAGGCCATCTGCGGTAAGATTTTCGGGGCTTCTTTGTGGCTTCTGCTGTGTTTTCGTCCTGCTGCTCGGAACTTTGCAGACTGTTCGACATTGAGCTCATCTTCAATTGCTGCCGATGAAATTCATCGCGCTCGAAAAGAGCAAGTTCTGCAAACTCGTCGGCAGGAGATTTCGCCTGTAGTGGTGGTGGCACAGAGACGCCTGGAGTGCGGAAGTTGAGGATTGGCGATGCAAAAGTGTCAAAGTAGTCCTCGGCACGCCTGAACATTTCATGCCTAGCCTTGAGTAAGGTGCTGGCGTTGAGGACGGTGTTGTCACCAAATGTCGAGAAACTTGTCTGACGAGGTTTTGACTTGGCCTTTGATCTTTGACCAATCTGCAGCCCTTGGACATACGAGGCGAGACGGTCGATTGAAGTCTCGTATTCAGCTTCGTCGTTTTCAGGAAAGACCCAATCTATAATGGGCTCATTGATGGCAGCAGCGGCAACGTATGGTCCTTGCAGACGACACTCAGTCAAGGCGAGCATGGCAGCAAGGCTGCCACCAACAAGCTCACCACATACGGCTAGCTTGATCCTGTGATTTGCAGAGCGACCAGGGCGATGAAAGGATCTGCTGGGAATAAGGTGCTCCAGAACCCAATCGTATCCTGTCAAGACATCATGAACTGGAGTAGGATATCGGTGTTCTTGCGAGCAACGATAATTGATTTGCACGACAGTGGCTGATGTCGCTGATGAAAGTGCAGCGCCAGCATCGACAGTAGGTAATGCAGTATGTAATAAAGGGCCCGGTGGAAGATACAAGATGATGGCAGGCGCGGGGCCCGAAGCAACGCGAGGGTGAAACAAACTTTTGGGCAGTTCGAGTTAGAAGGAAGTGTTACGCAAGCGAGTTGTGCTTAACAAAAAATACGTTGAGGCATATAGGGCGCAGGGATTGGCGACGACGACTTGCCTTAGTGTGATGTGGCCATTTGATCTACACGGGATGGTCACCTGCTCTTTGTGCGAAGAAGAAAGAGTCGAGTAATTACTGTCGAGGCAGCGACGTAGTTTTGACGGGCATGTCTGAAAAGAGCGCAGCAGACAGCGACCAGAAAAAAGCATAAGGAGTGAGACAGGAGAAGCAGAACGAGCAGACCAACTCCAGATAAGGGGGATGTCACTGTGGTGGACTTTCGGGTAGATTTTGCAGGAGATTGCGGCCGGCGTCGTCGTCGACAGCGGCTGGTTCACAGACAGTGCACGTTTTGCGGGGAGCGAACTCGTTTGGAAGGACCAAAAGCAACCTAAGCTTTGATCGCCGCGCTAAGGGACCCTGGTCGATGAAAGCGGGCGTTGATCGACCTGTCGAGTCCTCAGCCATAACACGGTAGCAATCACGAACTCATGAAACCGTCCTTTCTTCGTCGCTCCTTCTCTGCTTGATCTGCTAATTCCTCGACCTGCCCACTGTCCTTATCGTCCTCGATTCCACCACCTTTGTCCCACCGTCTCACCAAATACCAACATAAACACCTAATAACTATCCCGATTCCTGGAGCACAAAACCCCACCCTCACCATTATTATGCGCCATTGAGACAGCTCGTTCAAAAATCGCTCAATTCTTGAACCACCGAGATCAGGTCGCTCCTTCTCCCGACGACTTTTGGTCTATTCAATATCCTTCCTGCGATTTCCTGCGACCTGCATCCTAGTGCTCTTCTGTCTCAAGCTCTCTCCTTGCATAGAGGTACAATGTCTGACGGACGAGCTCGTGCATGCTTCTCGCTCCTTCGGAACCTTTTTCTGGCTCTCATTCTCTACACATCCATTTACACCACTATCCACCTAGCACAAGATCCTTCAGCGAGACAAAAAGCACGGCAGAAAGTCGCTCTCCTAACAGATGCTGGCACTGTGAAACAGACAAAGTCAGGAAATGTCAAGGTCAAAGTCGCTGGAGCATCCCGCACTGTAACCATCAATCCCCACGCCAATGTCTTCAATCGTCCATCGAGCGCCGTCGTTCCCCGTGACGACTTCTTTGGTCCCAGACCTCATGTCGATACCGAAGCTGATATCGAGATGCTCGTGAGAGAGTGCAGAGGTTCATACGCAGGCGTTGAAAAGATGCGGGATGTTTTCAGCTGCTTGGAATTCTTGTCAGGGGCTGAGGACAAATACTACTCCTTGCCTGAACAGGTGGATCGTGCAAGTGAACAAGACCCTAGGAAGGCAGAATATTTGAACGCAGATGGTCATGGAAACACACTAAAGCAGTACGTTTCGGTCAAGGATGCAAAAGCTCCTTCGAAGACGAATCTCGGAACTTGCGCTGGTCCCATCATACCTTACCACGTCTACTGGGCCGGCCCCGCGACATGGCGTCTCGAAGTGTTTGTCAAAGCCTACCTCTATACCCAAAATTTACCCTGCAGTCGACTCTGGCTCTGGGCAGATACTGATAGGGCTCCCGATGCGGTCGACAGGATGTTGAAACACGACGCTCTGTTTGCTCGCTTCTTGCCGCTGGTCGAGAGAGGCGACATCAGAGTGTTACCCTGGAAGTTCCCTACCAGAATGCCTCTGCCGAAGGAATTCGATAACACAGACGGAGTTGGCTATTACAAGACCAAAGGCAAGCCCAATGCAAAGGGCGAAGTTGCAATTGCAGAAGGTCTCATTGAGGACACCAATGGCCAACAATGGATCACTCTTACACCAAAGCAAATGACCTTCTTCCCTCAGGCAATTTCCGACACTGTACGCTTTATTATCTTGCATCAACATGGTGGTGTATATCTGGATATGGATGCTCTGATGCTTCGCGACATGCGCCCTTTGCTCGTACCTAAAAAGCACGACTTTGCTGAACGATGGGGAGCCCACAACAACCCAGGCGATTACAACACTGCCATCATGTCATTGTCTGCCAATACTTCACTTTCCAGCTATCTCCTACGAGGGGGTGTACGCATGGGTCTCAACTTCCATCCTCGTGTCATTGGTCGTATGATTTGGAAGGAAGGCCGCGACCTTGAGTTCCCTATGCTGGAGACCGCTGCTTTTGACCCCATTTGGACCGAGTTCAACTGGGATCGTCAAGGCCGTTGCACAGTGCCTTGTCTACGTGACTACAGCGCTGTCTTCAAGGGCAAAGCCAACAGTCTCAAGGATGAGTGGGAGAGCTACGATGGCCCTCAGCTAGAGCGCTTGAACCTCAACTCCACATCCGTACACAAAGAGGGCATCTTGTCTCAGGTGTCGAAATCGCTGCACTCTGCAAAGTTTCCTCGAGATGTGAAACCAGATGTTGCCTCTTCGCCCGACCATATCAACATCACTCCTATGCCCGGACCTATGGACAGTTTCACCAGCAACAAATCTGAAGTCGCAGCTCTCAGGAAAGCCGGCATCATCAAAGACTACAAGCTTGAAGAGGACAAATACCCACCCAATAACCGCACACTTGAGAACTTCTTCCGCGGCGCCTGGACATACCACATCCATAACCAATGGCTGAAGGAGCCAGAACCAAGTTCATGGTTGGATGTTTTGCAATCTGCTCATGATGGATTCTTCTCTGGCGAGAGAGTCAATCCGTATGGAGAAAGATGGACAGGCCCAGAGGTGTTGGCTTATAATGAGTGGAGCGACATGGTGTGATTGTGAGAAACCCATGTTTTCTCTGTATACGATAATGATGATTTGCATATTATATCAATCTACATAGCGGCATCAGCTTGAATTGACGATAACTTTACCTCCTTCTACCGCCTGCTTCTGCCATTCGAGAGCAACTCTATCGGTGGATAAAATCGTATAGCGCCATCGTCTTCAAAAGCGTAAACAACAAAGTGTAACCTGCATCAGAATAAAAAAAGGTAGGACAATATATCACAAGACCTCTTACCCTTCACAATCCTCTATACATCTTACCTTTCTCTTATTCCCGCGGTATACACAGATCGCTTATACCAACTACCCGATCAAGTCTAGGTTCGAGTCATGGTCCTCCGATGACAATACACAAGCTTTGTGACATCTGTGGACAAGCCTTGTTAAGCCTTTTGACGCGACTAGCTCATGTTTTGCAGGATCGTGACGCGCGGCCTTTGCGTATAAAGGACGCGGATATCTCGGCTTCGCTTATAGATGCTCTTGCGTCTGCGTTTACTGCACATGGGAAAGAGAGACTGTGGATCACGTATTCGAGCTACGAGTTCTCATGAGTGCAGACGTGGATTGGTAGTTGTGATTTGTGTAGTCAGATCGATTGGTCAGACGAGGCTGGTCTTACAGTTCTTGTTTGTTAGGAGGCCTTGTCTCTGCCCAGCCGGCTGAGCCATCCATCTTATCTGATCTTATCTGATCATCTCTCAATATCTTCTTCGACCTCCACCTCAAACGTCGTTCTGATTCATTGCATCCAGTGTACCCCATAGAGAATCTCTTTCTCGACTCGACTTCAATGTTGGTCATTTGGACTTGTACAAATCGAACCATGCAGTTATAGAAATCAGTAGAACCCCAGTCCCTGATGCCGCCATGCCGTATGCATGAAAATAGAAGACATGGTGAATTTTGTTTTCTCGCCTTGTTTTCGAATCTGTAAGTTTTCGAGAAAGAAAGAGCGCCTGTTCTCAGATTTTCGAATCAGTAGGTACGATCTGAGAGCTGTTTTGCAATGGCGGAGAATTATGAGCGTGAGGAAGCGGCCCTGCTTTGCACCTTCCCAAGCACTGAACGCAACAGAATCTATCAGCTCAAAGTTCGATCCTCCAGTTGATGCGTTTCCACATGACGAATGTTAACAAAACTGAGGTCTATTACAGCCAGAAAGCATCAAGAGGAATTTCCGTCTGACAAGTTGAGGTTGTCGGACTGCGAGAAGCTGGTTCAAACAAACAACGCGTCAAACAACAGATCTTCCATTTACACCCAGACTAGTGGGCATTCGCACAGAAGGGATGCACCTTAACAAATCTAACGTCTAAGACAACAATCACAGCACACGATGAATCCATTCCAGAACTTCTCTTTCGACAAGTCCGCGGCGCGAGCTCACTCACAACTCCCAGACGATGAAACAGCCACGCACAAGAGACCAAAGTTGTCTCCAATCTTCAAAGCACCTGCAGTGGTAGCTAAATCGCCTTCCATCAAGATCGAGGAGACAACAGTGAAGGAGAGCATAACCTCAGCTCCTGCAGTCCCATCTTTATTTGCGTCGGGTGTTGGCGCTGACGCTAATGCATCCAGAGCATTTTTCGGTTTGTCTCAATCAGACTTCAAAACCCGCTCATCGTCCCTGTTCAGTTCCATCCCTTCAGCCGCGCCAGCACAAAAGACGCCTGGATCAATCTTCCAATTCACTCCCTCGAAAGAAACTGCTGCAGGCGATCAAACAACCTCTTCTTGGTTCTCTTCTATGAGACCCTCAAGACAGGACACGAATGCTGCAAACACCACATCTTTGTTCAGTTCCCTGCCGAAGACGACCATCGGCGCCGGATCCGCCTTCAGCAAGACTTCTGTGACCAAGCCATCTAAAGACAAAAAAACAAACAATCAACCAGATGGACTCTTCGCAGTCAAGACAGCAGGAGCTACAAGCAAAATAACGCCTCAGGGTCAAGTTCAATTTGAGAAGGATGGCTCTGATGTCTCGTCAATGCGCATCCAGCACAGAAATATCTTTGGAGTAGTCCCAGGAACCTCTTCTCTAGGATCTGACCTAGCCAAGTCAGATTCAAAAATGAGCAACGAACGCTTGACTACTCAATCTGTCATGAAGTCTTCTTTGACCGGTCAAGGCGACGCCCCTGGATGCCAACGTCCTTCCCAGTTATTCTCCAATTTGACCGCTGGTCTGCTGGAGCCTAACAACATGGTTGGCAACAAGGCTCCCACCAATCCTACAGTCAAGGCAGTGCCCAGGGACAGTCACAAGCCAGCATCGCACGTTGCCCAGCAATCGAGCCAGAGTGCCAGACACGCCCAAGAATCCACCAAACGTGTCAATCCTTCCGAGCTCATGTCCGCTAAGAAAGTCGACCCGCTCCAGTCCAACGACACTCCCAATGCTTCTATCTTCGGCAAAGTGACGGTGGCTGCGAGCGACCCCGTACCTCCCGCTTCCAAACCCAAGACCAAATCAAGCCTGTTTCCTTCCACTGGAAATATCCAGGGAGAAAGAGAAGGATTCATGCGACTTCATCACACCAAGAAAGATAAAGCTTCCGGCGCAGATGAACAGCTACGCACCACACCACTTATTTCTCTTACCATAAAAGAGATCTCCGAAGCAAATGTGAAGACACCAATGTTTCCTCAGTACGCTTTCCTCGGTTGTCGCATCCCAGAGTCTTCCTCCTCGCACGAAGAAGACATCACATCTTCCACGACGCACAGCATGTTCGGCTCTACGAATTCTGTCGATGAGGAATCTGAGCCTATCCTTCTCAACATCAATACACCTTGGTCGGCATTCATTTGTGGTTCCCAAGGAAGCGGAAAAAGCTACACCTTGTCTGCCATCATCGAAAACTGTCTGTATGCCTCTTCCTCTATCGGAAAGCTGCCCAAGCCGCTCGCTGGTGTGGTGTTCCACAACAATACAGCTTCTGCGCACAACATCTGTGAAGCCGCTCAATTGGTCTCTTTGGGCGTCAAAGTCAATGTCCTGGTCTCTCGCAGCAACTACCACACCTTGAGTACTATATACAAGAAAGCAGTCGGTTCGAAGCATGAAAATTTGCTCAACATCCAGCCTCTGGTTTTGCAGTCTCATCACATTACTGCTGAGCGTATGCACCGCTTGATGGCTTTTGCAGAGGGCGAGACTGCAGTCCCACTGTACATGGAAGTCATGATGCGTATCCTTCGCGAAATGGCTATCACTGGAACACCCTTCAGCTACGCGACATTCAAGGCCAATCTCGAAAAGGAAGGTTTACAGCCAGCTCAGAAGGTCATGATGGCCATGCGTCTCAATCTGCTGGAATCTTTCTTGGACCCTAGCTGCATCGAAACTTCCAAGAAGGCTCACAGCAAGAAAAATGATATACTCTCGACCTCTCCAGGAAATTTGACCATCGTCGATCTTAGCGACCCTTTCTTGGATTCAGGTACAACTTGCACGCTGTTTGACATCCTGCTTAGCATCTTCTTATCCTCGCGTCCTGTCTCTGGTCTAATCGTCTGCCTCGACGAAGCCCACAAGTTCATGAAGAGTACTCCTGCCGCAGAGACCTTCACAGAGAATCTGCTCACAGTCATTCGCGAGCAGAGACACAATGCCTGTCGCGTCGTCATTGCCACTCAAGAACCAACCATCTCACCCAAGCTGCTGGACCTCTGCTCCATGACGTTTGTGCATCGCTTCACGTCTCCAGATTGGATGACAACATTGAGGGAACATCTCGCTGGTGCTTCTGATCTTGTTACTGCTGTCACGTCTGCTGGTGATAGGGATGGCGGCAGTGTCGGAGACAGAAAGCAATACAGAGCAGCTGCACTATTTGAGAGAATCATCGATCTGGACGTTGGTGAGAGTTTGCTGTTTGCGCCTTCTGCTGTTCTGGAGGTGGATGAGAACGGAAAACAGAAAAAATTAGGAGTGGGATGTGTAAAGTTCAAGACCAGAAGCAGACTGGGCGCTGATGGAGGACAGAGTATTCTTGCTGTCAGGGAGTGATGTGCTGGTGAAGGCAACAGAAGGAGTTCGATCGACGTATCAATTGGCGAGAATGAGGATGGCAAGACTGAAGGGTCCCAAGGTGTCTTCATGGTGTTCTCTCCAGCGGTCTGATGACACGATGGACTTTTTCCAGGTGACCAGTATGGTCGCGTGAGGTATGCAAAAACGTTCAGACTGAGATTTTTGTACAACAGAAACATAGACCTTCCAGACACCGTTCCCAATGCCAGACAGTATTCCTACACGATAGCTCCTCGTCCTTACCAAACGCGGCAAAGAACCTGACCACCAATCTTTCTCTCAACACACTCTCTAGCCTCCATGATTCCCTTGTCGGTGCTGACAAAAATACACTCGCCAACCTGTCTCAAGCCCCTAACAAACTTGCAATCTTTTCCTCTGACAATCTCGCCCAACTCGTTGCTGCTCAGCCAAATGCGCTTTGTAGGCTTTGACAACAACTTCATCTTGCGCAGCACGGGCTCGCCGTCCCAGTACTTCATACCCAGCCATAGCCTTCTGGAGGCGCGGTTTTGCTGTGTGACTGCTTCGACTTCTTCGAGGATTGATTTTGTGGGTGTCGCATCGTCGGCGTGGGTGGGTGGTAGCAGTTTTGCGGGTGGTGTGGGACCGCCGAGAGTTACGGTGCTGAGGAAACCTTGCTTTTGGAGTAGCAGAGAGAGGGAGAGGTGCATGCGTGATAGAGGGATTGAGGTTACGCCCAGGCGGGCGAGCGAGGCGTTCTGCATGTGGGAGCAGACGTGGGCGAGGTTGACCAGCGACATGGTGGGTGGTAATTGGGCACCCTCTCGGCGCGGGTTGTGATGAGTCTTGGGTTTGAGTAGACGAGTCTGAGTTTCAAGGGCGCAGATGTAAGTCTGAGGGTGATGCGTGATGTCTTGAGCGAATGTGCAGTTGGTATGGGCAGCAAAATAATTAATTCATGAAAGTCCAACTGCGACTTTGTCACATTCTTGTCGCGCGTCTTGGCGTTTCGGTCTCCGCAATCCAGAGAGCCCCGCAAGCGGCCAATCACGGTCCAGCACGTCTCTCACCACATCAATGACCATGTTTGCAACACAGTAAGCGCCCGACTATCTTGCAGGCATCTCTACTGCCATCCAATTGGAGTCGAGCAGTCAAGGCGATTGTGATGCGCCTTATATAACTAGTCCCCCTCCCCCACCATCCACATGTCTCCACTCCTTCTCCTGCTGCTGGGCCTGCTGCTCAAGTTTCCCACGGCCTTTTCTATCGAATACATCTTCAATTATCTCTGTACTGACTACGTCGCTCATCTGGTCGAGTTCGTTGAGGCTTACATTCATGTCGTTGACGTTGTGAGATATCAACCCCACCGAGAGAGATTACAAAGAGAGCGTCAGACTCGGCCGTGAACATGCCTCTTTTGCCTGGAGAGACTTTACTTCTCAACGTGTAGGTTGTTCGGTTTTCTGTTTGCATGTCTGTCTGTCGTTCTGACTTGATCCAGCTTCGCAGATGTACACACGTACTTTAATCAGCCAAACTCGAAACCTGTCCATCATCGCTTTGACAAGGGCTCGTATCTGTATCTTTACTACAATTCCACTCAACGACGGACACGTCTTGAAGTAGCCAATTCGGCTGGCACTCCTGATCAGGATGCTTTCAATGGCTGTATGTCTGATCTTGAACTCTTCATCCCTATGTGTAGCTAATTATCGTTTGCAGATCTGGATCATGCCATGTTGACCAACACATACAAGCATCCAAACTTGTTCACCATAGCTGTCGAAGGTGGCAAGCATGGTGCTACTCCTCCACGTCCTGCAGATCACTCGCATTGGCACCTTCCAGCTTTTGGTCTCTCGCATGAGCACAAGTACCTGTATAAGATACACACGCTGGATCTTTACCTGTGGACCGCCAACGATAGCATGAAGTTGTTGGATCTCATAAAGCGCGTCATGCCTCATCAACAACTCGATCTCACCGAAGCAGCACCACCTCCAGAGCATGATGGCAGCATGAGCCCTGTGGTGCAACAGCTAGAGAATATGGCTATCCACACTCCTCATGCTCGAGCACCAAGTGCTGTGTCAGATCTGTCGAATCAAGGCCATCATGGTCATACGCCAGAAGGTCAGAGGAGTGTGTCTCTGCAATCAGCTCTGGCGTCTACACCCTCATCAGCATCTCAAGTGGCACCCTACAATCCAGCTGCACCTGCAGCCCCTGAGCCGATTGCTCATCGTGAGAAGACACCACCGCCTATCGATGCAGCCAGTGGGACTGGACTTGCAGCTGCAGCGACTCACGAGCAACCTCGTACTTTTACTACAGCAGGGGCTCAGTATCCGCAAACAATTCCACAACCCGCCTTCCCTGGCCCACCGCAGCGCGCGGTGAGCATGGGCTCTTTTCCGCCTCCACCACCGCTTGCTACACACTCTCCACATCCTGGATTGCAGACTGCACATCCATTCGCAGGGCCTCTAAGCAGTTCACAGAGTACTACGCCTCAACAGCAGCACGCTCTAACGCAGTATGCATCGTATCCGCAACAGCAGTCGGCACACTACCCACAGTCTCCTGGTTTCCAGATGCACACTCCCCTGCAATCACCAGGGATTCCGAACACGCCCAGCCAGCTTCCCGCCTATGGCATCCACACACCCGTCCAATCACCAGGGTTTGCGCCGCAGCAAACACCTCTACAATCTCCAGGCTTGGTCTCAACCCCCGTTGGAGGATTCTCGAATTACACGTATGGCCCACAGGCGTCACAGCCAACATTGCCGACAGAAGCATATGCAGTACACAGTCAAGCGTATAAGCCTACGGAGCAGGAGGCAGCGCATGGACATGGTCCTAAGACACCAGTGCAACCTCCTAAACCTGGACGTCTGGAGGAGAGGTTGAAGAAGACAGAGAAGGGAGTAGGGAGGTTTTTGAAGAAACTAGATCAGAAGATATAAACATGTCAGTACAAGGATTGCAAGAGTTGATTAATTGTTCTGGACTTTGTTGGGTGCCGATGTCGCAAAGTTTGGCGGGGATGACGTGCAAGCTGTCAGGGTCGGAGCGAGCCAAAAAGTTATAGAAAGGGCAATAATACGTTTCCGCAGTAGCTACAGTACGTGAATCGAGAGCTGCAAGATGAATTGTGGTGGATCATGGCCAGTATTCGAATTGGCATCGTCAACAAATGATGTTGCAAGTGGTGAGTTGAGCAATTCTTGTCCAAAGAAGCAGCACGCGACTGGAGATTGATTGCTCTGTCTTGCGATAAGCGCCGGACCAAATGCTCATCTCTACATGACAATACACCATGTCGTCGCGGTCTCGATTACGATTGTCGCTGACGGTGGATTCTCCAAATGCAGGCTCTGAAACCGACGAACAGCTCCTTCCGCAACAACGACCGTCACTTCCCGCTTCGAGAGGCAGCTACAACCAAGACTTGGAGACGCAGCTGCAGCAACAACAACAACAACAGCACAATCTACCCACTCTCTCCCACCGATTACGCCATGATGCTTCAGTTCTTGCTCTCGCCCTTTCAGATGATGCCATCTTTGCTGGCACCCAACGCGGCGAGATCCTCGTCTACTCGCTCGACACGTACGACCGCATTGCCCTGCTCGAAGCACACAAAAGCAGCGTCCTCGACCTCTGCATCTGTCCAGAAGAAAACCTGCTCTTTTCCACCGCTGCCGACCGCATTACAAATGTTTGGGACTTGAACACATACCAACACGTCTACTCGCTGTACTCGCGCTACGATACCGGCGATGTCTTTTGCGTCGCATACTCGTCTTTGCTACGTACCGTCTACCTCGGCGCTCAAAACACCAGTATCCAGTGGTATGACTTGAAAGAGAAGGATCACAGACCAAAGCCGAAGCTAAACGATCACCCATCGTTGAGAGAAGATCCTTTCTTCGACTCACGGGGGCCTGGCGGTGTTAGAACTCCCAGACCGGCGGATCAAGGTCTTCCTGCGAGACATGCTGCTGGAGGCGATGTTTTGGAGATCGATCAGGACAACATCAAGCACTTTGCGCATTATGGCTATGTTTATTGCATGATGTTGGCAAAGGGTGTTGTGCCTGATGCTCCGGGCGATCAGGTCTTGATCTCCGCTGGTGGCGATGGTGCTATCAACCTGTGGACTATGGATGCGAATCGTGGTGGTGCTATTGATCTGCTCTATACACTGGACGATGGCAGAGAGGAAGGCCAATCTATCTTGTCTCTTGCCCTTGATGCCACTTTCCTCTACTCTGGCCGCACTGGCGGTGAGGTCAATGTCTGGGATTTGGAGACGAGACAGCTCGTACGAAGCTTGAAGGCGCATAGAGATGATGTCTTGTCAATCTGTATTGGCGGCGGGTATATGTTCTCCGCCGCCGTTACCGGTTACGTGAGGGTAAGTGAGCACTCTTTCGATGAAACGACATTATTCTAACATGCAGCAGAAATTCGACCGTCAATATCAATGCGCCAGCAGACTTCGCGCCCACGAAGGTCAGATTTTAACTTCCGCCTTCACATACCACAAGGGCAAGCCTTTGTATGTGACTGGTGCCAACGACGATACTGTCGCTGTTTGGGATGTCAGCGATTGCATCATGTCGCCGACTGCTGTCAAGAGAACAACTGATGAGCAGATGCTTGACCATCTCAAACGCTTCATCGCCTACCGTACCGTCTCTTCAGATCCCAAGTACAAGGGTGATTGTCGTCGCGGTGCTTCATATCTTCGTTCCGTCTTCAAGAGCTTTGGTGCTGCCACTGAGATGCTGCCCACCGAAGACGGCTCCAACCCCGTCATCCTCGCTCGCTTCAGAGGCAACCCATCCACTGCGGCAACCAGGAAGAAGGTCTTGTTCTACGGTCATTACGATGTCGTTGCTGCCGACAACGAGCAAGGCAAATGGAT
Source organism: Aureobasidium melanogenum CBS 110374 (assembly GCF_000721775.1). Lineage (NCBI taxonomy): Eukaryota > Fungi > Ascomycota > Dothideomycetes > Dothideales > Saccotheciaceae > Aureobasidium > Aureobasidium melanogenum. Next base: position 90,896 of record NW_024470067.1, read on the forward strand.
CACTGACCCTTTCGTCATGGAAGGCATCGACGGTTATCTTTACGGAAGAGGCACATCGGACAACAAAGGTCCAATCATGGCTGCAATTTTTGCCTGCGCCGAACTCATGTCAGAGCAAGCCCTTGGCTCAGATGTCATCTTCCTGATTGAAGGTGAAGAAGAAAGTGGTTCGCGCGGTTTTGCAAATGCCGTCAAACAGCACAAACAGACCATTGGAGATGTCGACTGGATCCTGCTTGCTAACAGTTATTGGCTGGACGACTCGATACCTTGCGTCACCTATGGTCTTCGTGGCGTTATTCACGCTACCGTTCAGGTTGAGAGTGATCACCCTGATTTGCACAGTGGTGTCGATGGAAGTTCGCAGCTTGATGAACCTCTGAAGGATCTTGTCATGTTGCTGTCTACACTCACGGGCACCCACGGCAAGGTCAAGATTCCTGAATTCTACGACCCTATTCCCGAACTGAGCAAGGAAGAGGAGATTCTTTATGAGGACATTACTCAAGCTCTGGTTGCTAGGAACCCCGATCTTGGTGACCCTCGAGATCTTTCACTTTCTCTCATGCGTCGTTGGCGAGAGGCTTCATTGACAGTCCACCGCTTCCAAACGTCTGGTCCTGCAAATGCGACAATCATCCCCAGGCTCGCAAAAGCAGCTCTGTCACTTCGTCTGGTGCCAAATCAAGAAGCAGACACAGTAGGAGAAGCACTGATCAAGTACTTGCAATCAGAATTCAACAAGCTGGGATCACACAACCGCATGATTGTCACTATCGACCATCAAGCCGAACCCTGGCTCGGCGACTTCAACAACCAAATCTTCCAAACCCTCGACAAGGCAATCATGGATGTGTGGGGACCTATTCCCGAAGTCCCTCAACATCGCAGAAAATCTTCTCTAGCTGTCAGCAAAGAAAACGCCCTCAAAGTCACAATCCCCAAAAAGGAGGAAGTGCAAAACACAAACATTTCCAAACCATCGCCTACCACCTCGTCCGTCCTCGCCAATGGTGGACCCAATAATACCTCCGCCCTATCCGACATCACCAACGACTCTATTTCCCTTCCTCTCCCCCAACTCTCCGCCAAAAAACCACGCACCAAACCTCTCTACATCAGAGAGGGAGGTTCCATCCCTGCCATCCGCTTCCTAGAAAAAGAGTTCGGAGCTCCGGCTGCACATTTCCCTTGTGGCCAAGCGTCTGATTCTGCGCATTTGGATAATGAGAGACTGAGATTGGTGAACTTGTATAAGAGTAAGGATATTTTCAAGAGGGTGTTTAAGGATTTGCCTATGAAGTAGGGGTTGGGTAGTGTGATGGATTGGAGTGGGAGATTGGATGGAGAGATAAGGGCGTTCGGGCCATATTATGCATAGCATTGAGCAATTAGGAGTTTGGAATGAGGCGTTCTTTTGGGGTTTGGAAACAAGCATTCTTAGATACAACAGTTCAAAACACAGAAATATAGATACCCCCTTTTCGTGTATCGCCTTGTGTCAAACAACCGCTTTGGGTCATCAGTCTTATCTGGCACGCTTTCCTCACATATACATGCCCTGTCAATAATCAAAACCTAGCTTGCTGGTCTATCCGACATAATCCAGACAGAAAGTTAGAAGCTACAGAATCGCATTAGTAAGGATTTGCGTCAAAGGCAAGGCAAGCTAGAAAGAGTCGTTAAAGTTCATGTGTACATAGTTGGAGAAGGCTTCCTTCGAAGTTGGCAGGTAATTTGATTTCACCACTCAAACATCTCCCTAACCTTCTTTTCCTCTAATTTCTCAATCGCCTCAATAACGCCCTCCAACCTCTCCTTTTCCACTCCGAGTTTGGCGGTAGCTTTGACTCTACTGTAGAAAACAGGACAATCTCTACTGTCGCACTTGACATCATCGCCGTTGGGTATGTCAGCACAACTCCTGCATACAGTATCCAAATCGTTCTTTTTGGTCACCGCAGCACGGAGTTTGTTGCGCAGAGCAAGAAGAGTCAGTGATGGTGTGGCTGCACATTTAGCGCAGAGGGGAAGGGTGATTGTTCCTGGCGCTGGGGCGGAGAGTTTGACTCTACACACCACACAGGTGGAAATGCTCATGTACGACTCCATAGTCTTATTTCCACCACCTTTGCCTGCAGCGCCGATATTGCGTACCCTTTGCACTTTAGGCATCTCATCATACCAAGCGCGCACATTCGCGCCTACCAAGTTGAATATGCGTTCAAGAGGCGGGATGAGGTTTTTGCTGATGTAGTACTCGGCATCGAGTTCTGCGTGTTCGTCGAAAAGCAATCGTTCGGGTTCGACACAGCGTTCGAAAAGGCGTGCACCTGGCCCGCCAGCGATAACCACATAAGGAACTCGTTCCCCATACTGCGGTTCTTGTCTCGCATCTTTGAGCATACGTTTCGTAGCAATCAGCGCACCAGGAGGAGCAGCTCCTTTATCCGAATACGTGCCCAACTTTACCTCTCTCGCAAAGCAAAAATCCTGAATCGAGAATTTGCCAGTCATGATTTTATGACACTGGGCTTGGAAATATGCTTTTACTTGCGACAAATCAGAAGTGCGAAACAGCAGTTTCAGCGCTTTTTCTTCGATTTTTTGTTCGGCAGGAGTACCATCTCTACGCACTGTTTCTATGCCTTTGGCGTCAAAGTCTGGTTCTGTTTGGGAGGGGTGTTCGTATTTAAAGCCGACGTAGCGTTTTTTAGCCAACAACACACAGGGATGGTATACTTTTTCGAACTTCAATTTGATGGGGCGTGGGTTCATGTCGGTTACCGCTTTTGCGATTTCATCACCAATAACAAAGGCTTCTTCGCGGCTGCGGCCTTTGAGGTAGACGAAGAGGGAATCTGTGTCGCCGTAGACGACTTCAGCTCCCCATTTCGAGACTGAGTGGATGAGTGCAATGGCTTTTTCGAGCGTTTCTCTGCCAGTTTGCACGATAGAGTCTGCGATCTCTGAACACGGCATGCGACCAGAGAAAGACGCTGATGTGTAGCCATAAGTGACATTGGCAATCAACTTCAAGGCAAGTTGTCTATTGTTGAGAAGTTGTTGCAGTGTCTTGTCATCTTTATCCACTTTCATGCCTGACTTGACCATAACTCTAGTCTCCAAAATCTCGCCTAACATTTTGGCAAGTAATGATTTGCGCATCTCAGGTTTGACGTACATCATACCATTTGGAGAGATATTCAGCTTATCTTTGACAAGATCAAGTAGACCAGGATCACGCTTGAAGTCTGTAAAACCCATCTTGTTCTGTCCTCGCCATGGAGTGATGCGACCAAGACATGTGGAGTAGCAATAGTTGTATGCAATCATCACACTCGGGTACAAACTTTGGAAGTCGAGTACAAGCAGGGGACTGTTGTAAAAAGCACTTTGAGGCTCCATGACAAGAGGCAAACATTCAAGGGCATTTTGCTGGCCGACCTGCTTTCGACTAGGAGACACAAGGACGAAAGATTCGGGTTTGGCAATTCGAAACATGAGTGACTCGACTTTGAACTGCGAACCTCGACTAAAGACGCTGAAGAAGTCGACACCAAGTAATCGTGCTTGTTCAGACGTACGAGGCACTAGTTCGTTCGCGTCAAGAATTTCGAGGTCAAGTTGGACACGAGTGATGAAATAATCCAGTGCTTTCGCCAGGTCTCGAGGCTTTGAGCTCTTATACCATCTTGTCAAGTCCGCGAAAGAGTAGTGAGGAATGCGCTTGTGAAGAAGATGGAACACAACATTCTCCATGGTGTATTGCAGCAAGTTGAGTTCGCTCCTCATAGCACGCCAAATGTTGATCATGTGTCTACCAGTAATGCGGATTGTCGATGTATGCTCAAATCCCCATTTGTCTGCATCTTTGCCGAAGCGACCATGAGACTGAGATTTGACACGGGAAAGCTCTTCACACAAATTGAACTCGTACTGTAGACGAGCACGTTCAATCAGGTAGCCCCATGACGAGTTGTGTACCTCGTAACCAGTGAGAATATCCGGATCATATTCACGAACAATGTCAACCAATCGATTCAAAACGTCCAGCTCGTTGTCTTCTTCCTCGACATCCACGCCAATTGACTTTCGCATACGTTCAGCCAGATCTTCTTCAGTAGACAACACGATGACTCCAACGTATTTGTCGTCATGTCCAGCATTCCCAACAAGATCAGTATCGTCTGCTTTCAACGACCAAATGATACATGCGATCTCATCATGCTCAGGATCAGGAGCCAGATCACTTCGAGAATTGACATGGACTTCAAGACTCATGATAGACATGTATTGAACCGCGTGCTGCACACTTGTTGATTTCTTCCTCTGAGAAAATTTGAAGCCATGTTTGTTTCGTTGGGTTGGACCTTCAATCTGCGAAAGCATCTGTTTACTGCGCTTCAGAAAGTCTTGCTGAGATGGAGGATGATCAATCTCGCCGTCGTCCTCCTCCAGAGCAGGTTCGACAGTCGGACACTTAGCGCGCAGCCAGCTCTGTACTTCCGAGACAGACGGAGGACGAGCTTCGATTTCCCAGCGTTTGAGGAAACAGTCTTGCCGTCGAGCCTGATGTTCAAGCTCTTCTTTGGCTTTGTCGAGAACAATTGGAACTTTGGCTCCTCGAGAGGCATCAGACTCGCCTGTGGGATCAAATTCCGGTAGAAATGGAACGGTGTTGCTTTCAAGCTTGAATTCTTGGCCAGCATACTCTCTCGATCGCTCAGGTACATCAACTTCATCACTGTAGTATGCATCTTGATAGATTACTGGTGGAGCCCCGTGATCGATCATTGTTGTCGAGACGTCCGTTCGTTTTGGCGGTGCTTGAGCGAAGATGACAACGCCATTAACGCCTTCATCGAAACTCTTACAATAATTGCTTGCTAGCTTCCTCGCAGCAGGAGAAATGACGGTCTGCCTTGAAGGGGTAGCATTTGCAGTGTACCTTGATTTGCCGAAGGACGGGGATGAGAGTTCATGTTGCCTGAGCTGGCTCGACTTCGCAGGTGTCGTGGTATTTCTCTGTCCAGGTACATTCTCTCTTTGACTGAGACGCAGAATGGACTCAGTATCATGCGGGTTCTTCACAACTGGATAAGTCTGTGAAATTCTCCTTTTGCTACTGTCCTGGCTATTTGGCAATTGTGTAGATGCAGGAGGAAGGTCGTTGAGCAAGTCACTTCCCTCATCGGCCTCAGCTTCCGCCATGACTTGAGAAGTCGATACACAATCCTTGACTTTGAAGTTCTTGCGTCTCGAATTGACAGTCTCACCAGGATGACCCTGATCATTCTCGGTGAAACCAACCACTTTTCGACGTTTGACAGATGCCTCTCCATCGGCCAACTGACGCTTCTTTCCAGCTTGAGCTTCAACGGCCGGAGCTATTGGTGCGGGAACAGGCGGTTGCTCGTCCTTTGTAGGTTGCGAGGTAGGAGGTAGAGATGCAGTGGACATGGAGTCCAGAGGATCAAGAAATTGCTGAGCGTAGTCGTCGCCATCGGGTCGAGTCTCATCGTCAGCTTCAACATCTGGTGCAGTATTCTGATTCGTTTGCTTGGCTTGGGTCAAGGCGATCTCACGAGCAACATCCTCGTCAGAACCGTACGACTCCTCATCTGCCATCAGTTGCAGAATACTGGATTCATCTACAAGTGCATCTCCAGAGTCGAGACCACCTTCAGCAAGTCTTTGCGTGAGGTGTTGAGGTGCATCTGCGGAAGCGAACTGCCACTTTTCGTGAAAGAGCTCTTCCACACTCTCAAGAGTAGTTTGAACAGGGAATCCTTCTTCGCGAGGCTTGACAAAGGTATCAAATGATGGAGCGCTTCCACCCATCCTCTCTCGTTCGTCTTTGGCAAGCTCTTCGACAAGCTTGCGAAACTCCTCCTCGTGTATCCAACCGCCATTTTCAGTGTTGCGGGGATCGTGCGACATGGAGACGAGAACTTCTGGCGGGAAGGGACTGCTGCCGGGATCTGTGATACCCATGCGCTTCTTGCGCCTGATTGTTTCGTCTCTCCACAAGCCAGCCATAGACTGTACGAACTTTTCTTCAGGTGCCAGATGGTTGAGTCGTTCGACAAAATCATGATGCAATGATCTATCCTTGACCTCGTTTCTGTTCAAAATGTCTTGTACACGAATGTCAATTTCGACACTACAATGGCTCTGGCGTTGGAACTGGTCTACATTCAGACGCTGTGAATCCGGGATAGACTTGTCGTGCCACTCGTGATCAGGATTGGTGAGCTCGTGGACGTCAGGGACTGGATCACGAAAGAAGGGATTGTCTGTGTCGATATAATTGCAGCCGTACAGGTTGAAGTCGCACATCCATTGGGCAAGAAACTGCATGTGGCTCTCGTATGGCTGGAAAGGTTTCTTCAAAATGGCGCCTTGATGGAGCAAATCGGACAGACGAGTCATATTGGATGGATTGAGAAGGTAGATCTTGAGAAAGTATTTGTAGCCGACATGATAGCCAAAGAAGGGAACACCTTTCACAAGGCTGATATGGGCGACGAAGATAGCTTTTGCGTCTGCGGTGTTTCTTCTATATGATACTGCCAGGGCATGATCGATGGATACTCGGAGGGTTGCAATGTACTCGTCGACAGAGGCGCGATCGATGGGGCCTGTGTACTCGATGTAAAGATATGGGAATGCGCCGTGGATGTGTAGGCATATCTTTTGGCCAGTCTCTGTTGCGCCGAAGACGCGAATCACAGGAACTTGAGGGAGATTTCTTTGCGACAACAAGGAGGGGTCACCCCATAGTGGGGGATCGAGCGGTCCGGGATATGCCTGGTAGTGATCCACGCAGTTCAATCGGACACGACAAAGCACCATGACGGGCCTGGGTCTGGTGTTTGTATGGGGCGTATCGAAGTTCTTGGTATCATGTTCAATTGACTCGGCGCATGGGACGCGTGGATTTGGCGGTTGCTAGCTGTTTTGCCACAGTGAGTCGCGTGGAATGGAAGGTGCGACCCAAGGAGACGCGATTAGGAGACGACATCAATTTGCACGCGCTCGTCTGCATAAACTGCACAGCGGCGGGCCGAGCCGGAGCCGCAAGCGCAAGGACCAATGACGCCCATGTGTAAACACTCCCGGCACTTGAAACAAACACCCTGAACTTCGTTGTCCGCTTGAAACAAACGCCATTGCAGCCTAACGCTGCACCTCATTTTGTGAACTTCAACAATCATCTCTGGCTCCAGCTACTGCAGTCCAAGTCTGCTCCAGAACAGACGACCATCTTTACTGCAGTAATCATGGATATTCTACTAGCCAAAGTCACCCAGCAGGCTATGAACTATGCCATCCGTTCAGGAATAGCTATCACAAGCACATATGCCATACGACAATGTTCAAGACTGGTCAAGACAGCTCCGAGAGGAGGCAAGCGGGAAGAACTGCTAAACCTTCAAGTCCGCCTGGAAAGCAAGATCCGGATTATCTCACCAGCCATCGATATGATAGAGTTGATTGCCGCTCGTGGAAACACTTCTCTGGAATCTGCTGTCACTCTGACCAAGGACTTGCGCTGGGAAATTCAAGCTCTTGGCATTCGTCTTGCGAATGCTGCCAACGAAGAGGAGCTGTACCGTCGGAAGAGTTCGCGGGCAAAGTCCAAGGAGCAGAATGAGCTTGAGTTGCAACTTATCGTTTCGGACGTCAAGAAATTACTTGATCGAATAGAAGATGCTGTGCCTTTGATCAACCTCGCCATCACCACTTCTGGAGTCAATCTGTCTACAAATCTGCCTGCTACAGTCTCGCCATCTCGCCTCTTGCAGGCCAGCACTTTCCTCACAGCGGCCGACTCGCAGTATACTGCGGCTCCTAGTCAGAACGTCCAAGTTGGTCCAGTCTATACCTTATCAGTCTACATGCTCTTCGCCAGTCATACCAATAGACCACATGATGAACAAAGCGCTCGAGAAACTACCTGGAAGGAAGTCATCCACAAAGCCAGAGTCAAGCTGGTGCGAGTTCCACTGGACAGTCTGTACAATCTGCCTGGAAACCTGACGACGCCGAGCGGCGCGCGTTACTTCCCCAAAGAGCTACCTTCTGATAACGCGTCAGTCGAGTACGCCTACCAGCTAGTTGTGGTTGAAGATCTGGACGACGACAGAGTACACACTTTTGAGGAAGACGAGCCCCAGCCTGGCCCATTCGAGGATGTCGCTCTTGCAGGTATTCGAGACGTCATTCCCATTCATGAGATTTCCAAGATATTCTACGCGGATACTGGCAAGATTCTTAACATTGGATCCGAAGGCGAAACTAACAATCCCATCCTGCTCCTCAAACGCGACATCCACGCTGAACCACCACGACGCATGATGGAGAGAAGATACACTGAGGAGCAAGATTACTATGACGATGACGAAGAAGACGAACGCCCGCAGACTCAAGATAGCGACGACACGGACTTGGATGAACAAGCGCAGATCAATGCCCAAATTTTGCGAGACTCAACACCACAACCTCACGTTGAGACAAAAGAGACACCGGAACGACACGACCCTGATGCTCACTGGCGACTACCTCCAGATCTGGATCCAGAATGGATAGCCTTCGAAGTCTACACCGAAGAACCTTCGTCCGACGAGGAAGAAGAAGACGAAGATGTCTCGACTCCAGATCCCATCAGCACACCCCGACCTCGTCAAGCATCACTAGACCCCGATCTCACAAACGGCCTCTCCTCTCTAAACCTCCATCCATCCTCCTCACCAACTCTAAACACACCTTCAACCCAACAACTCGCCGCTCCAACCTCAACACCAACACCACAAACTACAATTCGCACCTCTTTGTCCCTTCTCGAGATGCTCATCCGTTTAACCGCCCTCCAACAGTTCCGCCAATCCTCTCATCTCACCATCGAAGACGAACTCTTGAATTTCTTCCTCGAAGACAGCGCAACCACTGGTGCAGGCTCTAATGCCGAGTATCGACAACGGGTACGCAGAGATGCGCGACGAAGAGTTGGCTTTGATCCCTACGATGAAAGTCCCATCAAACGCCGCGGCGAAGAATACCTACAGCATCCTAGAAGTGGAAACACACCAGCGCCAGAAACAGAAAGCGAATACGAAAGAGGATTCAGAGAAGCTTCTGAAGGACTAGGCTGGGGAGTTGGGGAAATAAGACAGAGTATAGAGTATCCGGGCTATTTCTCTGGTCAGAGAAGTAGTTCGAGTATGCCTTCTAGTCCTTCGCCGCAGATCAGAGGAGATAGGGGGAGTCAGAGTCCTGTGGCGCAGAGATATCTAGGAACGCCGGAACAGAAGGGGAGGAAAGGTGTTTTGAGGAAGAGGGAAGGTATGCCTAGGAGTCCACTTGGACGAGAAAGTCCTGGTTCGTGATTTGGCGAAGAGGGGAATCGAGATGGAAGTGATTTGCAGCATCGTACAGCATCGGCATCAAAGGTTTCAGCGTAGCGTAGCATAGCATAGCGTTTTCATTTAGCCTGGCTTTCTCATATGAATTCTCATTTAACCCAACTCCTGTACTCCTTCCTTTACCTACTACTCCTAAACCACCATAACTCGAAACCTTTCGCTTGCGTTACCCAGATTGTATGTGATCTTCCTCAAGCCTACTCCCAATCCTCCTCATCACTCTCCTCCTCAATCTTTGCCGCAGCAATCTTATCACTTTTTTCATCTTTCGGCGAGCCAGCTGCTCTGCTGGTGGTTCCTGAAACCATATCATAGGATGCGTCGCTCGAAGACACGGATTTGGTTTCTTCTTCGTGGGTTTGGGATGTGGCAGCTTCGGGCTTGAGTGTTGATGCAGCAGAGGGAGTAGTGGTAGTTGCAGGAGTAGGAACAGGAGTTTTTTGCTTTGTGGGTGTGGCTGCTTTGTCTTCTTCGTCGTCTGAGTCGTCGGAGCCCCAAGTGAGGTCTTCGTCTGTGGTTTGTGTTGCTCCTGTTTTGAGGGTATGTTAGTATCTGGGCTACAAGGGGAAATTGAGGGTTGTAAATGTACCTTTGAGGACTTCTCTTCTTCTGACTTCTTCCTCCTGGATGACCTTGCGCAAGAAGTAGTATCGCGTCCAGAAAGTGGCGTACTCGACCTTCTCGGGCACGAGTTTCTCCATTGCTCTCCTTAGCTCTGGGTACTTTTCCAAGTCTGCAGCAATAGCATCCGTCTTTGCGGCAATATCGAACTCCTTTGCAAACTCGGCATACTCGGCACTATCAGGATCGGAAGTAAAGCTCTGAGCTGACGTATGGATAACATGCAGCTGCGCATCAAAGCGTGACGAGTGAATAACTCTCTTGCCCTCTGCATCGTTAGTCTCAAAGAGCACTTCCGCACTATCTGAAGATGTAGAAGGTGCAGTGACGGTGACAGCATCCCTCAAAAACGACTTTATGTTTGTGCCGAATTTGAGAAGTGCTTCGTCTGCTGCATCCTCTGCTGCTTGGATCTTTTGCAGATTTATGTTTGCGGTTGCGGCGGTGGCTTTGGAACGTAATAGTGAGACTAGCGAGGTTGCTTCTTTGACGATGTCGGCGGGCAGTGAGTCTGGTCGTGCTGCTGGTTGTGATTCCTCCCTTTGCACTTCTTTCTCTTTTCCCTTCCCCTGATCCACGTTTTCTGGCAACGCAAACGTCGGATCTGAGAATGAAGTATTTGCAGCATCATGATTGATACTGATGTTCCTCGTACTCTCCACAATCGACTTTTGCAACTCTCCAGCTACTTTTGCGGCTTGTTCGCTCCTCGAGGCATATTCCTTCTGTGCGTCGGAATATAGCGACTCTCCTTGCTTTTTTGCGCTTGCGAAGAAGCCGCCCAGACGGGCTCCCCAGGGTGATGCAGAGACGGCTTTGAAGGCTTGTTGAAGTTCGGTTTCGAGGGTGATGGGGGCGTCGGCGTTGGTGGTGTTCTGTTGGCTGGAGTGGTCAGAGGGTAAAGACTCCTCTTGAATTTGGTCATAGGCGAAATCCATGCTGGCTGGGTGTGGGTAAGGATGATTCGAGGATAAGATAGAGAGGTGAAGGTTGTGTGGAAAGTGTCAGGAGCTTCTCGAGGGGCTTCACCGCTGGGGGGGTGGAGAAGCTTCCAGGGTCTTTAAGCTTGCGGCATTCACATGCTGATGACGCTCAATCGAGAGGAGAGCGATGAATTATATTGTATTGAGTCTCAAACGTGCTCCATCAAATGGGGTTGTGGTCTAGTGGTATGACATCTTCTTAGCATTGCTCATCGAGCAGTTCTGAGTTGGAGAAGGTTCTGGGTTCGATTCCCAGCTACTCCATTTTTGCCAGTCCTGATAGTGTCAAGCGACTGTACTTTGTGTCTCTCTTTTTGCTTCAAGTTGCAAGTGTTCCAACCGTCTTTTTGCCTTTCGTCTCTTTTTGGACGGTTTCTCTATGTGATATGGTCGTGGATACCGCTATATCACCGGCAGATGAGTTCTTGGAGGGCTTTTCTTGATGAGAACAATCTAGATACAAAAACCGCGTCGTATACCTCAAAATTCGAGTTGGATCTTTCGATCTAGGACCATATCGTAGGAGACCTACAGTTTGAGCGCTTCGAGTTATAGGTTCACCGATGCCCTGCATCGCTAGGAATAGACGATTTGTTGCTCGTCGAAGTGGTTGATGGTAGGACCCTGTTTCGCGCACTAGGTCTTGGCACATCTTCTCCTGCGAGTATGCGCTGGGAAGGAAAGAAACTCGTTGCCTACATACCTCAATGAATCACTTTTGACGTCTATCACCATCTATCATCAACATCGATGCAATTAACTCCATCCTGTCATCGTGAGATTACTGCGTCTGGAACCGATGAGGCATCCAACGTCCTGCAACTCATCGATGCAACACTATGAGCAACCATTGAGTCTCGCTGAAGTGCCTACGAACAGACGGCGCGCACTATCGAAGTGGAAGCCCATCAAATCGTGATCTGATCTGCCACAGTCTTGCGATTCAACCGTCAAGGTCTTTCCCGTGCAGCGAATCTGGTCAATGCGGCACCGCCATGACAATGAGACGCAACATCAATACAGTGTACAGAATGAGGCCGCGGCCGTCGGATAGTGCGTAGCTTGCAGAGTCTGTAAAAGTAGCCCGCACCGCAGGCTGCTTTTTTTCGAGCTTGACATCACCAGCAATTTGGTGCAAACCTTGTATATGCAGACGCATTGATGTGCACGGTATTCAACGGCCGTGCAAACGACCTGCACGCCATCAGTCCTATGTGAGCCCAGGTCGTCTGCTATTGGTCGAGTACATGGCTTGTACGCATGCTTAGGAGACGAGGTGCATGGTGTGGCTGCTTAACAGGAATGGAAACAAGCAAGATAAGCGATTCAGCCCTCGTACTTTGGAAGACCTGATTTTCCTTGATCTGGCTTCCAGCAATCCCTAGCATGTCGAACCCAAATGACTACACCATTCTCTGGATTTGTGCACTCACTACAGAATATGTTGCCGCACAGACTTTCCTCGATGAAGAACGTCCAAATCCTGAGGCGGGTACAATCCCAATCAGCGACACAAACGCCTATACGTTGGGCAGTATTTCTGGTCATAGAGTAGTGCTGGCAGTGCTTCCCAAAGGCGAATATGGTGTCGGCTCTGCTGCCAGTGTCATCACCAATATCCTTCGATCGTTCTCCATGATCAGAATTGGTCTAATGGTTGGCATCGGCGGTGGCGCGCCGACAAAAGCAAACGACATACGCTTGGGCGATGTCGTCGTCAGCTCGCCCAAAGACGGCCGTGGCGGAGTATACCACTACGACTTGGGCAAGGAAAATCAAGACACTGGATTCAGACAAACTGGCTTCCTAGATCAACCTTCAACCGTGGTCCGCACTGCAGTCTCTGCGCTCGAATCAAAGCATATTCGCAAAGGACATAACATCATCGAGAACATCGAGAATGCTCTGAAAGAGAACCCGCGCCTTAAGAGAAAAGGTTATGCTTGTCCAGCTCCAGAGAGCGACAGACTATACAAAGCCGATGTAGTACACTCTGTGTCTGAGGAAAGTTGTGACGCATGTTGCGGGACTGAGACTGTCAAATTGGTAACGCGTAGGCCAAGAGACGACAAGGACGATAATCCTGCTATTCATTATGGACTCATAGCTTCGGGAAACAGGGTCATCAAGGATGCCAAATTAAGAGACAGGCTCGCGCAAGAGGAGGGTATGCTATGTTTCGAGATGGAGGCTGCTGGGATTATGAACCGTTTTCCTTGCTTAGTGGTTCGTGGCATCTGCGACTACAGCGATTCACACAAAAACAAGCAATGGCAAGGTTATGCCGCAATGACTGCAGCCGCATACGTCAAAGAGCTTCTGATGGAGATTCCTTCCAAAGGGCTCGAACGAGAGGAACGACTTGCAGTTGCCATTGAACGACGTGAGTGACGCCTGATATTCACTGCTCTATAGCACTTTCTAATCGTAAAAAGTGTCAAGTGATGTTCGAACTGTGGCTGCGACGCTGGGAGAGATCAAAGATTCTGATCGGACGCGTGCGATAATGTTATGGCTGAGAGCTACAGATCCTTCCGTTAATTACAATAAAGCGATCAAAGCCCATCACCTAGGCACAGGCAGATGGCTTCTCGAGGGCCTCCGATTTCGCCAATGGAAGAAACGAGTCAAATCCTTCCTCTGGCTTCATGGCTCGTCCGGGTGCGGCAAAACAATTCTCAGTGCGGCGATCATTCAACATCTTCTCAAAAAACAACACTCGCCGGTGATATACTTTTACTTCGATTTCAGCGATCCAGACAAGCAACACTTCGAAGACATGCTACGATCATTATTGTTACAGCTCTACCATGGTTCTCCAACAGCCCGTTCTGTCATCATGACGCTTTTTGAATCTCATGATTGTGGGAAAATGCAGCCAAGTATAAGACGTTTGGGAAAGGCATTCAAGACTGTGCTCGAGCAGTGTAAAAACGTCAGGATAGTACTTGATGCGCTTGACGAAGCACATCGTCCAAGTGAGATGATGCAATGGTGTCGAAGCATTCACCATTCTGAAGCTTTGAACGCACAACTGCTTGTTACCTCTCAAACACAGGCCATTCATCGGTCTCTTGAAGAACATGTGATTGATCTAGGACTCGGAGGTGTTAGTCGCGACATCAAGTACTATACTTGGCGAAGACTTCACAGTAAAGAGTTTGCGCATCTCAAAAGCCAAAAGGTGCTCCTCGATGAGGTTGAGACCACGATATGCAACAAAGCTAAGGGCATGTAAGTCCACACTTTTCCTGAGGCTCAACATGTACTGAACCATGATTAAGGTTTCGATGGGCAGCGCTACAACTGGACACACTGCGAACGTGTCACAATAGACCCGCCGTTGAGAAAGTTCTTCGAGATCTGCCAAATACACTGAATGACGCTTATGCACGCATGATGGCTTCGATACAATCAACCCCATACCGCCGAGAAGTTATTCTCATCTTGCAAATGTTGCTATGGTGTGATCAACGTCTCACACTCGAGGCCTGTAATGATGCAATTGTTGTGCAACCAGACAAAAAGCTTGGTTTCTCTGCGAAAGATCGCTTCTCCGACCCCAATGACATCCTGAGAATCTGTTCTGGTTTGGTGACAACAACTTGGTCCAATACCGGCTTCATGGACTTCCAATATCTGCAGCTTGCGCATGCTTCAGTCCGAGAATTTCTGTCGTCTGAAGAGGTCGTCGAGCCTTTTCGGTTTCATCTCGAAGAGAGGATCGCAAGGACGAATCTCTTGAGCATGTGCCATACGTACCTGTGTTGTATCGACTGGAGCACTTTGGGCGAGAAACTAGACGAAATTGACCGGAGGTTCCCCCTCGCTGATTGGGCCACCTCTGTCTGGCCGGCACATGCTAGATTTTTAGAAGCTGTCGATGACGATCAGCTTGCCTCTGTGCTTGACTTCTTACAAAAGGCTCCCGAGCACTTCTTCCAGTACAGCCTGGCATCCTTATACTGGGCCGACAAATCACAGTGCTATCCACTATATCTTGCGGCCCTCAAAGGACTTCGGCGTTCGTGCGCACACCTGATACACATTGAAGTCGATCACTGCAGCTCCGAGTCGCTCACCGGAAATGATGCTCCTGCGATCTTGACCGATAGATATGATACGCACAGATTCCTGGGTTTGACACAAGCAGATTTGATACCTGTTGCCTTGCAAACACGACTTGATGCCTCATTGCTAGCAGCGTCAAGTGGAGGCCATGATAGAATTGTCCAAGACTTGCTCGTTCGAGGTGCTCGTCCTGATGCATCTCGATTCCGGCGTTACAACGAAGAATTCACCGCTCTACATCTAGCCTCTATGTGGGGTCATATGAAAACTGTTCGGCTCCTGATCGAAGGTGGGGCGCTATTCTCCCTCAATACACATGCTTTGCGCGAGGCCTTAGAATCTGGGAATGTTGAAGTTGTGAAAGTCCTTACTAATCTCGGTAAACTTAGTACTTTTCTGATGTTAGCGGCGGGCCAGGGAGATGAGAAATTGGTCAAGCTCTTATTAGATGACGGTGTCAGCACAGAAGACGTGGATGATCATGGTCGAACCGTGCTACATCTGGCCGTGCAATCTTGTGGAATTGCCACCATCAAAATGCTACTGGATCGTGGCGCACCCCTGAACACTCGGGGACCTCTGGGCACTGCCTTGACCATGGCTACCCGCTCAGGTAGACATGACGTTGTGCAAACTGTACTCGACTACAGTCCCGACCTAAGCAACTGTAAATGGCATGAACCATTATTTGCCGCTGCTATCGATGGACATCACAGTATAGCAAAGGAGATTCTGCTTCACGTCGAGCAAATCAATGAGTGTGGTCCGTCTGGTACTGCTTTATATCAAGCAGCAGAGAAGAACTTCGAGAAGCTTGTCGAGATGTTGCTGCAGCACAAGGCTATGGTTGATGAGGCTCAGGAGGGAATGGGAACTCCACTGCAGATCGCGACCGGCAAATGCCACCTTGAAATTATGCGACTCTTGATACATGGCGGCGCGACCGTGAATGAACATGGAAGGTCTCAGTCTCTTCCTTCATGGATAGCCTTCTCGATAGTTTCGTTCAGACGATCTCGACTGCGAAGGTTACTGACCTCCCCTAACTCCACACTCCTGAAGGCGGGTGATGGAAAATGCTGGACGGCTGCAGACGTTTTCTCCAGAGCATTGACCCCGCTACAGATTGCTGTACTGATGGGCTCAGAAGAGAGCGTAAAACTGTTACTCGAAAGCGGTGCCGATACCTCTGAAGGTCAGAGGTACACACCACCCCGATTAGCTGCTCGCGTGGACTATGCCGAGACTGCGCAAAAGCTTCTTGGCTCCGATAAGAATCTCGTCGCCTCAGGGCCTCGTGGAACTTCCCTGACGTTGACTGCCGTGATCGAACACAAATCGATCATTGAACAGCTTGTCGAGTGCTCTATGGCTACTGAAAAAGATAACCACATCGAACACAGTCCACTACAACTCGCTTCCATCTTCGGTCATCAAGGTATCATTCAAATGCTCCTTCATCACGGACCCAGATGTACGAGGCGAGCACTTCAATCATATGAAACGGATACCGCTGCTAGACGCCAAATCTGCTCCGCCTTGAGCACTGCTATATATGCTAGAGAGTTTGGCTACAACAATTCGCAAGTTGTGGGTCTACTACTGGGAACCGGTGTTACGTGCGAAAGTGACTTGATACCTGCATTACTCTATGCTGTCTATTGGAACTACGAGGGCCTCACCAAACACCTTCTTGACCACAAAGTCGACGTAAATAAGGCATACTTTCGTCATCAGCATCAGAACACTGACGGTACACGACCGGCCGCGAACTACACGCTCCTGCGACTTGCTATCCACAACGGACGCGTAGCAATCGTGCGTCTACTTCTGGAACGTGGAGCCGAAATAAATGATAAACGCTATGGCCTATGTCCTTTGACCAGTGCTGCTGCTAGAAAGCAAGACAGAATCATGAGGTTACTCGTCAGAAGAGGAGCAGATATCGAGCTTGCAATTCAATGTGCTTGGGATTTGGCCGACGCCAAAAAAGTTGCCCGTAGATTGCGTCGTCTTCAGACATCGACGTCCAATCAATTCTCGCAATGGGAAGAGGACGAGTCATTGCGCTTGCTCGACAGTGGTTGTCTGAAACCGCCGGAAGAACAATCAAGATCGAACTCGAGACCACGACAAAAACGAGTGCGAATAATAGAACCGTCCTATGAAGAAGTCTTTGATTGCGTACAGCTATACTATCGCAGCCTTACCCATCTGAGTATGTCATAACGATAGAAAAACTCTCTGTTTCTCTTTCCCAACACATACATCGGGATGCTCAATAGACATATTCCGACCTCGATATTCCCGAATGTAACAAACATCCTCTTGAAACCCCTTTCTAAGACCCACTGATAGGCACAATAAGCCAACACAAACGAAAAAAGATTCTTGGATATGATCAAGCAGGTAAATGTCTCGATTGCAATATCGCGATGGGCATCAAGCAGGTATTGGGCAGATGCTGTAGCTCCCATGACCATAGAAATTGTGATGCAAGCGAGAAAGATTTCGATCGATATCCAGCCATATTTCTCGATGTCCGACGCTGCAATGCCGAAACCGTAGAGTCCAATACCAGAGAACACAAGTGTGGGTATCACCAGAGCGATGCGAAACTCTGGCTCGTATTGCCCTCCATTGCGGAGGATCAGGAATCGAGTAACGAGCTCGGTGTAAATGCCTGCGAGAATCAGACCAAGGATCGATCCGATAGAAGCTGCAGTGTACATTTTTCCTGCGTCCTCTTCGGTGAAGAAGAGAGGTGGGCCGAGAAAAATCAAAGCCAGGATCACGCCCACAATGACGGTCCAGCCGATTATCACGCCCTGCATAAGACAGCCCCAAGCCACTGCTGGTTGCAAGAATAGCGGAAAAGGTCGGAACAGCAGTTTCAAGAAGCTTTCATCTGTTTTGCGGCCACTGAGAGGAGCAAGGCGATGCAGGAAAGAACGTTTTGGCGGGAAGGGAGGGGTGTCGTGGAAAGGCACTGGACCCACGTTAATGTCGATTTGGAGATAGCGCGGTCGTTGGTAGGCTGTTTCTGGAAGGAAGAGGAAGAGAAGAATACAACCGGCGCCCATGAAGATTGAGAGGAAGTAGAATGACCATTGCCAGCCTAGAGAGCTGTTGGATGCTATGAAGCCAACTGTAACGCTAGGTCAGTAAGTTTTTGACAGAGCATGAATGTGGCGTACGTACCACAAACTGGAGTCAAAAAAGCAGCGCCAAACAGACAGACATTGGTAAATGCCATGCGGAAGCCTCTTTCGTGGACGAAAAACAGATCGCCCACGACATCGTTGACAAGAGACTCAAAAGGTGCGAGTGCGATGCCTTGAAAGACTCTCGCCCAGATGAGACTTCTATAATTCAAGCTCTTCTGAGTGGAGCCAGCCCAAGCAGACGAAGCGACCATGAGAAGAGCTCCAAACAGAAAGACATGTCGTTTACCCCATACCCTGGCTAGTGGTACAAAAAGCCAGCTAGCGGCACCGACGCCGCAGAGATGATATGCAGTAAGTAGCGCAGCATCCTGAAACTTGACTTTGAAGACCATGGCCAAGACGACTGTGTCAGCAGCAACCAACGGCGATGCTGTTGTTGCGATTGCAGCGACGATGCAGAGAAGCGAAAGCATTAGATCTCGTTGCCATAACGGCCAGTTCTGTGAACCACTGTCAGCTGATATCCATCAGCCTTGAGTTCTGGGAGACGTACCAGAGGATCATTTGGGTCTTCACTTGGTTGCGGCACGAGGATGATGTTGCCAGTCTTGTCTCTCTTCAACGTCGGGTCTCGTTTCCACTCTTGATCCAACACATTCGCCGTGCCTGGAACTTTCTTCGCCTTGGGCTCGAGGATCCCTAAAGGCATGATGTTATCGACATGGGGATATGGATCGATTGGGTGCAGTGATTCAGATCAGTTGTTGACGAACTCCATGTAGTGGCAAAATACAACTGATAATGAAGCAAGGGGTGAAAAGGAGTGCTTAGCAACGAAACCGAAGGCATGCTACTAGATGAGCGTATAGCCACGTGTGTCGAACAAAGCCACGATGATGGGGATTTGGTTGGAATGCAAGCTATGACGACGCCTACAACAAAGAAGACCGAACGATTATGACACAGTCCTATCTGCGCTTGCGGCTTGAACAGCTAACGACGCTCTTTCTCAATCCACTCCTCGACAATACCTTTGTAGTCCTCAGGCCCATATGCTTCGAACACCTCTTTCCACAAACTCCCTTTTCTCCTGCTCTCCAGACCCAAGTCTTTGCACAGCATATCGAGATACGGCACAGCATCGAAAACGAAATCTGGGAATCTGCCACCATGCCCACAGGGATATCTCCATCTGCCAAACCTTGAGTGCAAGACCGCTGATTTGACTTTGAGTACAGGGGATATAGGAACCCGAGTCAAAGAATTTGAGAGGTAGGCTGTTATCCACAGAGCTTGCAGGGATGCGCAGAGAGAGGTCGATATCGTGGTTATAACTCCTGCAAAAGCGATAGTGGACCTCGGAGAATAACCAGGGGGTGCCATGAAACGGTAAAGTGTGAAGGGGAGGGTGGTTGCGTCGGCAGTCATGTCACCACCAGGAATGGGTGTTGGAGGTTGGTCTTTCAGTTGCGGAAAGCGTGAGAGAATTTCTTCGTCTGCTTCTGCGAGTTCGAATAGTGATTGAGGCGTTGTTGGTGGGCTGTAAGGCAAGCCGATTGTCGCATCTATTCCTTCGGGTAGGAAAGTCATCGGTGGTCGAGCTTTCCAACCTGTTGCGCAGACAAGAGCATCAGTATCCAAACTAGTGCCATCACTGAGCGATACAGTGTTTTGTCCCAACTTCACCACATCAGCAATGTGAACTTTGACCTTGCCCTCCCGTACAAGACCCAAGAAGTCTCCATCGAAATTGAGAATACCCAATCCACTGCCCGTCCAAAACGCCGAATTTCTAGGCTTGAGTTTCGCGGTCTCAGGGTGCTTGTCATATCCCATCAATGCATTTGCATCAGTAGAGAGCACCCACCAAAACGCATCTACCAGTTTCCTGCCTAGCCAAGAGCCATGCAGGAAGTTTCTCACTGAGCCGAAACCATCTTCGTCGCCCCAGATACAGGGAGATAGCCAGGTCAAAAAGCGACGATGGACCAGTTTTTCTAGCCAGGCTTTTACAGGCGTCACGTAAGGAGGTGCCATCCATGTCGGTCCCTGGCCCGAGGAGCGAACGACGAGATTGACGGGGACATTGCGGGAGGCGCAAGCGTAAGCAACGTCCCAGGCTGACTTTGAGCCGCCAAGGACGGTGACAGTAGAAGTTTTGTTGAAGAGGCGATCTGTGTGCTGAGGGAAGTTACGAGAGTGGGTCAAAAGACCTGACTTTTTGAAGACTTCTTCTCCATCGAACGCTGGGATGAACGGAGTAGAGGTCAGACCCGTGGCTACGACTAATTGGCTCGTCCGCAGGAACAGTAAGTCGTGATTGTCGGTTCTTAGAGTCCAGCCCTCGCTGCTAGTCTCTGCAGAGGCTTCGAACACTTTAGTGTTGAATCTGATGCGAGAAAAGACTCCAGTCTTCTTTGCGTAGTCGTTGAGATATCGATGGATGACATGACCAGGGATATGCTCGCCAGCCTTGACACCGTACGTCTCAGTGTCCATGGCAAAGCCTGGGTACTCGTATGTACCGAGCATGTTATTGGATTTGAGATCTGGGTATTGGCGTTCTTGACTCCATACACCACCAACAGTTGCTTGCGCTTCAAGAACGAGGATGTTGGTTGTAGGATGTACTTGC
The DNA here is from genome assembly GCF_000721775.1 of Aureobasidium melanogenum CBS 110374. Lineage (NCBI taxonomy): Eukaryota > Fungi > Ascomycota > Dothideomycetes > Dothideales > Saccotheciaceae > Aureobasidium > Aureobasidium melanogenum. The sequence continues at coordinate 111,801 of NW_024470067.1, forward strand.
AAGTATGTTGCGGCGACAGCAAGGCCATACCATCCTGCAATTATCTCAATCAGACACCGGTCAGGAAAGGGAAACTGGGAGAAATAGACCTACCCGCACCGACGACGGTCAAATCGTACACTTCTTCCATGGCAATTGTCGTCGAACAAGAGAACTCCACGTCTGTGAGCTAGGCAAGAGGATCTCCTGTCAGAAGTCTGGGAACAACAAAACAAAAAAGACAACACGGTGGATTTGAAGGAATCAGAAGGATTCTTGCGCTAATACCAGCATATATTGACCCGCATAATACGAGTTTCGTGCTCAAGAGCTCGATGCTGTTACTGTGATGACATCGCCAATCCAACCAGTAAGAAATTTTACATACTGTCTCTATACTAAAGATGTTGTTCTTGCTATGTAAATTCTAGTGATAGGATAATAGATGATCAATATTGTGGGCTAAGAGGATAGCAAGTTCGGACTGATCTGCATAGAATTAATTGGACCCATCTCCGCCAAGGCCGGCTAGAGTTACTGTGTTCCTACAGCATAAGTAAGCACTGAGCGTAACACAACATCCGTATCTCCATGAAGCTTTGTTGGTAGGCAGTATCGTCGCTCGCTGTAAATGAATAAACTCGGCAGCCCCACGGTTTTCCTGCACAAACTCCTCAAGATTTTTCAAGAATGTTTCTGTCTGCTCGAAAGCTGCAAAGTGTCTACCCTCGTCATGAGCATGGAAGAGATTCAGGTCCCCTGTCGTAGCTGCCCATGATTTTGGAATCGGGTACAACTCATAAGGATAGTAAGAGTACCCGAACGGCTTGGTATCGGGGATTTTGTATTCAGACATGTTGTGTGGATTTCCATTGACCCCAGGAGTGTAGAACTATGAAAGTAATTGATCAGCAGAGATCAAAGGAAGTAGAGAAGATCTACGAACGATGCGGTAAGGCCAAAGACATGTTGCTGCACATCCGGTAAGCCAATACAAGCTTACTGATTCTAGAATGTTTGAGATGGGTGGGTCTTCTTCCGTTCATGCGAGGAACTTCTCGCCAATCCTAGCCACAAGTCAGAATTGGATCAATGTCTTCGTGTGCCCTGGATTAACCAAGCTAATAGGGCTACAGGGTTGCTAGAAAGTACGAGACTGATAGTGGCTGGCTTTGTAGCGTGCTGAATAGCGTATGAGCTTCCGGTTTCAAGCTGCCGAGGTTCATTTTCCATGATACAAAAGTTGACTCGCTACGTTAGCAGTATAAGATATAACTTACTAACAATGGACTTACTGTGGATTGCTAGCGACAATTAGCAATGCCTCCGAAATAGCCTGAATAGATGCTTACCTTTGCATTGTTCATGCTTCGCCACCATCACTCTGGCGACTTTGCTTCCGACATCACCACCTTGCACTATGTATCCAGCTCCGTGGCCCAAATTGAGCATAAGCTGATTCATCAATCTTGCAATGTCCTCTATCCCGAAATCTCTGTCTGAAGGAGGAGGACTTGAAAAGGCATAGCCAGGCAGAGATGGAACCACAAGATGGTACGGTAAATCATCGGGACTGTACTTGTTACGCAGCTTGTCGAGCATAGGCAAGAGCTCCAGAAAACTGCCAGGCCACCCGTGAAGTACCAACAAGGGAACGGCGTCCTGTCTATTCGAATACATGGCAACGAAGTGAATGTGAAAGTTACCGAGGTCATCCTCGATGTTTATATGAAAGTGGTCGAAGGTATTTATGTAGGTCTCATGCTTACGCCTAGAGAGCGTGTGAGAACAATACCTAAGGCATCTTGAAGGCCTTACCAATCGAATGCGCTTTGCCATTCTGCTACCACCTGCTTCGACCAATCTTGACGCATACCAAACTTCCTATCATTACCAGGTAGACTGGTCTCGTAGGTGAGTTGCGCGGCGGGAGTCATGCGGAGAAGTGTATCGAGATGCTGAAGGTCGTCATCAGGTATGTGCACCTTGAAAGGCGTGGTTTTTGGTATCGGCTTGTTAGTTCATGGTTGAGCCATGTCTGTATATATAAGTTCTCAATCACGCTTGCTGACATGTCGTGCAATCCACGAAGCTGCAGTAACACGTACGTAAGCAGGTCTGGTAGGCATGTAGTCTCACATATCTGCGACGCCTCAGAAGTGGGGATGTAAGCAGTCTAATGGACGGACCCTGCGAACTTGATAATTTGCACAAGTCGGCTGCATTCAATTCATCGGACTGACATAGCTGTCGTGTTGCTTGGTACCTACCTTATAGCACTAACCGGGAGGCACTAGACATATTTTGACACCGTGAGATACAGCTTTCTGGGCAGTTTCGAACCGCGAGGGGTAGAGATTTACGTCCCACTCTACACGGGAAAGACTTCCCGATGGTCATGCGGACTGTTTTGTTGAGACGAAGTGGCTTCTAGCAGTATGCCGAATATCTTTGTTGTGCACAAGCGGAGGAAAGAAACATGCACCAACATCTGCTAAAGATGGAATCGTCGCTGACTCAGCATGGTCTGCGGGCTTGGCATCACAATAGGCCTGCCGTCAAACCCGCTGTATTTCCGAATCCTATACGACTGATCCGAGCCAATCATCACTTCAATCTTCCTAGCGACTGGAGCAAGTTCCGCGGAAGGATGATAGCTTGTTGTCGAAATAAGTATAAGGATGTCGTCGCGGTTGTCCGAACTCCTCATACGCTCCTCACATGCTATCTCACAATATGAGTGAATACCAGGAAGAAAAGGCACCACCTCTAACGACCATAGCCAATTTTCGTGATGTTGCGAGCTTGATCGAGAATATAAAACCCGGACTGTTATATCGGAGTGCGAATCTTGGTGAGTGTCATCCCCAGCCTCCACTATCCAAAGGCCACAACTGATCATGGCTCTCAGATGATGCAAGTTTAGAAGACCTCGACAATCTTCGTGAAAGATATCGGATAAAATCAATAATAGATCTACGCGGCATGTGAGATCGACCGCCGGCTAGTATTCAGCTTCCAAATTTGACATGTCTCAGGAATCCATGGCCTATGATCTCTACCTGGCAATTGCCCGGCAAGCACAACTCCGACTATACTTACCAATACCCAGATTGTATTGCTTGTACCAGCATACTTGGCCTCCGATTGCATTACATAGCCCTCGCTGGTCCACAATATGGCAAGTACGTGGCTAGTCAAATTGGCTTCTGGAACAAGACAAAAGCGATTGCGGAAATTGCCTTTATGCCAGAAAGCGGCGTCAAGAACTACAAGAAGCTTGTCGACACAAAAATGTGCAAAGAACGTATGGCTATACCGGAAGCCATCATGGACCACTCCTTCCCACAGATCAAAGCTGTCTTCAAGATCTTGGTGGATCCGTCGTCGTATCCAGTCTTGGTCTTGAACAGATATGGCACGGACTTGGTGTCGATGATTGTTTCAATGGTCTTGTTCGTTCTGGATGCAGACACAGCCAGCATACATCGCGATTACATGCAAACTTACGAGGAGCTAGCTGACTCCAAACAAGAACGACTCGAGTATCAAAGAGGCTTGGGAGTTGCCAACGATAGTCTGGTTGATGCTTACATTCCCTTTGTCAACTCCCTGGACAAGTACATACGCGACAAACACGGTGGTATCGAACAATACCTGTGGAAGATTGGCATAACTCAGTCTGAGCTTCAGACTCTCAGAAATACACTGCAGTCCGGTTCAAGCTTGTCGGAGAAGCAAGGGTGGCTGGTCGACGTCTAATGCTCGGAGATGCTGCGAAACACGAAATCATGAAATATCACCTTCACGAATTCGCGTAATTACAGACCGCAATCAATGCAAACTCTTCTATCTATGGAGATTTCCCCTATGAAAGCTGTGAATTCCGAATCAAACCTCCAAGTCACTACCTTCCGACAACCACTCCCCAAACAACCTCTGTATACCCTGCCAATCCCCCTCTTTCGTCTCTGCCTTATCATCATCAATAAACTCTGCATTATTCCTGCCGCCGAAATCAATCACCCACGCATCCATTTCCTCATCAATGACAACATTGCAAGGGTTTACATCACCCCAAACGATATCATGTTCATGCAACGTCTTTACTGTCTCCCTGACTTGATTTTCCCACTTCTGATGTAAGGCGGTTTGGGTCTTGATGCCTGGACTAAAGAGATGCGATCCTAGTGGTGGCGAGACGATGAAGTTGACGAGAAACCCCACGATAACTTGATCCTGATTTTCCCCTGCCACGACTAGACCTTCAGAACTAGGAAGTCGGTGGACAGATCCAGCTAATCCTTTTTCTTTGATCCGTAACAACATCTCAACTTCCCTCGTAAACTCCTTTTCTCGTCCTCGTTCGCGTGGTTTGAAGAACTTCTCTCTTCCCTCTGTTGTTTGCACTTTTCCTTGCAAACTCTTCAAAGGATTCAGCTCTTGTTCTTCTCTTACCAAGTACAAATCCCTAGCTTTTGTCTTCAAGATTGCGGTCCAAGAATCTGGTGCTTCTAGAACAGACAAGGGCGCAATATCATACCCCGGCTCATAAAAACACTCTTCAGTCCCTTTAATCCCAGGCCCATCGCCACTTACCATCCCAAAACTTTCCAACTTATACGTCGGCGCATAAACAAAGCTTCCAATACTCAATCCTTTTACCTCAACTCGTGGAGCCAATTCCACCAACACTGGTACAAAGTGTCCCAACATCAAATTTAGCGGTCGCATATAAGCATCCATATCATGTCGTTCCAGACTCAGATACCCGTTCAGCAGAACAAGAAACTGCTTTCCTAGAGTTGTGTTTTGGATAGAGATTGATGGGATGGAGATTTGGAGTTGAGTGACTCCACGTATGAGTTTGATGCGAACGAGATCTTGACTGAGATGACCGTCGCGTATGTAGTAGGCTAGGGACATGGCTGTGGTTTTAAGCAGGGCAGGGGTTGGTTTGTACATTTGGGTGTTAGGAATATGTCAAGGTTTATGGCTTGGGTGAAGGAGTGGGCAGGGCAAGCAATCTATTCAACAGCACTTGAATGAGGTTCAAGCTTCACGATCGTCATATGCACGACAAGGCGCGGCAAGAACACCGGCCAGCACAGGAGTGAGGAGATTCGTAGATCGTGCTGCATCAGGGAAAGATGAATTCGTTGTCAGGTCTTCCTACAGTTGCGCAGGACAGATCAATAAACCCATCTACCGATAGCATCGTTCCTCTCTACCCTACCCTGCCCGAACGGCCTAGCACACACACCGAAATCCCCTACACAACTCATCACCCTCATCCACTACTCCAAAAACCCCTGCAGCGCCTCAGCCCCCTTGACCACAACCCCCAAATGCCACGGCACATTCCCCTCCTCACATTCCCCCACCCCCCTCAATTTTCCAAGCAACCCCAACCCTCGATACCAAACCATTGTCTCTTTAAGCGTCGTCTCAGGCGCACGTTGCGCAAGCCAACTAACCGCATTCTCAGGAATCCTCGGCGGGATCACGTCCATAAGATCAACGGCCAAAGATGGTAAGTTGGATAACGAGTCAGAAGGGCCGCGTTTGAGGAGTAAACCAGAGGCAAGAGGGCGAGAGAGGGTGGTACTTCGAGTGCAGGAGAAAGGCATCAGCACACCCCAGGTCTCGTCTGTGTTGTCGATGAGGAAGGCGTCGGGGTCTGCTTGCTGCAAGGAACTTAATTCCTGTTGTTGAGTTGGCGTCTCTCCTGCTGGCGTCGACGGTTTGGTATCTCCGGTTTCTGGCGATGTAAAGGTGGATGCTTGAGGTGTAGCAGCTGGCGTCATAAATGCTCCCATCCCCAATACACCTCCGCCATCGGTGTTAGCGCCAATCTGCAAGGCAGGACTCATGTCCACGTCCAGCAAAGCAATACTCCAGTTTTCAGAAGGCTTCTCCCGCCAAATTCTCTTTTCCCAATCGCGCATGACGCCGGCGCGAGCAACAAAAACACGATGAGGGGAGTCGCGTGCGAGACTCAAAGTCGTGTCTCTGACTTCTGTGAGTATGATTCTGCCATCTGTGTTGCTGAGGCAGTATGATGCTTTGTGATAATGTATGCCTGTGTTGTCCGTCCACGCTGCACTGAGCCAGCTGTTATCTGCATTAACAGCATACGCAACATGCAAGATTTGCGCTTCCTCGAGAAGATTCTTGGGCGTGCGCTCTGTAAGTGCAAAGTTGATCTTGCGGCTTGGAGGGGATGCCAGGTGGATACAGGGGGATAGGTTCAGGGGCCAAGAGGAGGTTTGATCGTTGCTGCTTTCCAGCGAAACTCTGTCGTAGATGAAAGCGGCAAGCGAGTTTAGCCAGGCTTGATCTGGGACGGTCATGGCGGTCGGACATGCAATACGGCTCATCGGGACGATTTGCAAGATCATTGGTGGCGGATCTTCGCGATCTGAAGAGTAAGTTATGAGCATTGCTTGGAAGCAACCACATAGATACTTGACCAAAGACTCGTCTTCAAACGGGTTAATCATGTAGATGATGATTGTGTCTTCAAGGTCAGCATCATGAAGCAAATCACCGAGGGTGTTGCAAGCCGTCTGCAGACCTTGCAGTATGTTGACGATGGACGGTTCACCATGTGAACGGTATGCCACCAGTCCATCTTCATGCTCGCCTGTCTCGCCACCAATATAGTGCTTGCCAAGTTTCCGATTCTCGTACGCAAGTCGGATCTCTTGCAAGAAGTCCGCAACAGCTTCACCCAAACCACCACTGTCAGGATATAAAGCAAATGCAGCAACATCTTTTGGTCCATGCGCGGGTTCCAGTCCAAGAGTATCCCAGAAATTGACGGCAGTCGGCTGTAACTCCCATCCTTGTCCCGCTCGACGGACGTGGACAGCTGGCGCAGGTATCGTGATGACAGAGCTGATGTTCCCTGGCGGCCGCCGTGGTACAGGTCGTTGCTGAATTTTTGCAGCAGCTGCAATCGCTTGCTCGGCGTGATGAGCAGCCATTGCACCAACTCTTGCAAAGTCACAGTCTTGCGCCTTTTCAAACACTTGTCGCAGCGCGTCTTGAGCTGTGGAATAGATAGGTGAGGCAACAGTGGGGGTCTCTCTGATGTCCAAATCCGAAGCTCCAGCAAAAGTACTCTGTTCAGCAACGAGCTGAGCTATATCAACGAGATCGTCTGCGGTAAAGTCGAGTACAGGCCAGATACTGAGATCTTGAGTTGCTGTCAATGACTTGGAAGGCATTCTCCAGATTGAGAGATTGTCTGCAAATTTGTGCTGCTGCTCCGTGGCACGATTTTGAGATTCTCTTGCGGCAACCAATTGATCAATCATCGGTCCAGGATCAGTCATAGCTGTCGCATCAGAACCGACACTTTCCACATCGCTTTCGGCTATCGATTCGGCAAGGTATCTTGGTGTCGGACCTTCGTCTGCTGATCCTCGTTTCCTTTTTCTGATGTCAAGCGACCGAAGACTACCCTCGACAGATGACATACTCTCTGAGTCGGATTCCTGGCTGGTCTCGGATTCCGATTCTTCTTGCGATCCATCGTCCCGAGGTGTGAACTTGGCTTCAGCCACAGTGTTGCGTCTCCGGAAAAGCGAAGTGGGATTGCGTGCCCTGAACGGCTTTTCAGGAAGTGCGATGCTGTTAGATCTGTTTGCGTTGTCTTCCTTTTTGACAAAACCGCTATCGAACTTGCCCAAAGCTCGATATTTGGCATCGAAGTTGGAGAGATCATCTTTGAAAACCACAGGTAGAAAGGTGCTGTCTCTTCGCAAGCTAGGAACATGCTTCTCTTCTTGCTCTTCAGGTAAAAGCCTGTCCTTGATTTTCAGCGGGCTTAGCGGTGGACTCGAGGCAGCCTCCTCAATCGCGTCTTCAAGCTTGACATCTGCATCCTCCTTTTCTGGCTCTTTCTTCGTCTCTTCCTGCATCTCCTGGCTCTTGATCTGCTCCGGCGGCATGTTTTCCTCGAGGACGGTGGGTTGTGGCTGGAGCTCAACAGCTTCCATTTTCGGCGTAGGATCAGAAACTGCATCAATCATTTCCTCGGACGGACCAGTAATAGAAGGCATCGAAGCAACACCTCCAGGATTGTCAAAAAAGCTGAAATCAGCATCCGTCACACCAGGATTCTCGAACATTTCTTCATCGGCGTCTCCAAACAAATCGTCGGTATTCTCCTTGTGGTAATCTTCAGTATCCAGATCAACATCCGAGGTACTGTCATTCTGTGTCATGTGTTGATCGTTTTCTTGCTCTTGGGTCTCTTCCGGAAGTCCAGGTAATGCTTCGATGGGGTTGTCGGAGACTATTACGTTTGGTATAGATGGGTCCGCGCAGATGATTGGGGGTATGGCGTCAGGCGGTGTCGGGTATATGCCATTTACACTAATCTGATCCTGAGCGCTGCGAGAGTAGACTGGAGATGTAACCGACAAATGATCAGGTATAGCTTCTTCAGGGATATTGTTAGCAGCATTTTCCTTGTCCTTTTCAGCTTGTCGCATCTTTTGTTCCTGATTTGCTCGCTCTTCTTGTCCGACAAACCAGGATTCGGCAGTGTCGAGTGGATTTTGGTATGGATCTTTTGAGTCGAACCAGTGAATGCTGTCCGTCCGATCCAGCGAAGGTGACAGTTGCTGCGAAGGGATCTCCAAGCATAAAGAACCCGGCCAAAGACACTCGAGTTGGTCTTGTGAGTTGGACGACCGCAGACTAACCCTCAACCAGGAATCATCATGTGATAGACTTGCTTTTTCTAACTTTGTCGCAGCCAAAGATTTCCAGTTTGCATGCTTTGCGCGACGACTGAGGCGCATACGGGCCTCCCTCCGAGCTTGGTATGAAGAGGCGTTGTCGTTGATGTCGGTGAGGTTCAAGGGGGATGCGACGACAGCGGGAGTGCCTGAAGGAGCGAGCAAGACGTTGGCGCCGTCGGTGTCGGACGCGATGGAGAGGCCAGTGTTGTTCGCATGCGGTAGAAGAGCAAGAGTGCCCTGACTGGTCATCTGCGCGCGAAGGGACAGCAGTTGGTGGTCACCCTCGGTGGGTAGGATCCACGTCAGATGGCCAACACGAATAGCGCCACAAAGTTGAGACAGAGAAATGGACAGCGAAGCCTCGACAGCAGCCAGGAACATGCTGAAGATGTGCTGGTTCTGCATGACGAGCTTAGGGTCGCTGTTGGGCCGTGTCAGAGCGGCGGCCTCGAGGCGACCTCGCTGGTGCACCTGCCATCCCAGCTCTTTCATGTAGTCGTCGGCGGCTTGGAAACCGCCAAAGACGCAGACCTTCTTCTGCTGCACCGCCGACTGCACCAGCACCCGTCGCTGTCGCAAACACAGGAGAAGGTCATTGCGCTGGTCCTGGTCATCCCAGTCGGTCTTTTGGCCCTGGGTCGCGTCCTGGTGGTTGTAGATGAGGTAGTCAATAGACGAGTAGCCTTCCTGTCGCACCTGTCAGCTCCGAGGTTCTTGCCCCCTGAATATTGAGTACAGGAGCTACTCACTACAGCTTGTAGATTGGTGCAGCACGACTTGAGAAAGTCCATGACATTGTTACTGCCAGCGACATGGGCTGTCCTGAGCTGAAATGAGTAGTTACTCGTACTCTTAACAGACGGTCATGCAATGGATTATCTCCGCCAATCACCCGTCACACCGCTCGGGCCACAACCCCACACGAATCTGCACCTTGACCTGCTGCTCTCGGCCTCGCCGCCGCCTCTTCGCATGTGCAATCCTGCATATACTAACTTATCATTGTTTGCTATCCTACATCGACTGTTCTTCGACTAACTCATGCCTCATCAGATCATTCCCAAGTAAGACTCGATATCTGACTGCTTGCTTCTCTGTTCCTCGAATATGCCATTCCAGCCAGCATGACCGCTACTCGGCTGCAGCTTCCTAAAGCGCATCATGGCATGCAGCCAAATCTTGGTTCGTTAATCCCTGCCGAACATGCCTGAAGAGGTAATATCGCGCGGTCTCTCCTTTTCTTTGTTCGTACACTCCTCACGTTGGAGGAAATAACTCTCCCATCCCCATCTCCCCATCCAAAAAGTCCATATGCAAAAAATCCGTCAATGGCCGATTTTGCGTCGCCAAACTCGTCAGAAAGGCCGAAAGCGCATCTTGATCCTGTCCCATTGCTTCGAACCCTGGTGCTTCATAGTTTGTTGTCGTCTCTGCAGACGCAAGCGACAAAGTGCCATCATTACGACAATGCCAATTACTAAGTGTGCGTTGTGATGTTATGAATGCAGCAGCGACTTTTGCGAATGCAAAACAGACATCGTGGAGGCGTTTTGCGGCTGGAGAGAGTAGTTTCACGTGGTCGAGGGAGTGGACTGTTTCCTGTAGGAGGTGGAGTTCGGAGGTGCTGGAGGTTGCTATTGCGTGGATGAAGACGACTGTAAAGGGTGTGAAGGATGGATATAGCAAAATCCTGAATGTGTCAGCTCTAAGCTCCGCTTCTTTCGACAGCGTGATCCATGCTTACCAATTCACATATTCGGCTTGCTGAGGCACTGAACGGTTTCTGAATTGCGCAAAGCAGCGGAGATGGTTTTCCAGTCCTAGGCGTGCCGCTTCGTAGCATCGAGGACTGATCTCTGTTGTGCTGCTGGTGAGTGGCTGCGCTCGATAGATGACCGTCAGTACAGAGTAGCAAACAAAGTCTGCCGCTTGCGCCATTCCTATCAGACGCTCCTGACAAAGGGCTCCCGTGAAATCAATCTGGTATCGTTAGTCCGCGTCGCTTTCCCAAAGACACATCACAAGCCTACCGAGAGAAGTTGGTTTCGAAGAGCATTCACCTGTGACGATAATTCATCCACCACACGGCTTCGTTCTTCAAGCGGCGTATCCATCGCCGATGCAGAATACAGTTTATCATACACCTGCCCCTGAAGCTTCGCAAACAAAATCGTAGCCAGCGACATCAAATCCCAAGGTCTCTGTGCTGAATTCGTCGATGGCGTGTAAAACTCGGCATCAATATCAGCATCTGGGAAGTTCGACCCTCTTCCCAAGTTCAGCGATAGATTCTTGTCTAGCATGTATACTTGCCAGAATAGGTGTCGCTTGATATCTGCAGTTTCTTGGTCTTCGTGGGCGAGTGATGATTTGCGATGGTAGCCTAGGGTGTGACACATGGTCGCTGCTGCAGAGAGGAATGTCCAGCTCAAGGAGAGTTTGCATTCTTCCTGTGCTTTGATTGCCTGATGATCTGGTCAGTATATTGACGGTTTGGGCAGAATAGCTTTGCTTACACCAAGAAGGAGTGATTGGATATTAGGCATCACAGGGACTGTAAGCGTCTCAAAACTCTCCAGTCCAGCGCAGAATGTCGTCTCACAAAGATCGATGATTGCCTGCGCATCATATCCTTGAAGAGCGGGATCTCGCTGGCTCCAATAGTCGCGGATGACAAAGTAGAGAAAGCCATAGAAGAAGGTCATTGAACCTGGTGGCGGTGGTTCCAATGGGAAGTAGACTTTTTGGCACAGTGCTTCCAGCTGTGCTACTCCCTTGTAGGAGAAGGCAACCAAGGATACAGAAGGACGTGCTGTGAGACTAATTTCAGTCATTGACATACTGAGCCTATTGAAAGCTCACTTACCTTTTGCTGTCTTGATCAGAGCGATCACAAGTGAAGCAGGCGGAAGCTCCTGCTGACCCACAGAATCAAACTTAACTCTGGTGCTGAGATGTGTCTCGTGTATTCGCGACAGAGCTTCATGTCGCTTCAGACTGTCTTTGAGTAATGTGAGTGCGCTTGACAACTCACTCGACGGTACTCCTGGCACTGCCGTAGCCGTGACATCAGCAAGTTGCCCCGCCTGTATAGTCTGACTCCCAAAACTCGAATCCCCTTCGTAAATCGATATCGTTTTGTTTGCAGGACCAGGCACATCCCCAGCATCCGATCCCACAGACCCGACATTCGGAGTCGAAACTACCGACCCTCGCGACAACAACTTCAAACTACTCTCAATTCCTTGTAATCGTTCTTGGATCAAGGCGATTTGTCGTTCATATTGACTTGTCACCACGATCCTTGGTCTATGCTCTACGGCCCTTGCAACAGCTGCTTGACATGCTATTCCCAACGTCTGGCAACTCGCACATGGGATCTGCTTGTCACATTTGATCTTTCTGAGGCGGCAGTTCTCACACTGTAAAAGACCGTCAGTCTTGTCAACTCATCGATCTGCGGGTTGGACTGACGGCTTTTTGCAGGAATGAGCGTGGAGTTGAGGGGTCAGACATCAGTAGAAATTTGAGATGGAATTGATGTTTCCATCGAGTCTTGAGATGGTTGGATAGGTAAAATTGATGAATGGATGGTCGAGAAACGGCACTCGCAGTCCGCCGCGCACTTCAAAGTGGGTCTGGTCTTGGCGTGTTTGACAACGCGACCGAGACTTTCGAACTCATCCAGCTTGTCTGATTCTGTTTTTCAAGAATCAACTCACGACTAGGAAAACTTGTATCAGAATGTCTATGCCACCGTTGGGTACGTCAGCCTCCTGTGTAGGCGAAGTCAACACTGAGCCGCGAGCAAATCTATATGTTCTGAAGCTTTATCGCGTTGGGAAACGCCGTGAACACGAGAACTGATCCGGCAAAAAGTCGTTCTCGATTGCCTGGATCTGTCTGCTTCTTAATCCAATCTGAATTCTAGTGCTACTTCCAAGATCTCCGTGCCTCTCTATACCGCAGCTTGTAGAGGTGCAAACACTCTCAAAGGTATCCAACCCTGCAGCGCAGGACCACCGCGCAGAAGCGCTCTAATCTCGCTTGGATGTATCCAAAAGAAGACCAGCATAGTCCCCAACATGAGCGCAGCATCAAAAATGTACAATGTCCACTCATGCTGAACGATATACCCAGTGCTGCCGCCCTGAATATACTCAATCAACCGATAAAGTGAGCGCACCAGAATCATAATGCTTCCAGCATACAACGCATTCAAGTGTTTCTTCCAAGGTAACGGCATAGCCATCACCTTACTGGTAGGATGATCAGACAAACAACGATGGAACACCACTGCCGACACCATAAAAAAGCCAAAAAAGAGCAATTGAAGCACTAACCCTCCAATGATAATCTTGTTTCCAGAACTGCTGCCTTGAGCAAGCATACCGCCGCCAGCACTCTGCGCGAGAAACGAGAGCACATCTCCCGTGACAAAAATCTTGGTGAGGAGTTTTCGTCTAATCAAAGAGCGGGATTCTCCTTCTGTGAGGTCGAGGATGCGGCCGAGTTCCATGTATATGCTTGCTGCAAAGAGGGTGGGTGCGAGAAGCAGAAATAGGGATTGCAGGATGTATGGCATCAAGGTGTAATCGGGGTGTTGGCTTGCAGACTTAGCTCTGGCGGCGTATCCAATGACTTCGACTGTTGCAGGGTATGTTAGCCCCTAGGGTTCGAGAAGATTTACTTTGTACATACAAAGACCGCCGATGACGAATGGGATGAAAAACCAGGTGCGTGTACGGAAGAGTTGCCAGGAGTGAAGGAGGGTGATGATGATGAAGATGAGGCAAGCAACCACAGCAGCTGCTTTGGATGGAAGGTATTCGTAGTACGAAAAAGGCATGTCGTGAGAAAAGCTGGTAAATGAGTGTGTGGTATGGTCCAAACGACAAAAACTTGAGCGATTAGAACGATTGATGACAGTGTGAAGCGCGATGAGTGTCAAAAGATCAAGATAAAGTGGCCAACAGCACCAAGCATATATCCAGTCTGGCTAATTATGGTCAACAAACACTTACCCAACAGCTTGTGGTGCTGCGCACATACACCGTATCGCCGTGTTCTAAGATTGAACATGATATTGAGGTCTACCTACCATGAGACATTTCCTACAGTGTTTTCGTAACGGATACGGCATAGATTGGTCAACGCTGCACAAGCACATTAGCTTGAAGCAGCTTGTTATATGTTAAGGTATGTTGAGACAGCTGTTGAGAGTGCGAATTGACGAGCGATGGGAACGGACTGATACCCTATCGTTTCGACCGAATCCTGAAACGCAACCATCGTATTAACCGTGTTCATGACTTCCTGCATCATCAGTCGCAGGACGAGGAGCTGAAGAGTCCGGACACCGGTTGATCTTCGGGCAGCGAAGGTTGGAGTCATCTTGGCATTCTTCTCCTGCGCCTCCCCCAGTCCCCTCGCTGGCTTGAGTAATGACAAACACCCATAGGGACCAGGTCAAAGGGATCAGTGATTGAAACTTTGACAACCAGGAGTATCTGTCTGACAACAATTGTCGATGCCATCATCAGAGCCTGTCCATCGCGGAGCCAAAAAGAGCAAGGCCATCACAATGAGCAACCTTCGCCTCGATCGTCAAGACTGCTTATCTTGCATTTGTCCGTTAAGGAGCCTTTTCGTCTTCTGTTTCATGCCGTTATGATAGCAGCTTCGGCATCAGGACCCGAGATCGCACGACTCGATGACTTGGCCAATTCTGTACGGCTCAACAGGCGACGGAGCCGTAAACTTGCTGGAAAGCGAGCACCATGGTTCTGGGAAAGTCATGTTTCGGACAAGAGCGAGACCAAAAGGTAAGACCTTGCAACGGTTTCGTTGCTCTAGACTTCGACGAAAACAGACCCTTTTGCTCCACGGAACCCTTCTGCGGGGTCGGTTCGTTATTTGACGACAGGTAACCTGGGGGACGAACTCTGGATTCGAACATGATAACACCTTGACTCTTGTTTTCGTTCGCATCTTTCTATCTCGAAAGGGACAACATTAGTTTTGTTCATGCGAACATTTCCTCTCCGATACGTCAGAGGCACCATCTGCTAAACCCCATCCTGCAAGCCATAGACATTATGGAACCAGATAAGGACTCCCACATCTCCTCCACAATGACACAAGTCTAACCTCGGCGAACTACAAAGGGTCAGACGTTGGACAGGGCTAAAACGGTGATATACAAAATTAGACGCCACGACCTAACGGTCTTCTAGAGCACAACTTCAATTTGCTTGACCACCTTCTCGAAGACCCGACCCTGTGGTAAAGCACGATAACGTCAACGATCTATACGAAGAACTGGTTCAAATGCCTCTCGACGGCAGAGTAGCCGGTGAAAGCGGCTTCGCACTATCAAAATTCTCGCTGAAACATCCAATCCTTCCGGTCAAGCCATACTCAGGCATGCTATATAACCTCGGTTTCGCCATGCAGCACCTTGGTGAAAAGTGATTGTCCTAGATTTTGCACCATCAACATGCGTTTCATCGACACTGCCATCCCACTCCTGGCTGGCTTGTCCACCCTTGTGGAAGCCCAAAATGTTGACTTTGGCAAAGTCTACTCGGTCAAGCCGCAACTCAAGTCAGCGAGTAATGCTGCGTCCTCGACCTCGTCAATAAAGACTTCATCAGTTGCATCCTCTATTGTCTCGAAGTTGAGCTCTGAGCATGCAGCAACCATGGTTTCTTCAAGCAGCATGCCCAAGTCGTCGGCTACGTCGTCCTCAAGATCTTCATCGGCCACGACATTGAGTACCAAGATGGCCACATCATCGACTAAGCAATCATCCTCGTCGACTCAGAAGACATCTTCGTCCGCTGCTGCTTCTAGCAGCTCATGTATCAACAAGGACGTCACAGATGCTAAGGGCAAGGTCTACACCATCAAGTGTAGTTCTGACACCAATGTCGGAGCATTCACGAACAAGGCCGCAACCAAATCGTTCACAGATTGTATGACCGCTTGCGATGGTACATCTGGTTGTGTCGCTTTTACATACGTTGGCGGCGATCAAGGCATCGGCGAAGGCACGTGTTGGTTGAAGAATTCTGCAGGCAGTGCCGTTGCCGCTGGCACGAACTTTGTTGCAGGATTCCTAAAGTCCACCACGTCGTCTTCCAAATCGATGACCACATCAACAAAGAAGTCATCATCATCCTCTGCTAAAATCAGCACCTCGACCAAGAAGGTTACATCGATCTCTAGCAAAGCCTCGACCTCGACTTCGACCCGAAAGTCAAGCTCAACCAAGGTCAAGCGTGCCACCGCGACAACCTGCAGCAACCCCAACAACATTATGTATAACTACGCGCCCAATCCAAACACGCCCACCCAATTCTTGGTCGACACAACTCTGGCTGGCTTGGCTGCTGCTCAGTGGTATCCTCCTGCCGGATACAGCACAAGCTTCACCAGCCAGTTGGCTGGTCTCTTCGCACCAAACTACCTTGGCTACCAACAACTGGCTTCCTACGACACTAGTGCATGTGCTGCTTACTGCAATGCTCGCTCTGATTGCAACGCTTTCAACATCTACATCCAGCGTACGCCTACTTTCATTCCTGATGACTCTTGTCCCAATCCTACCGCCGGTGCCTCCATTACCTGCGCACTTTATGGTGGTGCCGTGGATGCCTCGCAAGCTACCAATATCGGCCAGTACCGCAAGGACTTCATGGTTGTTATCCAAGGCTCTAACGGCTACAACCTCAACCCTGTACCAGCGTCGGTCTCTTCTTTCCAGGGCCCTACTGCTCTCAGTGGAGTTGCTTACAGCTCCAATATCTACCTGGGTCAGAAGTACTTCTCCACGTATGATGTCAGTCAGTGTAGTACTTTGTGTAACACGTACACTGCGAACAACAAGTCACAGAACGCCCAGTCTTCAACATACACTCCTTGCAACTATTTCAATGTCTTCAACCTCACTCTGAATGGACAAACTCAATTGATGGGATGTTATCTATTCAGTACGGCCAATGCATCAAATTACGCCACCTACAGAACAGCACAGGACTCCAGCGGCACAGTATATAACTTGACCAACTCCTACGGCTATGCGCTCTATCCTCAAGACAAAGGTCTCACTAGTGTCACATGGACTCCTGCACCAACCGGAAAGAACGCCACTTGCTCTGCCCTTGGAAAAGCTGGTAGTTCTTTCATCGACTATAACGGCGTCAACTACACTCTTGGTTGTGGGTATGATGTTCAGTATGCGGCGGATATTGGCAACCAAACCACACCCGACTTCTACTCATGTTTCGCTGTCTGTGATAGTGGCAACTATCCCGGCTGCAATGGCTTCGCGTATTTGGGCAATACGTGCTATTTTAAGAACCTGACTGGAACATCGCGCACACCTCAGTTGAACAACTACAATGTCGATATGGCTTGGATGCCTTCATCCTATGCCGGTTTCAATGCCTACACCGTGGCAGGAACTGTATCGTACACCACGACTACTACTGTCTGGGCTGGGCCAGGCAGCACTACAACTACCACCATCAACGGTCTTTCCGGAACCGTCATCGTCAAGACCTCGGGCTCGGTCCCAGCGGCAACTACAACCACCTATGTCACAGTGACAGCCGATTCAGGCACAGCATCCACAATCGCGACTCAAACCATCACTCCTACCAAGGGCTTGACCGGGACTGTATCAATCATTTACCCTACTCCTGTCACTACATGCGGTAACAAGGGCGCTGCCGCCGGTTTCTACAGCAATCCAGTCCCAGGCCAGCAAGCAGTTTCGCAATACCCAGCCTTTAAGCCAGAAGTCATGAAGACATCAACGCCCTCTGCACAAGCCACGGGCATTTCTTACATTGGCGAGTACTACGATGGAGGCATCTTCGGCACATATGTGTATGGTAACTACGAGTTTGCCTCCACACTTACGACTTTGGCTCTCAATCACGTCTTTTATGTGTTTGCCGGCCATGGTACTGGATACTACCATATCAACCTGCCTCAAGCAGATGATGTTACCCTCCTCTGGGTCGGTCCTAATGCGCTCTCTGGCTACACCCGTGCCAACGCCCAACTCATTCAGACTTGGAGTGCACCTGCCCCTGCAACTCTGGGCTTCTTCCTCACTGCAAACACATACACGCCTATCCGCCTTTGGTACGCGAACGGTGGAGGCCAAGGTGGCTTCCAATTCACCATGACAGCCCCAGACGGCGCTACGATCCTTCAAACAACTCCTTACTCCAACTCTGGTGTTATGAATGCGGATGTTGTCATGTTCCCTTGTGATTCTTCCAAGGGTGCCAAGTTCCCTGCTTTTGGCAAGGAGACTTGAGAATTCTCCATATATGTACATGTTTATTTTTCTCTGCTTTGTTTCTTTAGCGATATAGATTTTTCTTTGTTTACTTTCTTATAGCCACTGTCAGTATAGGCCTTAGATAGACTTCTATCACACCTTGTTGCTTTGGGTTTCGATTGTGTTTTGTCCTGTGTGTCTCGGTGCAGATTCGATGGATGATTACGAAGTACAACAGGAACGAACATAAATCCTGTAGCCCCTTGTTCAGCCTCCTGTCTCGATACGGATAAGTACTATGAATTCCTTGCCTACATGCTAAACACAGTCACAAATTTGCACCTAAGCCTTCTCCATTCTAAGGTGCAGTGGTTGTTATAAGCTATCAACATGCATAGTTGCGGCCGGAATGTAGGCCTAGCCATTGGGATGACTCTTGATAGAACTTGAACTTTGTCCATGGCAACCACGTTCTCTATCGAAGTGTTGTGCATTTCTATAGCTATCTTGTAACCGTGTTCTGCACACGGAGAGGCTGCATTCACGCTTCAAATCAATGCTTGACTGTTTTCGGAAGGAAGCGCCGTCACATGGACTCGTTTAAGCGCGCCAGCATAGGAAGGAGCGCTCCCCCGATCCCCAGAGATATCTGAGTTACTTGTTCCTTTCCTTTACGACTGCATGTCGTTTTCCTCTTGACCGGACTCCAGTCGAACATCTCTCTGTCCGAGCTGCGTAGATGCAGCTTTGATCTGGTCGTAGTCTGCATATGCCAATGGGGCTGAAGCGAACGTAGATTGACCGGGCTGTGGCACAATCTGCCACGAACAGAAGCTAGTTTGAGTGGGCAAGTGTCAGGCCGTCCGATGCAACCGGTGTTCATATTCCGAGCAGCTCTTCGTTGTCAAAGATATTGAGCCAGTATTCCCATGTCTCTCCATCAATCTCAACGGTCGAAGGGTATCCGTTTGCTGCATGCTGTGGTGATTGCGCGGTCTGTTGGACATGCGTGCTCAAATTCTCGACAGCATCTTGTCCATTTGGTCGACCTTGCCGTAGCTGTATCTGCTGCACAAAATCGGGCATACAGTCATCAGTCGAGGCTCTACGACTCCAAGCTTTGAGAGCCAGACTGTCGAGGCTGCGACAGTAGTTGCTGTAGAAGCTCTTGTGCTCGAAGCTTAGCAGTTCTGGGTTGAAACGATACGCAAGCGAAACTTGTTGCCATGCCTCACTCGCTGTCGGCTCACTCAGCTCCTGGAATGCTAGAGTGTGGAGTACGGGAAAGAGGGCTTCGAAGCAATAGAATAGCTTCGTGTGCCATCTATAGCGGTCCAACATCTGACTGGCGCAGCTCGAATGCTGAGTCTGTAGAAGCAACAGAGCTGTATCAAAAGCTTGACGCCGATCTCCTGTTGCCAAGTTATCATTCACGCCATGCGTAGAATGGCAATGTCGAAGAGCGAGACGATATCCAGTTGTTTTAACAAGGCATCTGGAAACACGTTGAAGTGGTATTGAGCCGTCACAATGTCTGGCATACTTTTCCTCAAGACGGGCTTCCAACTGCTGGATCGCTTGTACTCTACTTTGGCCTTCGACATTGAGACTGAGATTCCGGACAAAACTGCCGATCTCATATCTGATTGAGCAAAACACCATGTCTGTCATACCTTGTCTCTCAGGAGGCAATGTAGTCATGTCTGGATGAAGGTCTGCCTCGTTGAGGTTGAGTGGTCGTTTGGTGTCAAAAATCAGAACGTGAGCTGGATCACTGCTGTCGATGTCTTCGCACAGATTGACATAATGGCGATTCAGTAAATAGACCTGCCACCAAATCCTGCGGTTCATCTCTGCTGCAAAGACAGTCATGCCTTGGAGATTTCTCTCTCGGTGGATGCCCAAGCGGTGAGCTAGTCTGACTGCAACACCTATCACCAGCCAAAGACTCTGAGGAGAACTGTGCTGCCGAGCGGCCATCTGACTCAAACACCAGATTAGCACACGCACGGGATGGGATTAGATTGTACCGACCAGATACAAAACAAGTGCTTGAAGCAGTTCTGTTGTTGCGGTATCCATAAAGTTGACAACAAGAAGGCACTCCTTGGTCATTTCGAATAGTCCACGAATGCATTCATGCTTAGGTAACATCATAAGATTGAAGCATTCTTCATCGCTAAGGGACTCGACGGCAGCGAGGAATACAGACGAGAGCAGTGCTCGAGAGGGCTTGGGCAAGTCTTCTTGTTGACAGCCAGTCGCCTGGAGTACCAAGCGTTGCATAGTTTGTGTATGCAGTAGATTGACCATAGGATTGACATTGTCGATGTAGGTCTGCCATAGCTGGAAGATCTGTACTGGCTGAGGCCATGCGAGTTTTGGCGATACCTGATCAGGCGGATGGCTGAATAAAACAGATTCTACCCTAAGAGGCTCGCCGTGATCTGCAGGAGTTTGCGTACTTGATATCGGGATTTGTCGTGTGCTGTCACTTGCGGGCGGAGAGATTAAGTCACTGAAGGACGGAAGCTCTATAGGTGCGGATGAACCTGTCTGCTCGGGCTCAGGCTGCACTTGAAATCTTGCATGTCCGGATATAAGACCTTCCCTCCTTCGTCTTGTAGCCAGCGAATTGCGATGGTTGCGTGTGCATTCGGCGTTGGCTTTTTGACAAGTCGCACACGGATCTGCGCCATCACATTTAACCTTGCGATGCTGACATCGCGTACAGCTATGGAAACGCGTGACGTTTGGAGCCATAGTTGATGACAATGGTCATCTTGATCGAAAGTAATCTTTGTGATTCGGAGGCAATGGCTGTAGAGAGGCTGGGAAAGAGCGGCCGACGGAAGCGGAATCTTCGGCGTCACGGTACCGACGGGACCGACGGAACCGACGGGACCGACAAGACTCACCGGACTCATCCTCTCAGCCACTTCTTCCCTTAAACTGCAAACCAAGAAGGCTGCGGTGAACAGCAATGCTATAATGACACACTGGAGTTATCGACATCTGAAGTTGAGAGTCTATTGGATATTGACTCCGCTCATGCAGTAATCCCGCTCAGGACCTTTTGCCATGCCGGCCGTTGCTGCATCCTCTGATACCAAGCTGCAACCTTGCCCCGAGAGCTGATTTCATGCTCCATCGAAAGGTGGGAAAGAGTATGTAGCCACGCAAGATGGTTCATATCCACACGCGAGCATTCTTGTAGGATGGTGAGTTGGGTATCTGCCAGAACGGCTCGACTTGGTGGACTAACTTTACTGGTCAAGTATGGTTGACTGGCAAGAAGCTTCTCATAGTGATCAAGCACTTCTTTGAAGTTCTCCTCCATCAGTTACACCACAGTAGGTTCCGCTTCGTCGCGATCAAAGGATTCGCGGTAATGAGTCAGCCGAACTGTGGTCGGCGGTAATTGGGACATCATCCACTGTTCGAAGATTCTCTCGCATGCAAGCTTGGAAAAACTCGTGTTGAAGTATGAGTGTTCGACTAATGCGGCCTGTTCAAGCGCAGCGAGCTCTCTAGAGTCTACCGGAGACAGCAGCACCGAGTCCGAAAATGCAACCAGATACTTGCAAATGGCTCTAGACTCAAACACGTGCAGAGTACCGTCCTCAACGGCTGGAAGCTTGCCAAAAGGATGTATGTCATGGACAAACCCCTGATCTCTGGGAGTGAAGATCAGCCACGGTTGAGATGACCAGGGCTCGTATGATTCAACCTCGTGTTCACCTTGACCAATATCGACGTCAATCAAATTGTATGGCAGGTCAAGTCCGTTCAACACGAGCATTACTCTCTGCGTACAGGTTGATAGCTTGGATCTGTGAAGTCGAATGGTCATTGTTGCGCTGATCTGTTCTGCGTTGAATGCCTGGCATTAATCTCTACAGCCAAGTCGCAGTCGAATATTTATACTGTCTTTCTAGAGGTATGCGGATTTGTGGTCCTGTCGGAAAGTGCAGAAAGCCGTTCGGTCCCGCCTGCATATGCGCGATCATATCACGGAGCCTTGGACAAGCAGTAATGATCGAGCAGACTGTCTGCGACCGTCGATGCCGAACAAAGGTATGAGACCGAATCTCCGACCATGACAGAGATGAGGACAAATCGCGAGCGCACGGTCGACTGCGATGGGCTTGCATTTACGAGGTTGCATCTACCACTGCAAGGCCTGCATCAGTCATGCGGCCTAAGCACCTGCTCTTGACCGCCTCACAAAAATTCTAAGAACGATTTGGCCATCGACACAGAAAGCAAGTTGAAGTGATGGACTAGGCGAACGGCTCTGATGTCATGGCCAAAAATAACAAGGTTTCGAGATCGACCTCGGCTAAAGACCCTGCGAATTTCTATTTTCGACGACCGTTTGGATGTTTCTTCGTGGCCAAGACAATTCCATCACCAAAGTTGATTTGAGGAGCTGTCGGAAGGTCACTCCTCCGCCGCCTCTTGCTTGGCAAATGGGTCTTGTACGAGGAGATCGCTGGAAGAATGACCACAAACGTGGGGTCGATCTCTTGTACGAGCACATGCATTGACCTCAAGGTCGTAAAATCTCAGACATGGCGACGGTAAGTGAGAAACTCTTCTCGACGTTTGTCATCACACGTTGAAAGTGCTATCTACGAGGTAGGAGAGTGGGATATATAAGACCTTGAGGTGATCCTTCAGCAACTCATATCACATCCTTTCTTCAACACAGCAAGCATCACTACAACAAGATCATTCTCCATCTCATATCTCATTCTACGAACACATCTGCACAGATCACGAACTCTCTCACTCAACAAGATGCTTTCCAAATCCTTCATTTCCGTCTTGGCTTTGACCTCCGCTGTCTCCGCCTCCCCTGCTCTCCGCCGCGAAACTCAGAACAACGACAACTGTCTTGCTAAGACCAATGCTTGCCGCACAACTCGTGGTCCTGATGGTCTCTCCGCCAACCAGGCTCAGTGTTCAGCAGAGGACGCAGCCTGCAAGGGCGCTTGCTACGCAACCCTGATCAAATGCCAGAACACTCGTGGTTCTGATGGTCTTTCAGCTAACCAGGCTGCATGCATTGGCCAGTACGCCGACTGCCTTGGAGAGAACCCTATTGCTTCTACTGGAGGAATCATCTCATCGTTCGTTCCTTACACAGCGACTGCCTCATCATCCGCAGCCGCAGCAACCACTTACGCTTGCAATCCCGCCCACTCATATCCCGGCGGCCAGCAGTGTATCTCTACCAACGGTGCCTTGACCCTTGTCACACCCACCAGCACAAAGGCTTCTTCGACCACCGCTGCAGCCGCTGCCACTTCTTCTGCTGCCTCCGACTGCAAGTCCAAGGACAACATCTGCCGCACCACTCGCAAGGACGGTCTCGCAGCCAACATGGCTCAGTGTGCTGCCGACAATGCTGCCTGCCAGGGTGCTTGCTACGCAGCCTACAACACCTGCAGAAGCACTCGTGGCCCCGACGGTCTCTCCGCCAATATGGCTCAATGCGCCTCTGAATACGCCAGCTGCCTCGGCGAGAACCCCATTGCTTCCACAGGCGGCCTGATCTCAAGCTTTATCCCCTACAGCGCCTCTGCCTCCACCATGGCCACCTCCACCGCCAAAGCCTCCTCTTCCGCTGCCGCTGCCTCATCTGCTGCCGTCTCTGCCGCTGCCCCCGGCTCCAACCCCAAGAAGGTCGATGGTACCACCTGGACCCTGAACAACGTCGTCCGCTACTGCGCCGACGGCAGCTCCACCTGTGACTACAACTTCGACATCGTTGCCAACGGCAAGACCGAGCACTGCACTATTGTCAACGCCTCCAAGCAATCCTTCTCCAACCAGAAGTGTGCTAACGGTGATTACACCGTTTCTTGGGGCTATGTTGCTAACCCTGCTCCTGCCTTTGCTGTTATCACTGTTGTTGATGCTAAGAACGAGTTGGCTTGGTTCGGTGCCAGCAATGTTGACAGCCAGCGCCAGTGGGGAAACCTTGGTCCTGAGCAGGTTTACACTTACAACTAAGCTACTCATCGGGTTGGGTTGAGTGTCGAGAGAAAAGAAGTTTGTACATATCAAGATAGTCGGAACAGGATAGGGGATGGGATATTTGTTAATTTAGCAAGCCACTCTCGTTCATGATTAAATTCAAGGTTTCCTCATCACTGTGCTACCAATTTGCTATCTTGTCTTGTGTTAAGCTTCGTGTCTTCCCCATGCACCTCGGGTTGCTACTTGGCTAGTTTTGGTAAGCATTGGTTACATGCAACAAGTACCTGTGTCATCTCTAAGCTTAAATCCTTCCTCAACTTTAATTGAACCGACGCAACGCCGTGTTGATCACAACATGTCAGGGTAGTGCCCGAAATTCGATATTCGACACAGCGTTACTTGAAGCGGCTTTTAGGGTCTGTCTTCATAAGACGCAGGGTTGCAATGCAGTGAAAGAGAGACGCGAAGGATCAGTGAAAGATCTGTCAGAAACAAAATGCCAGATTTCAAAAAGTACTAGAATCAGAAAGTAATAAACGAACGCAAAGTATAAGATCAATTCCACCCGCCGATTTTAGTCTGCGCCAATCCATATCAACTCCATGCACATACTTCCCAGTCCTTGAACTCTCCAAACTCCAAGACTAGAAGCCGATGGTCAGAGTTGCGTCAAAGAAGGTGCTTCCGTCAGCTGTTACTACGGGGACACCACTTTCTGCCATAACCAAATTACTTTGGCCATCCGGCGTTTGGCCAACAACGAACGTGTTGAATTCTCCTTGTTTGGCGGTCGCAGTGCATGAGAGGGTGCCAGTTCTAGATGTGCTGCCCATTTGGGTCTCGATGTTACATTGCAGAGGAACGAGATCAGGCTGCTGGGCGAGGTACGCATCCGAGCAGAAGAGCACGTACTTGGCGTCGGCTCTCAAGAAAGAGATTGCAGCGGTGAACTTGTTTACGCCGTCTTTGAGATAGTTGGTTCGTGCAGATTGGTCAACGTAAAAGCTATCCGGGAAGGCGAGGAAATAATTTGAACTTATGCTGATTCCAGGGCCGGCGCCAACAGAGCCATCCCGGAAGTTGTCGCCCGATAGTTGAAGAGGTTGGCCGTCAAAGGTAGAGCCGGGAGCGGTAACGACAACATTGTTCACGGCAGGGCCAGCTGCAGCAGTTGCAGTAGACACGATTGTTGTGACGGTGGTCGATGCAGCGGCAGTGACGGTTGAGAAGGTAGTTAAGACAGATGTTGAGGACGCGGCAGTGACCTGCATGGCGCACGCTGAGGAGATAACTGAGGATTGGTATTTCTTCAAGTCAGCAGGGATTGACAGAGACGACGGAGCGGCACGTTTGGCAACAGCTGAAACAGTCGTAGTCGAGTATGCAGTAGAGGTGACGACGGGTACGACGGTCGAGATGGCAATCGAAGTTGACACAGGATTTGTGTATCCAAGATAAGCAGAGCAGAAGGGCTGCAATTTCGACCACTTGATGTCGGCAACAGCCTGGTACACGGCACCATTCGAATCGCCGACGGTAGGGTCGATGCCGGGATTGTTCTTAGGGAAGCCAAAGCTGTAGCTGACGACGTATTGGTCCTGTCCTCTCCACTGTCCGCCATTAGTGGCGTACTTGATAGGCCATGCCTCGGTGTAGAGAGCGCAGTACTGTCCTTGTGGGACGACTGAGCCATCAGCTTTGTGTGCAGTCAAGACATAAGTGTTGTAGAAGTTGCAAATCTTGTATGGTGTGCCGTCCTTGGGAGCGGTTGCCTTGTTGTATGCAGTTTGAGAATCGCAGTAGGCAGCGCAAGCAGCTGTGTCCCAGGTAGATGTAAAGAGCTTAGAGCCCATGAACTGTAGATGGTGTAAGCATACAGCTTAGGTCCGAGATGTAATTGCATCACTTACAGTGTTGTAGCCTTGTATATCGTAGGGTGCGTTGATGGCAAACTTTCCATAGGGAACACCAGCCTGGTAACCAGCTGGGGTCTTGATCTGAGTGGTGACATAGCCGTTGGATCCAGCGATCGCAACAGTGAAACCACCACGGGTTTGACCCTGGTTGACTGCATTGTCTTGGCTGACAGGTCCGCCCCAGTACACGCACTATGACTTGTCAGTCCCAAATTTGAGGGAGACGCAGCGATGATATTCACCTTGATCATGGTTACCGAAGAAGGGTTCGAGCACGATGTATCATCAGGATTGACTGTTCGAAATCAGTTGTGGTTTGAACAGAATGGAGGAGTCGAGAAATTACCAGATGGGTCACGTTCGAAGTAGATGTTGATGGAGACACAACCATCCTTGGCAGTACAACGCTGTGCACACGTTACGACGTCGTAGGTATCAAACGTGTCGTATCCCATATACCCGAAGGCATTGTTAGAGGCTTGCTGGGCTACGAAGGCTTGGCTGTAGCCAGAGGGAGTTGGGGCGGCCGAAGCGACGGAAGCGTAGTAGGTGTTTGCCAGGAAGTTGGCAGCATTGTCTGCGTTAGCTGCGTAGGTGGGGGCTGAGGTTGCTCCGGAAGGTTGAGGGGCACAAGTAGTGGGAGCGGCTCTCTTCGCATTGGTAGCAACTGCGGTCTGAGACAGAACATCACTGATCTCGACACTGACAGAAGAGACGGCTGAGGTGGCTGCAGCGATGAGGGAAGCGGTGTCGTAGGTGACGGTTTGAGCAGCGACACCGACAGCTTGGGTGTAAGTCGGATCAGGAGTATCTATGACCATATCAAGATCGATGTCTTGAGGCCTGGGCATAGCAGCGGCCAAATTGGCCGCCAACGCGGGAAGAGCATATGAGGAGAAACGCATCTTGAACTCGTGAAGATGGTTGTGGATTGGAAGAGAAGATGAGACTGATTCTGAATTGTGTCGGTTGCAGTCATCCTACCTTATATACCACAGCATCCTCTTCATTGGGAATTTGCTATAGCAGAGAACTCGGTCTGTCCGAGTACTAGAAAATGCTCTTGCGGCCGCCATGAGGCGTTTGAGGCAAAGTTAAGGTCCACCATTTGCTGACTTGGAGTCGTAGACAGCAGCTGAGATCTCAGGGGGCTTGAAGAGGCTTGAGGAGGCTTGACAATCACGGGGTAAGAACCTTTGGGTAGGAGACGCTTGGCGTAAAAGAAGCTGAGGAAGCGGGAGAAAGATCCCTTCGGGGTAGGCGCGATCCTTTGGCGATCGAATTTGGCGAAATTGCATCCGAGGAATGGCTAGTGCCTAAACTTTACTCACCCGAGGGAACTCCGTTCAGGTCATCTTTTTGTACTCGAGTATCTTTCTGTTCCTGCAGAATACTTCGCGACATGTAGAGATGTCGAGTATTATTCTCCGATAATAATTTATCTGCAAGCAAGAATATCCTTTGGCAAGCGACAACGTCGAATAGACTCACTCTACGACAAACGCCCATTGCGCATAGTTTGACGACTTTGATGCTCTCAGTTCACCTATCCCCACGAAAGAGACAACAGGCTCGAAGCTAGATCTAGGCCCTTTCTCCATTTCGAGATTGACAGCTGGGCAGTTTTGCTTACCCAAACCGCATCCTCTAATCACGACCCGGTCGTGTTGTGCGGTGAGATGGTTCGGGCTCTCCGGCCAGGATAGTATCCTTTCGAACTGCCAAAAAGGTGGAAGTCTGGTTAGCAAGCTGATCCTGTTCTTGGCAAACGCTTTTGGGATAGTTCCGTATGAATCCTTGTCCTCTGTGGTGAAATGTCTTGGTATGTCTTTCCCTGCACGACTCGTGCTCGGCCCAGAGTACCGAAAGTTTGTTTCAAGATTAATTCTTCTTTCCGGTCGAGTTTGTGACCGTTCCCTCGGCGATATCTTGCCACTGCTTGGACCATAGCTATGATCATAGGCAGTCACCAGCGCTGAAGGAAGGTTCGCAGACGGCAGGTAGCATAACAGTAAACAGCTGTGCCTTGCATGGCCTAGTTCACATTGTGCTTGGAATATACAAGTCGCCCCTCTTACCACGGCTCGGTCGTGTACTCTGAGATGCGCTGTGAGATACATGGTACAAAGGTGCAGCTCTTCCGTGATCTGTGCTAATCTCATCAGCTGAAGTCGGTAGTCCAGTTGGTGGCGAGATCACTGAGGTCTGTGATGGTTGTTGTGGTTCCTGGGCAGCAATGAGACAATGGTTTTACAACAGCAAGCTGAGATTCCGAGCTCCGGAGATTCATCAGAGATCTTTTCAGAATTCTCGCATGTCTAACGGCAGCTATCATACGAGCCGACCGTTGTTGATTGAAGCGCTGCTGGGATGGGTGAATCTATGCCATCTGTTGATCGCTCACAACTGTCTAGCAAACATGCGTTTGACGATCGAATGTTGGACATACTCATCTGGGCTGGTCATAGCGAACACTTGAACCTCGTCAGCCTTCTTCAATCATTACCTTGCCCTTGTGTCTGATATCTTAGCCGAGCACAAGCGAGCGCACAACCATGCGCTTTGTCGGTGCAGCTGCACTGCCGCATAATAGAGTTGTTGTTCAACGACAGAAGCGCATTCAGAAAAATCCATTACCTCAGCTCGAATCCCATTGTCTCTTCATGACCAGCAAATTCCATCGCCTCATGGTTCACCTGCGCTCACATCTGTTTCTTCGTTCCCAGTGCAATGTTCCGGCATGACCGACCGTTACGCTACGACCCGGTCTCAAGGCAGGTGACCGTTCGAAGGACATCTCCGGCGCGCCGGTTTCGTGATGATGGATCGCGATCTTCAGGTACGTGTGTTGATCATTTTCCTTTTCGCGAAACATGTCAGAATGTCAAGTGCGAGAGAGGATGTTGAGCCAAAATGACTATCAATCTTCTTGCACAAAAGGTCTGAGGAGCGAGGGATAATCGGATGGCTTTGTTGCGCTTTGGACATTTCGCGAGCGGAGTCGGTCGGAAATTGGATGAGCGATTTCGAAGAACTGTTGCTTCTGTCATTGCCTATTTCGTGAGATGTTCGTCTATGTCTCTTCGTGTATATCCTTCTCTTCCGTTGGCATTATGTGCAGCACTTTGCGCTACTCCTCATCGGTATCTGGTGGTAAAGTCGTCCTTACTCCTTCTTGTCTGCCTTCTCTTCCTTGTCGCCGTTCTGCTTGCCAGCCTCCTTGTAGATGTCGCTGTCGAAGTTGACGGGGAAGTGCTCTCTGCCCTCTGCATCCTTGTTGACCCAAACAGCAACACTGCAACCAGGGCACTTGAACAGACCATTGCCTTCATCGTCAATGGTGACCTCTCCCTGCTCCCAGCCCAGCAGATCCGTCCACACCTCTCCCTTGTGCTCAGGTCCAACATGCATCTTGATCTCTCCAGGTCCGGTGTTGCTCATAACCACCGCGCATCCATTCTTTCTGTCGTGTGTTCCTCTTCTCACCCAACCAATGCAGTTGGGGTTGTCCCAGTAGTCGTTGAGCTCGCCGTATGCGAAGAGCTTGCGTGCGAGAATCAGATCGGCGAGTTTGTCGCCGCAGGATGGTGGTTCGGGGTTGTCTCCCTTCATGCCGTAGAGGTCGCCGTAGAAGATGCTGGGGTAGCCGTCGCGGCGGAGCAGGATCAGAGAGTAGGCGAGAGGCTTGAAGAAGCCTTCGACGGGGGTCTCGACGGTTTGGCCGGGTTGGGTGTCGTGGTTGACTACTACTGTCTGATCGATGGGAACTTGTGTTAGCCTGCTGTGATTCGTTTGGCTGTAGGATAATGCTTACCACGGCGTTGACAGGCATGTCTTGGACCAGAGTATCATCGAACACCTTTCTCAAATCCGCGCTCTCTTGCTTGCTGATGTTCGAGAAGTTGTTCAGGAGTGGGCTGTCGTACAGCGAGAACTTCCTCTCCATCTCGTTGACCCAGTCGATCAGATCCTGTTTGTTGCCAGTCCAGAATTCGCCGACATAGAACAGATCGCCATGCGATCGCCTTAATGCCTCAATCCACTCCTTGGTGAAGCGCTGAGAGAAGTGTTGTACAGCATCAAGACGGAAACCCTTCAAGCCAACCTCCTTGACAATCCATTTGCCCCAGTTGGTAACATCTTCGCAGACTTCCGGATGCGAGTAGTCCAAGTCCGCAAACATGAGGAAATCAGCATTGCCTCCCTCGTCGTCAACAGACTCTGACCATCCCTTGCCCTCTCCCTGAATCTGGAAAATCGCATTCTTGCCCGTCTCAGCATCGTAATCCGTACCACCAAAATGATACCAATGGTATTTCTGCTTCGAGTATTTATCGCCTCTGCCGTCGAAGTTGAAACCCAGCCATGCGGTAATCTCCTTGCGCTCGGAGATTTGCTTGTCGCGGTCGTTAGGGTCTACTTCAACAACGTGGCATTTCTCTTTTTTGTCGGCGGCGGCTTTGTGGTTGAGGACGGCGTCCCAGTAGAGGCCGATTCCGGCGTCTTTGGCGGCGGAGGAAAGGGCGAGGAGTTCGTCTTTGGTGCCCCATTTTGTGGCTACGCCGCCCTTTTGATCAAATTCGCCGAGATCGTACAGGTCATACACATCATAGCCATTGCCCTGTGTGGAAAGTCAGTCTGGTTCTGTGTTGGCAGTTGTGAGGTGGTGGGGATGTACGTTGGGAGAGCTGGCTTTGCAGCCGGGCGGAAGCCAGATGTTGGAGATGCCGATGTGCTTGTAGGCGGGCATCGCATCTTGCAAACGCTTGTAGTGCTTGCCATCAGCAGGGACGTTCCATTCGAAACCCTGGAGCAAGGTGTAGTTTTCAGGTGTAGGTTCTTCGCCGCCCATGTTGAGTATGTTCTTGGTGAGTTAGGACTGTAGTGATGTGAAAGAACAGGAAGCGAAGCAGAGGAAAGGAAGATGCGAATAGGCACCAAGATAACAATAGAGTGAAGCTCCAGATATGACAGCACTCTGTCGTAAACAGGTATATGACAACTCAACAACCTACCGGACCTTGCGGAGCCCCTCTCAACAAAAGGGAGAGCTTGCTGCCCCTCATGCCACCTACATCACAGCAAATACACGTGGCTGCGTAAACAGATCAACAACTAGAGCCGCACCACCAACGGTCTGACCAAAAGCAGGAATTCTAGGTTTAAATAAACGCGTGATAAGAGGCTAGAGTTGACGTATGTGGGCGGCACGGCAACGGCAGTCAAGTTTTGACATTTTGCGGAGACGGATTGTGGTCCGTGAGAAACAGGGTGACAGGAGAAACATCATCTTAGAACAGTTTAGAGGCGATAACATGATCTGTATAGACTTTATGAGGACTGTCATGTCATGAAATGATTCTGCTGCATTAGGTGCTTAGTCTGATATACATCGATGTTGTTTCAAGGTCGATGTGGTTGTTCAATTTCACTTTGCACGATTTCGACCAGTTTCTCTGGAAATGGCTAGCAAAGAGCGTAATTATTTCTTGCAAGCCATCATGATTTTGAATGAATGGTGCTGCACGCAACTTTCGTGACAGATACATCTACTAAATATTCTTAGGGATGCTCTCGAACCAGTTCCTATATGAATAAAGAAGAGCCATCAAGATCAGTTGCAGACAGCTATTCTGCTCGTCTAAACGCCTACATGGCCGTACGTTGATGGTTTCCATCTCCCGAGATTCTGCCACGCCGCAGCCCCTCGGACCTCAGCTCGAGGCCCCGTCGCCGTCAAACACCATCGCCAGTCCATCCAGCGCAAACGCATCCTCCTGTTCGACCGCACCCATCATCTTACCCGCATCTCTTGCACACATCACCACATCGTCAATCACGCGCCCAGCAAAGCCCTTCCGTTTCAAGCGTGCCACATCTGCAAACCTCTCTTTCCAAAACACCCAGCGCTCAACCCTGAATCCATCCTCGCCTTGCCATAAAGCCTCGCTGCCATCACTGCCGCCGATCCAATCTCTCTCCTCCATGTCCCCGCTACACAAACATTTTCTCTTGCAGAACTCCCAGATCAGAGGTGCAGAATGAAGGAGCCATTGCGCTGCTGCGGGAATGTAGATGCCTGCTCTTCTGATTTGAGAGTAACTCACGATTTCCACCTCTAGAGCTTGTGTAAGAGTATCTCTAGTGATACGTTGTATACTTTTCCATTCGTGAGTGATGGAGGGTGTGAGGGCAGAAAGGTACAGTGCAGCAAAGGTATTGGCGGCTTTGTATCGTTGTGCTTGTTGTTGCCAGGTCAAGGGGCAGTTTCCTAGATCTATATCGTGGATGGCGTGCACATCTGCGAGGGTCGTGTGAGCCTTTTAAAGGAGAGGTATGATGTTGAACACTTACGAAGAGCCTCTTCGGAAAACCAGAAACTGAATTCGGGGATATCTTGCCAGTAGGTTCGTCCGTTCTCCTTGCACGTTCTGCCGTCGGCAATCACATCGGGCAATCTCGAGAGATGTATAAGCATTTCAACAATGTTTTGATGGTCTTCTAATGTGGTTGTTGGGTATATGATTGCGCGAGATAGCAACGAGAACGGGTAGACTGATATCCTTTCGCCTTTCAATATACGAGGTTCATAAATAGTCGCGATGCCATGAGCCGCTGGTACGGGAGTGATGGCTTTGTCAAGAAGGTCCTGAATGATTGATATGGTGTTTTGTTCTTCTGGTCTGGATGAACAGAATTTGTCGTTTCGCTGGCTCTCTGCCCAATTTTGTATCATGGTTTTGGAGACTGTGCGAGAGATTGACTTGCACAAGGTATGCTGCTTCCAGCATATTTTGATCTTCAAGTGCGGTGTCTGAATTAGTGTACGAAGGATTCTCATTGCGTCATGGGAAAACATGAGTCAGTGTTTTTGATATACGTCCGTATGTCCTCGTTCAGTTGTCTGTCCATCCTTCTCTTCCTGCTAGCGTCGCTAATCTTATGCCACAACCTTCTCAATCACAGCAACACCGTGCTGCTCGCTGACCAATACCTGCTTCTTTTCCAGGGACTTCTTAACGGGCTTGGAAGCTTCAAAGATATCGTCGAGTTCCTCGAGCTGTGAGCGAACGAATTAGTAAGTGAGCTATACGCAGCAATATCATTAAATCTTACAGTGCGATTCTTGGTCTCAGGGAACCAATACCAGATGATGACGGTCTGAGCAACACACCAGATAATGAAGATGATATAAGTCTTCCATCCAATGTTCTCAAGCGAAACGGGCCAAGCAAACTGGTTGAGCAGACCACCAGCATTGACAGCCAGACTCGAGAACGCCATGCCTTTGGCACGCATCTCGAAAGACAGTACTTCAACTGGATACAACGCTTGAAGCGGAGTGAGGCAGAAAGAAAAGACAGCGCCGAACATGAAGATCATGGCGACTGTAGCTTTGGCGGCACTTGCGTTTGCAGAGTTGTTGAAGATGCCGCTGGCAGTAGTCATGCCGACCCAGACGATTGCACAACCAACCATGCCGGTGAGCATCAGGCGGCGTCTGCCAATCTTGTCGACGAATGCAGATCCCGCAAGAGCAAACACGAATTGGAAGCATGCGTAGCCCAAGTTGATATTGGTTTGTTGAATAGCCTGGTGGTAGCCAGCAGTGTCCAGCACCGCCGCGATGAAGTACGTTAAGACAGCATTTCCTGCCCACCTAGAAGTGAAGCCAATGTTAGGACATATGCAAGTCTAAGAAAAGACGTAAACCTACTGTGCGAAGATACTGAAGCCACAGTTGCATGCAAGTCTGTAGCGAGAACTTCTCTTCTTGAAAAGTGCGCTGTAATCCCACCAACGCTTGTCGGCACCGTCCATGTTCAAGAAGTCTTCGTACTCGGAGAGCTGAAGCTTGACCCAAGCACTATCTCGGTTGCCTTGCCCATGCCACTTGGTGAGGGTCGCAATGGCAGAGTCTTGCTTGTTGTTCACATAGAGCCAGCGAGGTGATTCGGGAATGAACCAGACGAAGAGACAAATGATCAAGGGACAGGCCATCTGAACCCAGACAGGTACGAGCCAGGATGAGTTACCCGATAAGTTCAAAGCACCTCTGACACAGCCTGCGGCAATGATACTTCCCGTGAACCAGAAAGTATTGCAGTAAGCTGTGACCTTGCCACGGTATGCAGGGTGGGACATTTCGACCACATAGATGGGTCCCGCGGAGGACGCAATCGAAACACCAAAGCCTGCAACAGGTTAATCTTAGCACAAACAATGTGATTCAGTACGCATACCGAGCAAGAATCTGCCGCCCATGAATTGTCCAACCTTCCCATCATTGAAGGTAGTTCCGGAGATAATTGTGCCGACAGCGATGATGAGAGAACCGATGAACATGCCCCATCTGCGGCCCCAGGTATCGATAGCGGGACCGACAAAAGGAAGTGCGACGACACCACCGATCTGATACATGGATGACACAATACCAGCCCAGATTCCTGCGTTGGAACCATGGAAGAAAGACTTGAACTGAGGATTGGCGAGCAGACCATTGAGCAGACTTCCGTCGTAACCATTCATGGTTCTGTGCATGATATTAGACGATACTTGCAGAAGGAAAATGGCACATTGGTGGCTTACTGGCACAAGCAGCCAAGAATGCTGCACGCAAAAAGCAGCATAGTCGTGGAGCTCATCAGAGTTGGGTGCTCTCGAATCAGAGCATCGTTGAAACCCGTACTACCCACGATCGTCTCAATGTGTTCATTGTCTGCCTCGGCGGTCGAAACCTTCTGCTTTGCGTCAGCGTTCGTTCATATGCTCAAGAATTTGGTATGGCATACGGAAAGGCCTGCCACCACATTCTTCTCGTCGCTGGTCATGGTCAACAATGGCTTCTGGGGTGAGTTGACAGAGATGGTATAATGATGAACGAGGTTTCCAGATCCGGGGTAGAGATGTGTCCAGTGACTGTGGGGATGTAGTGGATAGATATAGATCTGCATGCACCCCGCATGGCAACCAAGAAGGTTTCAACTTGGGAGGATTTCACACGGAGGCGAGCCCTCCGCATGCATACAAGGAGCCGTTGAAGCTTACCGACCCCGGGGAACGCCATTGTAGCCCATCTTCATGGATGTCAGGTGTTCAATATCTGGTGCTCGGTAGCGAGATTATGGTCGCTGGTGATGATGACGGGATGCGAGCACACAGCATATATCGAGTTCTCGAGACTCCAGGGATCGGTTTTGAATGAGGGAAAGGCTGACAGCCCTGGGTGTCTGGATGGTTGAATTTCACTCTCAAAATCGAGAGCTGCGCTACAAGTCAAATCGAAGATCACTCACAAGCGATGTCATGCGTTGGTCTGGTCGAGTCGCAAACATGCATCCTGCAAGGTCCTAATGTCAATCGGCGCAAGCGCTTCGCCTGACTTTTTTGCCTAGTTCGTGGCCACAAGACATTGCCAAGTATATTGAACAGCGGCTAGAGCACAAAGCGAGATGACTAGGTCAAGATCGGACTCGTCCCAGGAATTGCGGCCCTCGATGCCTCTGTCAAATAAACTTGCCTTGACAAACATGCTTGACTGGTTACTTGCAGCGACATGGTTACTACCTTTTCATCAAGAAACCCAGACTTGGCGCGTTGTCCTATAAATGTCCGCAATCATGCCAATGCCTTGATACCTGAAAAGCAGTGACGCGTTCAATGTTGCCGGCAGACTGGAGCCGTAGATCGGATTATTTTCGAAGACACGTGATTACCTCAGACGAGTCGATCGACTTGTATAGACCGCGTCTTCAGCGTGCGTCCGTCCATTGTATGACTTGTCGTGGCAGATTGGTTTCGGAGGAGAGAGCTCCGTTCCTGATTGGGAAACCTCGGTTAGGGTTCACGCCAAGGTTGAAGGCGGGGTGCGCTAACCATATTGGGCACGGAGCTTTGGAGAGCAGCTTCCTGTCCCAACGCGGTGCACTGTCGACGTCGAAGAGCAGGTGGTATGTAGCCTAAGATTGTCCGGCCCGAGGCCATACAATTTATCCTGGAGCTCTTATAAGATGCAAACGCTTGCCGTGCGGGCTGATAACAGACAGACATGACAGATACCAGGATGTCGCAAGCCGTGCTGGTGCAAGAGCTCAAAGACTGGGAGTTCAAGCAGACCGACTTGGACAATTGGATGCCAGTCAAGTCTGTTCCTACCAATGTACACCATGATCTGATTGCGAATGATGTGTAAGCGCAACTTTGCACTTCCGTACAACGCATCATTAACTTTCAGCACTGCAGTATCCCAGACCCTTTCCTAGGTTTCAACGAGCTCAAATGTGAATGGGTGGCCGACAAAAGCTGGACCTACAGAACAAAGCTTCCGGATATTGGACCTACCAGAGAAGGCCAAGTTCACGAACTTGTTTTCGATGGCCTCGACACGTTCGCCACGGTTAAGGTCAATGGAAGTGTTGTTCTCGAAAGCGACAACATGTTCATTCCGCATAGGATAGACGTCACAAAGAAGCTCGAGGGCGGTAGTGCTAATGTTTTGGAAATTGACTTCCGCTCGGCACTTTATGAGGGCCGGAAGATCAAGGACGCTCATCCCGAACACAAATGGGTCGGTTTTAATGCAGATATGGCCAGGCTCGCTACAAGGAAAGCTCAATATCATTGGTAATAATCTCCTATCAAAGACTGTATTGCAAAACTGACGTAGTTCAGGGGCTGGGACTGGGGTCCCGTGCTGATGACTTGCGGTCCATGGCGAGCAGTTCGTCTAGAGACTTCATATGCTCGCATCTCGGATATGCGAGTAGACTACGATCTCAATGAATCCCTGGACGACGTTGTTGTACGAGTCGCGGTCTCTACAGAGCGTTCCTCCGAAACCGATGTCAAGATTGCCATCCGTTCGCACAAAGATCTGATATTTGAAAAGACGGTTACGGTTGACAGCAAGGGTTTCGCCAAAGCAGACTTCCATATCTCTCAGCCAAAACTGTGGTATCCGCATGGTTACGGCGAACAATCACTGTACACCTGTGAGGCTGTTTTGGTCTTGAATGGACATGACGTGCAGTCTTGTAGCAGAAGGATTGGCTTCCGTCGTGGTGAACTGGTACAGGAGCCAAGTGAGATTGGCAAAACGTTCTTCTTCAGGATAAACGGAATCGATGTGTTCTGTGGTGGCTCTTGCTGGATTCCTGCCGACAGCTTCACGCCCCGCATCACGAAAGAACGGTACCAGTCATGGCTGCAAACCATGGTTGATGGTTATCAAGTCATGATCAGGTATGTTCAGTCTCCAGTCTATGTCTGGATAATCAACTGACGCTGCCTGTAGAATCTGGGGTGGTGGTATCTGGGAAGAGGATATCTTCTATGATACCTGCGATGAACTCGGCATTCTCGTATGGCAAGACTTCATGTTTGGCTGCGGAAATTATCCTGCTGCGATCAAGGAGTTCAGAGACTCAGTCGAAGCCGAATGTGTTGCGCAGGTGAAGCGCATCCGCCATCATCCATCGATTATAATTTATGCTGGCAACAACGAAGATTACCAGGTACAAGAACAGTGTGGCCTTACATACGACTACTCCGACAAAAATCCCGAAAACTGGCTGAAGACCGACTTTCCTGCAAGATACATCTACGAGAAGGTATAAAACTATTACAGTCAGTATTTCTGCTACATTGACTGACATCCTGGCAGATGCTACCGGAAGTGATTGCCTCGCACTCGCCTCATGTGCCTTATCATCCGGGGTCACCGTGGGGTGACGGCCTGATATCTTCTGACCAGACCGTTGGTGACATGCATCAATGGAATGTATGGCACGGTACACAAGAAAAGTACCAGATCTTTGATACCCTTGGCGGCCGCTTCAACAGCGAATTTGGTATGGAAGCCTTCCCTCATATCGACACCATCAAATACTACGTCACCAACCCGACCGAGCTCTATCCACAATCGCACATGATCGACTTCCACAACAAAGCAGATGGGCACGAAAGAAGGATCGCAACATACTTGATTGAAAATTTCAGGACGACGGACCCCAGTCTTGAAGCATATATACATCTTACGCAACTCAGCCAGTCAGACGCACTGATGTATGGCTACCGTGGCTGGCGACGGCAATGGGGCCAGAAGCGGCATTGCGGCGGTGCGCTGGTGTGGCAACTTAACGATTGTTGGCCTGTCACATCATGGGCTATTATTGACTACTTCCAACGTAAGAAACCTGCTTATTATGCTATGCGAAGAGTGTTGGCTCCAATCGCCATTGCGGTCAAGCGCGCGCACCACGACTGGAGCGTCGTCCATGCCCGGCCTGCAAAGACAAGTACTTACGAATGTTGGGTATCGAGCAATAGCACTAAAGATGTGACGGCGAGCAAAGTCGAGCTCAAGTTCATCTCTATCGCTACGGGCAAAGAGATCAAGCAAGCCATGACCAGGGAGAGCATAAAGATCACAGCCAACGGCACGACGAACATATTCGAAGGTGTAATCGACAACGAGAAAGAAGAACCACATGTCCTTGCAGCACGCATCTGGGTAGATCGCGACGGTGGGGTTGTATCGCGAGACGTTGACTGGCCTCAACCACTAAAGTACTTGAACATGGAGAAAAGAGGCGTCAAGGTGAGCTTCAATGATGGCAAGATTACAGTGACATCAAACAAGCCGACAAAGGGGTTGGTCTTCGAGGAACGGGAAGGCGTTCTTGTGAATGACAGTGCTGTGGACATCGTACCTGGAGATGAGCAGGTCATAACGGTCAGAGGGTTGAAATCTGGTGATGCGCCTCTCAAATGGCGATACTACGGACAGTAAACTAGAGCAATCAAAACAGCTACCATCATGACGTTGCATGGCGCGGAGGTTGGTCGAGGTCGGAATATCTATCTCTACCTTGCAAGTGCGCGGGGTCGAAAGTCCAACGCCGCACAGCAAGGACGATCACAGAAAGCTTAATTCCATGCCCTAACATATAAAGATCTCCAACCCCGGATCAAAATGCTTCAATTTCCTCCTTAAAACTTGTTCAATGTGCAGTCAGGTGGCGGGCAGTGCCATGTTCGCAACTTCCCAAAGGCTGCAACGTCATCCAGGTCAATAGGAATTACCCCGCCGCGATGTTTCATACCTTCCAGGCCACCGAGACCAATGGCGAGGATACAAACGATGCCGCCAAATTACATCGACCATTAGGAGCAAGACGTATCACAACAAGTAACGCATGTGGTAGGTTCGGCCTGGACGTATATTCTCATTCCTTTGGAGGCTCATTCGGCGACAGGGTCCTGCAGGCGCAGAAAGATACGCTGCGATGGTGCTACACCCTGCGGGCAATGTGAGTACATATATTACCCAGCAAGATGATCTGGGCGTCTACTGAATGTATTTCAGGTGTATACTATCAGGTTTGACCATTTCACAATGAGCAAGAAGGAGCGGTCCTATGCTGATGCTATCTCAGCAAGCAGATGCTTGTTTTTACTCCAAGCCACCACCGCGTGTCGTGTTATCCAAGAAGTACATTTGATTCCAGTCTAGGTACTTCAAAGGACCAAAGCTAATGTTTCTCAGGTTGATGGAAGACCTGTCAGCGTCTGTTGACCGATATCGCTCAGTCTTTGAGCGTCTCTTCCCTGGTCGGAGTATTGAACAGCTGGCCCCACTTTCGAAGGACGATCTCATCGCCATCATCGGGATACCGCCAGCGAAAAATGATCAATCAACCCAGATATCGGAGCTGGGTTCTCCAATATCTACTCTCGGATCCGAAGGAGCTGAAAGCCTTGAGACGCTTATTCAAGCACCAGAGCAAGATCCAATAGCCGACGAGGCCACGCGACATCAAGCCAGAGTAAAGGGTATCTCCGATGATGTCAATGGATTATCATTGTCATTGGACAGGCCCTCCTCATATGTTGGTGTCTCGTCTATCACGGCTGCTTTGAAGGTCATCTGTAGAGTGGCTCCTGCAACACGAAGACTGCTAGCGTTGGGCCATACCGAAACCGCCCTACCCAGTCGTACGGACTCACCAGATGTGACTAGTATTGATCCTGCATACCTACCACCTGCAGAGCTCGGACAAGTCTTGATTGAGACATATTTCAGAAAGGTCCACCCACTAATGCCCATGCTGGACGAGAAACATTTTTGGCAGACATGGCTTTATGGAGAACGCAAAGACCATGCTTGGATGGCTCTACTCAATACAGTGCTGGCTCTTGGGTCTGTGATGTCGTCAGATTGTACAGACAACTCTCATGATGCCTATTACCAACGCGCTATGCAACTTCTAGATCTTGATAGCCTGGGGAGTGGCAACTTACTTGTCGTCCAAGCTTTGGGCCTTCTGAGCGGATACTAGTAAGTCTAGAGTATCATCGAGAAATTGTGTATGCTCGACTAACATATATAGTCTTCACTATGTCAGCAGGCCAAATTTGGCAAACAGTCTGATGGGCGCAACACTGCGGCAGCCACCGTATTAGGCTTACACCGAGAGTACACAGACGTGATCGCAGACAGTGGAATATCAGCACACAAAACTATGTCTGCTGATATCAAACGACGGACATGGTGGAGCCTATACGTCCTTGACACATGGGCAAAGTAAGTTGACCTGTCCTTTGAGTCCAAAGTAAATTGATCTATAGGATCACTAACGCTTCAAAGCGCAACCACCGGTAGGCCCTCTCTTGGACAGCAGGATAAAGGGATAACGGTCCAAGTGCCCTATGTGAGTATAGATTATTCAGGTCCTCAAGCGCAGCAGTCGTAGCTAATCTAAGCATGAAGGTCAAAGATGTCTCAGACCCAGCAACGGCCAGCTTCTTACCCTTGGCACATAATGTTGCTTTCTGCAGAATAGCTTCTCAGATCCAAGACGTATTATCTGCGTCTCCGCTGCTGCCGTTCGATGATTTGAATCGATTGGACAAAGAGCTGCTGCAATGGCATACCAGCCTGCCAATCTACTTGAAGCCCGCGAGCTCGTCCACGACAGATAGTCAACGGCCTCAGAGACGAAACACCATCGCAAAGATACTTGAGACGCCGAGCATGATCATGCATTGGAAGTATCAAAACCTCAGACTTCTCTTGCACAGACCTTACCTCCTTGCCACTGCCTTGCGCAATGGAGATATAAACTCACTCTCTGCTGAAGAGAAAGTCGGATCAACACGCTGTCAAGCTATTGCGGCTCGTACGATAGAGGATATCAGCTATATGTGTCCTGAAGAATTACTTGCTGGTTGGAATGGAGTCTGGTTCATGTGAGCAGAGTGATCCACATAAGACCAGGAGCGTTTTGCTTACGTGCTTCTAGGTATCAAGCAGTCATGATTCCGCTAGTCTGCATATTCTCTTCGATAGGGAAGTCGCGAAAGCAAGTCGCAGATGACAAGCAAAATATTGCCTCGACGGACTTCACTGCCGTCGAGACTGATGGCGAGGATTCCAGGCGCCCAGAGCAGGTTGAAATGCAAGAGTGGCAGAACCTGATTGAAAAGGCTTTGCAGTTCTTCGAGAGAATGGATCGCTGGTCAGTGGCGGCAAAGAAGTCGCACGACGTAGTATCGCGACTTTACGAAGCCAGCAAGATCCTGGCCAATGGCGACTCCGAGCACATCCTTGCTGCTCAGGATCAGTCTGCCAGGGTCCACAGCGCACCTCTGAATCTTGGAACGGTTGTAAGTTGCCAGATCGACCCGGCCAATGCCTTTGACAATTCTCAAGTGCCGCATCCGACTTCGAATATGTTGACCGAAGATATCTGGGGCCTGTCACCAGATGGCGCTGCTGCAATGAATAACTTCTGGTTTGATGATATGATGTGGGATATACCAGTTGCGAACATCGAGATGTTTGAGAACACCGGCAACGGATTGTCTTACAGTGAATTAGACTGGCTGGCTAGCTTGGATACGCAGACTGCGAACGAACAGATCTGGTAATTTCAGCAATGAGAGCTCATGCGCCTGCATCGACGCTGTGCCGTTTGAGGATGCATTTGGAGTCTGTTCAAGCACATCGTAATTGCCAGAGCAAGTAGTATGGAAAGCAATATTCGAGAAGAGCTTGAGATTTCTTTGCCTCCTATTGAATTACAAAAAGAAATTATGCCCCTGTGCTGAAACCGAGAGCAACGGCACAAAGAAAACATGAACCACCATCCCTCTCATCGATTATTTTTCTGCTTTCGTGCAGACAAAGAAAGAAGGTAACAAAAAGCAAAACCAAAGCCGCCAACTCCTCCTCGCACTCCATGCCAGACCGAAGTCTCTGTACCGTATCCTGAATTTTTTGTTTGGGGTCCTCTGCTGCATCACTAACGAGCAAACAGACTCGAGTCATCCAGACAATTGATGAGAGATGGAAGATCAAGCATTATTGATCCTGTTCGCGTCAATCAGCATCATTATTTGGAGCTCAAGGAGACCAAAGACAACTTACTGGTCATCTAGTTCAGCAAGAATTGCATTACATGTAGACTCCACCTCGTCTAAGCCCTCTCTCAGAACGCCAACAAAATACCTCAGTGCGGCAGTGCTAGGATCCACGCTGTCGCCGGGGTTATAGGTCTGGACGTCGTACGTGTCGTAGCTGTGGATCAAAGCACGCTGGCGTCTGAGCATCTGGTGTACGAGCATTGCGATTCTGTTCCTGCGGCGCTTGAGAGCGGACATCTTCTCTGCAGCATTGCTGGGACCGCGTTGATCGGAGTCGAGGGTAAGGGCGTCGCTTTCGATGATTGAGTGGATGAAGTCGCTGGGGTTCTGGATGTTGCGTGCCAGAGCAAGGAGTGGGTTGGTGATCTGAGGGACATTGGCGCCTTCCAGGACTGTAGAG
Source organism: Aureobasidium melanogenum CBS 110374 (assembly GCF_000721775.1). NCBI lineage: Eukaryota > Fungi > Ascomycota > Dothideomycetes > Dothideales > Saccotheciaceae > Aureobasidium > Aureobasidium melanogenum. The sequence goes on from NW_024470067.1 coordinate 154,563, forward strand.
TCATCTGCAGAGGAGGTCGCGATCTGAGCAGTGCTCTCTGCAGCAGAAACGGCTCTTCCCTTGCCCTTGGTTGTAGAAGCGGACTTGGGCGCCTTCAGGATCGGAATCGGAGTTTTCTTGGGTTCAGAGGTGGTCTTAGAGGTTGCAGTACTTTGACGGCTTCTCAGACGCAATCTACGAGGAGGCGGAGTGGCTGGAATCTCCTCAGTGGCCTTACGCTTCTTGGACTTGCGGGTTGGAGAGCGTTCAGGAGTGTTCTTCTCACGAACAGAATCAGCGCCAACTTCATCGTTGACACCAGCAGGAGTCAAAGGCGAAAAAGTGGGAGCGACTGGAGAGACGGGTGTAACAGGATAGGCCGATGATTCAGCCTCGTCGTCGCTGTCCTCGATCACCACAGGCTCTGTGGCAGTGCGAGAGTTAGATACGACTCCTGCAGCAGGCAAAAGATGCGCAATAGCATCAGCAAAAGTCTTGTGGCTGCTCTCGTCAGCGTTGGAGGACTGCTGGGACTGCTGTGAAGAACGGCGGCGAGCGCGCACCGGGCGAGCGACATTGACAGCGTTGGGCCTGTCATTGACAGAGCGAGAGCGGACCTTCGAGTTTGAGGCCATGGTGTAGACTGTATAGAGTCAGTTCAGAAAGAAGAAAGAGACGAGAAGGACAAGATGGGGATGGCTTACTCTTGTTGTGGTTGTTGTGGTGGTGGAATTGGAAGATCGAGTGATCAGTTTATATATGGTCCACGAGATGAGAGCAAACAAACAAAACGTCGGTGAAAGTCAAGCACAGCAGGTTCACAAGCTGTTGAAAGCAACAGAAATGAATCTCCAAGTAAGCTTACGGTCTTTGACCTGCTATCAAAATGCACGAACCAATGTTGGCATGACGGCTTGTCCACAGAAAGGTCCTTCTCCTTAGGGCTTTCAGTGGTGAGAACAACATATCTCATCATCTTTGTGCATTTCAATAAGCATTTATGAAGTGAACGGGCGTCACGAGAGTCTTTTTGTAACAGATATATCCACTGAGCTAGGGCCTAACCAGACATCTTCTCAACAGACGCAAACAGCTATCAGTATGCTATCAAAATGCACGAAACGATGAGAATACGGTGGTGCATCCATAGAAACACCCTGCTTTCAGAGCTTTCAACGGACAGTATCATATATCCAGACAACATTCTGCCTTTCTATAGCTATCAGAGTGGTGCATGGTCAATAGGAGAGCTTGAATCGGAGTCACGAACTTGGAAGTCTCTGGCGGTAGATGAAGCTTTTATTACACCCACCTGGGTTGGCAGCAAGCTATCATGCATGCATGCAGTCTTCTACCGTTCAAGTGTGCTCTTGTAGAGACCGACGAAACAAAGCAACTCGATGAACGCCCATCCACGAGCTTGAACTTCCAGGAAGAAGAGGTTTGTATGAGGAGACCTTCAGTTGACCTCCAGGGTGGAAGGATCAGTCTTGTCAGCAGCAGCGGGAGTCTCTCCAGTCCTATGTGCGTGGATCAGTATCGAACCCTGAAGGAAGCATGTTAGCTCAACCTACTTGTTGACCTCCTTGACCGAGGCGCCGCTCTCCTTGCGCTCATTCTCGGCCTGGTCTCTCTTGTACTGCTCAAGCCACTCTTTGACATCAATGTCGGCGGCGGGAACGTCTTCGAGGACCTGCTTGAGGAGCTTCAGGTCCTCTTCATCCTTGACGACGTTCTTCAAGCCGTCCAGATCCATGATCATATTGGGGTCGTCGTCAACAGTGCGGAAGGGGCCAGTGGTAGTGGAGTCGAGACGGACAGGTGCGTGGCTCGTGGCAAGGGCACTGGCAGGGGCGTTGGGAGGGGAACTAACAATGCCGGTGGCCTTGCGAGCGGCGGAGCGAGTGGTAGGAGCCATCTTTGCTGCTTACGTTCAGTATGAATCATCCAAAGGGGCGCCCAAAGCGTGCGGATCGAGGAGAAACAGGCACATTGTAACTAGTGTAAGGGCGACTTACCTTCTTGGTGTGGTTGATAAGTAAGAAGGAAGTGCTATGGTCGAACTTTGATGTGAGTGCGCGCAAGAAGAAAATGTCAGAAAGTCGCGGTGTTGAACAAACCTCCTCGTCGAAAGCTTAGACCACTCAATGGTCGACGTTAATATCCCGTTGACTTATTGTGTACGATCGTGAGTTTGTACTGTTTCTGGGTCAATTCATGAAGAGCCTGAGTATTCTACGTTTGGGAGAAACGTGTCGGATAGGCTTAGACTGCAGTCGTAAGTAGGTACATAGGCTTTACAGATGATGAGGAGCAGATATGGTTTGCTGAAACTTTGATGCCATTATGAATCGAAGAATTGCTCTTTCTTCCCATTACTTTCCTTTCTGTGTTCATATTCTCGGGTTCTATTCTTTGATCGCTATTCTTACCACGTCTCACGAAGGAGAAACGTGTTCTTGATCTCGTTGTGGCTATCCTCATATGTTAGTGTATGGCCACGTCTGAGACAGCTTGCTACTATTCTTACCATACAGCCAGTACTCTCAACGAGTTTTCGAGTCTTGAGGCCTTTGCCAGAGCCTTTACCAGGTCAACGAGCTCTGCGAAGACGCAGGCCTCTCTCTGGTCTTCCAAGCGAATCTTGAGGTCTGCAAGCTCGGCGGTGACTTCGCCTGGCTCAACTTCGCCCATTTCATCGTCGATCACCTCTAAAATCGCCTCAAAAACCGTCTCTCTGATGAAGATGCCGTCAATTTTGACGGTGAGGTTGGCACCATCGCCAGTGCTGTCGGCGAACAGGTCCTCGTCACGGCGAGCGCGAGGCTCAGGGGCAAGGCCATCGTCGTCTTCGTCGTCGTCTTCGTCTTCCTCTTCAGCAGGGTCGTAACGACTCGCGTTAACGACCGCCGCGATTTGGGCCTTGAGGGCCAAGTCTTCTGCCCAGAGAGCATTGTGCACTCCATTGGCGTCGGTGTGCACCAGGTTGCGATCGCTGCATTTGGACAGTTAGATCTAATATACAGCGTGCGTTCTGCAGCGATGAATGTTTCGACGAATTACATACGCTCTGTTGCTGCGGAGGTCGCAGCCAGGCTGAGAGCAGGCAAAGGGTCCCAAGTTGTGAGTCGTGAGACCCCCCAGGTGCGACTTGATGTAGTGGCTGCTGTTGAATTGCCTGTCGTCACCTGACTGCCAGCAGAGGGCGCAGCGGAAAAGAGGTGCCATGGTAGGCGGTCTTGGTGGTGATGGAGGAGGAGGAGTGTGGTGGAGAAATGGTGGTATTGGTTTGTGATTGAGAGAAGAGACAGTGATGAAACTTTGGGAGCGATGCTACGAGAGTGTATGGATAGATGTGTTGTGAGCGTGCCCGTTTGTTGCGTTTGCTCAAGGTCGTGGTAGAATCTTCCGTCCCACGACGACTATTTGTGGAACCTGCTTTTCTCTGCAACCTACCTCTAGAACAGCAAAGTCTCTGAGAGCGACATACTATGCATTATGACAGAACTCAATGGTATAGAGAGAAGTTGCAAAGTAGTCTGAGACTGTAAAGCGTTCTTCAGGGACCTTGTTACAGAGGTGTCCTGATCTTGAATGTACGTGAAGTGTACTCAGTGGACCTAATACTGATCTCCCGCTCAAGAGGCTCGCACTCAAGCGACTATAATGAGTCACGATAGTGTTAGGAAAGAAGGCAATGTCCATTGAGATATGCTACTGAAGAGGCTCTCTGTGGACACATCTTAATGTTCCAAAGAACCATGCATTTTTATAAACTGTCAAAATTAAGTGCTGGTATGAGAGAGACTATAATGTCGCTATACTCTATCATGAAGTGATGTTGCAACATGCATGTGGAGACGACCCACAAGCCGACGCCAAACCTCACGCCCTAATTCTGACAAGCTGGCAGGCCTTCCTACAAAGCCAAGACGCACCTTTTGTTCGTTCAGAAACTTTTTGTACGGAATCAAGAGACTATCATGGATAAAGACAAAAGAATCCTCATCATCGGCGCTGGCGTTTTCGGCCTTTCGACGGCTTTGGAGCTCGCCCGTCGCGGATACAGCAACGTTATTGTTTTGGACCGCCACGTTCCACCAGTTCCCGATGGATCCTCAGTTGACATATCTCGCATCATCAGACCCGACTATGCCGATGCATTTTATGCGCGGATGGGCATGGAAGCCCTAGCTGGTTGGCAGAAGGATTTTTCGCAGTTCTTTCATCGCAGCGGTCTGCTTTGTGCTCAATCCGGAACGGAGTTTGGCAATGCTTACTTGAAGGAAGCGAAGACGAATCTCGAGAAGATCGGCGCTGAGGTCAATCTTTGGGCGTATACTGGACGAGAAGCAAGTCAACGGTATCCAGGTATACATGGCGACTTGTCGCATACTAGTGGCTATTGCAACCTGGACGCCGGATGGGTTGATGCTGGGAAGAGCATTGAGCACCTAGCTAGACTGTGCGAAGAAGCAGGTGTTACATTCTTGGTGGGCCAGGACAGTACCGTCGTCGACCTTGTCACAACCAGGAGCGACGGTCGTAAGGCAATAACTGCGATACGAACAGCAAATGGAGAAGTCTTAGACGCCAATACAGTGATTTTGGCTACTGGAGCTTGGACACCACATCTCATTCAAGCTGGAGGCCGGTTCATATCTACTGGGCAGCCAGTGGGTTATATGCAGCTCACCCCCCAAGAAGCCGAGGAGATGCGAGGGAATCCAGTCATGATCAACTTGAGTACTGGCTGGTTCGCTTTTCCTCCGTCACAAAACGACAATATCCTGAAGATGGCAAGGCACGGCTATGGCTTCGAAACGACGCATACCTCTCATTCTGCCCAATACTCGGCACCAAATCTGGCTACCCAGGCTGACTACTTGCCTGTCGACGCAGAGCAAGCTTTGAGAGATGGGCTTGCGCTCTTCTTCCCCAAGTTCAGAGATCGCGTTTTCTCGAGGACAAAGCTCTGTTGGTACACAGACACACCCAAGGGAGACTTCATCGTCGACTACCATCCCGAGTACACGAACCTCTTCTTGGCTACTGGTGGAAGTGGACAGTAAGTTGATTCTTGTATCTTTGACGAGCGTGGTACTAACCGCGATCAGTGCGTTCAAGTTTTTACCAATCCTGGGTCGCTATGTGGTTGACAACTTCGAGGGAACGGCTACAGAGGAGCAGAAAGAAAAGTGGAGATGGTCAGAGAACGCTACTCCTCTCATGCCTGGGGATGGTAGTCGTAGCGGACCTCCCAGAAGAACACTCACGGCTGAGGAACAGTCTCATCTGGTTTGATCTCTTATCTGTTTCCATTCTGCATTTATACCGGCTGTCCTTGAGTAATGCAATGTTCAAGCAGTTCAGAAAGAATCAAGGAGCCTTTATTTTCAAAGCTCTTTCGCCTGCCTTTCCCAAGGATGCTACCTCTCGCGTATGCCTTCTTGATGGACCTCCTTTCCCAATCTTTACTGTCGTCCAGTTGGAGCTAGGCGTCCCCTTGCTCCCTTTTGTGCCCTGGCTGTCTAGCTACAGCTTCGTGTGTCGATGCAGTGACGGGGCTTTCCATCACTCATCCCGGATGTCACGTCTCAAACGTTCCATCTTCTTGACCTCGTTCTTGAGGACGTCTACCACATCGGTCGTTCCATGGAGAGCGTTGCAAAAGAAGTCCATGACTCCAATCATGACTTCAAGATCTTCGTCGGCTTCTTCGACCGTCTGTGCACCCTGGATGTTGCGGACGTGCTGGAGAAGAAGATCGATCCGGGTCTGGACCTGCGCAGAATCGCCATCGACTACCTCTGCCTGGTCCATGAGGTTGGCGAATTTCTTTGCGACGTCGACAGCTTCAGCAATGAAGTTGAGATCCGGCATGAAGGGGTAAGCCGAATCAGGAGCCCGGTCGACCTCGGCGTCAGAGGCATCTGTTGCTACCTCAGCTTGGCTGCTTGACGGTTGGGGAACTGCTGGGGGAGCAGCTGCGACAGGAACAGGCTGTGGAGGTTGCTGAAGCGCAGCGATAGCTCTTGCACGCGCAGTTGGATCTGGAGGAGGTAGAGGAGTCTGGCCCGTCCAGAGGTTTTGGTGAGGGAGTAGACACTCTTGAACCTCTTGGTTCACACGAGTGTTCAGAGCCGGGTCAAAGTAAGCACCAGCGCCTACCTCACCAGCACGACGTTGATGGGTTACGATTGCTTCCCTGCGCATGATTGTCAGCTATCACAATCGAGATGTACATCATTTGCATTAGGCTTACCTTCTTCTAGCAATGTGACCACAGCCGGTGCAGCGCCAGGGACCGTAGCCGTGACCTGCGAGGTGCGACTTCATGTGTGGCGCACTTCCACAGTCCGTAGTCGTGCCGTTGGACAGACACTCGCGGCAGCGCCAGACAGAGTTGTTGTTGGCAGCCATCTGATCGATTCTGAGGCAAGGTCGGTGAGCTGAGAGATATTGCAAGACGTAAGAAGATACGTACCTGGTCGGTGTCGTTGGTTGTAGGTTGGAGTAGTTGGTTGCGTGTGAAAAGCAGTGTGCGATGGCGAAGCGACACGACGCAATGCGTGAGGGCGCGAATGTTGTGTTTCAGGCGTGGCGACGAAGATCTGCGTAGACGATAGGAACTCAGGAAGAGGAACGAGATCCTTCTTCGCGTGTCGAGACCTGAGCAAAAGCAGCCGTTGATGAACGCAAGCTCAGAGATGGCTACCTGAGGTGATGAAAAATCGGCACCGGTAACGAGGGAGCTGCGAGAAAAGTAGTCACAGACGAAACGAATATTCCGGTCGAGCAACCGCCAAGCGTGATGGGTCATCTGGACGACTACTGGCAAAAGAACAGTCTCATTTGATATGGATCTTTTCTATGTCTTTACCTTGGACTGGTACCATTGCCTGTACGTGAAAGCAGCAGAATGGGAACAGGATTTATTTTAAAACAGATCAGGGGTTCTCGTCGAAGTGCAGATCTTTCCATAGTCTCAATCAGACTCTCTTGTTTGCTCTGTCCTCCCTGCATCCCTTCCAATTCAATCTATGTCGTTACCACTTTGATTTGCGTCTTCCTCAAATTTTCAGAGCTCTAATCTGTGCCATCCCTCTGTTGTGTATCCGAATTCAACGAAGCACAGGACCGTTGTGTATATGCATCTTCTCAAGCTCTTTACTGTGCAGAAGCATCGCCTCACTCGTTGTTCTCAGCCTCCTCCATCTCATCCAAATCCACTGTCACTTCCTTGAATCTGAATCTGGAAAGGAGGCATCTCTGCATGATTGCGAGCCTTTCTCTGTCATCTTCAGTGTTTACTGCACCGATGGTATGAGTATTAGAGTACCAGGTGAGCGCATCCGAGATAAGATTCATTTCATCGTAAGTCCGCTGTGCATATCTGCGCAAATGATTCACTTCCAAATCACAGTCTTTTACGCCTGCAGATGCGGTATCGAGACCATCGAGAGCACCGCGCAGGAATCTTGAAGCAATGCCTCGCAGTCTCTCGTTGAACTCAAGACCGTCGGTACTGAGAATGTGACGACAACCATGCTCACTTCCGAGCTCTTCAATTCGGTAGAGGTAGTACCTACCGATGATTATGGCTCTCTCTAGAATGTCAACAAGTGTGCTGCGGTCTAGGAGCACGGGGTCGATGGGAGTTGTAGGTGTTGGAGAGGTCAGATCAACAGTTCCGCTTTCCTGCGGCCCGTCGTCCTCATCAATGACAATTGAATCACTGCTCGAGTTTGAGATGTTGTCGGAAGTCGCATTCGAGGGACCAGCGGCAGGAGGAGCGTGAATAGTGGGCGGAGCACTAAGTGCTGCAGCTGATGCAGACTGAGCGGGCCAGGGCGCAATGTGAGGCAAGAGGCAGAGGTCACTCTCGTCCAGCACAGCGAGATTCATGTTTGCATCATATCGAGCATCAGCGGTCCCAGGGGCATGAGTCTGAGAGCCATTACGGCGTTCTCTTGAGATGTGGGCTTCCACGTTGTCGCTGCTCAAGATCTTAATCAAGTGTTTCTCTGATATTCTGCAAGCTGCTTTTCAGATCATACCTTCTGCAGCTGACATAGGGACAAGCAGAACATCTGTATGGACCCATGTCGTGCTTGCTGCCTAGATGAGCCTTCATGTTGTTTTTGTTGCCGCTCTCGTAGATCTTGCCGTCGCGGAAACACTGCCTGCAGCGATACATTTTGAGTGCCACGTGAAGATCTGATCGTTAATTTGGCGAAGGAAAGCGTGTTGATGAATATGTGATGGTAGCGTAAGAGAGATAGGTCTGTAATGTAAAGGAGACAGAGTAGCTGTCCAGAGAACAACGACGTTGTAGGTTCGATGACGATCGCAATGAGGTTTTGGGTTGAACGAGTCGACAAGAGATCGTGTAGAAGACAGACAAGAAGAGAGACTTGCGCTCCTTTACGAGTCTTCAAGTAGTCTCTGGAAACAAAGTCAATAAGATGGCGCTGTGCAGGATCAAGAGTTGTGTGTGGAATGAAGATGGAGCTTGCTGCGAAATAGTTGGCTTAAAAGTAACAGCAGTCGAATTTTCCATTCGAGCAACCTTCAACCACTTCAGACCATAGATGACATCACCCATGTTATTGTATCATCTTTTGGCATCATTCTTGTTCATACAATAGCCCTTAGTATGATAAAAAGACAGTCTATACGATGCGGGAGAACAATGGGAATTGCTTTTGAAAGTCTGGCTTCTGTAGCTTCATATCGTCTACTCATCCTCCTCCATCTCATCTTCGTCCTCCCCCACGGCCTCGAATTCGTCTAGAATGGCTTGCTGCATCGAGACAAGCTTTGCCATGTCTTCCTCTGTGTTGCCAGCCTGTGCACTGCATCTCAAGTACCACTCAAGGCCAACAGGTATGTCACCCATCGCCTTGCAGGTGCTCAAAGCCAGTTTTTCCAGCTCATGCTTCTGCAAATCGTTGTGTTTCAGACCTTCGGCTGCAGTTCTTAGCTCTTTAACGGCGTAGTCTATGATCATAGATGCATCAAGCTGCATCCCGGCAGGGTCAACTTCGATGCGGCTCCCGTCAGGACCAACGACATTGCGAGGTCGATCAGGGATATATAGCTCATCGATGCGATCGTTGTAGTAGTCGCCGATGGTTGCTGCTTTGTAGATCAAGTCTACAATCTTGTCGATTAGGATGGAGCGGAGCGAAACAAGCGGAGCAGGTTCCAGGCCATCGTCTTCGTCGGCCATCTCTTCGTCCTCGTCGTCATCCGTGTCTGGGTTGTTGCCAGAAGGCGCGACAGTGACATTGGTTGCTGGGACGGTAGTGGCAGAGGCGACAGGGGCAGCAGCTGCGGGCGCGAGGGTGGGCCAGGGCACAGTGTGTGGCAGGAGGCAGAGGTCGCTTTCGTCCTGAAGAGCGTCGGCCATTGCTGGACAGCGAAAATACGTTGCCTGGGCATGTCTACCCCGTTGAGGACCACTGCGGCGAGCCTTTCTGATGTGGGCTTCCACCGGTTCTCTATTCATCTTTAAAAAGGGTCTTTTTGGAGATGTGCTCTGCATCATACCTTCTAACGCTGACATACGTGCAGTCCGGGACAGAGCATCTGAAAGGGCCCATACGATGGACCAGACCCAAGTGGGATTTCATGTTGCCATCAGAGGCACAGTTGACGATCTTGCCATTGTGCAGGCACTCTCTGCAGCGGTGACTCATTGCGCAAGGTGACTTGATGGTGGTTGTGACGGTAGAGAAGCGCGAGAGAGATAAAGATGTGTGATGGCCGCGGAAGAAGGGAGAAGAGGGTAGCTACAGCAGAAACAACAAAGTCTGTCTGAAGTCGTTGACTCTCGCTGGTGATACTCTGCTTATCGCGAGTTGTTGTTGTCGAGCAGGAGTAAGCTGGTTCAAAAGTGACAATTCGTGGTGGAAGTTGGTTGTTTGACTCCCAGTTTCACACCTCGACGCACCCGAAATTCTATGATCTTTCCCACCAACTACAACAACCATACTCATCAACCTCACCAACGATGCGTACACCTTCCTAGACAAGAGTACTATCCAACTCTCTGTTCTGTTATAATCAAAGGTCTTTATCTCGTCTGTTGAGTCTCGGCGGCGCGCGTAGCACAACATCAGAACCTCACGACCTTTCTCAACGTGACCTCGAACGCGTTCTCTTGGGATTGCTCCCACCTACAGAGACCAGGAAGCACCTCTGGAATAGCTCAGCATCTTCTCTGTACATCTTGACGAGTCAAATGGAGCTCGAGATCGCTCCACCGTCTTGCTCAGGGATAGAAATGGTGTCTCAGAATTCCTCCAGCCGTGCACGCCTCGATGCTGCCACCACAAGCGAACTCCTCTCTGCAGTCACTCCAGGAGACAGCAACATTATGGGCCTGGGTATCAGCTTCGACCTTGAGACATCGCCTGCAACCTCAAATAAGTCTTTCAATGACAGCTCTATGCGCAACAGCAAGGTAAGGGCCAATATATGCCTCACACTGGAGCGAACCGATTTGACCGCACTCCAGAGCAAAGCCCACTCTACAAAAGCGTCCAACGCTCTCATCTCGACTTCTAAGGCGTCTTCTTCTGCTGCTGCTGTCCCTTCTCAAATCAACCATGGCAGTGTTTCTATTGCCATAAATGGTCCTCCTCGCTGGCCCAGCGGTGTACCTGGCTTGGGCAACACAATCCTGGGTCCACGCTGTCCTCGCATCTCCAATGTAACTTGCCCTCCAATCATCACCCTTCGCAACTCACCTATCCTCTTACCTAACACCACCTCCCAAGTCACCATCACTCTCGCCTCTCCTCCAGTAAAGCGAAGCAAAGCTACTCGTACGAGTACAAAGCGCAGAGCCAGCTCCCCACCCTCTACTGGACTTTCAGCAAAGATGGCAAGAGTGTCTGTTGATTCAGTCCCTGTTAACTCAGTTCCTGGCAGCTCGCCTGTTGTAAAGTATGACCAGACGGACGAGCAGAGCATGGTGCCCTGGAGATGTGGTTCCAGACTTCTTGGTCTTGCTGAGGGTGAGAAGAGGGCTATGGCAGCTAGGCTCTGGCAGGTTGAGAAGGAGAAGATTGAGAAGGAGATGGAGAGGGCTACTTCTCACGAAGGGGTCAAGACACTTTCTGATGGGAACGGTTCCTCTCTCGGCAAAGAATGCAGTGTACAGGAAGGGCCACAACTTCTGAATCCTTGTATGGTCCTTGAAAGCCGCGCTGAGGTCTTTGCTCTCTCGCCTAAGGTACAGGGGGGCATTGAGTATGCTTGCGACACCATTGATGACGCTCCTCAGCTCTCCGTCGATCATGAAGGAAGCTACAAAGTCAGCAAGCATCCTGAACATCTCAACCGGGGCGACAGAGCCGTAAGAAGAATCGCAAAGCTCCACTCAGCAGCATCGTACAAACAGCTCTCACAAACATCTCCACAACCTTCCATCAAAACTTCATCCCAAGGCCACACCTTACCCTCAGCCATCAAGAAGTCTGCTGCCACTTCCACGTCCAGCAACGACAGAAAGCGCGTCTCCTTCGCTGACCAAACCAACCTCGACCACCTAGTCCACGGACTCCTCGCCCTGCTCGAGCCATACACCCACCTTCACTTCTCCCGCTCTGCAGTTCGTCCCTTGCAAATCATTCACGGCTCCCTTCTATCCATCCCCGCCAACTCCCAAACCTTGGCGGCCGCACTCGAAGACACTCGAGAGTTGTTGAAAGTGCTGAGCAACCATCAGATGGCAACTTTGGAGAAGCTGGAGGGTATGAAGGAGGAGCTGCAGAGAGTCGGTATGAGAAGTGTGGTTTTTGAGGCTAGAGAGAGGATTATGAGGACAGATGGGGATGTCAAGAAGATTGAGGAATGGATGGGGGAGTATAAGGCCTAGGAGGTGACCAAGGGTAAAAAAGTTGAGGAACCGCTGGAACGGGGTGTGAGCATTGACGGGGCTAGAATTGGATGGCATGAATGAGGTGGATGAGTCAAATGGAGGCTCAAAGCGTGGGATGTGGGTTTTTTCAAAGGATCGAACAAAGAATGCATTACGAGGAATTGGTGGAAGCGGGACAAGGTCTGGAAGTGGAGTTCTCTTTGTCCTTACTTCTCCTTTCTGTTTTGCCTCGAACAACGAATACAAAGATTGAAGCACTAGAGCAAGAAGATGCGCAGTATACTGACCGATCGCACTCAAGCATAATGATGTTTTAGCAATAGATACATCCCGCCATGCTACATCTAATCCTCCACATTCCCAGTCTGCCTCCACCAAAACTCACACTGTTTACTCGCCCAACTATCCTCGACAAGTTGCGCAACAACCCCCAGATCCCCACCACCAGCTCTTTCATCATTACCCTTCCCAAACACCATAGTTCCCTCACCCTCACCCCAAGCCTTCCACTCTGGTCTTGCCCACCGTCCCTCGACTTTATTCGGATCCCCACTAATCACAAAACTAACAATGTAATCGTGAAGTCCCTGCGATTTCTGTTTGCGAAGAGGAGAGGGAAGTCACAGAAGGGTCGAAGGTCTCATACCACATCTGATCGCCGTGGTTTGCACCACCGAGGACGGTGCGGTTGGTTGCCCAGTGATAAAGGTAGATAGGAGGGTTTTGGGACGAGGTGCCTAGGACAGCGGTTTGGCGGACGGGACAGACGTAGGCGTAATGGCCGTATGCGGCTTCGAGGCGTTTGTATTGGGATCCTACATCCAATTTTCTCGTATCCGTGTATTCGGAGTCTGGGTAGATGCTTGGGTCGGGATATAAAGCATCGATCTTATCCAATTCTTTTTCAGACAATTGTGGTAATAGTGTTGACCAAAAGGATCGGAAGTCTGCGGATGTAGAAACGGATTTGGGGACGTACATGGTGCCTTCGTTGTGATTAAACCCAGTAAGTATGGGCACTTTATTCCAATTGTCAGATTGCCAGGCGGAGAGTGGGCGTCGACTAATGAGTTCGCCATCGATGACGGGTTGCCATGCCCAGCGCACTGATGGGTTCCAGTGGTAGAAAATATTATTCGAGGCTTCGACGACTGTGGCTTCGGAGACGTTGCGAAGACATGAGAGGATTGAGGAGGTCGGTACATCCTTGCAGCCAGTTTGTTCGAGGAATTGTTGGGATTGTGTTTCGTGGAGTGATGAGTCGTAGGAATGGAGGGCGCGAGACGTTGGGCCTCCGGATTCAATGACGGCTTTGTGGAAGAGTTGGGAGGGGGTGTTGATGTTCATGATATGGTGACCAATCTGGAAAACCTTGTCAGTCCTTGTGCTTCTCACTCCGCTTGCATCGAAAGAGAGAAAAAAACTTACCGAATGCGCACCAGCACTCAACCCAACCAACGTGACATCCCCTTCATCACCTCCAAAAGCTCCAATATTCTCCTGAACCCACTCAAGCAACAACACCTGATCCCAAAGCCCAAGATTGAGCAAGCCCTCTTTCTGCGTCAGCTCCGAATTCAAGAACCCAAGAGCACCGATACGATAGTTGAAGCTCACGGCCACGAAAGGCTGGGTAGCCCATCCAACCATACTAGCCGTATTGTGCATTTTTGCAGTACCGCGATTGAAAGCTCCTCCATGCACGTATACCATAACAGGCACTTTCTTGTCTGTGGGCATGTTGGAAGGACGGAAGATATTCGCAGTCAAGCAATCTTCAGACCAAACATCAGGGCCACCGCCAGGAGGAAGTAGTTGTTTTCCAGGACATCTAGGACCGAAAGATTTGGCCGAGAAGGTCTTATTGCTAGGCGCCAAAGGTTGTGGTTTCGCAAAGCGGAGGGAGTTGATAGGAGATTGGGCGTACGGGATACCTAACCACGCCTCTACGGAAACGGGAAAGTCATTCTCGATTACTGTTCCAACGAGGGAAGCCTGAGGAATGGTAACGACGGGTGGAGCAACACTTTCAAAGCCAAGGAAGCGTTGGACAGAGCCCAGCACTTGTTGTTGCAGAGATGCAAAGTTTGCCGCTGCGAGGACCAAAGGAATGAGCAGAGCAAAGGCAAAATGCCTTGCTGGATTCGAGGAAGACATGATCAATAATTCTTGGATAAGACTATCAACGTCAAGGAGCGTAGGATCATGGGCGCTTTTTGGTTATTGGAGTCAAATGCAGATCACGACATCGGAGCTAGAGTGACGGCCATCAATGTGGTTACGATGGCCGAGCGGGCAACTCGGTGATGCTAGTGGGAGACCTATTTGCCCTGGTAATCGATGTCGAGATAGGGAACGAGTGAGGTCGGAGGTACTCAGGTACTTGGTGTTATCGATAGGGCAACTCCCTATCGCGGGGAAGCCTTCGGCCAGCGACAAAAGGAAGCACGGCCAAGAGAAAGTGCGCTTGTAGAGACAAATAAGGTTCCGAAGGAATTAAGATAGGTAGACAGATTGACTGACTCGAACTTGTGTCAATGCTCGCTCCTTGGACAGTTGGGCTGGAGGTCAAAGCACAATAGTATAATGATTGGGGAGCTAGTTCGTGGTATAGCGACGAGCTTTGCAACAACTGAGCAATTCATTCCATCATCAACGTCCATCAATGAACAAGCTCAAGATGTGAGTTCTCGGTCATCCGATATGATATCTTTCGATAGGCCTGCTGAGAGCCGGTAGATCCATGTAAAGTTATGCTTCTAGCCCTATGCAGATAGAAAGAGGGGAAAGATAGGTTATCTCCCGACCACCACGTTCTCTTGGCAGCTGAGTGTATAGGAAGTGCTTTGAATACAAAAGTCCTCTGCAGATCTGCACAATTCAATTCAGTTTCCTCATGCCACCAGTGTCTCTTTCTATTAGGCACACAATGTCTCCTGAGAATATGCCTGACAAAACCCCTCGTGCAGACGACATGTCTATCAAAGAAAAGTCCCTCGCTGCCCCAGAGACCACAGAGATGGATCTCAAAGCTGGCGAAGTGATTGAAGATCTCGATGCAGCTGAGGTCTTCCTCCGCGACAACAACTTCTCCCACTCCTACCTGCACGAATTGCTTCAAGACGAGGCTGCTTGCAAGAAACTCGTCCGCAAAGTCAATTGGACGCTCATGCCACTGCTCTGCGGAACCTATCTGCTGCAATACATTGACAAACAAGCTTTGAGCTATGCCGCCGTGTTCGATCTGTTTAAATCGACAAAGACTACGTCGGACGAGTATGCTTGGTTGACAAGTATAACTACTTTGGTTACTTGGTTTCTGAATGGCCGAGTAGTTATCTGGCGCAGCATTTCCCTACTGGAAGAGTGTTGAGCTACTTTGTCATCACTTGGGGCTCAGTTTTGATGTTGACGGCGGCATGTCACAACTTCACTGGCCTGGCCATCTGCAGATTCATTCTGGGCTGTCTTGAGGCTCCTATCGTGAGTAATTCTATGCTTCACAGCTGTTCGGTCCGTTGACATGGCAAATAGACTCCTTGCTTCATGATGCTGGTCGGCATGTGGTTCACTCGTAAGGAACAACCGGCTCGTGCTGGCATTTTCTACTGCTTTAATGGAGTTGGCAGTATGGTCGGAGGCATTCTCTTCTACGGCGTGGGTCAACTAGACGGTTTCCCAGTCTGGAGTACGTTGATATCTCCTCAATCAACTGCGAGAATATGGCTGACAGCACTCAGGGGTCATCTTCTTGCTCTGTGGAGGCTTGACCATCGTCTGGGGTATTGTGCTCTTCTTCTTGCTTCCCAACAACATCATGACTGCCAAATTCTTCTCTACTGAAGAAAAAGCACTGCTCATCGCACGAAGCCAGACGAACCGAACTGGTGTATACAACCCCAAGATCAAGTTGTCGCAGGTCAAGGAAGCGTTGCTCGATCCTCAGATGTGGATTCTGTTCCTCTTCGTATTGTGCAATGAAGGCATCAACGGAGGTACGTAATGTCGCGTAAAGAGCTTTTGTGATATGCAGATGTTGACGTACACAGGTTTCGCAAACTTTGGCAAATTGATTGTCAAGGGTATCGCACATGGTGATGCGCTCAAGACGACAGCATATGGTATCCCCTCGGGAGCGTTCCAAGTGTTCTTCGTATTCACTGGGCCATACTTGGCTTCCAAGTTCAAGAACATCCGAACATATGTCATGGCGCTGTATCTCCTGCCAACCATTATCGGAACCAGTCTTGTATGGAATTTACCGAGGACCAATTCTAATGGTTTACTGGTGTCGTACTATTTGGTGTGTACCACAGAAGCGATATGAGATACGTGATGCTGACAATGACACAGATTGGCTCTTTCGTCGCATCTCTCGTACTGGCTCTGCAGATGCCCGCCAACAATGTTGGAGGATACACTAAGAGAGTGACAGCGACAGCGTTTGTGTTCTTAGCATATTGCATCGGCAATATCTGTGGGCCTCACGCATTCCTGGCAAGCGAAGCTCCAGTGTACGAGACGGGATGTAAATTTATTATCGCGTGCGCAGCTATCCAGGTGGTGCTTGTGTTTGCGCTGCGAGCACTGCTGATTCACCGCAACAAGAAGAGAGATGCACAGTTTGGGCTGGTATCGGACATGGACACAGCCGAGGAGACGATTGAGGATTTGACAGACTTTGAGAACCCTCGGTTCAGGTATTCGTACTGATCAGATACGTAGTAATGTTAAGAGACACGTTTTTCAGCCTTCTTGATGTCTTTGCGCAGTTTGCGAATTTCCATGCTGACATGACGAAGAGCTTGTGCGGAATTGGCAGCTTCTATGATAGGGTTTTGAATGGCAGACTTGAAAGAGGTTTGTGACGAACGCAAAGAAGGGGGCACCAGGATGCCGTACCAGTGGATCGGGTCACGGACTTTCTTTTGTGCTGATTCTTTGCCATCTGCCTGCTCAGACTTGTTTTCGTGGCTTTGTTCGTCGGGTCGCTTCTCCTCGGACTCGGTCGGTGGTGTTGAGGGCGGAGTAGGCTGTTGAGCAGGTGCATCCTCCTCTTTCTCATCGACAATATCATTCGACGATTTGGTGGTCGAGTCTTTGTTCGAGTTTTTGGTAGTGGTTAATGTGGTGTCATCAATTTTCAGGGCGAGATGGGGAAGTTCGTGGTCGTCGATCGAAGCGTCGAAGCGGGTAATTGCTTGCATACGGTCATCATAATATTCCTGACCATAGCGAACACGAGTGGTCGACTTGAAAGTGGCCTGAGCAAGATTGAAGAAGCCTGAGGAGAAATGGCGGGCAATCTGTTGTTGGGCTTGGTGGTACGAGTCCAGCAGGGTGAGGTGCTTCTCCCACAACGAGTCCAGTTGGTCGCGAAGCTCATCCAAGCTCAACTCTGTCTTATTGTCTACTGCGTCTGCCATTATTCTGCCTCAAGGAATGTTGATGGCGTACAGGGACAAAGAGCATCGAGGGGCTGCGGAGGATGAAAGCTCCAGAGTCTTGGCATTTCGAGATTCGATGATGGAATTGGCAATTGACATTCCTCGAGAAACGACTCGAGACATCACGAAATAATGCTGGCATCACGACCGCCGTCGCTGCTACGGCCACTGCGACTTAGGCGACTGCCGAATCAGTCGTCTTTGCGACTCTTTACCCAAAACCACCCGCTCCTTCTCATCACACGCACATCGTCCCCTCGACCGCAACTTCCATATTTGTCGCAACCTTCACGGAACGCCTTCGCCTCGAGACAGACAGCGCGTTTTTTGACGACCGAAAACAAGAACTATGTCAAAGAGCAGGTCTGGCTGGCTGCCAAGTGGTCCGCTATAGGATGGTCTTTCTTCTTCCTCGGAGTCGTCGCTCTCTACGGCATCAACCAGGAAGTGCTAGAACGCAAGACTCCTTCCCCTGACGAGTGGTCCTTCTTCTCGCGCAATCACTTCCGATGCGCCAATGCCGCCGTGAAGCCAGACCACGAGTACACCGACTGGGCCCAGGTCGCAACTGAGTTCAGAAGATGTTTGGAGAGACTCGAGAATCCCGAGATTGATGGCAAAGGCACGAGTCCCCTTGTCCCTGGCATGGATGATATTCGTGGCATCAACCCGTCTGCCTTTGACATCTCTGAAAAGTCATTTGCGTGGAAAGAAGGCTATTTCCAGGTCGTCATGCAATGCGCTCGTGCTTCCGAACATATCGACAACATGGTTCTCGACACTACCCGCAAAATCATTTTCCCCAAAGAGGTTGTTATTGGTCCTTCAAACCCCAACCCTCGCCCCTGTCCTCCTGGTGCCGAGTCTGCTCCCCGCGAGGAAGATTGCGAGAGAGCGTATGCTCCTCCAGAGACCTTCTACCTCAAGGTCTTGACTGGTCTTGGTTTCTCCAGCCGTCAGAGAATTGAGGCTGCTCTGGCATACGCCAACTGGCTTGAGATCAAGGGCTTGACCGATTCGGCTGATGAGACTTACAAGTGGGCTGTTGACATTGCTGCCTCTGCTCTGCCAGCACCAGATGCTGTCATTGACAAGGACACTTCCATCCTTCGTGTACAAGAAGCCACCCCTCCTAGCCCCAACCTCCTCCGTACCGCAACCGCTCTTGCTACCCATCGTGCTCGTTCTGGCAATGTTACTTCCGCTCTTCCCATCTTCTTGTCTGTCCTTCGTGCCCGCCACGCCTCTCCAGTTGACATTGCTCCTGCAACCAGGTCGGAGTATACCCCCTTCTACGTCTCGGATCCAACAAACACCGACATCGGTTCCTTCATCAACATCGTCAAGTCTCTCTTTACTCCTCCTAAATACCCTGCTGAACCTCCTTCTGGTGACGAGCCATTCTTGCGTCAACCTGACTCCGTCCCTGATTGTGCCGAAGCTGAACTTATGCTCTACATTGGAGAGATCCTTTTCGCAACCGCTTCATCAGGTCACGAAGACGAAGGTCTTGGCTGGACCAAGCAAGCTGTCGCCATTGCTGAGCGTGGTTCTTCTTCGAATGATGTTCTGCCCGCAAATCGCGACAAGTGCAAAGCATGCCTTGAGACCGGTATCGCCAACTGGGGTGCCATGGTTGCGAAGCTGTTGAAAGAGTCTCAATCCAAGCCTACTACCTCCTCTTCGTGGTCCAGCTGGTTCCCAGGTGGCCAGACAGAAGACAAGGAGGCCAAGTGGGAGGACGAACTGCGCGCCGTTGAAGAGACCCGCATGAACCTCATTGCCCAAGGCATCAACTCAAAGCTCGCTGCCGCCCCTCAACGCACAGGTACCTTCATCGGTTGAAATACTCGATCATCTGATCAAGTAAACCATAAAATCTTCAACCGCATGACGCTACCGAGCTGGATCGCGCTCAAGACCATGGTTTGGTTCATTGTCGCTTCCATGACCACAGACCTAGCTGCCAACAATGCTCTGCACATACGAAAGTCTCTTTCCAACCCCTATTTGAGGGAAATCACGGACTGGATTGACTAGATTGAAGTGGATGTCTTCAAGGCATTTTACTCTTCTGCTCTCCCTATCTCAGCTGTCGCCGACCATGTATTCAATCAAACCAGGAATCTCACGAGGTCACATTCCTCCTGTGACTGTCTAACGTCAGACAGCACTTTGTGTACACAGAGCAGCAGGAACTTAGTAGACAATCTATTTACCTGATCGAGAAGATGGGTTGCAGTAGACGATTTTCTGAGTCGCTAGTACTATAGTAGTAACCAGTACAATCAATGTATAGTGTAAATACTGTTGTACGAATTTTATCCCATCCGATCAATATTCCTGCAAACTCTCAAAGCTTTTAGTTACAGTCCTTCGTTATTGCTGTCTTCGCAATTATAGCCTTCATAAGTCAACCAAGTGGCCTCACCCACCCCTCCTTCATTCCCAAGGCCCACGAAACCAAACCCCCTCCCTAAGCACCAACCTCCCCTCCTCTGTAAACTCCACGCCCTCCTCCTTCAACAGCTCTAGCTTCCTACTCTGGTTAACCCCACTAGGCGCCTTCTGCCACTCCCCCATAAAACCCCCTACAAACCCATTTGCAGCGATAACGCGATGACAGGGTACTTGTGGTGCAAAAGGGTTTTTGCGTAACGCGCCGCCGATTGCGCGGGGAGAGGAGGAGAGGTGCTGAGCTAGAGTCGCGTAGGACGTTACGCTGCCAGAGGGGATGAGGAGGAGGGAGGTGTAGACGCGCTGTGGGGTTTGTGTTGGCAAAGAAGGGGAAGGAGTGGAGAGTTGGAAGTTTGGACTTACTCGTTGGAAATTTGTTATGGGGGCTGTGGATAGAAGGGTGGAGATATGAGTGGTTTGTGGAGCTTTACTTGTAGGCTTTTTGGCGAAATAAGGAGAGGTTTTTTGTGCCATTTTTCTTTTGGTGGATTGCGGGATAGAGGTGAATGCAAGAAAAGGATAGACTCTATGGAAAGGCCGAATATTTATTGATACGGTATATTCGTGGTTGGAGTAGAGGCTTGGAGGTTCATGATGTTTGTAGTTGGAATTGATTGGTCACTTTGACAGCAACAAGACCCCTCACACGCGACGCGCCGACTGATCCAGGCAGACACCAGGGTTGACTTTCATCATTAATACGAGTCAACATTGCTGCTGAATTGGCGAATCGGGTTAAAACTCATCAGAGTCTCGAAATATAGAAAGTACTCCATGCGAAAACATTTTTGCTCCCGAAGTGACCAACTGGACCTCTTGTCGGACAGAGTCGGGGAAAGCGTTCGAGCAATAACTTAAACATGTCGAATATTCTTTGCCTGCGACACTAGCGATACACAAGGCCATGGTATCAAGCAGCTACAGAACATACACGTAACATCGGATAGCTAGCTCAACCTCCAACGATGCACGACTTCTCGACCCCATCATCTCGCGGGCAAGCCCTGGTGACCCGCAACCCAGCGGCCAACAACAAATTCGTGTACTGCGTTCGTACCACACGCATCTACTGCCGTCCGGTTTGCAAAGCCAGACTTGCTCGCAGAGCCAATGTAGAGTTCTTTGCCACTCCGCTCGAGGCCGAGAATGCCGGCTACAGAGCCTGCAAGCGATGTCGACCCGAACTACCAACTCATTCACCAGAAAACGACAAAATCGATGCAGTCTGTCAAAGACTGCTGAACCTGAAACCCGGAAAGCCCTTGCCGAAGCTGGAAGATATGGCTACGCTCGCTGGGCTGACCAAGTTCCATTTCCATCGTAGTTTCAAGCGGGTGACGGGGCTCACGCCCAAAGCGTACCTATCGATGATCACCCAAAAGGACAATGCATCCACAGAATCGCCGTCCACGGCGACGGGTCAGAGTACGTCGGACTGGTGCGAGGCAGTCACGGCTGTCCGCCATGGCGTCAAATCAACGAATTGCATAATATGGAATCGATCTGATAATTTACCAAATTCTTCGAATTGGTCGATCCCAGTGGTGCTATTCCAGGATGACGAAGGCTTTGGCACAAACAACGAAGCTCTTGCTCAGACTCAGTGTGACAGGATTCAGTCGAGCAGTCTCAATCTATATGGTAATGATCAGTCTGTCGTGGTTCACTATATCATAACACCAACAGTGTTCGGTGCCCTTTCTGTGGCTTTTTCCGAAGGAGATATATGCATGCTGGACCTTTGCGACACGAGAGAAGAGGCTCTAACTGGTCTGAAGCACTTTTTCAAGCCACCACTTGTTCTGGTGCCGATTAGCACATTGAATGGCGGAGATGATCTCGTTCACGACCTGCTGGTTAAAAAAGCCAGCGCGGTCATTGAAGCCCTAGAGAATCCTAGTGGTAAAACTATGCACTTGCCACATCCTATGGCTTCTTTAAAAAACAAGATCGACAGTGCGGATAAGAATTAGTCCGACACATGGTAGAGAGTTCATCCGTGTTTATGTATGGATCAAGAATTCGCTCGCCCTAGGCCGACGATTGGCTGGACAGTGGTCTTGAATTCAACATAACGTGATAGTTTTCATGTGAGTAGGTAGTCATGGTATACAGTTACCCCACATCTAGTGTAACTCGCAAGACCTTTTGATACTTGCCTGCTGCTGTCTTTGACGTGCTTCTTTACTTTATTGTCAATTCCTATTGCCAATTCACGATCCACAATCATGACTACTCTCACGAATCAACCGCTCACCTTTGCCGTCATAGGGGCTGGGCTAATTGGACCTCGGCATGCTCACACTGTGGTGAAATCAAGCAACACAACCTTGGTAGCCATCTGCGATCCCCTGCCTCAAGGAGCAGCGCTAGCTACAGAGCTACAAACGAACCACTACAAGACCATTTCAGAGATGCTAGACTCCCCTCATAAGCCCGAAGCTGCGATTATATGCACACCAAATCACACTCACGTGGCTATCGCCAAACAACTTTCTGCTGCTGGTATCCATGTACTGATTGAGAAGCCATTCAGCACCAACATTCCAGATGGCAAAGAACTTATCCAGCACCTCGAGACTTCTGGAGTCAAGTCTTTGGTTGGCCATCATCGCCGCTTCAATCCATATATGGTAGCCGCCAAGGAAATCATCTCTTCGGGACGTCTAGGCGACATCACTGCTGTGAATGGGTTGTGGGCCACATACAAGCCAGACAGCTACTTTGACCCTCCGGCTGAATGGCGACGACAGGAAAACGGTGGTGTCATTTTGATCAACCTGGTTCACGAGATTGATCTGCTGCACTATATGTTCGGACTGATCACCAGGGTTCACGCTGAAAAGACAATCACCAGACGTAATTTCAAAGCTGAAGAGGGAGCTGCTCTCATCTTCCGATTTGCCTCCGGAGTTGTAGGAACATTTGTCGTGTCTGACAACTGCCCCTCGCCATACAACTTCGAAGCCGGGACCGGCGAGAATCCGCTGATTCCAAGAGCTGCAAAAGACTTTTATCGTGTGTTTGGCTCGGAAGCTTCACTCAGTATCCCAGACATGACGATCTGGTCGTATCGCGGCATCGAAAAATCATGGCACTCGGAGATGGTCAAAGACGATGTTGCAGTGTCTGAAGCAGTACCATTTGAGCTTCAATTGCAGCACTTTGTCAATGTGATCAGGGGTGAAGAACCTCCTAGTTGCTCGGCTCAGGCAGGATTAGCCACATTGATTGTTTGCAACGCCATCAAGGAAGCTTTGGAGACTGGTTCAGCTGTAGACCTAGAATCCTACGACTTGTAGATTACCTTGTAGTTTACTTTTCTCTCTGAGAGCAAGCACTTTTAAAACCCTAGGATTTCTCTATCCCTGCTTCGAACGTCTCTTTACACTCCCGTTCCCATCGCCAACAGCATTAACCAACGCCTTAACACTCCCATTAACAACACCATTACTTCCTTTTTTCTCCTCGTTCTTTCTTGCCTCTTCCTTTTCATCTTCCGATAGCTTGGTCCCAGCATCAAACCTGACCTTCCTAGCTGCCTTTTCTCTTTTCCTCTGTTCCTTTCGGTATGCCTCCATCTGCACACGCTCCCAAATCTGTTTCCCGACGATCAAGCTGGAGATGGACGATGCAATACCCACAGTCACTGAAGTTACCGGGATCCAATTTACCGCAGAACCGGGGATTAGGATATCGCAGCAGTCAATGATGAGATTGGAGTAGAGTTGAGGTTTCGTGAATCCAGAGGAAGAGAAACACAGCAATTCATAGCAGGTCAAGAGGAAAGACACACTGATGGCGAAGAACCATACTTGAAGGGCGTGGTGTTGCAGCGAGACTAGGAAGGGAGAGTGGGTAACGTTCATGGCGTTGGTCTAGATATTCCCTGTTAGTATACCGGTGACTGAGGAAGGGGAGGGATGGCAAAACTTACGATACAAAACATCTCCATGAAGAAGTATAGGGCCAGCAGAGCATTTTTTGCAGTCTTGAGGATACGTCGTGTAGGATCGTGTTCAGAGGAAGCGAAGGCTTGCTGCGTGAGTTGGCTAAAATCTATCCATTTGAAGAGGCGGAGGTAGCGGCGTGCTGTGTATGGGATATTCATTAGCCAAGGTTTCGTCCAAACTTCATCCAAGGGGTAGGATTCCTCTTTTCGTCACTCATATACACTAGCCGCCAGAGAAAGGAAGCCAGAAGAGGACTGCTTGCAAAGCTATCGAAACCAGATTGGGGCAAGGAGATGAAAGAAAGCTTACCGAGTGCAAATTGTCCTCTGGCCGTGTTCCAAGTCTTTGCATCGGCAGCCGATGATGTAGTACCAGCTGCTATTTGCACCAGTGCCTGTAGTAGTCTTAATGATTTCTCGACCGCAGCTATCATGGTAAATGTCAGTATTATTCCTTTACAGCAATTGTGGTAATCGAATGTTTGTGAGGTTCTGTCGGTAAGCCCAAAAGTTGACTTGTTGAGCATGAGATCCGAGACCTTTTCAGGACCAGATTACCAAGAACCCATCTTCTTCTTCCTTTTACCATTCATTTTCCACATTGAACGCTGCTGAAACCAAAATCTTGATATACCAAAACCTCACTCGGGAAAGCGTTACCCCGAGGCTCGAGCCAGCGTGAAAAAGTGCAGTTGTATGAGATAAAAGAAAATGCACATACCCGCATCATTAGCATAATTAGCCACCTCCGCAAACATCTTTGCGGACTGAAAGTAGCACTATGAGTTGTGATCGCGTTGCCACGAGATGTGAACACAGTAGGCGGAGAGATGGTTGAATTTCGGCTTAGTCATCCGGCCAACACCCTCGCCCGAGTCGGCTTGATAGGTGTGTTTGTGCGGATATGAGATAAAGGTATACAGCGCTGCGATAGTGTACTATGGAGAAAAAGATACAGATGCTGCTCATGGTATAACAGTATGATTGAAAAGGAAAGTCGAGGAGAGAGACTTGCCCGATGTTGGTTGTCTCGAGCTACGACAGGATTGCGCTCGCTGCGACGACATTCGAGACTCTGGGAGTAGTTCAGACCATCAAAAGCGTCGTAGAAGAAATGGATGTAGGGATGGTCGTGCATTGAATCCGTCCGTAGCACATAGACTTCCTGGTGTGGTGAGCGATGGGTAGAACCAATTTCAGCGGAGATGCCTCTTTCAACCACGTGAAGGGCAAGATCGATATGATGGTTTTCACGAAAGACAAGAGTGAACTGCCATTTTTCGTCACCTTGTATAGGGAACGACACGATCGAAACAGTCTGTTCATACTGCTAAAAGAGTGAGTTCCAAGCGTGCAGCAAGCGAGCAACAACCACAAGCCAACAACCACGTTGACAACCAATGCGCAACTGATCCACCCCTTGTGCGTTCTTAACAAAGCAAGCCTTTGCAACCAACCGCGACTTATGACCACTTCCCTCTCTTTCCTCGGAAGCCTCGACAGCCGCGCAACGCATCCAATCGATCAACACTCCATCGTCGTAAGCTTGTCTCTCCCTGAAATAGGAGGTGCTTATAGCGAGAGATACTTGCGTATACATCCCCAAACAAAGCTGTGCCTAATGTTTCAGAATCCTCGAGTTCATACGAGCCCCTGTGTCTTGCGCGCTTTCCGACAGCACCGTTAAAAATACTTCCTATTGTACCTTGGGGAAACGGTGCAGCAGCAGGAGAAAGGCGGCTCTTGAAACAAGTACCATTCAAGCTTCTACGATAGTCTCGACCACTTATCGAGAGGGAGATTTGAAGATGGCGCAGTTGTATTGATGTAATCCTATATTTGATAGGTGGCTGCGTTGTTATAGTGATTTAGGCGTGATTGCGACAGTTTTCTGAGATTCACAGGGGAAATGAGACAACCGCGACAACCGCTGTTGGTCGATCGCAACGTGCAACGAACTGAGGCTTAGAAAACAAGCTTCAGGGGCAGCAGTTTCGATACATAGGTACAATCAAAACAATGTCATCACATGTGATCAATAGCGACTTTGAGACAACAGTAGACAGGTGGAAATTGAAGTGAAATGAAAGAAAGTTGAAATTTGTTTGTTCAAGAGTGATATCCAGATAGAAGCGAATCAAAGTGTGTATGTACATGAAGCTTTGAAATGAAGATGGTCGTTTTGGTTGTAGTGTTTGAGTTTGGATTCAAATCCAGTCATGAAAAGATGTTGTCGCAAGTGTTCATTCTCTATGAGAAGGTGGTGCGGACGAAGTTGTTGTTCTGGCCAACGAAGCAACCACCGCTGGCAGCACCAGCGTAGGTACCAGACTGAGCACCGGGCTGGGAAGAGCAGTTCTCAAGGGTGTAACCGAATTCGCAAGAGTCGCCAGAGTCGCAGGTGAAGACGCACTGCTCCATGTCGGAGACGCACTGGGCACCCTCGATGGACATCTTGTTGCCGTTCATGTTGACGAGACGAGAGACATCGACGGTGGAGTACTCGCCGTTGTAGGTGAATTCACCCCAGGTGTTGCTAACTTGTCCGTTGACGAGCTCAGTGTCGGGGTAGAGGGCGGCCCAGCCGCCCGAGGTGCCAGTGACAGTGGAGATGTTGACAGAGCTGCCGTTGTTGATTTGGTAGGTGATCAGGGGAGCCTGGACGTTGACCCAGGAGCCGACGGGGCCCCACATGACAAGGACAACGTCCTCACCGGACTCGTTGTTGAACTCGGTGACGTAGTCACCGTCGTTACCGATCCAGGAAGCGTGGCCAGCAGAGGCAGAGTTGGCGTTCTGACCAGTCAGGCAGCCGAGGGTTTGGAGGAGGGAACCAATGAGACCGCGCTCCTCGACGACGGGCTTGGGGATGGCGGCAGCACTGCTGAGGGCCAGGTTGGCAAGAAGGACGGTAGGAAGGTTGAAGCGCATCTTGACGGCTGATAAAACGATTGTGTGGGTAGTGAAAAAAGGTTGGTGTTTGGTTTTTTGGTTTGATAGTGGTGTTAAGTGAATGTGTGGCCGCGATGGCGTCGACTGGAATACAACCAAAAGAAGGAAAAAGAGAGTGACTTGGGAGAGGAAAGAGAGTGAGGATGGGATGGGCTTACCGTTCTTTTATGAATCTGAGCGTCTTCCACACGCTGTATTGATCAATGTTTAATCAAGCCGTTGCCGCCCTGCAGGGCCCGTCCATTCGTGGGCCTCCCCCTCCCAGTGGACGTAATCAAGCCGTTTCCCATCATTTGGCGCCTCGTCAATGCGCCAGGATGGAGACAATGATCCATGCTTTGTTGTCTTTGTGGAAGAGCTGTGCTTTGCATACACTTTGGGACTGCATGGACCGAAAGCCCCAATTTTCTCTTTCAGCCGCGAACCAATGAGAATTCAGAATCGAGTCCGAATATCCATTGTCTAGACGTTTGGAACACTTGTTGCTCTGCTGGCAACTCAACTCAAGTCTAGAACCCGCTAAATGGGAGTGAAAAGGGGAAAGCGTCGCCCGTTGCTCTGCCGCGTACACAACTCGTAGTTTTGGTGAAAATTGGCTAGTTGGACGGGAGTACCTGACGGTAACCAGACTTTGAAGTGGTTGTTTTTTGACTCGCCGACAGCATGAGATGTCGGAGCGCTTCGAAGTTCTGAACATGGCGCCGTGCTCTGGTCTTGCGCGTCACCATCCTTGCCTGCTGCGGCCAGGTCCACATCTTTCCGCTACGTACCCTGGGTGATTGGCCATCATGTCCAGGTTCCGCGATTGAGCTGCGCGCGCGGCAAGGCTGCCATCATCCACTTGTGAATCGAACAGGCCTCGGATCAGACACTCCGTGCGCCGGCGGCCCATGACAGACATGGATGTACTGTGTAGATGCACATGTTGGAATGGCTTCCGAAGCTCTCAGGTACTGGCGTCGCTGATTTTCAGGTACCAACGATGTCGCAGAATACACTTTTCTGGTGTCCAGGTACCAAACCTTGTTTTCTCAGCCTGTGCTACACACCCGTCCCATCCACACCAATACACTGTGGTTTTCTTCGGTTGCTTTTACGCGCCCTGCATCGGACAATTAACAGAAAAAAAAAGACTGCTGGTGTGTGTGGGCCCTTGTGTCAACAACAAAGTGCCGGATGTATAATTTTCAATTGATGAGTGGAAGTAGCCGCGCGTTGTCAATTTTGAGAAATTGTGACAGTCGTGTGCTTCGTGGTCTTTGGCTAGGTCAGAAGTTGTGGTGGGAAGAATGCTGCAAGGTCAATCGATCGACCGACATATGCAAGGTGCACTTCAGCGCTTACATGCAGTCGCACCTTCCACACGTGGTTACGACGACAGCAGATCAATACATGGGGAGCCTGTAGTCAAGGATGTCGTGTGAGAAGTGGTCGAGGTCCATAGACTTCTATCTTATCGACCTCAATCATCGAATCTATCAACCTTGTCTCAGATGCCTCAACATCCGCCCGTCTGGCTTGAAGGATCAATAGAGCGATTGAATAGTCTTCGATGTCTCGGTTGAACAATACTTGCCATTTGTCTTCAACGGCGTGACATCGAGCTGCATCTTCACCAAAGACTGTTCGAGAAGGGTTGCTGACATTGCGACGTATGCATCCATTAGGCCGCAGGTGTGACAAGCACATCTTCTGCTGACATTCTCAACTGCATCTCTTTGGCTTTCGAATCTCGACTCGTAGCGAGGCGGCTGTCCTTCCTGCAAGGACGGGATCTGAGAAGAGCCAGGATCCTCGATCTAACTGCACAGCAAATGAGAGGTACAACGCACGCGACATACAGCAACACATCTTCGACTCTTTGGGTCATGCCGCAAAGAGCTTGATCTCCATCAACAAGAGCAGTTTCCTTTAGCGAAAAGTGGAGCGGGCACATCCTCCACTTTTTCCCATCACCACTAAAAAAGCCGTTGTCTGTGGGTTTTGCTCTTCGGCGGAGTCTTCGCGCCTTCACATGCTTGACTGCCTCGAGTCGTGGCCCTTCTACACATTGTGTTGCGCAACTCGGAGAAGACATCCACAAGTGTTCTTCGTCGGCAGCCTGCAGCTGACCCAACAACTCGGTACAGTACAACACAGCCGACCGGCACGGTAGATGCATGGGCAACGTGGTGCGAACATTGTGATTTTGGGTCACTAAGCAACGGAAAAGTGTACCATCGACCGGCGGCGGTTCGTCGTCTTTACTGCGCCCAAACCAAACTTCCATTGGTCTCTTATCCACTATCTGTCCTATCGATAGCTCCCGCGTGAGTCTCTCTACAATAAATACACAAATATTGAGTGCTATGTGTCCTCTTTGGTAAGGTTTCCCTATTGACTAATAGGGCTTTTATACCGACTTGGGGCTTTTGTCTAAGGAACCAAAAGACTTGCGAAGTTTAACTCTTTCAGTTACCACGATTCGTTAAGATCGTAAGGGTTCGAGGCTTTAGGGTTAGCTCTTTTCCTTTCGTGCGGCTTACTGTCGCGCATGAACGCAAAGCAGCTAAAGTCCTGGTTTCTACAAGGATTAAAAGTGATATAGCATGGTTAAGCCTTCGGACAATAGAGCGTGTTAGTAGCTAGTGTTTTACACTAATACCTTATAATAAGCAAGCAACTTTACGCTACTTCCGAGGCCTCTAAGCCATAGTACTTACTCTACTAGCGCTAGTAGCTACTGCTAGCGTATAGTACCCCTCGTTAACGTCGTCGTCGTTATCGTCGTCGTCGTCGCTACTACTAACTACTATATATAGACGCCATAGAGGAAGCTCGCCGTCGTATGCTATTTATACTAATCGTAGCGATCGCTATATACTAGCGCCCTTACCCTCGCCGCTAGCTATATAAGCCCCCTCTACTATATAACTACTTCGACTAGCACCTCGAGAGCTAGCTAACCGATAAATTTAAGTACTTCTGTCGCTTTAACTAAGAAGAGGTAGTTAGATTAACGTAGCTACTTAAGCTCGATACGCTCGAATTTAGCAATCGACTAAAGCCTCCCTCGCTATACTTCGCGCTAGTAGTTACCTATGCGAGGCTTCGCTATCTAACTAACTAGGCCGTCCTCTATAACCACTTTAGCCGCTACCGTAGCTATCTAAGTACAATATTTACCGATACTATTAAATTCCTTAATAGGAAGTATTAGTAGTAACTTAAGTGGCATCCTTAGCTAGAGCTTCTACGTATTTAATAGTTTAAGGAGTATATACGCCGCAAAGGAGGTAGAGTTAGTATATAGGGCTTTGTTAACGGTACTTTTAGAGGCTTTAGTCGACTAACTCGTCGATAGCGCGACTATTACTTAGGCTATTACTATGGCTATAGCTTTAAATACTAAGCTATTATTACTCTAGATGGCCTTATTAGCTCGCTAGTTAGTCCCTTCTATGGCTAAGATAACGACTAGTTAATATAGTAGAGCTTAGTAGTGCCTTCGAAGCTTAATAAGCTACTACTACTACGCGAGAAGTACTATGTATATAGAGACCTCGCGTATAGTAACCATCCTAGAGTTATAGCACTATATCGACATTAATTTAGCTTTAGATACCTTATAGCCGAGCAGAGAGCCTTTAATAGACGGCTATTAAAGGTTCGAATAGCAGTTAAGCATGCCTTTAGAAGGACTTAGTCGTTATAGACGTATATAGCGTTTACTAAAGGCCTCGAGCTTAGTAAATAAGCTATTGTAGCCTTCTTTAGAGTATTAATACTATTGACTAACTTATATACATGTACTAGTAGCTAGAATTAGTCGTCTATTCGCTTTGTATACCCTCCTCCTATAGTAGAGACATACCTTTATATATAGTAAGCTAGCAATTAAAAATTCGGCTAATTTTAAGAGCTCTAATCATACTAATTTAATAAGTACTAAGGCTAAGGCACTAGCTAAGGCGCTAGCTACTACTAGTGCTAAAGTAGTTATGCTAACATAGCCTCTTATCGCTAAATAGTACCTTTAAGTTCGCTAACCTCTATTTAAAGCTTAGTTAGCTCTAATATTAGAGCTACTTAAGGCGTAGTAAGCGCTCGAGCAATAGTAACTAGCTTAGTTATCGCCTCTTTCTACGTTAGTAGCCCTAAGTAACTACTACTTAAGCCATAGTAACTACCTCCTTACTAGCGGCGCTAAACTAAGCTAGCTACTCCTCGGCCTCTACGCGCTATGTTAACATTAACTTCTAGCTCTATGTTAACACTTCTAGTCTTAAACTCATCGCTAGCGCTAGCGCTATGGCTCTCTAAGTCCTCTAAAGTTAAGTCCTTATCACTTAATTAATTAATTACGCGCTACTAAGTAGCTCGCGTAGTTATACGCTGTCGATTACGCTCTATACGACGGCTCTAGCGCCTTTGTTGTTTAGTAGTCTGTTACGTAGCTAAATTAGCCTCTACTACGCGATTAACTACCTCTTAGATAAAGCGATCTATGCTAACTATATAGTTAGTCTCGTTCTTAGTACTAGAGGTCTTAGTCCTTAGTCGCTACGCGCGCCGGCGCTCTTTAACTATGGCCTCGAAGCGCCTTCTTAGCGACTAGTAATTATAGCTAGTCTTCCTCTTCTAATCCGCCTATATACGCCGGTACTACTTCGCTACTAACATCGTGTTATACGCCGGCGTATAGATCTAAGCGATATCGAGTAGCTCCTTCTTACGCTACTTAGTCTAGTAGCGGCTAGTTTAGTCGTCGTTAAGAGCTATCGGCGCGCTACGAGAGCCTCTACTACCTCTTCTACGACGACTCTCTCTTCCTTAAGAGCTTAAGCTCTAGCTCTAGCTCTACTAGCTTTACGCGCTCTACGCGCTCTACGTACTTAGAGGGGTCTGCTAGCTAAGCTAGCTTAGCTAGCTCGGTTAGATTAGCGTAGTAAAGCCGAGGGCTCCTATCGACGGTAGCGACTAAGTACTTAGCTAGCTCGGCGAGCTCTATTAACTTAGTAGTAAGTACGAGCTCTAGCTACTCTAATTGTTTATGTTGACGACATTGTATATAGAGGCCTTAGAGCTTAGAGCTTAAAGCTTAGAGCTTAGAGGCCTTACGCTAGCTATCCGGTACGCTAATTGAACTACTGCTGAACTAGCTAAACTCGGTAAGATCTACTAACTATACGGCCTTTACACCATGGTGTTAACACCTTACACTATGCACCTCGCCACTTGATCGACTAGCCACTTAGAGCGCTGAATTCCATGGTGTCAAGGTGTCAGACACCAGCTGCTAACACGCTCTAATGCAGGACGAGATGTCGGAGATGAAACGCAGCAAGGTACAAAGACATGCACAAGGAAAATATGCAGGTGAGAAAGATTTCGCGAAACAGCTGTCCGACAAGGATCCAGCCGCTGCTAAAAAAGCCACCACAAAAAGGCACAGAAAAAACACACTTTTCCGAAAGTCCGCCAATGGAAAACCTAGAAAGACAAAAAGTTCTTCTTACTAGTCTTCTTTAGCCCTTCTTCAGCCGCGTGTACCTTGAGTATTCCGCCGGACCGCAGCCGCTCTTGTCTAGCACACAGCTCGGCTGCTCTTGCGAGCTCTTGCCTAGCTCTTGCCTAAATACCTAAACCACCTCACAGCTTGGCCTTGGCAGCTTGCTCGTCTCTGTTGGTCTGCGCCATCTTCAACAACGCGTACAAGGTCTGTAGCCTCGGCATCTCAAAGCCTTTCTCCCTGGCAATGCGTATAGGATTGCCGAGTATGACTTCCAGCTCCATTCTCTTGCCAGCCTCCCAATCAAGCCACATGCTAGGTCTGCTTCCCGAAGTATTCTTTCTGGTGCTGGCGAGTAGCTTGTCGGCTGATGCGAACTCGGGTGGGAACTCTTGACCAATGATCTTGGGCGCGGTGTGAAGGATTTCGAGCATGGTTGCGTGCAGATGGCGAGACAGTTCTGGGTCTTTTGCCATTGCTGCATTTGTGCTGCCGTTGGAGAGGACGCTGGAAGGATTCATCGAGGCATTGATGGCGAGTTTGTGCCAACGCACGAGTTGGAGTTTTGCGTGTGTGTAGGCTTCTGCATCTTTGACACCGCCTTGTTGCAGCAGTTTTGCGAACTTTGCGTTTTGCTGCTCGGCGTGGGTTGAGGTGGCGGATGGGTTTGGTAGGTAAGGACCGATGTTGATGCGAGTCCAGCGGTTATGCTTGATCTCGCCGTGTCGTTCTTGAGCTGCTGAGACCACTGTGACGGCACTGAGGATGCATGCTGAAGAGAAGCGTTTCGCATACGGCTCTTCGACACCCAAACCATTCTGTATTAGCACGACTGCTGTTCCCTCATGCACCAGTCCCTCCAATGATTCAGAATCGTCGCTAACGTCTGGCAATGCCTTTGTGCTGACGACGATATACTCCCACTTGACACCACTCTGCTCAGCCTCCTTCGGATTGGCAAACACACGCGTAGGCATCCATTTATAGTCACCGTATTGCGGCGAGCTCACTGCAAAGCCATTGCTGGCGACGGCCTTGTAGTTTGAGCGACACACACACGAGACCTTGACGTTTGGCGCTTGGGCGAGTCTAGAGCCATAGAAAGCTCCCACGGCGCCTGCGCCGAAGATGAGCACTTCGATTGGAGCACTTGACATGATGGGCTCTGCTGTGATATGATCTGGCTTGTCCTTTGGACTCGAGTGCCTTCAAGCTATCATGGTTTCCCCACGTAATCGTGACCTACCTCGGCTGGAAGCAACTCGATCGCGTCATGATTTTTCTCCCATTTATTGTTTTTTTCTTCCATCGCCATGATCTTCACGATTCTAATGCTTGATCGATGTCACTCAAGCATTAAGTTTCAAGAACGCTCGAACATGTTTCCTTCATCGCAACAGGCCGCCTTGCCAGTGCCTATTCCAATTCTTTTGTGAGGGTCCTCCACCTCGGCTTGTTGCCTGTGACAACGCAGCTCAGTTCTCCAACTTCTGTCCGAAGCACCGCCGATGGGGCATCTGCAGGACCACCACCTCCGTCATCATATTCCATCATCATATGCATCGTTCAGTGATGCGTTGAGAGAGTGACTGGAGACGAGGTGATGATTGTGTGGGCGAGCTCGGCCGACAGATCTCCAGTGTTGGAAGGCTGTGAGATGTGATGATGCTTGTGCGGTTGTTTGTTGCCCGTCGATAGCTGGTCGAGAGTGGCCTGCCACAAGCAAGACGCTGTGCACGTGAGTAGATGCGAGGTGAGCCCATGATCCTCACTTAATTGTCAGGCTATGTACTCAAAACTCAACCTCGCCCACATCAACTGGTTCTGTGGTGTAGTTGGTTATCACTTCTGTCTAACACACAGGCGGTCCCCGGTTCGAACCCGGGCGGAATCATTGTTTTGCTGATGCTCTGCATGTTCTTTTTGCTCCAGGAGGTGGTGCTGAGATCTGGGCAGGCTTTGATGAATTTTCGGAAGATTTTTGGTAGGATCTCTGACAACTGCATTACGGTCTAGATGGCTAGCGGCTTGCATCGCCGAGGATCTGTTTCTTTTGTCTTTCTCTGTTTCGGGTCTGTGTGGCCGGCTAGTGGTGTATGGAACCTGGTTGAGAGACTGGCACTACGAGAGCTGAAAGTTGTTTTGGACGATAATGCGGCAAGTACGGATAGCGAGGCTTTCTATAGCACTGCATAGTGTGTCCAGAGTCATCGAGAGTCTACTGAGCTATACATATGAAGAATCAAGTCCTTGTTGGTCGAGCAATGTCGTCGACAGTAACTGCAAGACTTGTGAATAGTAGCACCCTGTCCGGTCGATTATCGTTGACAACAAGATCCAAACGATGTGCTAGACACGATGTGGCATGTTGTCTGGAACATACTCCCAAGCACAAAAGTTATGAAAGAACCTTCTGAACACTGATACGGAAGGTGTTGATATCGTCCAAAAAATGTACATTAGAATGGTAAACGAGGGTATGCATAACAAAACCAGCTCCAGCAAAAACACCGCGGCTGAAACTTTTCCAAGATAAGTGGTTTTTTGTAGCCAACAATTGTGCTAGTTTATCTTCCGCTGCTCAGCAAAGTCGTGTGAGCTCCAACCAAACGCCCCAAATGTCATGATCGTTCGTGTCAAATCCCCGTTTGTTCTGCTTTGCTCCTTCTATCTATCGTAGCGCAATACCAGTACCGTTCTTTGTCCAGCGGTAGAGAGCGAGAACGGTGTGTCGTCTGTATTGTGTTTCTTTTTGTGGTACATAGCGGCCTCGTGCTTGTGTGACTGCGGAGCGGAGTATTTGACGGTAATTACGCTGTGCGAAGAATGTCAGTACTGCAATCCTGGAGCGGAAGGTGGAAGAAAAGTTACCTGATACTCTGTATCTAGAGTCGAAACACAAGCCTCAGTCGCGCGGATGATGACTTCACAAGCATTGATTATCTTCGGGTCCGTTTCTGTTTGCAGTCGATCTACAATCAAGAGAAGTGGTAGACTACCTTGCAACAACTGGATGCCTAGGAAGTAGGGCACGAAGCCGAGATCTGGGTCGACATCCAGGATATGCGAGACATTGTCCGCAGCTGCAATGGCATTTGCGATGGTTGTGGTGAATGAAGGGGTAGCCATGAAGAGGTCCCTGTCGTCGAACAGAGACATAGGGTCCCATTTGCCTGCTAGCAACACTCGCGAGACTTGAATGACGAGTTTTGCGTATGCGACGACGGTTTTCGTGTGATGGATGTCTTGATAGTCTAATGCTGATGCTTGTTGCTCGAATCGAACCAGACTTTGCTCGTAGTTGTCGAGTTGCAGCAACACCTGAGATTGCACGCGTTGGCCATCTGAGTAGAGTTTGCCCAGAGTGTGATGGTTTTTCAGGTGGTTGTAGTCGAGTATGGTACCGACGATTGTCATCAATGGCAGGAACCAGCCATAAATGTTGTGACCGGTACATTCAAAAGAAGGAAATTGTGGGCGTTGCGTAAGTGATGAGAAAGTGCCCGACTGCCAGGACGCTTCATCCAGTGGTAATAGGAGATCCTCGCACTCAGCATCCAATAAGGCGTTTTGACGATTGTAGCAGAGTGCCAAATGGCGATCCTGGATGTAGAGCAACCACCAAGTTCTCCTTCGTTCTTCCAGCGTTTCTTGATCCACCTCGGGCTGTGCGGTATCTGCAGCATCCATATATTGTGCAAGACCATTGTCAAAGTCGAACGAGTTCAACCCAAGCCAGGGGTCGCTTTCAAATTCGATCATGCTCTGGTTATTTGCTGTTGGAGAAACCCCTGGGATGGATGAACCAGAAATGGGCTCCTTGTTCAGACCAAGTTCTCGCGCAAGAGCAAAAGCTGCATGCCACCATCTCATGCTCATTGCCTTTTCTTCGCTGGCAGATGTGATGGCAGCAATGTGAATATACGTTATGACATCGTCCAGCGTGCCCGAACTCGATTCTTGGAGTTTTCTGGTGGGTCCATCGGTCAACTCATGCACGCAGCCAATATCCGAGTGAACCAAGGGGTGAAGCAAGCGAATTGTGACCAGCCGCAGTTTCCTGCAAATGTTGATGCGCTTTGAGTGTGACCAAGACAAAGTTTCCGGACCTCCTGTTTCGGCAGCTGCCCACAGCATACTTGCGAGTAAAGCTGGACTGCAAGTTCGAGGATTCTCCTTACTCATCACTGAAGCTTTTCGGAAAACAAAAGCATGTATATGGCGACACACGGGATGCATGAAAGTGTTGAATTGGCTGGTGAAGTAGAGCTCGAGCAGACTTGCAGCCTGAGATTCGGTCAAGATGGAGGCAACATATGGCAGAAGGGGAACAAGGACAGGATATTTGGGATGTCCAGCACCCCCTGAATTTGTCTCCGAACCGCCATCTTCAGCGCCAAAGACAGGAGCGGTCATTGATGTGTTGAACGCAGCGGTTCCCAAATCAATCGAGTATCGACCATTCCACATATTTGCATTGCTGTCCAAGGTGACGGTCGAAGCGTGGCGTTCTCCCAGACTGGGGCGATGCATGAATGGTTGCATGCCATGATCGGTCCCAAAGGAGCTGTGTCGAGCATATGCCGAAGATTGTTGTGTTGGATCTGTTATGGTCGAATTGGCGGAAAGGGAAACGGTAGGTGGAGGCGGCGGCTGCGTGTGTTGAGGCGGTAGCGATTGCTGCTGTTGTTGCACCGGAGCAGGAGCAGGGGCAGGTACAGGAGGTGCAGGCGCGGCTTCCTGCTTGTGTCCATTCTGTCGCTCCAGCAAGGCCGAACGACTGGGCTTTCCCCGCTTGTAGACTGCTCTTTGGTATTCGCACACGTCGTGTCCTGCGCATCTGGAGCAAGGCTGCTGTCCGTCACACTTGACTCGACGTTTGTTGCACAAGTCGCATGCTCGAGTGATGCGTCGCTTCTTGCTTCTCTCGGCCTCATCGTCCAGTGGAGCGTCTCGCTTGACACCCGGCGATGTCGAGTCCTCTCCAGGGCTGTGGCTCACATCGTGCCTGTGAGTCGTCGTATCTGGCGGCGTCGTCATATTGTATGTCTCGTCGTGTGTGACGGGTTGATGAGAGGGTGAATGGAAAAACACAACATTCGGGAAAACGATTCACATCACATCTCTGTCCCTCTTTCGAACCCCCGGCCCCGCCCCGCAATGACCTGGTCTAACTTTCTGGACCGCTTCGAACTCTCCTTGTACACGAGCTGCGGGGCAAAGACAAGCCACATGAGCTCTGTGCGTCCCTGCATCTGGAGATTGCTACCGAGGCTGCCTGCTCAGATGACCCAACTTGATCCAACCAGCGACAAACATCCAACTGCTGCAGCTGTTTCATGCCGCTTGAACAAAGGCCTGGACTGTCGTAAGGCTTTGCTATCTGAGGACTTCCATGTCTGTTTCTGCTTGACCTGGTCCCGAACATCTGTCACAGGATCGGGAGCTGGTTTGCGAAGCGCTCGCTACTCGGTGCCGAATACCACGGGACCGTTCCGTACTCATTGTTTGGACCTTCTAATCCTCGAGGACTGTTTAACGCTCGAGCCCTAAATACGCCCTAATTCAATACTCTACCTTCGGATAGTGACACCTGTTCCATCAGATCGCACATGATGTCTTCAACATGGCCGACATACCACCGACTCCATGCTGTAACTGTACGGAGGCCCCAAAGTGCCCCGCTTCGCATCCTTCTCCAGTCTATCCGTCGGAGAGAAAAGGTCCTTTTCTTAACCTTGTTATCTAAAGACTTTACAAGTTTCACCGACAGTACAGTAGTGACGACAAGAAGACATGTACTTGTTCAGTATAACGAGGATCTGCAGAGACTCCGTTAGGAGTCTCATGGATGCTTTCGCTAATCTCCGTTTAAACCTTCTCATCCTCCTCTTTTGCCAATTCCCAGGAACCACGACTTGGCTGTCAGATCTGTTCCTTGGTGCTGGGTTTATTGCAGGTAAGAGGCACATGCAAAGGCTTCTCTCGGTTCTGCTTGTCTATCAATCCAAAACCACATCTCACCGCCTTGTCTTGTTTGCGAAT
Source organism: Aureobasidium melanogenum CBS 110374 (assembly GCF_000721775.1). NCBI lineage: Eukaryota > Fungi > Ascomycota > Dothideomycetes > Dothideales > Saccotheciaceae > Aureobasidium > Aureobasidium melanogenum. The sequence goes on from NW_024470067.1 coordinate 192,779, forward strand.
GCGAAGCACATGGGCTTCCCTTCTTTGCATCGTGTGGCACATGGAACACTTTCCACCCCGCTTCCTCTGCCGCTTCGGTTGCGCACCCGTTTGCCGTGTCTGCGTTCACACAAAAGTCAAAAAAGCGAAACGTGTGAGATTGCAAAACTCAGCCACAATTGTTGCCAGACTTCGCTCAACATTATTCGAACGCGAGGAATATATATTATCTTGGTGGAATCTTCCTCATCAAGCAGATCAATTGATCAGGTCTCGTGGTCTAGCGGTATGATACTCGCTTAGGGAGGTGCTTCACAGCATCTTGAAAACTCTAAGCCAATTGCGAGTGGTCCCGGGTTCGATTCCCGGCGAGACCCTTCTTTTGCCATTTGTCTGCTTAACAAGACATCATTTTTGGCGTAGGGGGAAGGGAAAGAGATAATGGGAGGCTGGTCGTGATATTTGGTGCTTTCGGGTGGGTTTGGAGCCTGAAGTTTTGCAGAATTGCAGCTTGTTGATTGATTTTGCTAAGGAATGCGTAGGATTGTGGAAGAAAGTGCAAGAGAGGAGTTGTGAAGCAAAGAAAATGAGAATACATCGCAGATACGAATTGAGTGGTACAAGCCAACGCCCGAGTTGACATTCTGGTGAAGATGTGGAGTTGAATGAAAATAATAACAGACCTTACACACAGTGCGCAGACATTTGACACAAGTCAGCTGTCATGTTGCACAATGCTGGTTGCAGATGCTGAAGAGGAGAACTGAGATCCGGTCAATTCAGAAAAGGCAAGAACACTGCGGGCACGACTTTCCTGACCAAGTGAGCTTCGTCAACCGCCACGATTGCCGGCTTGATAAATCCAACAATGACCCCTTCGAACCAGACATACCACAATCTTATATCATGGAGATGGTCCAATCAGACTCGAAAAAACCTACAGTCTAGACCTCATGACACTCAGCTCATTCTAACTTGCACAAACCTACTCCGCACTACACATTCGTTTATCATTCTTCTTTGATTTTTTCCGTCTAGTACTCGATTCCAGGATTTTTATTGATCTCGTCCATTCTCATTACACTTCCGCTAGAGAACTCCAAGCCAAATGTGCAGATTTACACAAGAAGAACTTTTCCTCGGTACTGGACCCAGCACAAATCAGTCTAGACGAGTCCGTCAAGACAAGGGCAACAGACATTTACAGCAAGAACTGGAAAGACGATGGTCGATGGAAGAAACTCGAGCTGCTGTTGAGGGAGTGTATGCGTCCAAGTGCTGCGCTGAAGGATCCCTCTCCTACTCTGTCGGCCATGTCCGAGGTCGACAGCTCTTACTTTCAGCCGGACGCGGACCTTCGCCAGCAACCTGAGTTCAAGTTGCGACCGTGGCGAACTCACAAGGACCTTCTACTGACTAACGTTGTCTGTGGTCCTATTGCATGGGTCAATTATGACACAATCTCTCGGGATAAGCTGGAAACAGGTGGAATACCCAAGGAATGAAAACGATGAACACAAGGGGGAAGCACTCTGGATGCATCGATGGCTTGACCATCCCGTGCCTAAACCACATCTCTTTCTCCTTGCCGAAAGGCCTCCCTTGTACCTATGAAAAGGCACAGATGTTTCGTAGTTGAAGTCATGTCCACCGAGAGTGACTAAAATGATCGCTCTCGATGGACATCTCTCACACTCGAAAAGTATTGTGACTTTTTATAGTGCATAACCTCCATGTAAGTGCAGTTCGGGGAGAGGGACATGGCGGTCAGACAGTAAGGCTGCCATAAACGAGGAAAGGGGGGCACGCTACCATACCTCCTGGAGGCATCGCTCCCAGAATGACGAGCAGCGATGATTTGACTATCAAAATGCAAAATAATATCCGGACTCGGGATGTATTCAGAGAGAGCCCATCAAACGTTCTCTCCCCACGGGCACAGCCTCTTTTTCAAAAACCCTGCTGCATTGCGACAGCTGTTCGAATAGCAATAAGCAGAGTAGAAAAAATTGTAGTGTATACATGGAAAAAGGAGCTAAAACTCCTTTAGGGGGTCTATAATAAGAGAATATGGTACACCACCTCGCTATGCGGTTTTATAAAAACAAATAAACAACCAAAAACAGAAGAGTGGAAAGTGTTGATACAAAAAAGAAAGAAAATCGTACATGTGCGGCAACCTACGAGCGAGCGGGCAGACCCATGCGGGCAGCAAGCATGGCATCAGGACCTCTCTTGCCAATGGCTGACACATGAGGTGCAGCAAGTCTTTGTGCGACTAGCTTGGCTGCACGCTTCGGGAACCACACGCGGCTGCCGAGTGCGATTGTGCCTGTCAGCAGGGCTAGAGCGCCTGCTTGGTGGGCGGAGGCGAGAGGGATGGGAACCATATACAGCAAGGTCGAAATGCCGAGAGCGACCTGCAGCCAGACCAAGTGGACAACACCACGCATGCCCTTCTTTGCACCTGGAGTCATGAAAGTGCGAACACGACCGAAGCGAGTGTAGGCCCAAAGAGCCATGACGGCGGTGAAGGTGGTAGTTGCCAGGATACGGTGGTCAAGCTGAACGAGCGAGGGGTTCTCAAGAACATTGCGCCACCACAGATCAGAGTGGTCAGGAACGTGGCTGTAAAAGGTATCGAACAGCTCTTTCTTAGGAGGCGTGAGACCAAGGCCCATGTACGGGAACTCGTTGTAGATGAGACCAGCATCCAGACCAGCGACAAGGCCTCCAGACATGGCAGTGATGAAGACCAAGACGAGAAGAGCACCAACACTACGACGGAAGAACTTGAGTTCAGGAACCATCATTTGCTTCAGCAGCTTAGAAGACTCTTGTGGGTTAGCCAGAAGACGGTTCTCGCGGAAGATGGACAAGGCGTTCCAGAACATGGCGAGGTAGCAGATGAAAGCTGTACCCAAGTGAGCAGTGAGACGGTACTGGCTGACACGAGGGTGACTTCCAGGAGCAAACAAATCATCCTTGAGACCACTTGCGACCATCCACCAGCCAATGACACCCTGGAAACCAATCAAACCGCAGATACCGGTAAGCTTAAGAGCCATGCCAGCAGAGACACGGCGACGGGCGATGAAGTAGGCGGTAGGTAGCAGGAAGGTGATGCCAATGAAACGACCCCACAGTCTGTGAATCCATTCCATCCAGTAGATTTGTTTAAATTCTTCCAATGTCATACGAGGGTTGAGGAGCTTGAACTCGGGCGAGGCACGGTAGAGAGCGAATTCGGATTCCCACTTCTCAGCGTCCATAGGAGGGAGGGAACCAGTAACGGGACGCCATTCGGTGATACTCAATCTGCGCCACACTCAGTCAGTCAAAGTCGGAAGCAGGAACAGAATTGGCCACGAACCCAGATTCAGTCAGTCTGGTGAGACCACCAAAGATGACGATACCAAAGACACTGGCAGAGCTAGCAAGCAACCAGTATCCAACCTTTTTGTCCGAAGTTTCAGGGAACGAGCTCTTTCTTGTTGCATTTTTGGCGGAAGCAGAGGATTGACCGATTTTCTGACTCAATTCGGAGAGCGGGGACGAGGAAGGAGCGGTTGTTGATTGCTGTCTTGCCGGAGCAGCACGAGAACGGAAGGCGTTCAAGAACGGAGTTTGGCGGACAGATTTGTATCCAGTCTGTGCCTTGTTGTGCACGCTCTTGCGGCAGACGAAGGCTTCGGCAGCATTGAAAGCTGGAAGAGTGCGCCGCAGCGCTCCAAACACTGCCAACGGTGGGCGCATCTTGGATGTGAATGCTCGTTGAAACAAGAAAGTGGAAAGAACGAAGAATCGTGGAATCTCTTGTCGTGAATCACGCTACAGCCAATGGTCATCTGGCGTGACGCCAAGCACTGACCTTCGCCGCCGCTCGCTCTAACCATGTTTGGTATGGCAGAAGCCTCCGCAAAAAGGGTCCATCCAGTCCCTTCCGCGTGGTGGCTTGAACTTCTTTTTGCGACCGAGCGAGCTGCACCGACCATCCAGGTGTTGATTCAAACTGAACATCATTTTTCGCTCATCCTCGATGCTAGCAATCTTCCCCCTCTTGTAATCTTCGTGTCGACCTGGTTGTCACGTCCAACACTCTTTACACCACATCCACATCCGTCACTTTTTTGTTTGATAAGCACGCTCGTTTGCCCGCTCGCTCAGAGGACACGCGGTACACAGTTACCTGCCTGCCTGCGCCCACCGAGCTATCACGCATGAGGTAGAGCTTGTGTAGCGTGCATCCGCCTCATTCCTCGCATCTCAGTGCACATATCTCTCCAAGTGACCTTGACATCATGGCCGACGATAACCAATTTTTCGATGCTTCGCCAAACTCGTCGCTGCATCAGACTATCTCTTCTAATTCTCGTTCTACCCTTCCGCGTCGTTCGCTTTTCAACTCATCGCCTAATCATTTTGTTCCAACCCCTTCTACCCCCACTCCTGCCCCCGCTCTCCTCACATTAGACTCGTCGCGCGCCATCGGCGGCGACTCAAGCACAAATCTGGATTCTCCATCATCTCCAGAGGACCATGTCCGTGCTACTATCAACCGCCGGAGAATACCTCGCGTCGAGAAGGATGTTGATGATCCCAGTAACCCGGTCTCGTCTAGCCGCTACTCGGTCAACAGGCAGCAGAGTACTACCCTCACTACCCTTAGTCGTCTCTTTGCCGTCCAGTCGGCAACTTCTCCTGAATATCGTCCTCTGTCCGACTCTCAACTCCCGAATGGTCTGCCTGTTCCATGTATGTCTTATCACCTGCTCCCTCATCTCATGACCTTGTCACAAGTACCTTGTGTTGACTAGTTTCAGCTGCTGTTACTCGTGACACCGCACCCTTACACTCTCACCTTTACAATAGAGGTCTTCTAGGTGGCCGACACTCAGACATTACTGTCCATGTCTTTGGCTATCCCTATAAGCTTCACCGCCTGATTCTCGATCAAGCCACATTCTTCGCTTCTGCTCTATCTGGACCATGGCTCGAGAGTAAAGCCAGTGATATCACCTTACACCCTGAGGACATCGACACCAACATCACTCAAGTCTCATTCGAGCTGGCCCTGAAACGTCTCTATGGCGCTGCTTTACCGGAGGAAGAGGATGCTGAAGCGGTCAGTCTGTTCGCTACAGCGTGTTGGCTGGAAATGCCCGATCTCATCGACTCGAGTATAGAGTCTATGCTAAGGCAAATGTCAACTGCTACTCTAGCACCTCTCATCAAGCTGGTCACAAGCAACTACTATGGCCGGTCTGGAGACAAGATCCTTGCGTCAGCCAAGGCTATGTTATGTCGCGATGGTTGGAAAATGCCAACAAAGTTCTGGGACGGCATACCAGGTGATATTATTCGAGAGATTGTCGGTGGTGATGGCTTCTTCATCAATGGCGAATGGGACAGATGGGTACTCGCCAAGCGACTCCTGGATCGCCATCTCAAAGCACTCGCTGTCGAAGCTGGATTGGTCGATCCTGTCTCCTGGTCGAAAGTGCGAAAAGCTCCAGAAGCTGCCAACCTCATGGCTGTAAGGTTTGACTCGGTCTATCGTAAGAATGCTATGGCAGCTGGTGCCGCTCCAGACGGATTGCACCAATGGATCAGCCTTTACACTCATCCAGACATCGAGCCCTTACTAGTACTTCTGGATGAGGGCATACACTATATTCACCTGGACTTTGAGCAGTTGCAGTATATTCGCAGAGCTCGAGACATACTTGGTCTCCCTATGATGCCTGACAAAGTCATCTCAAATGCTCTCTGGATGCAAATGGAACTTCGTCAGAAAGTACTGAATGCCAAGGATACTGAAATGGAGCTTGGCTTGAGCGAAGGAATCAGTGAATTGCGGAGTCCACATCTAAGGGCAGCCTCCTTGACAGAAACTTCAGTCAAGGGCAAACAAAAAGCTGACACTTACGACGATTTTGAAGATATCGGCGAAGATGAAATTGCTTCCAACTCTTGGGATGGTAATGGCAAACCTCGGAAGTTCTGGATCCCGTCAGCAGACTGTAACATCGTTATGGGAGGAGCCACTGATCCCGCAATGATGTCTGCAGCAAGCACACAATCGAACCGTCTCTCCGCTACCGTTCAACCCGAAGACGTACAATGGGCTTCAGACTTTGCTGCCAACCCGTCAGACACTCGTTCAATCCCTCAGATCATTCGACCAGACTCTGCTGCTGATTCGAACGCATCCGAGCTGCGTCCGGTCAGCTATTCTCACTTCCCACCTTTCAGATTTGCCGTTGAATTCCCAAGCCCTCGTCTGCTCAAAGAGAAGAAGCGAGTGTACAGTCGTACCATATTCTACTCAGGGTCTTGGTGGAATCTATACATCCAGAAAGTCCGAAGGGGTAAGAATCCTCAGCTTGGTGTATACCTTCATCGTGCTAAAGAGCGAGAAACGGAGGAGACTCTGGCTGCTGGCGGGCAGCCTGTGCCGAATACGCGTGTGGACGAACGTATCGGTCATCTTGAGCGTGAGATGATACTACGTGCTGATCGCAGAGCTGAAGAACGAAGGCGACTATTAGCTCGTCAACGCAGCGGTGATGTCGTCGCAGATGCAGATAATGCGGACAGTAGCAACGACACCGATCCTGATGGTGGCCCTGCCGGCGCCGACACAACACCAAGAGGATCTCGAGGACTCAGTGGCTACCGTAAGAGTAGTGAGCAGGATGTATTATCCAACTTCCCGACCAAGCCTGCATACTATGACAACGAGCAAGACTCGGAACTTGAAGACGAAGATCCGGAGATTGCAAAGCTTACACGTAGCATACGCGTGCCGACACTACCGCCCTACGTTGATAGTCGACCGACGATCAAGACGTACTTCAAGATTTACTCGCCCAGTAAAGGCGGACGTATGCTGAGTGTCTACGAGAGCGCACCTGATACGTTCAATTTCAGTCAAAGCTGGGGATGGAAGAGCAGTACTCTGATGCTTGACGATGGCATGCTCGGCGATGGAGATGAGGTCAATCCCGAAGAAGTACCTGTCAGAGACGCCAACAAATTACGATTTATGATTGTCATTGGTAACGTATGATCATAGCGAGGCCGGTCGCTGGAGTACGGTGGAGTTACTAGCTACTTATTATTCATCATATTTTACGCTTCCCATGAAAGTGTATGGCGTTTTTTTACCAGTTGCAAAAATGTACGGTGTTATCGGGAAAGTATCTGTCTCCACCGAGAGCCGAGAGATTTGGGTATCTCCTTGGACAATGCTCAGACTTGGTAAGTATCGTGCATTTCTACAGGTGTAAAGTGATGGTGTTTGACACATGGGGATGGTGAGATTGTAGTGATGGTCGTGGACATATTCAGATCAGCTCCTTGCATACCATGCATCGCGATTTACCCAGTTTCAAGATATCAAGTCCAAGTCTCGAGAGCCTCGTCTTGGAAAAAAGACACATCTCAAGTACATAGCAGTACTCATGAGATAAAGTTGTCATGAACTTTACAATATACCCAACGACATTTCCACGGATCGGAAACAGACCCTCCAATTTAGAAAACACCATCATAACCACAAGGGATGGGGGTTTTTGTAACAACAGCAGCGGTGGCCCAATGGTTAGGGCGCCTTACCATCAAATGAGCTTGCTGACACAAGCATTGTTTCCGATGACTCTTCTTCAAGGCCAACCGAGGAGAGGCGAATAACCGTGCTTGCAAACACAAACATAGGAGATGTGAGTTTGAGTTTTACTCGCTGCGATGAGATTATTATCTTGTTTTTTTTTGCAGGGAGAGATCCGCCATGTGAACATACTTGTCGAAGATACATCATTCCCCTTTCTGCTCTTCCATTCTCCTCTCCTTCATAACGCCGATCAAGATCTTTTCAGTCACCCACTCGGGCAATAAACTCATACACCACCATTGTACAGCATGTCTCCACCACCCAAACACCGCAGGTTGTCCACATCCCACCCTATCCAGCGACATTTCTGCCATCTGCAGTCCCGTACATGTAAATGCTCCTTCTGTAGTCTTATTCCCTCCACTAACCACATTCGCAATCACGATCGCCAATGCCTCGACATCTTTCTTCTCAGCCTTGAGTTCCGAAACCAAAGATTGGTTGAGTGCATAGTTGAAAGCTTTAGAAGCCGAGTAGACCGATAAGTAAGGCGGGCCGCTAAAGCCAGCAACAGAGCAAGCATTCATAACCAAAGCAGGAGAGTTTTTGGATAGTAAAGGAAGTAGAGCCCGAGTAAGTTGGGTGGGAAACCTAGCGTTGAGATTGATCATCTGGTCCACGTAGGTTGCATCTACTTCTGCCAAAGTAGCATATGAAGGACTCAAAGGCGCGCCTCCGACATTATTAACCAGTAACGTCAAAGGTCCTGGTAAACTTTCGCAAGCCATAACGATGGAACTAATATCCACATCAAGGTCAAACACATCTGCAATCACAATCTTGATCTGCACGTCTGGGTATTTCTTCTCAAGTGTCGCTTTCAAAGCCAAGAGTTTTTGGGAGTTGCGGCCGTGGAGAACGACATTGAAGTTTTTGGCGCAGAGAGCGTGGGCGAAACCTTCGCCTATGCCGGCGGTGCTGCCGGTGACTAGGGCCCAAGAATTACCAGAGGGGTTGTAGCGGTGTAGTTTGCTGGGTTTGAGGTAGATGCTGCAGAAGGAGATGGCTCTGTAGGTGAGGAGAAGAGCTGTAGCTGCACCGAGATATTCTAAATTCGATGATAGAGACATTGTATTGGGTGTGATTGATGATAGCAAGATAGAAAGAAGTGGTGTTTTAAGGAAGTGATGTTTGCGATGGAGATCGGCAAAGGCGGGGAAGCCAGGGTGACTGCAAGCTCTTGACTTTGCCAGGAAAAAAAATATGAATGTAATCTGAAATGAGATCTCTACAGACGAATTCTGTTCGAGGCTTATTGGTCATTTGAGTATGCTTGAGATTGCTGTGAGCGACTGTGGATTAGACGTACTGATTTCCAGACTTTCGAAATACATGGGTTTACATTTTCACAGCTCATGTCACATGGAAAAGACTTCTGACGATCTGGCAACTTTGCATCTGTCGACCGTACACAAGCTTTATTAATATATTCGTCATATCGCTAATAAGCGCTAATCGAGCCACGTTCTAGACCACAAACCATATTGCTAAAAAGACATGTCCCTGTTCAGATAAGACCATTCCCTAGTGGGCCGTAATCAAACTAGACACTGGAAAATACGAAAAGGGTACTGGGCCTAGGCGGCATTGAGCATTATATATGCTGCAGGCAGTACAGATATCTATTCTGCATCTTTATGACACTCCGCAAATCATCTTCACTTGGTCAACAGCTACAGACAAATGATCGACCCATGCTTGTACAACGATGGTCATGGCTCGTTGAAAGTGCCTGGTTTCTCCGACGTTCCGCTCGATCTTGAGTTCTACCCTCAGAATCGGTTTACTCATGGTGCGACCGAATGGGCACAATGGCCGAACCTGACCGCACGAGAACTTGCCATGCTTGGGCTTATGAACGACCTGACTGAAGAGCATGGCTGGCACGAAAACATATTCGACGATAATCTGATGGTAGACTGGCGTAAGCAAGCACTATCCAGACCGCTTATTAGTCCTAAGGCATGGGACTGGTGCTTAGCCGAGCTGCGGGACAAAGCTCCGTATTTCGAACAAACTGGCAACATTGTGGTCTTCAACACTGGAGCAGGAATTGTCAAGTCTGATGCAGTTGCGGAAATGATTCAGACTCAGTTGAGGGACGCTGCGGAGCTACTTGAAGCGGAGGAGAATGCCCCGAGGCAGCAGGCCGTGCTGAATCTCGTTGATCCAAGCCTTTTCCCCTTGGTTTACGGTAGAACACGCGTTCTGATGGACTCAGGCCGCGTGAGTCTCGACAATACCATCAACTCCTACGGGCGGGGTGAAACTGTGCCTGAATTTCCGCCTGGCTATTTCCGCCGTCAGAGGCAGGTTCTGCCATATTCAGCATGGTCTGAGGAGGTTACACCGACAGAAGAGAATTACGACGATGGAATATGGTCAGCCCGATACCAATGGCTACCTTGTGAAGTGGATTTCATCAACAACTCAGGGACAGACGTGCGCATTACGTCTTACGTGAACAATCTACACCCGATCCGATCCCGCGCATTATATGGGACAATTGAAAGACTCATCTCCCAATTGATTGAACCATGGAACCAGATCCTCATCAAACAGAATCGTGGTCGCACTCCGATGCGGATCAGGACATACGGTGTTGAACCGGAACCTGATAGTGAGAGGCCTAAGTGGGCTACTCGGAAAAATTTGAGAGAGCTGGAGAGCGACCGCAACAACACCGCCTTCAAAGAAGCCGTCGATAAGATCAAAGAGTACCTCGCCTTACCTGAAAAGCTCGAGCAGAGAGAAGGGTATCAAATCCCACTGACATGGGAAACTGAGGATGAAGGCTTGTGGGAAGCACTTTACACAAAGTGGAGAAGACTGAGAACCTGGCGGCATCCTGAGCCTGGCACAGCGTTTGGTTATAACGATTGGAAGGCTGGCCGGGCGGGAAAAACAATTATCGACAGGAAGATCGACGATCCTGGCTTCAACACTTGCCACAACTTCTACAAGGTTGCCCTGCAAGACAGCTTCCGCAAAAAAGGCCTCCAAGTTGTCGTTAGGATTTCATCGGTCGAGTTGACACCAGAAGACTCAGCTTATGGCGGTACTGATTGGCACCTCGACGGGATGCTAAACGACCACATTGTGGCTTCCGCTCTTCATGTGTTCGATGTTAAAAATGTAACAGAGGCACGACTTTCATTTCGCCAACAGACTAGAATGGAACAAGAGGAATTTCACTATGAGCAATACGAAATGGAGAAACTAATGGAGGTGTTTGCGATTCCTGGCGATGAAGAAGACATGTACGACTTCCTCATGTGTGGTCACCCGCCCTCTCTTCAGGATCTGGGGTCAGTCGTTGCACCTCAAGGCCGTCTGCTGGTGTGGCCGAATGTTCTACATCATCGTATGGAGCCTATGCAGCTGCTTGATCCCACCGTGTCAGGACACTGCAGATTCATATCTCTACATCTAGTAGATCCTCATTATCGAATATGCTCGACAAGGAATGTACCTCCACAACGACACGACTGGTGGGTCGAAGACGCAATTGAAGCGATTGGAGCGGCCAAGCATTGCCTCCCACCGGAACTGATTTATCAAATTGACGCTGAAACTGGAAATTGGCCGATAGGTATAGAAGAAGCGGAGAGAATAAGAGTGGAGCGTGAGCAAGAGCAGAATACTGCGGACAAATATATTATGTGGCGTGGTGCTCATAGATATATATTCTAAAGAATCTACAAAGCGAACACTGGAGATTTATACTACAGATCTCGAGTTTTACTACACTCTTCCAGCAAGATGATAGATGGAAAGACAAGCTGCATTAGTGCGGAGCCCTGGGTGGAGAAAGAAGGTGTGGGTTACAGTGGAAACGATAATAAGGTATACGAGTAGAGGAAGATCTGTAGCGGCGTCAGTAAGGTATAATCGTAGCAAGTTATATTGACAAGATTAGGTAGTTCATTGGAGGAGCACATACTAAGCAATGCAATGTGTTGTAAAAAAAAGGAAAAAAAGGAAAAAAAAGGAAAATATCACAACGCAATCGATCGACTGCTTTTCGACGCAACTCGCGTACTCCATGTGGTGTTGGTATAGACTTAGATTAAATGATTGTACAAAGTTTTGGGTCGGTCGGAGTCCCAATTGAGCACGCCGCCTGCAATCTAAAACTCCTTGGCGCTTGACTGATTAATTTTCAGCAAACTAACAGGGAGTTATAAACCAGGTCAACACGTCTCGCTGGTAATATTCTTCCCTGGCCTAAACTTCAAACTCAACGCCATGGCTCATCCGCGACAGTCTGCCTTGCAAGACTTCCGTTTCCACTATAGGCCAATACAGGATGCCATCAATGGTGTTCGTATACCCGACTACCTTGGACTGGAGGTCGTTCAGCTCTGTGTCATTGCGGGTATTCGTCGACATCCAGACTTTGGCCATGACCTTCGAGGTCTTACGCCTCGCTTCACTCGCGCACTCAACGCTCAAGCTATCATGTATAACAGAGATATCCCTGACATGAACGACCCAGAAGAATTTCCGTACTGCATATGGTATCCTTCGACGCCCGATCGCGATACATGCCGGAAGCTGATCACCAAGTATCCGCGGATGAAATATCAAATTGGCCGGGTTTGTGCCGTGGCGAACTATGACGATCTCTATAAAGAACTGGATATTCTGCCTGAAGTAGGCATTGCTGAGGAAGCTCGTGAGAACGGAAGCGAGGCCATCTATTCGGCGATTGTCAAACAGCCTGTCAAGTACGCTGTATTCAACGACTACTCGAACTCCCTCGTCTTGGAGAACCCACCGATTTCTCTGATGAACGGCAACACTTGTGTGACGGCACTCCTGGAGTCGAAACAACGATTCAAGCGACCAAAAGCAAAGTCTACATGGGAGTACGACCGCAACGGGTTTGAGAGCCGGTTGTTCGACATCTGCGAGGACATGTCAGTGGACCTCAAGCGGAGCGAGCCTCGCTCAGTCGATCAATCAGTGGTTATACCACTACTCTATTCTCCACTTCCAGCAGATCTTCCCACAGTCGACAAAGACATGCTCATATTGTCAGCGGCTTACCACGGCAATATTGATCGATACATGCGCCTGCGACGTCCACAAAAGATTAAAGGCGAACTCGAGTGCTTGATCCGAGGTATCTACCATGATCCGTTGTTTGCCAAGTTCTGGTCACTTCAACCAGCTACCGAGATAAACCACTGGCGCATACGACGGGCAATCAATGCCCGTTTCATCATGACGAATGATCTATCACGAATCACGCCCACAACTCCCTGGGACGAGTTGCCCTATTGTATATGGTTCCCACAGGCCGCTTATCCGGACGTCTATGAAGAACTAGCACGGCTGCGGCCTGAGATGAAGTTGCAGGCGGCGCGGGCATGTATAGTCGCCAACTACCAGTCAACCTTCGAGACAATCGATCCCCCACACGATGCCGCCCTTGTGAGAGAAGCTGAACAATCTCCCAACCCATTCTTTCTGAAGTATCTCCAAGCCAAAGAAGCACAAGGCGATGTCGCAGAGGAAATCCCTGGGTTTGAGTACTGGAAGTTCTTCACTATCAAGCACGCATTCAAACCATCCACGTCTTACATCTCGGATGAGCTCGTTGCATCTAGCATTGGAACCACCCAAAGTTGGATCTACGACGGCGTTGAAGCGGACATGTCGGATGTGGAGGTTAATGTCTGTACGTCTGAAGAAGTAAAGCAGAGTGGCGTCAGGGATGTTATGTACAGATATCCTTCCCACAAGATAGATGTGTTAGTTCCATGAGAGCTCAGTAATAGAGCCTAAAAATGACCATAACCAAGTCAGCACCCAAATACACATCGAGTACCATCATTCAGACAAACGCAGAAAGAAAAGATGCACGGGCTCAACCGGGAATTGATGGGTCGTCTCGTCCCCCAGAGCGTCGACAACTTTTGACCCTAAGCTTGGTGCCGTATCCTGTATGTCTTGTGGTTGAGTGGGATTTGTTCGAAGTCCAATCTTCTCATTATATTCTCGTGGCCCCGCAGCTCTTTCACCAGACGTCTTTCTTTTCCTTTTGAGTTCGGGATTGAAAGTAGCTGATCATTCGGTTTGTGCATCCTCTGAAGACTGGTAGTAAAAAACCACCAGAACGAAGCCAGTGTCTGTAATGCTCCCGTTCTTGACACCAATCCTGCAACGAAAATTAGTCCCATTCTTAGATCCTCGCATGTCAGGTATCGTTGGAGTTGTGATCAGGAGTCCGCCTGGATGCATCAAGACGAATCTGCATTGCATGACCCCCAGGGTCTTCGAAAGCATGATCCGCAGTTATTGACAACAAGAGAACGACTTTCATCTCTGCTAGTCTCTCTCCTAGCCTAGCGATATAGCTAGAAGTCATGCATCTGTTCATGTGAGTACAGAGTAGTCCATCGCTTAAGATTAGTACCACCCCTTGCCAGATTCTGGGTAAACACATTTTAGTCCTGTATTCGTGCATTGCGAACACGAAGTTTCGCGGGAAAGTACAGCTGAGCGGAGTCTTGGAGAAGGTGACAAACCGGATTCGAGCCGCCCGTCAAGCATCGGGAGATGACCGTTTTACCAGGGAGCTCAAGAACGCGAGATTGGCAATTACCAACACTACAGAAGCTTGCTTGTCTGAATTAACAGACTACCGCACTCCATTCATCAACGATGAGCTACACAAACAAGGTATTAGATCGGTATGTTGTCTGATCCTGATTTTCCCCTTGCTTGTCAACCATGCAGTTGCAAGCCGGTACTTGCATGAATGCATTTAGAATGTCGATACCGGAAATCGCCTTGGTCAGGAAAGTTCTTGGACGGATGTCAATATCTACAAGACACTGCAAAAACATCCTGACGAGCAGCGAAGGATCATTGACATCATCAATAACTTCGAGACAAAGTGGGTTGGAAACGTGTTAATGCATCGTATCGACGGCAGCAGCCACAATCACAAGATACCCTGGGCCATATAGCTTCTTTTTGATGTGCATTGATGTATCAGATCGTGACGTATGTGAAACCTCTACTACTTACCATGCGCGTTCGAAATAGCATGCACTGTACAGCTTGGGTTTTATGCTCCAGCTCAAGTGGTCCAGACCTTTGGCTCCCCTTCTAGTGTGTCACTGTGATTACACATTTCTGTACACAGCCTGAACATTATTGCTGGCCGCATGCGCTTAGACAGCTCATGGTCATGGAAAGTCTTGAACGCCACACGCTTAACCATAGCGTCCATGTCGCCTGCAGACATTCGAGTAAAGTCCTGAGCAGCTGTGAGCGCATATGCCTCACGCTCACAAGTCTCAGCTAACTCATACAGCTGCGAAACCAAGGGCGAAGTGGCATCCACTACCTGCACAGGTTCATCGCCCAATAGCCCAAAGAGGCCGGACTTAGCAGCTCGTGCAAAGTCAAGGTGTATAACGATGACTCTCACAACTACCCGCCATTCTGGCAGTAGCTTGAGTGCCGCTAGGTCTTCCTGTCTGTCTTGGCATATTGGTATGTTTTCGAGCGGCCGGGTGATAGGTTTGTCGAAAGGCTCCCGCTCTGAAAGGTTGTCAGTCATGTAGCCCAGCATGATCGATGCTGACCTGTTCAGTAGCTTCGATTTCTCGGCCAAGGACTTCAAAGGGTGACCATCAGTCGTACCGCCAAAGTCTGCCTCATAAGCGATGGTCCAATTCAGATGTGCAGAGTCGCGCGAAGGGTCCTGCCAGTAATCGTAGTATATGACGTTCATGGCCACCCATTCAGGTTCAATCATCCGGTGAGAGTTCACTTTCTCCCAGATCACTGGAGCCCAGTTGCCTGATTCGAAGGCAATTCTGCGTGATTCATGACACACTCGCGTAAGTAATGGCGGGCGATTATTGTTGAAAGTGGTCGTTCCGAGTGTACAGGGACGCTTGCCGTCATCGTAGTCTTCCCGGGTGAAGTAGACCATGAAGTCCGCAGGATTGTCCATTTCGCTTACCCGATGTGGGAGGCAGTAGCGCCATATCTCTTCGCGAAGCTCAGTGGGCAGTCGCGGGAAGGGGTGGAAAGTATCGTCGACCATCCTTGGATTCACAAGATAAGATGCCGAGCCGTTCTTGCATATAACCTCGAACTAGTGATGTGCTGGCAACAGAAGAGTGTAGGAGTATCACAAAGAACTTCCAGCTGCGAGCGGTGAGGGCAATAAATAGTGTTGCGGGAAATTCTTGGCACTTCCGAATATAACGACAGCGGTCTGCCAACTCACGTTGCTGCCTGGCGCGATGGCGGTGTCCAGAAGCGGCGTATGTCCGTTCCTCGATCTTTTTCGGGACATGATAAATTGGATAGGTACCAGCAAGTGTTAGACGAGCCCTGAGTTACATCCACATGGTCCAGATATTACTGTGGAAGGAAATGCGTGCTTTAATTTGTGAGCGTGTTGGAACTCAGGCTTGAGTGTCAAAATAATGACCACGACCAAGTCACCACTTGCTTGTAGTCAAACACAAGACACCATCATCCAGATGAGCTCATCAGGGTAATGGGCTCAGCCAGGATGTAGGAACATTTACGTAGCAACGAATCGCTGGCCAAGGAATCTCGAAAAGGCCGTAGCAGACACGGACTTTGTCAATTGCAGTACGAGCTTGGATACTGTCTTTCGTTCAGTCGTGATATACAGTATAGAGGCTCTTCGGCCGAATATCAAATCATAGGACCGTTCCTAGATTGAGTTTGCATCTTTTCTCTCGACTAACGGTTCGTGACAGGCACATCCAAAGTTCTTGAGCAAGTCAGGAGTGAGTACCGAACACATCCAATTCTGGACAAAACCCTTGGCCAAGAAGCGAATTATCAGAAAATTTCCTTGAATTTAAATCATTGACCAACTGTTTTCTTAAGAAGGAAGAAGTTGTTGTGCATTTAAAAGACTGCGATGTCCTTATCGACCTTGGCTAGGGTTGGCTCTCTACATAGGCTTCGAAGCCTCGAATCTGCACCGGACGTCTTGGGAGTCCCACGCTTCCAACCAAACCATATGACCACAAACTCCGAGGAAACATGAACGGTAGAACCTTGCCACAAAGGCATAATATGGTCTCGCATGAGTGTGTTGAGTACCAAGCTTCAGAGCCAGATAAATGATCATAACCAAGCTACCACTTGCCTATAGTCAAGAAAATAGGCGCCAGGTACCATTCGGAAAAATGCAAAAAGAGAATAGGGCTCAACCGGGATTCGAACCCGGGGCCTCTCACATTTAGACCCTCAGAGAAGGCGGTGTTACCCGAAGCGAGCTGTTATTGGTCAGTCTAAGATCGAGACCTCGAGGAATTGGAGAGCATTACAATCGTACTTCCGAAATAGGTTAGTCTATGATCGTAGATGACAGTGATGAACCATCGAACTCACCCACTAGACCATTGAGCCGGATCTTAGCCGAAATGGTGTTCAGATGGTATAGGTAAGACTTGCCTTGGATGCTAGGTATACAAGAATGGGCAAAGCCTCACATAGTGTATGAGGCTTCACTTTGCAATCAACAGTGCCTCCGAGCACAGCGTCGCTCATCTCATAAATTTGAGACGAAGACTGTTAGCCGACGAATTGGCCAGAATCAAGCGTGAAGCACACATCGAGGCTTCGAAGCCTGCCGAGATGGAAGATCGTCGAATGCAGACTGCTACAATATAGCCTCAAGTGTCTGCATCACCGAGCAGGTCTTGCCAGGACGTAACAAGAGAAGAGAAATGCTTGATGTTTTTGGTGAAAAGGAAATTTCTGTCGACAGGCTTTGTTGGCCAACATTTCTGTCACACGAGTAGTAACCCCTCACCTTTGGTCTGCGCATGAGTTCTAGAGCTTTTCAAAACAGAGCCAACCATCTTCGCGTAGTAGACAATTTTTTATATTTATGTTGTATGGCTGTTAAGTAAATTGGTCGAAACTTCGTCCCTTCCAAGTCGATATCTGTACTATTCTGCTGTATAATAAGGCACAATTATTTCAGAACGCAGAGGCATATCGACGAAGAGTCGACAATTTATTGTCTCTCAGTGGACAACGTCTTGTTTCCTATCGCTATTGCGCATCTCCATAGCTACGTGCGTTGCATACTTCAGTACATGGGGAGGCTGGTCGCCACAACTCATCCTGTTGACGCAAAGGCTTTCCAAGAACACTAGATAAGTGCTTAGGAATATTGACCAGGGATTGGACAAAGCTGTCATTTCAGTAAATCATCTGCATCGGCGTTGACACTGGATGTCGACCTAAGGGGCTAGCAAGCAATACACAACAGGCCACAGGCAATAATATCGTCAATAATGTGTAAGAAGAGAGGACAACACATCAAGATAGAACATGAAAACTTGATTGTGATTGAGCAGTTCTATGCATAGCGAAGTAATGCTTGACCATATTGAAGCACTGAATAACGATACTTTCGCCTCACACTCGTACCCCAAGCCCCTATTTTCTCTGCTTGCTGCGCTTCTGAGGGGCTGAGACGGGATATTTGGATGTCCTCTTTTTAGCGGAGCTCTCAGCTGGCAGAGGCTTTTTTCCATTCTTCCTCCATGCCTTGAGTACGTCTGCTGGGATGCAGCACTGCTCGTGCTGAATGTTGAAGGGATCGGAGACGGCAGAGCTTGGGGGACCAATGACCAGATATTCATCTCTGTTGTGCGTTGGGCGTTGCACCTTCTTGACATTGCGTAGGAGTGGTAAATTGCTGGTCAAGATGCCGGTTGATGGAAACGATCTGTCCAGTTTCTCGAGCCAGTCCGCGGCGAAAGGATGTTTTCGAAAGCTGGCAGTCTTGAGGAAGCGAACGAAAGCTCGAGTGTGCTCCTTCGAGTCGCAGTACTTATCAACGGATGCCAAATCGTAGTTACCTCCTTGAGGAAATTCTTGCTGAAGGAAGATATAGAGAGGATAAAGAGCATCGTTCGGACGAGGAGGCAAATGCTGTCGAGGAGTAATCGATTTCGCTCTTGCGCTGAGCATTCCTGTACCTTTATGGCCCCAGTCTTGCGCAGCTTCGTCGTCGTCACTGTCCACAAGTTCAAGCTCTGGGTCAATGCTATGGGCCTCGAGCACTGCAAGCCAAAGCTGTTTAGTAGTCTCGTTGGACAGCAAGGTTTGTTTTGGAATTGTCACTCCAAGTGCAGCTCCACCACTCCGTTCAGTGCGGAAAGCCTGACCTCGTCCATCCACAAGATCAATTCCTAGTTTGGTGTAGATCAGCGCTCTCGTTTCGGAGACGCTCTTTGTGACTGCGGCTTTGGGAAGATAAAGCACAATGTTCGAAATCTGGCCGTCATCTCGCTTCTAGCGGATTCGAGCGACTCCGTTCGGCTGGAAACCAACAGGCTTTGCTTGAAGATCAAAAGCTGAGAGAGCTCGATCTGGGAATAGGTTCTTGTTCTTGAGGGACCCGGGCTCTCCGCGATGGATCCAAAGACCAAACTCGACGGTAAAGGATTGATTGTGTAGCCATGAGTCAGGTAACTGCCACTGTGGCCTGAGGATGGAGATGATCGTCTGTTCGTATATACCAGGATCCATTCCAGTCACGGCTGCCAGTAGCAGGGATTGGCGTGAACGGAGTTGCATGAATTGCCGTTTCCATGCGTCCTTGAATGTTGCTTGATGAGGGATTGACATGTGCAATTGAGGGATGTTTGCGTGCCATAATTGCTCGACCTGAACAGCGCGCTCCAAGGAATCAGGCTCTCCTTCAGCGAGTCCAAAAGAGACAAGGACTTCGCATGCTTCTGCATTTAGCATGGATCGTGTGTTTTCTGTCTCCGATCTCGTCATGGATTGGCGCAAGGCAGATTCTGCATCGGCTTTTGATTGAGCAAGGAGATTCAAGAAGAATCGATTATCATGCGAAAGGTTTCGCAATCGACGTAGAATCTCTTGACAAAGAATGAGCCTGTCGGGAATAGCTGCATCATCGGCAAACCCGTCAAGAACATCCATGCCAACCTGGACCGCAAGATACATATACCTCGTGGACAGATCTATCAGTCTGCGAATTGGCTGACCATCGCTGCCATGCTTATCGCGCCCTGGATGGAACGCTGGAATCGCGATGAAAGCAGAATCTGGATCATGCATTTCATTGGATCGAGGACAATCATGGTACTGTATGGAGGGAACAGCCACAACCGGCGACAGAGCGTGTAGTCTTCTGTCACAGTCCGCATCAAAATTGCTGAGAGTAAGATCAGAAGTCTGGAGTCCGAACACGGGAACGATAAGAGGTTTCACCAGCTGGAGGTAAGCACGAAGATATCTCGCTGCTGGTGCCAGGTGATCATGGTTCAACCACGGCCACAAGTCGACAAAGCAAAATATCTCCTTGTATGGACAGATGGCTTCTGCTGACAGGATTTTTTGATAATTTGAACCCTCTGACTGAGCGATAGATTGCACAATTTGTCTCATGAAACCTCCTGCGTGAGTACGTTCGTCGAGGAAAACTGTTGGTGACGTGAAAGACTCGACAGGGGCATCTTTGCCAACGAACACAGCCAAGGTAAAGCCTCTATACTCACGGGGTGTAGCTTGACGAACCATGATGGAGCGGAGCTCATCTGTAATCGGGTGCCGGGTGGTACCACAGAGTTGCGGGTTCGCATTCGCAAAGGCTTGAAGGTCGACAAAGTGTTCTTCGATGGAGCGTTCAACAGACAGAGGGACCGGCGTGCTGCGAGAAGAAAATTGAGCGCCAATGTTGGTGTGAAGGTCATGGAAGGCTTGGAGGTCGACTTCCGAAGGTATGTATGACACAAGGTAGCCGCCTGGTTGACGATTGAGGAGACTTGCATGATCGAAAAAGGCGATGAGCACGCGTTCGACATTTTCCTTGCGCTCACTGCTTATGGTCTCATGCAGTGACGCACCAGAGATGAGAAACACCTCAGCCTCTGTTTCTACGCGAGGACAGACAGCGGATATCGCTCTGGAAAACTCGGCAAGAAGACCAGAGGTACGTAGGTCGAGATCTTCTTGATAGCGATTAATTGGTCGACGCGGACCCTGAACGCTACCGATGTACCTGATGGTATAGATGATTCCAGGCTCGTCATGGTGTGCATCAAGTATGCTTTGCCATGTTCTTGTCTCCTGCGAGAAGTGGTCGTCGTTCTTCATGTATCGAATGACGGCCAGAAGCTCATCATGCCGGAAGGACCAAGCACGAGAGTAGTAGTGCGTTCCAGTGGGTAGAGGAGGAGAGTCTGGAGTGGACAGTTGCAGGTCGAGGATGTCTGCGAGCTCTTCGTTGGTTGTCAAAATGGGACACGCTCTCATATTGTCTAGCATTTCATGATCGAAGCCGCTCTTGGGAAGCCACTCAAAGTCGGAAGCATCGATGGCGGACGTGTCAATCTGTAGAAGATCCAGATCTGACTTGAGCTGCTCCAGAAGGTTGGTTCTCCGATGGTAATGCTGTTCATCGCGAGCCTGAGATCCATGATGAGGGCGGAGAGACTGATTGTTTGCATGAGTCGTGCGAGAAACAAGAGGTGTGCCGTCTGGGATACCGTCATCAATCACAATGAGAGAATCCATCGGGTGGATGACAGTTGATGTGGATTATGTGCTGAGGTAAAGTCTCGGGCTTCGCAGTTTTCGTGCAGGCAGCCATCCTGGCTGACCGTGTCGAAGCGCATGAGGAAGTCACGATGGCGGCAGTTGCGACTTGCAATGTTGAGAATCCGGGGTCGTGAAGATGAGGGTGGAGGGTTGTCTGGATGGGAAAGAGCGTCTGGTAATACGGCCCCGCGGTGTCCTCGTTTTCGAGTCACAGGGCGAGGTCGCACTACAAAACGTCTGTTCATGACCTTATGCTTCGAACAGTATACCTAATGAAAGGAACTGAACGTCTGAAGAAATTGTCGTAAAGGAGCGACTTGATAGATAG
The DNA here is from genome assembly GCF_000721775.1 of Aureobasidium melanogenum CBS 110374. Classification (NCBI taxonomy): domain Eukaryota; kingdom Fungi; phylum Ascomycota; class Dothideomycetes; order Dothideales; family Saccotheciaceae; genus Aureobasidium; species Aureobasidium melanogenum. The sequence goes on from NW_024470067.1 coordinate 214,363, forward strand.
CAACCTGAGTTCCCTAGTTGGGGGATCTATTGCTACTGCAATGATCGAGTCGGGCTTGGGATTACTAGCACTCAAGTGCGCAAAAGACACTGCACCCGAACCTTGATTAGCAGACTGATTAGAACTGTAAGAGCGAAGCGCATACATAAGATCTTTGAAAATTGGTTGTGATTTGGAGGAGTGTCGAATCAGCTTGAGACGACGGGCTTAACCTCGCAGGGCCATGACATCCTGCGAGGGATCCCAGTACATCTAACAGTACTGTTGGTACTATAGATCTGGTAGTTGTCGATTTTGCTCACAGGGCATCACTTCCTGTGAGCGCACGCATCGGTTGGCAGCGTGTAGCGCTAGGCAAGAGGTGTTGCGCATGGTGAAGTTGTGGGGAGTGACTTCCGCGCTTGCGCGCTGCGCGGCAGTCGAATCGTGAGTCATGCGCAGTGTGTCCGCCGACCTCACTGACTCAAGTTACGTGGAAAACCATCATGTGTTGATACGCCAGATGTCAGTTCGTGACCGACCTGATTATCGAAACAACAGAATTTTTCTAGTCCTGGACTAACAAATTTTGACTGCTGCATTTTCTTAGTTCTGGACTAAAGAACTCTGGTCCCCTTTATTCTCTTAGTCCTGAACTAACAAATTTTGACTCCTTTATTGTCTTGGTCAACCTGTTATGTTGATTCTCTATACCGTGTTTTGACTTAGCCTGGAGAAGATTGGTTCTTGTTCATTTTGATTTAGAAGCAGCCTGTACTGATCTCTTCTCGTGCGGCACAAGAAAGTAGCTTGCACTTCCTTTGTTTTCTCGTGCGGCACAAGAAAATGGTTTGAACTGATATTTTCTCGTACCGCACAAGAAAATGGGTTGCACGGCTTGTTCCTTGTGCGGAATAAGAAAATTGTTCACACTGGTTTTTTCTTGTGCGGCACGAGAAAATGCACAGCCACTGCCTACTACTACAGTATCAAGACTGCAAGATCTTAGTGGAAACAACTGAACCATGGTTTACACCCCTCAGTCGACTTGTTCTAGTGGAAGGGACTTTGACACGACTGCTCCATCAACGTGACTGTTCTATCATCTAGATTTAGTTGATGCCCACACCACCTCGATTGTTGAGTTGATGACGCTCTTCACACAGTACTTGCAAAATCGAAAATTCGTTTCGAAATCATGTTTATTGTACAGAGGGCACGATTTTTGCTCTAACATGGTACCTCCGAAAACGAACATTCGTTTTGAATTCGTGTCCATTGCTTGAAACAACATGATTTTTGCCTTGGATAACCACTCTTCTAATGAACTTTGGTTGATTGAGCTCTCACACAGTACTGCAGAAAACGAACATTCGTTTTGGAATCGTGTTCATCGCGTGGAAAACTCGAGGCTGGTCTTTATGACCACTACATCAACGAAATCTAGTTGATGTTCCTTCAATGCAATCGTCCTGTTAACTAAATTCAGTTGATGCTTGTCCAGACCATCCACGATATCAACCTGGCCTAGTTGATGCTTGTCCAGACCAGTCACAATAGCAATTTAGCCTAGTTGATGAATAAGCCTTTCTGCGGACAGGGCTTCAAAGCCGCGATTTTACTAGTCCTAGGACTGAACAAACCGACATCACTGACTCTTACCAGTTCTAGGACTAGTAAACTCAACAATACGAAAACCGACCGGTCCTAGGACTGGGAAGATACTTAGATGGAATTTACCAGTCCTAGGACCGTCCAGCTTCAGTATCGGGGATTCGGACGGTCCTAGGACTGGTTGAAACCACAATATCATCGTTGACCACTATGGGCTGACTAACCTCTTGTCGTAGGTGTAATTTATTCAAACGACCAGATCGATGGGCATGATGGGCATATCCCTCGACTGGATTCGCATATTCGAACATGATGGAAGACAGACCTGTCGATAGCAGACGAAGATATGAACAGATTGTAGGAACTTCATATCGATCTGAGAGATATTGAGGTGGGTCTGGCTTGGTCCCTGCAAGTAGCCGGGTATGTAGCTGATTGTAGGTAGTAAGGACAAGAAATCACAAGTCACGGCTCAAAGTTCGCTCACTCAATGCCAGCGCTATCAACCTCAGAAAAGCCGAGATAATGGTCGACCAAAGTCCTGATGACAGTCTCGTGGTTCTTGCTGCGAGGGATGATGACTCGCTCCAGGCCATAGCCCCCTCAATCCTCTTGTTCTTGTGTCGGTATACAAGTGAGGCACAATAGAGCGCGCATCAGAAGTACGGTGCCAGAATATTCACTTCTTTGTAGCTGGTGTAATCTGTTGGCAGGACGCGATTGCCGAAGGTCGAAGATGGACTATCGTTCATGGTTCTCACTCCTTCTCATTGAAGAAAGCGTTGGCCTGTATGTTGTTGATGAACATGTTTCGCTTTCTGAAGTGGTCCTTGAGCTTGGTGTTTTGCTCGATTTCGTTGATGGCTGGCAGAGTTGTGTTGGTCGATGCAGAGTTGACGGACTGCCAGTATCTGTATTTTGTGGACAGGTCTGCTTCCCTTGCTTCCCACCAAGAGTCTTCTGGTTGCAGTTCTCGCTAACATGATGCTTTAAAGTCATGGCTTTGTGTGGTGATGCAGTGGCAGGATTCCGCATCATGTTACAGCTCAAACAATTCATCTCCTTGACTTCAGCTTTCAGACCGTCTTGTCCTGCAGGCCTGCGGCTTCACAAATCCAATCATGATTCCACGATTTTCCCCAGCTTCTTCACAGTGGCACAGTAAATCCTGGCCTGTACCTGCGCATAATCTCCATCAATTACCTCTATGTCGTTGAAGGCGTTGGCGAAGGTCACAGCAATGTTGACAGCTTCAGCGATGAAGTTGAGGTCTGGCATGAAGGAGTAGGCGGATTCGGGAGGAGCCCAGTCAACCTCGGCGTCAGAGGCGTCTGTTACTCCCTGGACATGGTTGTTTGGTGGTTGAGGGACTGCTGGAGCAACAGGCACGGCACTGGTGTTTGACTCTTCCAAGATCTGTGTGTACGTTTGGCCTCATGTGTAGGGCAAAAGAAGGGAGATGGAAGAGCCCCAAGTAGAGTCATGAACCTGAACTCTAGCCGACCTCGTGGTTGAGTGCATCTGTCTCTCCAATAGTTGCAGAGAGATATATACAGTAACGGTAGGACGTGAGATGAGAGCGACCAGAGCTTCGACTCGACGCTACAGAAGCATACTTGCAGTGGTGCGACCAAACGAACAACGAAGGGTTGGCAGCTCAATGGGACAACCCCTCGACGAGGATGAGCCGTAGTAAGCGGATGTAGAGTCACGTTTGTCGAAATACATGTGCTGATCGTCTTAGGTGATACTAATCTCTTCGACGAAGAGGATAGTCTCGCGGCCAGCCGCACGCTGAGGGGCCTGCTGAGGCATGCTGGCAGTTGTGCGACTGGTACCAGCGGTAGAGCGGCGGATGGTTGGCAGCTCGATGGGACGAGCGTTGGGTTCGTCGCTTGAGAAGGACGAGAAGGATGAGGCGGACACTGAGTCGTTCTTGCAGCAGCACATGGCATTGATGTTGTCCTTGTCGCTTGGCCTCAAGATGAAGTGGTCGACAAGTTTAGGAACCTGACTCTGGCAGCACTGGAGATCCCTTGCGTCTGAAATGTACATGCCGGTGTAAAAGTTATCGCGCTGTGGCTTTGCATTGCAACCATTCCATTCGCAAGTGAAGCAATCAGCTCCTGGAGGTCTGCCCAGCAAGAATGTACTAAGTAAGGATTTGGTCAGTGAACACTTCATGCATATCCCTAAACGAGAACTTACCTATATATAAATTCTTAGCTGTATTGGCGCTGAGAAAACTTCTGTCCCAGAATTGCCGTTGAAGTCGGAGGGTTATCTAAGTGGTGGGAGGTGGAGCAGTCAATAGAGGGGCTGCTTGGATATGGATTTGAGCACTGAGCTGAGCCCGAGTAGTCACGAGAAGAATTCATTGGAAAAGCTCGTTTCCATATCCATTCTGCTGTCCATGTACGAGGGTGGCGAGCCATCCATGAGCGGAGCAGGAAGGTCAGGACAAGGCTGCTATGCTCATGGCATGACTGTAAGGTCTATACTTGTTAACATCTGGCAGTCGCGGAGGCGGTGGGGATGCACATGTCTCTATATATATCGACATAGCGACCAAAGCACCTTTGATACTTCCTCTAGGTAGTGGGGAGAGCGTTCTGAGTTGCTGTCTGTCTAGTGATGTGGCGAGGAGCCGTGGTGAGGTCTGTCTGAACCCGAGCAGGAGATCCAGATGGTGCAGATCTGGAGGGCTCTTCGTTGTTGATTGCCAAGCTACGAGTGACTGGTCGATCAGCAGAAGCAGCACTGACATATGGGCGAGATGAGGGTTTGCTTCTGTTCTTGGTGAAAGCTCCTTTGCTTCTAGCAGCATTGACAGAAGTTTTCTAGGCTTGACGGTCGCAGTCTGATCGCTCTTCTTGGTCATGCTCCTGGTAATCGCCGGAATTTCCCACCATCGGAGGTTGTACTATGTGAGTCTTGTAGGCGAGACTTCTCGATCGCAAACATGAAGGTACCTGGGGGTCGAGAAGACGGATATCCAGGTCTTTGTACTCCCGATCAGGTATATAGAAAGAGGACCAATATCAGGGTTGACCAGAAACGCCATGAGAAGTATGATTGAGGGTCACGCAGTACAAAGAAAGAATGTTGTTCCAGCAGTTGAAGTTGGACTCTCTGCGCATCGTCCGTAAGCAAGAATCAGCAAACCTCTGCATTGTGCTGTCAAAGAGTCCGGTCTTAGGAGCCGACTTGTTGGCGATTTGTTTCCAGACGTTTACTACTACATGGCGCGCGTCTTCTCTTCTTCGAAGTCAACATTGTAACTTGCTGAGGAGTGATTGGCGTTTTTGGACATGACTTGATCTCGTCGAGAATAGCTGCCACTTCTCTTCTGGTAGGCTTGAGAATCGACGAAGATATACTGATGCTTGATGGTGGTGGTAGTCAGTGTTCTTGTTGATGCACTTCTGTCTTCGTAACTAGTCAAATCCAGGAACTCTGAAGATCAGATCTCGAACGCCGCTCTTTGTACCAGCGCGTGAGTTGGCGTCTTCTGCAGCAGGCAAGAGATGGACGAGTGCATCAGCTACGTTGGGGGTGAAGGACTGCTGAGACGTCTGTGAAGAACGGCGGCGAGCGCGCACTGGGCGAGCGACATTGACAGCATTGTGGTTTGTTGATGGAACATGAGCTTTTCCTCGGCGGAGACTCGTGATTCCGGGAAAGAGACAAGCAAATGATTGAAGTCGTTCATCTTGTGCTGGCTTTGTCGATCCAGCCCACAGCGTCAAGCAATTGAGTCTCTGGTACCGGAGACTCAAGAAGCGGTATATAGTAGTAGAGATGTTGAAGGAGTCAAGAAGAGGTGTGATGAGCGTATCATGAAGCAGATCTCTTACGTATGAAGGCGAGTGGTCCAAGAAAGCAACCAGAGGAATATATAAGAGAAAGCCGATGTACAGGGCACAGTACAAATCGCACTTCAAGAGAGCAATGAAAGGAAGATGAACTGACCAGAAAGTCAGATCTGGCGAGATGATCAGCATATATACCTAGCTGAAACAAAACAAAGCTTTTCCAGAGCTTTCCAGATTTACAACAACCTTGAAGTTTCCACAAACTTCTACTGGCCTTGTGCGTTGTTTGCTCGGATGAGTTTGCTTGCGGCCTGCCATTCTGTGGGAAATCATTGACAAAACTGGGTGATGTGAAGCTGGGTATCGAAGGCTGACATTCAGTATCAACCAAGAGCGTGCGCGAGCTATCGACTTGCTTGAGGGGCTAGGTCCCGGGGCAAGGTTTCCATAATGGTAGGCGTAAAAGGGAAAGATTCGATGTGGGTAGAGGGAGAAGAGAGTCGTGCAGATTGAAAGCGAGATGAAAGCCAGTGGAAAGTCAGCAGAAGCTGAAACAAAGACTTCAGAACGATCAGACAGTCTCGAAAAAGATCTTGCTCAAAGGTCGACATTCAGTGTCAACCAACGCGTGAGGTAAGGTCGTGCTCCGCTACGCGCATTGAATTTGGCAGTGACGAGCTCTTGATCGCAGTTACCGCTTTTTCAATCAACCAGAGCTTTGGACGTGCTGTCTGTAGAAATGCATAGGCACTTTCAGATCAGAGTTGGGTCCGATGAAAGTCATAAGGAGTGCATACCACGACAGTCACAAGAGGCCAAGGATAACGAATGAGGATTATTAGTAAAAAGGAATAGGTTGAACAACGAAATCACATCTACCTACCAGTCATGACAGCGACAAAGTTCTGCCAGAAGCCCAAATCGTAGATGTTCTCTACCATGTCCAGACTTGTGCACCTCTCCCAGAGCTGTTCCTGTCCTGTAGGAGCCTTTCCGTCTGTTGTGCTGACAATGATCTGATCACTGTGCTTGGGCCAAGGAACGTATTCCTCTTCATCATCTTCTTCAGAGTCTGATACTGGACCGGTCATACCAGTCAGTCTATTGCGATTCCGCAGATGGCGTGCTTTACGCTCCTTGTTGTGAGCTTCGACGATACTGCGCTTCCCTATCCATGCTACACCATCTGTCATGTCATCTCGCCAATCTGCCCACTTCGCACTTTCATTTGTCGTCATGCCAGCCCAGATGAGGTAGATATGATATGCTAAGAGTGCGAAGGGTAAGGGCGAAGTAGTGATGGCAAGGAGACCGACACCAGCAACACTAATTCCACCAATGCTCATAGCAAAGACAAAAGCATTGCCCAATTCTGCCCAGTACTGTTTCTCGAACCAGCCGTGGTTTGAGTGACCGAGATGAAGGTGTGGTGACAGAATTGCCCAGGACAGATACGCGCCATAGAGTTCCACGATTCCAATACTCAGCAGCAAGAGCAGGAAATATCGGTAGTTATGCCTTCCAACACAGTTGTTTATCCATGCACAGTGGTGATCACATCTTGCGACACAGACACCACATAGCGAGCAGTGTTTACTTCTTGCGGGTTTTGTGAAGTTGCAGGTACGGCAGACGTGGTCGGGCCGGAAGAGGATGTGATCGTAGGGGTAGTGTCGCATTGCCGAAGCATGATTTACAGGATTAATGTAGTCGATCTTGCTCGTGACGCAGAGATAGGTGAAAATGTAGGGAGGCAGTAGCACCAGAGGGATTGGCAGGATCAAGTTCGTGTCGAGGTGAGGAAGGGTGGCACGAAGGAAAAGAGTCGCACTTCCTGTCAAGAGGAAGAGGAACAGGAGTAGAACGAGGGGGTTCTTTTGGTGGAAGAGGTAGTTGCTCAAGCGAGCTAGGTTTGTGTTCATGCGACCACCAGTGTAGCGTGCATCGAAGCGTCGAAAGCCATTGGGAATGTAAATGCACAGAAGCCTGTGACTGAAGCCGATGGGAGTTTTCCGTAGAGCTGGAAGTCGACCGAAGAGAGCTATGAAGGTGAAGAGGGAAATGACGACGACCAAGATGATGGTGTTGCGGAAGGCGATCATGATGCTAAATCGAAGCTGCCTCTCATCTTCACATCTGTTGCTGTTGACATGTGAAGAAAGCCAGAGTTTATTATTGACGGGGAAGCTGCTTGGAGGAAGGAACGACTGGCACGTCATTTGGCCGAAAGTGGAGAGCTTCGGCTTTGAACGCGTCCCGTCGCGTCTCTCACTCAACTCGGTCTAACACTCACTGCCCAACATGCCGCCGGCCACCGTGTATACCAACATGGCCAACTCAGCTGATGTTGAAGGTGGTGGTGTGTTCGCTAACCTCAAGTTCTTTGTTGTGCAGCGAGTGCCGTCACGATCACATTACATCTCGCTGGTCGAGATTAATGGCGGCAGAATCGTCAAACTCGAGGCTCAGGCCGACTACTTGATTGCCGACCACTTGCGACACGATGCGCCCGCTGGTTCTCTGAGCTACAAATTCATCGAAGAGACCGTCAAGCAAGGACAAATCCCCGAAGACGACTCTCCTTTCCTCGCCGGCCGCCGTAAATCCGCCATGCCCGTCACCACTGCTGTCGCTTCATCTTCCAAGAAATCAACGAGAACCCCCTTCACCGACGACGATGACAAGATGCTGTATAAATGGGTCCACAGGGCTCATGAGCAACGTCTCGCTACCCAAGGCAACACCCTCTATCAAGTACTCGCTGCCCACAACCCGAGACACACCTTCCATTCCTGGCGCGACCGTTATGTCAAAGTCCTGTCCACAAGACCTCCTCCTGGATGGGAAGCATATCCTGACGACAATTTACCCACCTTCGATACGCCAACCGCCGAGATCCCCTCCACTGCCCTCCCTCGTTCTACTGCTATCAACACATCTGCTCCCCGCTCAGCCTCGGCGACAAAATCTCCCTCCAAAGCCCGTTTATACAATCCCTTCACCCACGAAGATGATCAAGAGTTGGCAGCCTGGGTCACGAAAAAGGGTAAACTTGGAGCTTCACTCAATGGTAACGCCATATATAAGGAGTTGGAAGAAAGAAACCCACGTCATACATATCACTCTTGGAGAGACCGCTGGGTCAGGCACCTCTCGCTCAGAGATCCAGTAGACGAAGAGCAAGAAGAAGGTCTTGATGATGCTGCCCCTGTTGAGGATGATCACATCTCTACTCGTCAGGATCCCTCACCTGAACCACCAATCAGCAGGCCCCCAGTGAAGCGTCCAACTTTCAGAGTTCCACCAGGAGCATCAGCATCTGCAGAGAGTTTCAAGAACACCACCCCTCGAACACATGTCCCACGAACAACTGCGAGTACCAAAAAAGCAGTGAAAAGCACACCTGCAGCTGCTGCCCCACCTCCTTCCGCCGCTCGCGAACAGCTTGTTGCAGCAGCAGCTCCTCTACCAACTGCATCTACATCGCGCCCAGCTGTGACTCCAAAGAATCAGGCCAACACTCCAATGGCGAGAACTGGTAACTTGAGCTCGCCTGTCATGTCGCAACAACCACAACCACAACAGGCACTTGCACAAGCTTCTTGTCCACCAATACGTCACCGAGCAATACAAACAGACCTTGGTACTCAGTTTCATGACGACTCGACTTTCACAGAGAAAGATTTCAAAGACTTACTGAGTGTGGCTTTTGACATACAGAGTGTTCGTGTAGGGCGCTATCAGGAGTCTTGGATTACTTGGGCAAACCATAACAAGTCTCACACTGCTGTCGAATGGCGCTCTTTCTACGAAAAGCGTGTTTTGCCTGTTGCCTTGCAGAGAGAGGATGATCTTGAACATCTCAAAGAGCAAGGCGACATCGGATGGGTTGAATTTTGGGAGAATCAGGGTCAACCGATCACAACTTTGCCATACCTTGAGCAAAATACCACTTCCGAGACGCGACCAGCTCCACCAAAAGCAATTGGAGCCAAAGGAGAGTCATTACCTCACGCCTCAGAAACACAGTCGACGGAACAGGACCAAGAAATGGAAGATACAGTGAATCATGTCGTGGAAGTCGAGAGAAACGCTACACCACAGTCTGCCAAACGAAAACAGCAGATTTCTGTCAATCTCGCGGAAGAACAACCAACCCCAAAACTTCGACGTACAGCAACACCGCCGTCTGCACCAAGCAAGATCCTCACTCCATCTCACACTGTTCAGCAGCCCGAAGATGATGATATGGTCAGCATTTCCAGCAAAAGGACACCAACACCAAGCTATCATTCTGATGAAGAAGGAGAAATCTCTGAAGATCAGGCGGCCGAACAGTTACGACGTGAGATGGCGGAAAATAAGGACAGCCGTCATCAACTAACAAGAGCAAATCTTGCTCGCATCCAAGCAGAAAATGGGTTGCCAGACGAACATCGAGGTGTAGACATAGAGGAAGATGACAAAGACGATGATCAAGCCGATTTCGCTAAATACCTTGCAAGCATGTTACCACCAGGCATGGCAGACAAGTCAGTGGAAACTGTTGAAACGAATGAACGTCGAAATGAGCAAGACGAGGAGGACGAGGACGACGAGGATACCGTCATGAACAACTACCAACACGAAGGCGAGCACGAGATTGATCCAAACCTCGACGACCCATGTTACTATTCCTCAGCCGAGTTTCAAGCCAATAATCCAAATATCCGCCTCGATGCCCCCACCACTCAGCCTTGGGAAATCTCTTCAGCACCCTCCCAATCCCAGCCACAACCTCAAAGACTATCCACCCAAGCAATCTACGAAGCCGAGACCCAACAATTTGATATCGACGTCCCATTACCACCGCCAGAATTCGCAGAAGAAACACAATCCTATGCTGCAGCACAATCAGACTCGCAAATCCTCAGCACGGAAGAGTTCTGGCCTTGGATTGATGCCCAAACTGCTGCTGGTCACGCCGAAGAAGACGTAATCGCAGCCCTGCGCCAAACATCGTTTAATCCTAAACTAGCCTCTATCGTGCTAAAAGCAGAAGGCGAGGTGGATATTCCAGGCGTATGGACAGCAGAGGAAGACCGCATCGTGGAAGGCAGTGACGCAAACGCAATCAGAAGACTAGAAGCTAAGCATGGCAAAGGTAGCGTGAGCAATCGCTGGCAATTCCTAGACGATTGGAGAAAGGATGAGGAGATTGCGAAGAACGGCGGTGGTGAGGAGCTGTAGAACCCTTTGCCCAATCTATTTCTTGTCTTTACCGCCACCTAACGTTGAAGATGTGAAATGGTGTTCTTGTGGTCACGCAGGATGTTATTGTGAAAATGGTGTTGTCCAGAGGGAGACGCTTGAAATGTTTCTGTCCTTCTAGAGCTTCCTTCTCCTGCGAATAGAAATCGTGCATTTCGATTGCATACAAAATCAAGAATGTTATGCCTCTGGGATAGCCTCGAAGGAGTCTAGGACAGGCGGGCGTAGCAAAGCACGCTTCTTAAGGTCTATTTTGCCCTCCAATCTGATGTCTCCCACTCCTCGTGTCGACGAGTGTCGTGATATACTTTGTAGAAATGGCAGAATAACATGAAGAGAAAACAAGTAATTTCCCATGCAAAAAGGTAGATCAGGAAGGTATTCGTCAATGAGGTACGTTGGATTCTTGTGAGATGCGATTATATAATATCGAGGTGTATATATGTACAAGACAGTCTAGAACGTTTATTCATCAAGATGAGATCGAAAGTTATCAAGCTTTACTTCCAGCAGTGGGAGTTGGGGTTGGGGCAGGAGCAGCGGCACCTCGACCACCGCCTCTGTTCCTTCCTCCTCCTCTGGGTCTGGATGACTGCCCTTGCCCTTGCGGTGTAACCTGCCCAGCTGCAATGCCCTCCTTCTTCTTGTCATGTTGTTGGTAAGCATGGCCATTCTGCTTTCCACCACCCCTCCTATTTCCCTTTTTCTTGGCACCGCCAGCTTGATCAGGTGTTTTACCTTCAGCAATCAATCTCGCAAACTCCTCGTCTTCCTTCATTCTGGCGGCTTCCTTGTCCCACCACTCTTGGAACTCCTGCTCCGCTTGAATCTCCTGCAGACTTCTTGCCGCTGCTGCTTCTTTGATGATATCTTTCTCGTATTGCTGCTGTTCCAGGATCTCTTGCAAGGACAGCTGCAGAGCAGGTTCTGCGGCACGAGGGTTGTGTACAATGGATTGGATAGAAGGGAAGGATTGGGATGAGAGGTCTGGAGGTGGTGGAGGTGCAAGCGTCGATGCTGCCGTTTGGGTTGAAGGTTTGCGTTGTGACTGTGATTGAGACTGACGGGGCGTAGGTGATGGTCGAACAGGCAATGAGGGACCGGCTTGGGCCTGGATGCGCGGTGACGCTGGCACAGGTGACTTGGCTCCTGCCTGTGTTGAAGATGCGCGCTGTGGTCCTAACCTTGGAGATGGATGACCAGATGTGATGGGCGAACCAGGACCTAAGCTCTTAGGTGAAGCAGCAACAGCAGCGGCAGGCTTGGGTGTGGGCTTCGGGTTGGCAATTGTTTGCCGCATGGTCAATTGAGGGGTAGTGCTCGTACGAGCTGTGGGTTGAGGTCTGCTCGATGGACTGGGTGAAAGTGGCTTGTCACCAATAACATCCTTAAGAGAGGGTATCTTCTGACCAGAAACGACCTGCCATGGTGAGGCTGCTTTTGCTGCGATCTTCTCCTCAATCTCGGCAGCCGCTGATTGCTGGGCTTGTTGCATTCTCTTGCGCTCTTTCTGCGATATTTTCGCTGCTGATCTGGCTGCCGAAGCATCCTCAGATGCCTTTTGTCTGCTTGCCGCTATACCCAATGAAAGGTTAGATACGCGACTCGAAGATGCTTGTGCCATGATATCCTTCATCTCCAGCTTCGCGCCAGGTGAAGGAGTAGCCGCCCAAGGGACACTTGAAGAGCTTCCAGGAGTTGCAGGTGTCATGGCGGGGGTGAGACCACCTTGCTTGGGTGTGGCATCATTAGGTGTAATTGGTTTTCCTCTAGAGTCGAGCCAGGAATCTGTGGGAGTCCCGACCGCGGTGTCTCTACGTAATGTCCTCTCGAACTCGGTCTCGGCATTCCTTGAAGGAGCGCCACGAAGATCAAGTGGTGAGCTCTCTTCGAGGCTCGTGCCCAAAGACGGTACAGCGGCTCTCGTTCTAGGTGTAGAGTCAACGGCGGATGATTGGGCATCCTTAGACTTCCTTCGAGCCTTCTGTTTTCCGTATGCACCATCATCCAAGCTACCGCCTCTGAAAGAGTTTGGACCCCATCCATCGAGATCTTGGTGTTTGGCATGTAGCATGATCGAATCAAGCTTGACTTGGCGATCGCGATCAATGAGAGCGGCAAGCTCTGGGTGTCGCTCATGTAGAAGAGCCTCAGCACGACCACTCTTAGCGAAGGGCATAAGAGCAAGTTGATTGGCACGAACAATGTCGTCCAGCTCGAGGAGTAGATCCTCATCGAGCTCATCCAGCAGACCACCTTGAAGCATGGCCTCCAAACTCAAACACAGATACTCGAGACTGGCATCTTTAAATTCAGTGACAGAGCTGGGAGCGATGGCGTTGAGCAGACCACAAACGTTGCGAGTGGTGACGTGTTGGCCAACAACTCTTTGACAGACCTGAGAAAGACGGTCCAGCATAAGTTCGTTTGCAACAGCCATGACTTCCATGACAACATCGAGGAACTCATCAAGATCATTGCTCACGATGTCATCGAAGAGCTCTTCGCCAGTGTCCGCGTAGATGTGGCGGAGGACCATGCGGAAGATATTAGACTCGATATGCTGAAGGTCGACATCCACAGCATCGGAAGCATTCTGCAAGAGGCCACGTCTTGCTTCAAGCCAACGACCACCAGCACGTCCCATGAACATACCTTCAAAGAAGGGACATCTCTGACAGACCATAGGCCCATGAACCAGTACATCGCCATCGCTCAACTGAACTCGAATATCGCCATTAGCGAAGTAATCCTGATCTCTGGCGGCAATCTCAAGGTCCATAGGCATACAGCGCTCGGGTTCGATCATTTGCCTGACTGCTGGCTCCAATTTGAGAAGTTCAAGTTTGGCAGCAATCTTCATCAGCTCAGTACGAACTTGTCGGTATCGGAATGCCAAGGGAGATCCTCGAGTGTGATGCCAAAAGTCGACAATAGTATCGGTGTAGCAGTAAAGAAGGAAATCGACCAAAGTGAGTACATCAAGTCCTTGGAAGATCATGACAGGTCGACCAAGGGAATCACGCTCACAGATGAGAAGGTCAGGAACGGTAAAGTCGCCACCATCTCTGACAGCCTGGAAGCCTGCTCTGAGTATCCTGCTTCGTCCCGCGAGAACAAACTGGTGAGCAGGGAAGCGAAGTTCAGACACGTTGGATGCGATGATGGCATCAAACTCGCTGAAGTTGTCGTTTGACGCCTGGCGCAAATGCTCTTCAAGATCCTTTTCGATATCCTTCGACTGGAGTAAACCCTTGCGAAGAAGCTGTACTTCATCAGGCTTCTTACGACCCTGCCAGAAACGAGGTTGTGGCTCCTCACTCTCACTATCATGAACATCTTCATAAACGACGAGATCGTTGAAACAAAGAAGTGGGAACAGGTCTTTCCAGATAGTCTGTTCTTGAACCAGTGTTTGAGTCTTGGTAACATCGCAATCTCTTCGAACAGCAGCGTAGGCACCGTATGCAGAAGATCTAACTGCTGTAACGCGAGAAAGACCAGCAATACGAGAGAACTTGTAATCCTTTGGCTTGTACTGGACGGCTTCCAGAGACTTTCCGTCCTTGATTTTTGTTCTTCTTGATCGTTTCCAGACACTTCCTTCTTCGGTGGTCAGAATGATGGAGCCATCTGCATCTACACCAACATCACGAGCGGCCATGTTGTTCTTCTTCAGTGACCAAATCTCTTGTGGCGCAGATAATGCTCCTCTGATCTTTGTCGGGTTGGTTGTGGAGGCATTGGCCTGGTCTTGACGTTGACTGACAGATAAGGTATAGACCTCACCGCTGCTTGACATGGCACAAATGGTATCACCACCTGCCGTGATCTTGCAGATGTGGTTGACAGTATCATCATATCGAGTGACGCGGAAGCTGTCCTTCAAGAAACTGCTTGAGCCGTCAAGAGGGAATTGTATCTTCGCATAACCATAGTTCGCGAAGACCCACACATCGTGATTCTCCAGAAGACAGACAGTAGCACGGTCGATGGCAGCGACTGAGACAATTGGTGCAGCGAAGCGAGAAGCCGCAACCTTGCGAGGCGTGATTTGATACTCTAGAGAACGAGCATCAGAATCGACAATGCCAAGCTGACCCTCATTTTTGCCAAAAGTGTACAGGGATGTGGAAGTGTACGCAACTGAGTGGATGCGGGATGCGGCGACACCAATCACGATTTCACGCTTGAGGGGACCGAAGATCTGCGCTGGTACGCAGCTCACTGGATCTTCGTCCTTGAGGCCAGTCTTAGGTAGACTGTATCCGAGTTGACCGTAGCTGTTGCTACCCCATGAGAAGACCTCACCTCGGTCATCAACGGCCATGGTGTGGTTCTGACCAAGTGCGACGGTGGCAATCTTCTTGCGCGACAAAGCACCACCCTCAATGCAGACAAATCTGAAACGCGACTGTTCATCTCCAACACCTAGACGACCTCCAGGCCCGTGACCGCACATGTACAAATTTGACTCTGGGTCGGTAGTCAAGACTGCTGTTGAAAGCTTAGACATGAAGACGTCCTGGATGATCAAAGGGCGGTTTTTGACAGCCCAAGGCATTGACTCCACGGGTAACGAGCGTGGCAAAGCAGAGTGGCCTGTCTGCGCGATGACGGGGTCGAACGTGGCCCACGTCTTTTCATATTCTCGAACGTATTCGCGATAGAATCGCTGCAGCAAGTGATCAGGTCGTTTCAGAGTTATGCGCTCCGGGTATTGTCGATCATCTTCATCTCCGAAGCCTAGAGTGATATTCTTGTTGCTTCCGAAAGTGTAGACTTCGTCGCCGGAAATGTTTGTCGCAAATTCAATGACTCGTGTTCTAACCTCTTGATCATCATCGTCATTCATGATGACTTCCTCTTCACTGGCATCGGACCCAGCTCTGGGTCGTTTTTGTCCTTCAGGTCGTAAAGTGCGATCCTTGATTGTCGCAGCGTATAGATCCAAGGGACCAAGTCCTTCGCGATCCTTGATCTTGACCAGACCTCCTCCTATTCCTCTACCAAGAGCATCTGAGGTATCCCTCTCGAGAATTGCGCGAGCAATAGTGATGTTACCAAAGTAGAAGGCGCGATGTAGGGCGGTCCATGCATTCTCGGCGTCTTGTAGATAGAGGTCGATCAAAGGATGCTCAACAAGAGCTTGGGCGAATTCGAGAGCATTCTCGGATGTCGAGGATGCGGCATGGTGGAGTAGGGTCATGCCATTCGAATCGCGCCAGTTGATGTCTGCCTTGGTGAGGGGAGGGATGTTTCCTGCATGTGGTGAAAAGGTCGAAGGCTTGCGTGCCTTTGCGGTGAGTGTAGGCGAAGTACTCAAGGTACCAGGACTCGAGCTCACGGCGGCGGTGGACTGCATGGACTGGGCCCTGTTCTGGTGTGGACGGACATTGTACGAGGCCGTCTCGAGT
Source organism: Aureobasidium melanogenum CBS 110374 (assembly GCF_000721775.1). Lineage (NCBI taxonomy): Eukaryota > Fungi > Ascomycota > Dothideomycetes > Dothideales > Saccotheciaceae > Aureobasidium > Aureobasidium melanogenum. The sequence continues at coordinate 230,438 of NW_024470067.1, forward strand.
AAATGCCGAAAGCGATCGACATCATCCTGAAGGTAGTACTTCCACAGATGGCTGCTCATGTGCCGGGATTGAATGGTCTGGCTCTGCGACACCTCGCGATGATCACTGGGGATCAAGGCGTGTTTAAAGGTGTATGGGCAGTGCCGACTGGGGAGAAGTGGGGAAGGAGAGAACCGGTAGTCGGTTCAAGTCGATCAGGCAGAGTATGTGTCTGTTGCGATGGCGGCGAAGGCGAGTTTGTGTGGTGTAGGAAACGTTTCGAGCGAAGCTGTGCGAGTGGCGACTGCTGTTCAGAGCGGGATGCGCTGACGAGTCTGGTAGTCGCAAAAGGTTGTTCTTTCTGGTTATGACGGTTGTATAGCTGCGGGTTGCAAGCTCAGAGATTTGAAGTGGTAGGCGAAATGATGCGAGATGTATACAAGACAATGATGCTAGCGGGCATGGAGGGGTCACGAACAATGACGGACATGTGGGATGCGGCTCGGACCAATCGTCAATCGTTCCGCCGGCATGAGGACCCATTCGACCTCCTGACCACTCCCGACAAACAATAACACCACCACATGCCTCTCGTACTATCACCTGCTTCGACTACAGGAGCAACAAACTCTTCTCTAGCCCCTCATACCCCTCTCGTCTTTGTTGAGCATCCGAGGCCGTATACAAAGCCATATTGGCGTTCCTGAATGCGGCGAAGCTTCATTACCGAAGCCAGGGTGGTCGGGAAGATATAGATTTTTGGAACATCTCGAGTCAAGAAATTCGAATACACACAATTGCAATCTGAATGTGAGAAAGCCTGTGATGATTCCTTTCTGTGGAGGCCATGGTTTTCACAAAAGCATTGTGCATTTCTGCAGCTACACTCAGACTATCTGAAGCACATTCGGAAGTCAAGCTTCACAGGTTCTTCCACGGACATCGCATGGTACCAAACTCAGCATTTCAATTCTGGCTTTTCACCTTTCCAAAATGATAAATGGCTTGGCCGTACAACAACTGATGTCAACATAAAGACACATCTTTGAGCTCGATACAACCAAGTTAGGTCGTATTTGTGCTTAGTCAGCCACAATCAGCAACCGCGCTTTCCCCATACGCGACCATCGAGAATTCGAAACATCGACATAATATCATCAGAAGTGAATCAAATACGAACTTCAGTTACGTCTATTTACATCCACTACCAGGAAACTACAAAGTGGATTTCATCGACTTTCTCACTCCACCAATTACACTTCTTAAACCAGACAAACCAAAGCGCAATGCCAGATCCACTAACCACCCTCCCAAACATCCTCGCCAATCTCCCCTCCAACCTCCCCATCTCCATTGCCTACGTCAACCTCACTTTCCTGCTCACCCTCCTGTCTCTAACAATCCTGTACTTCCTAACCCTCTCCCCCCTCCCCACCACCCCCTCCCTAAGTCTCGATTACCTCCTCCACCTAACCCGTATCGTCTTTCCTCCTCTCGGCCACATCTACTCCCTCTGCATCGGCTACACCCTCTCCATCCTAGTCATAAACTCTGCTGTTCCTCTCGCTCCTATTGTTGTTGCCGTGTGGTATACATTGCTCTATGCTACTACTGCCTTGAACACACGCCTAGGCCACGGAAAAGCCAGAAAGGTTGTCTGGAGCGACCAGATTGCTGTTGTGACGGGAGGAGCAGGGGGATTGGGATGGTTGGTTGCGAGGCTTTTGCAACTCAAAGGTGCAGAAGTGGTGGTGTGGGATATCAAAGCTCATGAAGAGTGGAACGAAGACGATGACGATGAGGGAATCAAGTGGTATAAAGTTGATGTGGGCGATGCCGAGGAAGTGGATGCCGCTTACAAGAAAGTGCAGAATGATGTACGTAGTACGCTGTTTCCTTTTATCATTTCACGTCAATTCGATTTCCATGTCGGATTGAAAAGACAGAGCAATCACTTTATGACTTTCCGTTGATACTTGAGCGAAATACTGATATAAACCACCAACAGCTCGGAACCCCCACAATCCTCATCAACAACGCCGGCATCGTAAACGGAAAACCCCTCCTCTCCCTCTCTTCCGCCCAAATCTCTCGCTGCTTTTCCATAAACACGCTTTCCCATTTCCACGCCTGTCGCTCGTTTCTACCTGGCATGCTTGCTTCTCCTTCCGGCGGTACAATCGTCACTGTATCATCTGTGCTGGGACATCTAGGTGCTTCACATCTCACAGATTACACAGCTTCCAAAGCCGCACTTCTCGCTTTCCACACCTCTTTACGTGCTGAGATTAAGCAGATGGCTGGCAATAAAACCGACTACCCAGGTGCGGAAAACACAAAGACGATACTGGTCAAGCCTGGCCAGTTGAGCACGGCAATGTTTTCGACGCTCAAGTCTCCATCAGACTTTTTTGGCCCAGTGGTGCAAGCGAAAGATCTGGCAACAGAGATTGTGGAGATGGTTGAGGATGGTAGAGATGGTGTTTTGTGCATGCCGGTATATGCGTGGTTGATTGAGTGGTTGGGTGTGTTGCCTGTGTCGTTACAGAGGGCTGCTAGATGGATGAGTGGAGTCGATGGTGCGATGAAGACCTTTGGTTCCAAGCAAGAGTGATGGAAGGAAGAAAATGGCTTCAGTGGGTGTGACTCTGCTCTCCAGGGTACTTCCGAGCTCCATAGTCTCGTGTATGGCAGAATGCCTGGGAAACACTCCTTGATCCGACGAATCGTTCGATCCAGGTATGTCTCATGGTTTCCTTACTGTAAAGGTATGAGCCTCACTCAAAAACAGAGCTGAGAGTCCAGAGGGCGCCAAGAGCGAGCAGAGCCGCGCCACCAATGGCTTGTTTGCTCCATGTAGAGGCTTGATCCAAGAGTTTCGCAGTTCCGAAAGCGTGTTCCTCGGCTTGCGATGGAGAGACGGTTGCTTCAGCATAATCGACATCGGTAGTGATGTTGTTAAGATCCCGCATCATGTCCCTCGACTTGTCCATCAATGCTTTCAGAGCCTGGAGATCTGCCTTCCATTCTGCCAGAGAATCTTCTCCACTCTTTGAACCATCAACCTCGACACCTTGTACGTTGCCGAAGAAGTCGACGACTTTTCTGCTTCTTGCTTCTTGTTCTCCGCCGGTGAATAGATCGTAGCGGATACCTGCATCAGAGTGAACTTTGACAGGATCGTATGAGTCGAAGAGTTGTCCCAGAGTGACGTTGCTGCTTGTAGAACCAATCTGCTCTTCCAGAAACTCGAGGTTGTAGTAGGTCCAACGATCGATGACTGCAACACCGACATCTTGATCGGCGTGATGGGAGTACGAGGATTGGTGAAGAGCTGAAGAGCCAGTGGCGATGATGTTCGGCGTGTAGAACTGGCCGTACATGGTGTTTGCCTGGCAAGTGTCGATCATGAAGAGCAATTCGTTGTATCTGTGATTGACCTGTCAGCTGTGCTGGATATGGTTGTGACGTTTTCATCTCACCTCTTCTTCTCCCACATCTGCTCAAAAGCATCAGCCAAATCATGCGAACTGATTTCCTCGGCATCCTGGAACTTCAAAAATTCGTTTCCTCCATGTCCAGTCATATAAATCAAGATGTTACTCCTGTCGTCTGTCATCAATCTCTTACTCCTGGGCCAACTCTCTGGCCATCTGTCCGTCAACAGTCTGATGAAGTTTTCGACTGTGACTTCGTAGCCCCTGTAGTCGACCTCGATACCACTGCCCATGGCATCGTAGAGATCCAAGTCGCGGGACTTGTCGTTGAAAACGGAGCCAGGGAATGAGTTGCGAGGGTTGCATGCCATATCGTCAGGAAGCATAAGAATGATCTGCGAATCGGGAATGCCGAGGCGCTTTACGGTACGGTAAAGAGAAAGGGTGTTTGCCAGATGACGGTAATTGAACCAGAAACGAGACGTGGAAACGAGGACGGCCCAGTTGGATGTGTGTGTTGTCGCGCATGCGCAGATGGACAATGCGAGTAGCAGTAGGTATTTCATTGTTGACTTCATCTCGACGGCACTGCGACGCAAAAGGCGTCTATGGTCTTGTGAAAGGAGATGGACTTGGTGATGATGCAGCCCCTCGAATGTTTGGTGCACGAGCATCGAATCGGTCGAAACATGTGCCGAGGCCCCGTGCCAGGCGGTGAGGCTTCGAGCTCGACTTCACATCTCCACTCTCCATCTTCTACTTCCTGTAGCTATGAAAATGCATAATACTATGACAAAACAGGAAGATGTCCACTGAGATATGACATTTTATCCTCTCGATGGACATTCTCCTTCTCCAAGGGCATTTGTGTCTTATTATAATGTACAATTTAGCTTACCGGTGCAAGCAGAGTACGATGAAAGTCACGGACTCCGAAGCACCGGGAGGAAATACTGCACTTCTCAAGAATGTTGTCACATCAGAAACACAACCAATGATCTGCGAGACTATAGACCAACAACAAAGTCAGATTACAAAGCAATTATGGCAGGGCAACGGGGTAAGTGTCCGAGAACAGTATCACAAAGAAACCCCGTAAGCTTCCTCTTCTGTCCTCTTTTTCCATCTCATCTTTGGTCTTATTTCATCGCGGAAGACCGAATTTTTCACACAACACTTCCGAACCTCTAGCAATCATTGAAATTCTCCAATATGAGAAAGGCCAGGAAGCCAGCAAAGACAATGACCAGAAAATTGTAGCACAAGAAAGTAAAAGTCGTGGTACGGGTTTCAATTTCGAGATGGCCGAGAAGATCATACTATCGTCTGTTGAAAGCGAAGGTAGGCTCGACAGCGCCAAAGATCCCAAGAGGCCAAACTTCACATGGGCCAGCCTCACTCAAAGACCTATTCGAGTCACTCGCCATATGATAATCAATTCTTGGCCTTGAATGTCTACAAAAGCTGTGTTCTAATGGTTTCAATATCAACTGAACCTTCCTCACTCAAAGCATCTTCAAGAATAAAGCTTACATCGGCCTCGACCCTCGTCACCCACAAGCAATGGCCTTGGCTCGTACTTCTCGCCAGATGCACCTCGAGGTCAAGTCCCTATCAGCTGTATCCAAACACCCTCTACTCCATCTCATCATCGCTGTCCGCAAGAGTAACACGCTGCTTGCCTTCAACCTTGCGCCTCTTGACCGCAGGCGCAGGTGTAACAGAGCGAGAACGACTCACAGACGGCCCACCCATCTCATCATCGCTATCCGCCAAAGTTGTACGACGCGTACTGCGCTTTCTGACGCGTGGCAGTGGAGTGAGAGAGCGGGAACGATTCATAGATGCTTCACCCATCTCTTCATCACTATCTGCCAAGGTCGTGCCATGCTTGCTGTGCTTCTTGATAGGGGGCACGGGAGTATTAGAACGACTGCGACTGCCAGTTGCTTCAGCCATCTCGTCGTCGCTGTCAGCAAGAACTTTACGTGTGCGTCTGGTGACTGGCTCGGTAACCTTCTCCTTAGTGTCTTTGAAAGTGACAGTGCGCTTGCGGTTGACTCCACGGCGAGGGGGCAAGAATTCCTCAGACCCAGAGCTTGCTACGAACGAATCTTGGGAGTCCTCGGAAGAAGGGTTGTCGGGAGGGGAAGCCTCATAAGCAACTTTTCTGCTCTGACGTCTACTTGAGCGGCGAACTCCTCCACTTTGCGGCGCAACCGGCTGTTTCTGAGAACGACGTTGAGCCCTCTGATCACGAGCAGATTGCTGTTCTCTGCGCTTTATCTCAGCAGGTGGAACGGGTGTGTGGAAGGCATCCTCGCGAATACGGTACCAATCCTCTTCGGTGAATTTTTTCAAGGGTTGGTCACCTATGCAATGTCAGTCCCAGCTCAAGATATCCTTTTCTAAAAGGATCATCGCTTACCCGCAACGGGCCCACTAGGCTCTAACTCAGCTCTCTCCTCCAAAGCTTGAGTGGTAATCTCATACGGTCGCGCTTTCTTCAACACATCCAGAAGCGAGACTCGAGAATCTCCGAACTTTACCGCATGCTCCTTGCCCGTCATTGGAAGGGTGTTCTTGCTAGGTCGGCCAGATAGAAATGTTGGTGAATCCATGATGGCGAGATGGTGAATAGATGGACTAATTGGAAATCGTGTACTTGAGAGGGAGGCTAGAGTTATAGATGCAATACATCTTGATAGAGCATACAGCATTGGGTGTCGTCCAGAACAAAGACAATGGGCTGTCGACGCATCCGGTCATCATACTTTTTATCGTTATCCTGTACATCAATTCTTTGTCCTCAGGACCGACTAAGTCTAGATCTAGTTGCTTTGTCTTGCTCCACGAAGTGATTATATCCAAGGCGAAATCGTGTGGCCACTTGGTATGCAGGTATTGAGGTTCTGATCATCGCTAGACATGATGATCGAGCACAATAAAGTCAGAATTTCTATAACGAGTGTCAGGAAATGGGCAGCTCGGTAGACGTCGATCCTACAGCTTTGAACTAGTGATAAGTACAACCGCTGGAAATGGTGTTGATAATCCCGTCAGTCTTCCCGTCCAGGAAGAAAAGACTGTATGAAATCACCTCGAATCATCTGACTTGTGATACAAGCAGGGATAGTCAAAGCCCTAGACATATCTTCCCACCTTGATCAAGGCGCGTTGGATCGCCCAGGAAGGAACGACTTATGCCCCTACATGACTGTCGACTTCTGTATGACTGCCTCACAGAGACCTCCTGCCGAAAATCGTCCTCTCCAACGAGAATCAATGGTGGACTCCGTATGAGAACTGCAAGATCTGTGTGTGCAACTGTGCGTGTGGAAAAGAATCGAGGAACACTTCAAGCGAGTAACGAATCTTTGATCAGCTGCTGCCTCTACGAGTGCAGTTCATGCTGGTGATTCCAGGTTCATTGTCTTTTCATGTCTATGATACACCTATCAATACATTGTGAAGCACTTCGAATGGGTCAGAGCGGGGTAAAGAAGCAGGAACCATGAAGCGAAAGCCAACAGTCCACCAAACCACACAAACCATGATTTACTCTCATCTTTCGACTGATTATTCTGTCACCTTTACCTCCATACCGTAAGACGTCGTTCATCAACCTGAGCTTCCTCGCACTCGGTACGAGCGACATGACCAAGAGTGCAAGACCTTACCGCGTGTGAAAAATAAGGTTGCGGGGAAACTTGAAGATCACCTGGGGAAGGATTGAACAAGCTCCTGTGCCACCGACTCATCGTGTTCAGTGTATTCTTCTCATCTCAAACTAGCTTAGGCGGTATGTAAGGCATGGAAATCGCATGAGCTTGTGTGCCGACATGAATGCGAATCCATCGTACTCCCTCGCGTGCGGAACGAGGTATACCATCCTTGTGCTTGGCCTTCTGGAGATTATATTAAATGCTGACGCTGACGGTCATTTGAAATCCTGATACAAGCGTAGGATGCTGATCAGCCGAGAACATAAAGCCGCGTCTCTTCCCCAAGCTCACAATCCTTCATTTCACCGCAATCACGTACAATTAGATTTCTCGCATGATGTTCGCACTCACGCCAACCTATGATCAACCTCATATTCTAAACTTGATCCTGTTTCTTCTTGGTACCACTGGAGTATATCTAGTCTTCTCTTCAGTACTACAATACTGGCGTCTTCGACACATACCTGGGCCATTCCTTGCAGCATGGACGAACCTTTGGCTTATGACACGCATGAACAGCAAGGAGAAGTTCTACGATGTCAGAAAAAGACTTCATCAGAAGTACGGACCCGTTCAACGTTATGGACCCAACAGAGTCATGTTCAGCGACATTTCCGCCGTGCATTCTGTACTTCCAACATCAAACATCCTTCCCAAGGTCCGTAGACAGACTTGACTTTTTCAGTGTCAATGGATGTTAGAGGTTCTAACAGATTCCTATAGGCTAGCAACTATGATCCTCTCAAGGTGTTTGTCAATGGTAGCGAAGTTGCCTCCTTTATTGCCATCACCGACGACGACAAGGCGGCGCGGCTCAAGCGCTTTCTGCACCCAACTTTCAGTCCTAGCGGTGTTCTGCGATACGAATCTCATGTTGATCATACGGTGTCCGAACTGATAAGTCATCTACGCAACGTCGGACCAACCACTGATCTCGCTCCTTGGTTCGCGTGGTTTGCTTTCGACACAATCACTCGCATTGGCTTCAGCGAAGACCAAGGGTTCATGAGACAACAAGAAGATATCGGTGGCGCAGGTAAGGCAGCACAGCGGAGATTTGATCATTGGAACTTTTACTGGACCATTCCCTGGCTGGACGCACTGTTGTACAAGAACTGGTTCGTCAAGAATCGCAAGACAGCAGCGCCATCAGGCCTAGTAAAATTGGCCTTACGGGTCGTTCAGGATCGTAAGACGAAAGGAGGATTGGGCATTCATCACGATTTGCTAGATCTATACATGGAATCTGGCAGACAGGATCCGCAGCTCTACACACCATCTACTATACTTGGTCTTACTATGACAACTATCCATGCAGGAGCAGAGACTACTGCATACACTTCGGCTATATGCATGTATCTCATCCTCAGCAATAGACGTGTACACGACAAGCTCAGAGAAGAACTGCAATCCATCATGCCAGCGACCGAAACAGACTGGGAGCTCCCGGAAACGACTGCCTTGCGAAAGCTACCTTATCTGGACGCTTGCATCAAGGAATCCGCACGCCTCAAGCCATCGGCCAACATCATGGGCGAACGTGTTGTGAACAGCGACGACGCCGTGATTGCCGGAATGCCAATTCCTAGAGGCACAATTGTCGCCATAAACACGGCGGGCCTGAATACAGATACTAGCATCTGGGGCTCAGATGTCGAAGCATTCAGACCAGAACGCTGGCTCGAGGCCTCTGAAGAACAACGAGTCTTGATGCATCGTGCAAATCTCACTTTCTCGGCTGGTAAGCGCATATGTCTTGGAATGCACATTGCTTGGATGGAGATGAAGAAAGTCATACCAGCTCTGATCATGAATTTTGATGTAAGTCACTACATAACCTTTTGACTAAATCCCCTGCAGATGAGTACTTGATTGACGAGATCTAGATTGAACTGGTCCATCCCGAGGAGGATCTGAAGCAGACATCTGGTGTCTTTGGCGTTCCAGAAGAGATCAAAGTATACATTCGGTCACGTACGAAGACTTAAAAAACGGCCTTGATTCCAAAAAAGATACCTCACGGTCATCTGAGTGGAACAGGGCCTTGATGATTATGACTTGAGCTTTTGTAACAGATACTCCTTGTATTCCTTTTGTTTGGGGTATGCTCGTTACCTATTCATGTACGCCATGCCCATGCTTTTTCCATTCGTGCTCCATGATGCTTTCGTGATCAATACCTTGTTAATCGTGCTTCGCTTAATCATGCTTCAATTGCCCATGCCCATGCCCATGCCGCGTTCGTGTCTTCCATAGTCATTCTCCTCGTATTCATGCTTCAATAATCAATGCTGTGCTGCCATGCATACCCATCAATCCATCACAAAAGAAGAGAAACCCAAGAACAAAGAAAAATTGACAAAGCGAAAGTGGCCCAATGCGTCCGAGCCGAGTCCAAGAACGTTCTTTGTGCCGAGCAAAGGAAAGGAGATCAGGCCAATCAGTGGTTCTTGCGGCCATCGTGAATGTAGCCGTGCTCAGTAAGACGACGACGAATGCGCTGCTGACGGAAGCGGTTGGCGTCCTTGCGCTGCTGGTCGTCTGCCCAGTCAAAGTTGGCGTTGGCGACCTTGCGGGTGTTGTAAGGAATCCATTCCCATCTGGTGCGGTTTCTGTTGATAGGAAGCTGAACACCGAGGGGACGAGGAGTGTTCTTCTTGAAGTGCTCGTTGAGGGCGAGAGCGCCGTCAGGAATGTCAGGGTGGTTTGCAGGAGCCTTGAGAGGGAGGTTGGCGGGAGGGTGGACAAGGGTCGAAGTTGCCTTCTTGGTAGCTTGCTTGCGCTTCTTGACAGGAGCACCTTCTTCTTCGTCTTCGTCGTCATCATTATCATCCTCGTCTTCATCGATGGAAGTTTCGTTTGACTTGTTGATAGCTTTCCAGGAATTCTTGGGTGTAGGACGAACATCTTCGGGGGAGGAGTCATCGAAGTCTTCTTCATCAGCTAGATCCTTCGTGACCTTCTTCACAGCCTTCTTGGATCTCTTGGGGGTGGGAAGATCATCGTCAGGGAGAGGGAAGTCGTCATCTTCATCTTCAATGACGCGAGTCAACTTGCGCTTGGTACGACGCAATACAGGCGACTTCTCCTCGGCCTCTTCCTTCTTGACCTTCTGGGAACCAGCTGTGCTCTTGATGTTGGTCGAGAATGCCTCAGCCTCGTCGTCTGAGTCGTAAACAATCTTGCGCGCGCTGCGGCGCCTCAGGGTGCGTTGTTGAGTGACTTGTTTGTCAGGAGACTTGGTTGATTTTTCGGTGTTCTCCTCAGGGGAAGATGGGTTGTCGTTCTTTACTTCCTCAACATGAATCACCTTACGCTTTGAGCGAAGCAGCATTGATGACTCCTCAACGGTCTCTCCCTTCTTGCAGCTGGCCTTCGGCTTCTTGGGCGAGGCAGGGCGGTCATGACCAGTGAGATCAACAACAGTATCCTCGTTTTCTGAATCATGGGTGATCTTGCGCTTGCTGCGACGCAAGATAGTGGGTGTCTCCACGATCTTGATCGCATCCTTGTCGATGATATAAGTGCGAGACGAGCGAGGTTTGCAAGTAATTGGAATGACATTGCCCGTAGGCTTGGTAGAACGAGTCAACGGTTTGACGAATCTGCTGACTTCTGAGAGTGCCTTGGAGATGTTGTTGGCATTCTTGAGAGTTGGATCGTCGTTTTTGGGCGAGGTGGTCAAAGTACTGTAAGTGGCCGGCTGCTTGCCCTTCCCTCTAGTGGAGACACCGGGGACATCGGGAGTTTGAGTGCGCACAGGGGGGAGCACTCCTTCGCCAGTGACGTTGGTCTCAAATATGCCGTCCAGAGGCAGGATTTTGCTTGTGGTGGTGGGTGCATCCACTGGATTGAAAGGTTGCAGACCCTTCAAGCGCTCACTAGCCCCATACCCGATGTAGTCTTGAGTGTTGCCGGCAGATCTCAAGCTCATCAAAGTCAGTGCAGCTTCGTGATCAGCAGATGCGACAGGTCTGTCATTGAAGGTGATCTGGGTCCCGTGGGCAGAGATAGTGCTTTCCGAGTCAGTTTCTTCAGCTTCAGGGGCAGCCGTGTCGTTGTTTTGTGAGGAAGGCCCTGCTTCAGGGGCAGCAACGGCATTCGGTTTGGCAGCACGAACTCTTGCATCGTAGACCGGCAAGGCGTCTTCGTAGACAGATGCTTGTTGGGGATCTGTCTTCCAGAGTTCATCCAACGTGGTTCTCAGACGTTCAACAGCTTCGGGACCAGACATTTGCAGGTAGGTAGCGATTGCCTCGATGCGCCAGGGCTCCCACAATTGCGGCCATGCTGATAGATGTTAGCGATTTCCTTGAAGCCATTCAAGAGAGTATATATCAAGTGCACAAGGATGAAACATGATCAGGAAGATGGAGGTTTACTGACCTTTCTTCCTTCTCTGGACGGGGTCGATGGGACGTGGGGCGCGTGTTGCGCGAGGTGGGCCTGTGGTAGCAGTTTGACCGTTCTGGTTCTGGTTCTCAATGAGACGCTGTGAGCGACGAAGTTGAGTGGTGGTGGAAGTAGAAGTTGTAGTGGCCGTGGTGGTGACAAGGCCATTGTTTTGATCGGCTCCAGTCGGAGCGATAACTTGATCGTCCATATTGGGTGCAAATTTCACGTGCAATGGGTGTAGGAAGAAGGACAGAGACGGTTCAGATGCACGCTGTAGGGAGTGTGAGTGATTGCGTGAAAGTGTGATGGGCGAGGAGGAAGTCGATGGAGGTGCGTCAGGGGTAAAGTGTGCGCGAACACAAAATCACGTACCAAAAGCGCGTCTCCGATGGTTATACTCTTCTGATGTCTACAGGGATGATGAAGGCAGTTCTATGAGAGGTGTGATGGTTTGTGGTTGCGTTGCGATGAGAGTGGTTGATGGAAAGGAAACCGCGAAGCTGCGAACAACCATATACGAGCGAATCTGCAGCGACGAAATCACCGACATAGCGCCAAGACTCAATTTTCTCGCTCGCAGACATCATGCATGATACGACCAGGGGCATGTGGGCCACTTGGGAGAAAATCTTGTTGACTGCATGATGGACAGACCGGTCCTCTCTTACGCCTTGTCACCTACCTTAGACTGCCATCTCTACGGCCTCGTTCCTTGCTCTGCATCTTCTTCTATCATAGGCTCTCGACCCATAAGCCAGGTCGGTCAAGCTTTCTTTTGCTCCGAGAAGACTCGGCTCACCAGCTTCACCCTTGAACTTCTGGCTCTCGACTAGTGTTGCTAAACCAGAAAGTGCCATAGGCAAGACCCATGTTCTAGCTCTTGAAGAAGATCCGTGTCAACTTGTTGTTCACCATCAAGCCTTCTCTTTCTAATCATACTATTTGAAGTCTTGTGGAATCATGCACTTACTACTGTGTCCCGATTCCTTCTCGCACTCGCACCCCCATGTATGAGCGCAGAGCATCTCGGGCTTGAGAGCATCAAAGGAGTGCTCCATTGCTGTTACCAAGTTATCGTGCCGCGCCTAAGTATATGCATCGTTCGGTGGTCCTCTGACTTGCCCATACCTCTCTTTTACTCGTTGGCTAGTTGAATCAAAGGACCCAGGCTATATGAGCAAATCAGGTAGATAGAACATCTCAGGCCATGAATTTCGCGAGGTTTTTGAGACACTAGTAGTCCGGGCGACTATTGATATGAATTCGAGCTCTGCAAGGCATGTCGTCGAGCGAGGAAGAATCTCGGAAGAAGTTGTGGAGAAAGGGGAAACTCCAATCTGTGGCACATTCCTTGCTTTGTCCCATCAACAACTTGTCATGGCATCTTTGTTCTTTATACTTTTCTTCCGTATTCATCTGCATCTGTCCAGACACTGTTGCCATATCCTGATCCGGGCTTCCAAGAACCTTATCGCTTTGTCTCCGGTCGAAACAGCGACAATTATTTGCTTCACACGTTACACTTTCCTATCCGACGACTATGCAGAAAGATTGATGCATTGAAAACAACCGGACCTTAGCCGATGTAACGACGGCAAGGTTTTGGGTGCATTGAGCTATGTAAAGTATGCTTTTGAGAACACCAGCTGCGCTGCTGCGGCTGTGACTATTGTATCAATTTCCTTCTGAGAATCTTTTTGAAAGCGCTGAGTTGGCTCTCAGAGGCTGGCAAGAGTTGCGCAGCGAACGTTCCATGGACCCATTCTAGACCTCATTCTCCTTAACTGTTGTCCTATTCCTCTCTGGTGTCCATCTCCCCACCGCCCTGTTCCGCCTGAGCTTCGTCGTCCTCAGTTTCCTCGTCGTCATCAACCTCAGCAACAGCGGCACTCTTCTTGCGGCGATCGAGTCTGATGCCCAAACCTCTGAAGGTGGCCTGGCTAACACGGGAGCGCCAGCGATTTGCAAGCTTGATGTCTTTCTTGTCGGTCCAGTTGAATGCGCTCGAACCTCCTCTGCGCTTGTAAACTTCCCATTTGAAAGTAGTCATGCTGCGGTTGGTTGGCAGCTTGATACCGAGTGGGGCGGGCTGGCCAAGTCTGAAGGGTTGGTCCGGTTCCAAGGCACCAGGAGGGAATGCTTGAGCAGCGGCTGCAGAAACAGGCGTGGCAGAGGGCATGGCAGGCTGAGGAAGTATAGGCTGAGCAGGCCGATCAGGAGCAAGTAGACGACGAGCATTGTTGCCTGGCGAGCCGCTGGTGGTAGCATGGTTGCCGATGGTGAAAACACTCATCATACTCGACTGCGATCTTGCATAAGAGGGAGGGGGACGCGAAAAGGGTATGCGGGCTGCAGCTGGAGGGCCTTGAGGAGGTGAAGGCTGGGTGAGGACAGGAGGAGGGAGTCCAGCTGAGCTCTCGTAGTCAACAAAGGATCCGATGAGTTCCTGCACGATCTCCTCTTGACGGCTGTGAACGGGTCCTGGCAACCAGTCCACATTCTCCTGCTCCAGGTGTGCTTCCCAGAAGTGAGCCACAAGTTGGTAGTGGCGCGCAAATGTGTTTTGACATCTGCGGCATTTGAGAAAGACTCGTGCCGTGGCTGAAGATGGTTAGCGCCTCGAAGATCCTTTATGTACAGGATGGTGAGGGACGTCAACTTACTTGGAGGCTCCTCGACGGCAGGCGAAGCAGTTCCGAAATCGAAAGTTAGAACATCGTTCTCGTCTACGGTGTGGCCTTCTTCGTCTGTTTCTTCTTGCTCGTCAGGGAGCTCGTGGGTGCTGGTAGAGTCTTGTATGGCTGCAGCGACATCTTCGTGTCCAGAGCCAGTCTGAGAGTTGGCCATGCTGAGCTCGGCATGTGTGGCGGTGTCTTCAAGCCCGGCATTAGTATATGGCTGATCTCGTGCAAAGGTAGTTCGGGTCTGCAATAAAGACTCACCAGGCTCAATCTTGACTCTATTCTTGTCCATTCCCGACTCGATGAGATAAGTGAGGTGGTCAATGTCCCGGCTACTAAGACCTTCGAACCACAAAGGTTTTGCGCGTGGAGGTGTAGCAAGCTGGATTGGCTTTCTTTTGGTGCGTGCCATGTTGGAGGGACTGCTAGAAGAATATTAGTGTGGAACAGTTCTGGTGTCATAGAGATACTACGTGCGGTGGTGCAAGTTGCAAAGTTGTGATGATAGTGGCTACGTTCAAGAAGAGCAAGATATGTGTTTCAAGTGTCCAGGTTGTCGACGAGAAGCTCGTCGAATCTTAGTCCGCTCAGTTTCTCGACAAAACCCGGCAAATGTTTCACGTCGACGTCGATAAGAAAACGATGATAACAACGACGACAATATTTTCCGGTACAGATTCATTTCTTTCTAGTCAATGATGATCTCTATCGTGATAGGACTTCTTTCTAAAGTACAACTTTATACCCTAGCATCCTGTAAAGACTTTTTATTCCAAATTCCTATGTGTTCAACTAAAAGGTTTTCAGAAGGCAGGGGTCTGGAACTTTTAGTATATATATTGAATGAAAAGTCTCCCTTGCATACAAAAGCTAACCAGCATGCCTTGCTTGATTACCTTTTCCACGTACAGGGATTTCTCTTCATTCGAGCTTTACTATCGAAACATGCTATTGTTGCGGTAAGGTGCACAAAATATTTCTCAAAACATTTGTATCTATCACTCAAGGGAAAGCTATTGACAAGGCATGGGATCCCGGCTGATCGCGATCTTCGGTCATGTCTACCTATTGATACGTGAGAGTAAGATCCAGAGAGTATCACAATATTTGTTCTTGTCATTCCAAATGGTCTCATGTTTCAACTGTAGACTCCAGTTCGACCATGTCACTCAGGATCCGGAAAGATAAATTTACTCGGCAAGGATGTGGATCAGAAGACATCTGCTTGCCCAGGCATGGTTCTCGCCCATCACGGTACCATCACCTCTGGAGCATTGATCCATGATAAGACCTGCACCACGCGCAGCCTCCTGGCTATCAAAAAGTCAGCGACCAGAATCACACAAAGCTGCTGTGTTGAAAACATACCAGGTTGCTGTTGCTGTCAATCCCTCTGAAGGAGCACAAACATTCTGGCCGTGGATGATAGTGTCTCCACACTTCTTGAAAAGCGTGCCGGAGACAGAAGCCGTACAATCCTGGCTTCCGAGTGCTGCAAGTTCGGTGATGCATCTTGCTGCATCTGCAGACTGTGGTGATCTGTGTCAGCAACCCTCTGAAGCCCGTGATTGGCATGATACTTCATACCGATCCTCTTTTCCAGCCTTTGGGACCATCGTCTCTGCAGCTAACAGCACGCTTCTCCAAGAAGTTGGTGGAGACCTCTGATTGAGGCTCGATCGGAGCGGGTGCAGCTGCGGCGAAAGAGGTGACTGCTAGGAGAGTCATGAGAGAAGCTGTGATGTTGACCATGATGCCGGTTGTTAATGGCTGGTATACTTCAATTCAAGTAATGGTAAGTTGCGAAAGTGAGGAGATATAATCGAGGTAGGTCTTCGAGAAAAGGCCCTTATTATATATCCTCTTGAGAGAAACGTGAGTCCGTCGTCAATCCATGCACTCGGCCTCTGAGTGAACTGCCAAGCTGGAGCGGATGTTGTACGCATATTTGCTTACGAGCACTGCAACACTGGCGGCTCTTGCACGATTCCTTCTGTATTCCTTCAACCCAACAAATACGCACCAAGGATCAGCTATAAGAAGGCCAGTCTATTTTTATCCGAGGAATGTGGAGTAATACTGTAACAGACCCTTGCTGACCTGGCTCGCCAAGCATTTCAATCTATTCATCTTGGTAGTGTACAATCCTTCTTCTTCCTCTTTCTCAAGTTCGATTCATCGCATCGTCACAGAGATACAGGATAGACATAACAGTCGCTGAGTATGGCTGTTGATAGGCGACCTTGCAGCTTGCTCGCGATTGTTTTGAGACACTGAGGCACAATCTGGAAGGCGCATACACGCCTCGCCAGGCGCAGCTTACTGATTGACATTCATGCATTAAGCAGTTGAACAACCAACATGAAGCTTAGACTCTGTTGGCCCTGCGCATAGCTTGGCTCGCTCCTTCTGGTGAGTAGCCAAGATACAGATCGGTCTGAACGAGCTATCATAACCACACTGATCAGACCGCATGCGGAGTGCCAATCAAGACTCACCGGTCGCTGTCTGAATGACAGAGATTGGCACAAATCATCCTCAACGTGAAGACGACGTTCAGGACAAGCTCCTCCCCCGTCTTGAGCATCTCTCGTATACCTACGGCCGACACGGTGTGCAAGACTCGCAACTTTCTGCCGATTGCCTTGACCCAGTAAACAGTGAAGACACTCACTGAGTTCTTGGTAGATCGAAGGCTAAGCTACAATTGTACAATCATCCTCTAGCGAGTGCAGACAAATGCGAGAACTTTAAGCTTCGTCAAACACGTGCAATTCTATCTCATCGAACCGCACACTAAAGCTATCATGCGTTCCTATGTATTATCACCATTGAGGTAGTTCTCATTGGTGGTTTCTAAATTCTGACAAACCCACAACGACCGACAGAATTTTGCATGTAGTGGCCTGTATCCGAACGACAAACCAGATCTCTCAAGGCTATTGCGAACTCTTATTCCTCAAGCTGCCACGAACCCCGATCAAGCCTTTCGAGTTCAGAATCTCCACACGATAATAAACCACATGAAACTCGCTATCCTTCTCACCAGCCTTGCAGCTCTCACTGTTGCTGTGCCGGCATCGACTGCTCGGGACGTCTCTGAGCTTGTCGGCACAATTACGCCTACTTCAACTACACCAACCACATCAGTAACTTCTACTCGCACGAAGCCATCCATTCAGCCTTACTTCCCGGAAGAGTCTGCCAGCTGCAAAGAAAACATCTGTTGCGGTAAAGATGGCAGATGTTGGAGAGTCAGTCCCACAGATTCGCCCGAAAAGCCTCCTGGTGCTTGAGTGATGCGTGGTTTGGAGTAAGAGGTCTTTGAAATGGAGTTCGAGTCATCGTTTTCTTATGAACCGGGAGCAAGGCGGGTTGAGAATATGAAGATGGAAGAAGACCAATCAATTGTCGCTTCTCAGTGGAAACTTTGTCAGTAGCATTGTGCGTTGGTGCAGCGGCTCGTGTTTTATGCTCGAGGGAGCATCGTCTTGCTGAGCAAACTTGCTGGCGTTGTGCTACATTTCTCCTCGCAGTATCATCGAATTTCAGCGAATTTAGGAAGCTACAATGAGAACACTTCTGGGGCACGATATAATTTGTAGACGAAACCATGACCTCGATTGTTTGTATTACAAATATCCTTATCCTTCAATTTTGATTCCCGCACTTTCCCCGTACCGAGTCAAAAGCTCGAGTACTATTGTGAATGCCACGCACAATTCCTGTCAATAACATCTCCAACGTTTCAAGGGGGAGGAACGCAGTTGTCACACCAACCACATCTCTGATAGTATTGGCTTTCATTCCGCTCTGGAGTATCACACTCATTCTTCCTGTGGCGAAAGACGAGAGTGCAGCACTTTCCAGAAGCTGGGTTGGTGACGTTTGATAGGATTTGTTTTGGAGAGCTCGAAGAACATTTCTGCAGTGGTGACGTTGATAAATTCTCCAGTGGTCTCGTTGAAAGGAGCGTTGAATGCTGATGCCGGTGGTTTTCCGCCACAGATTGGCTCCCACCAGAAGTCACACCACCATTCCCAGTTGATGCCGTCGCGCTTGACGTGTTCGCTGTTGATGACGGCGGTGGTGGTAAGGTTGGTGGACAGAGGATTGCCGACGGTGATGTCGGTGTTGGTGGTGTTGATGGGAGCGGCAGTTGCCAGCTGCATACCCATACCCAGGCAGAAGGTCAAGAAGGTAGAGATCTTCATCTTGAATGTTGGTAGATGTGGTTTGTGTGTTGTAGTAAAGCTTGGATGAGAGTTGAGGAAACTGTAAGTTGGTGAAGAAGAGATAGAAGAAAGGAGATCGGAGTGTGTATTTATATTACCTCGAGCGAGGCGTGCTGAGTCACATCAATGAGGGCTCGTCCAGAAACAGAGCCAAATTTGCTTATACAAGTCGTGGCAATGATCAAGGCCAGACACATGGCTATGGCTTTGCGACGCCTGCGATGAAAGTTGAGCAAGATAGCGACATTTGTAAAAATCTCAACCGCCAAGGTCGCTGTCCCTCCCATATCGAGTCGTACAACTGAAAGTCGCAAATCACATTATTTGCAAGACCAGACCATCTTTCAATGCCTTTATCTGTTCATCAGTCAAAGGATCTTCGTTATCGAAAGCGTGCTTCTTTCTCTCTTGTCGAGTCCATTTTGTGATCTTGAATTGCTCTCCACCGATCTTGCCGCCAGCTCCGTATGATTTAGTGTATTTAGAGAACTTGAGACTTGTTAGCGGATAGGCCACAGGATATAAGCAAGATTACTACCAACCTTTGTTTTCCAGCCAAACCGGTCTGCCTTCTTAGGTGGCAATTTTACTTTACCCTCGATTTGCGATAACCATTCATCGACTTTGTCATCGATATGTGTGACACCCTTGATGGGAATGCCAGCTTCTTTTGCAAGAGCAAGAAGGTAGCGGAACCAAAGCAAGCTGAATCCGGCATAATCGCCGAGGCTAGAGTCACCACCACCCTTGACACCGTCGAAAGGATCGTCAGTATCTCCGCCAAGATCATCAGCTACTCTAGCCCAAAGCGACATGACCAGCGAGAGGTCTTTGTACTTGGAATCGGGCTTCAGTTCGCCCTCTTGATCAATGCGATTCAGTCCGGCCAAGAGCATGAAGCCGAGCAGACCGTATGTCAACCATGAGCGTTCGCCATCGTCAATCATATGCCATGGAACATTGGGCTCGTCTAGAAGCCAGATTGGCATTGATTCGAGGATAGTCCAAAGCTCTTCAGTCTTTCCATTCTTGCTGTTCAGAATTTTGTTGAACTCGGCCATGTTGTTCTCGACAACTTCTTGGTAGCCATAACCAGCAAAGTCATTGTAGACGTACATGCCGAAGCAGTCAGGGTCGCGATGTGGGACCTCGATGGTCTCAACATCAATCTTCCTTGTAAAGGCTTTTCGCATCATAGCCCAGCCGTCAGTACGGCTCTTGTCGAAGCAAGGACATTTTTTCTCATTATGTTCTTTGGCCCAGGCTCTGCCCGCTTCTCCATCTCCTTCGTCATAATCTTCATCGTCCTGGCGCTTTTTGTTGTAGCGGTCCTTGAACTCGAAACGAGGGAGGCAGTTCGTGATGTAGGCGTGAGGATCTTGCTTGAGCTTTTCTTCCGTCATCTCGTGATCGTCACTGCCAGAGTCGGTAGAGTCATTGTTGGGTGCTTGCGAGGTAGATTGGGTCTCTTGAACATCTGGTTCTTGTTGAGCTGATTCGTCCGAGGCCGCGCCAGCAGTAGCTGAGGCATTGGTCTTTGTGCTCTTAGCTTGAGATGCCGAAGCCTCAGCATCGGCAGCTCTCTTCCTTGGTCCTTTGGGTGGCATGCTTGACGGCAAGATTATGACTTATCTCAAGAAGAATGGTATCAATTGAGCTACGAAAGAAAGCTGAAGTCTGAGCTGTAGAGTCCGGCAGATTGTGCCGTGTTCTTGTATGTGCACACGCGTAGATTAAGTCGCTGACGTAGTCAGCTCTTGGGCAAGGAGCATCCTGGTACTCTGTCCGTTATGCGCAAACTTTGCCATTATGCGATGGTTTCAACTCGGAGATACAGATATGCTTCATCTGATGATAATCATTGATCAAAATCTTTATCATCCCCAGACAGCCAAGGTGATGACAAAATGACGGTTGCTATGGGAGGTACTGCAGCTCCAAACCGTTGATTGATGGCTGTAGCTTCCCCCAGATCTTTTTTCGCGGCGCGTCTCACCAAAAAGAATCGATCTAGCCGCCGCATTTTCCATCCTCGTCGTTGTGCTTGCTGTGTGATAGTCGAGTCTGGACAATGATTGGAAGGCTCGGTTACATGCACAACCTATATACCACCTCGTACTCGTTTCAGCCTCGAAAAGACGTAGACATGAATTCGTTTCGGGTTGCTCCTTTGATGTCATGGTCATCCGCGGGAGTGCGACATTGATTCGTCTGGGGTAGGTGCCAGCCACCAGCACCCGTTGCTGCTGTTCGTATCAGCATTTCCTCCTTCTCTTTTCTTTTCTCTCCCTGTAAACAATCCACTTCTCCATTCCACACTCTCCACACTCTCATACATCACACAATGCCTCCGAAAAAAGGCAAAGCTGCGCCCAAGGGCAAGGCCAAGAAAGAACCTCAAGCTGAACCTGCTACCAATGGTGTCGCTGAGACCACTGAGGAGACGGCAGCCCCTGCTGAGGAGGCACCTGCTGCTGAAGAGCCTAAGACAGAGGAATCTGTCGCTGAAGAGACCAAAACCGAGCAACCTACCACTGAAGCTGCAACCACGACTGAGGAACCCAAGGCTGAGGAGCCCGCTGCTGATGCAGCATCCGAGGCGCAACCTGCAGTTGATGCTGAGCCCACTACTGCACCCGAAGAGAGCGATTCCAAGAAGCGCAATGCTGAGACAGCTGCCCCCGAGACCAAGGTGGACGGGAAGAAGCCGCCTAAGAAGCGCAAGGTTGATATTCCCCCACCCCGAGAAGGCGAGCGCAGATCTGGTCGCGGCGCCCAGAAGGCTGCACCAACCACCGAGCAACTCCTGAACTACCTGCTTTCTCCCGCCTCTACCGAGCTTTGCCGCCCCGACGACGAATCTTCTGTGGTTGAGTCTCAAGGTGCAGACTTCAAGACCTACTCCTCGTCTGCCCTGTCTGCTTTCGAAGAGCTGATCTGCGCCGTCGTTTTGAGCCGTCCCATCAGCCACAAGCTCGGTCTTCGCGCCATTCGTACAATCCTGAACGCCCCTTACTCCTTCACGACTCCCTCGGCCATCATCTCTGCTGGCAAGGAAAAGAGACACCAAGCTCTGGACGACGCAAAGACCCAGCACAAAGACAAGACCGCTGAACAAATTGGTCTCGTCGCCGATGTAGTCGCGCACAAGTTCAGCAAGAACGACACCGATACGAGCCTTGACAAACTGCGCGAACAGGCTTCCAAGGACTGGGATATGGAGCGCGATCTGCTGCAAGAGAACATCAAAGGTCTCGGAAAGACTGGCTTGGATATCTTCTTCCGTCGTGTACAATGGTTGTGGCCAGAAGCTTATCCATTTGTGGACGAGAAATCATCGCGTGGCATTGAAAAGTTGGGTCTTCCTAAGCATCCCGATGAGTTGGCCAAGGTGCTCGATAGGTACTGGGCTAAGCTCGACACAAGTAATCTGGAGAAGGGCGACAAAGAGATGCAAAAGAGAAGAGCGTTTGTTGTGATTTGCGAGAGAGCTACTAGTGCTGATCTGGAAGGCAAGTCCGATGCTATCCTTGAAGCTGCCGCTTCCTAGACGGGGCTCAAGACGAAGAGATGGCGAGATGCTAAGACGTCGAGAAGATGAGATCCTGAGATGACGCGATGCTGAACATACATATCCCTATATAGTAAGCGACCGTTGCGTCCGGATTGACTCATCCGCTGCAACGCAGATATAAAGATTCATGACCTTTGTTTCCATCATTCCGCTCGTCGTCAGTCAATTTTGCAATCAGTATCGTCAGAGAAGCCCTTCAAGGCATGCATCATAGACTCGGTGCTACAGTATAACATGAAACTGATGATGACACCTACAGACAACAGGAAAAGATATTCACGCGAGAAACGATCAAGTCGTTGATGTGAAGCCGCATAAGCAGTATCAGAGACATGTATCGAAACGAACCAAATACTGTTCAGCCCTATCTTCTGCCGTTTAGATTTCATGCTATGAGCACATGGATACGGAGATCTGGACACGGCTTCTGTTTCTCTGACGTCGTTTTGTTCTTTCAGGTCCCTGTGGCTCTTATCTGGTATGATGTCCGAGACAAAATCTCTATAGTGAGACCAAGGAACGTGAAGGACAAGCATACTATAGTTGTGATAACAGAATACGCGGATACAAGTTTTCAGCATATTTAGTCCCGGGAATAATGCCACAATAGCGATCAAGTCAGCAATAGAAGCTGGAGGCCGAGTTATTGTCAATCCAAGCACCAATCCATGCTAGAAGAACTGAGCAAAATAGAAAGCAACAGCATATGGTTTTCCATCTCGGATCCGTGGATTGGTATCTGTGCATCAAGGGAGATACAACAGGAAGGGACATAAAATAGGGTTCTGAGTCCGGAGCATCTCGGCCGTTGAACTTTCGATAATATGGTACAATGGTACTTGTAGATTTGACAGGTAGATGACGACGCGCCAACAGCTGAGCTGCATACCAACTCATCAAACGGCACTTTGTCTCAATATTGCAGTACGCGGAGGTTCCTGTATAATGTATTCGTCTATGTTCCAGTTGATTTTTGAAACGCACGCGAGATCTGAGCAACTTCTGCAACATTCCTGGATTGTGTTGCTCGGCTCTCAACACCACGCTCAATATATGTGAATGAACTTCGAGGAGTTGGTATAGAGGAATGGCTCGGTAATGGTTGTATATCGCATCCTTCTCAACTGCCCAAACGTCATGAGGCGCAACCCCACATCGACGGCTCCCCCATGGGGGCGGACGATCTGGGGTATCACTTCTTTTGTTTTGTTCAAGCGGTCCAAAGGAAGCAATAGTGTGTCTTGAAAAAATGAACAAGATGAGAAGCCGTTCTAGCTGGCGTTGTGAGGACAGAGATCAGTATAGGGCAAAAACGTTTTGAGGTGCGGAAAAAAGTGCAGACAGGAAACGGTGGAAAGAGATACATTGTCAGCTGTCAGAACGATCGTCCATACTTTTATCCCAAACCGTCCAGGATATATGTCTCATGAGCGCGGCTAGGCGGGAGTAAGCGGCTCTATATATGCTTGAGCAGGTGAGTTATAGGCGGGGTAAGTAATACTCAGAAACGGATACCTGTGATTCGGTAGCGATGATATCGACAAGAATCGAGCCAATGCAGACCCTCGAAGCGAAGAAGGATCTCATGTTGGTTTCGGACTGACGACCTTGGTGACATAGAGGGCGCACGTAAGCTTCCCATATGTTAAACCTCCAGCTGTTTGCTGTTCAGGCAGTCAAGCCCATTTCTCCTCCAAACCTGTTTTTTGCCTACTCTTATACACGACTTACAACTCTTTTTGGAAGTTTGCTATACATAGTTGGCAAGCTTATACTTACAGCAATATGAGCAACGGCCATCCAGACGAGCAGAGTTCAGGACAATGGACCAATGCTCAGACGTCGAGGCCGTACGAAGAATGGTCTCAAGCTTCTACGAGGCACGACAGACAGCTCTCGGGAATGACTCAACTTCCAGATGCCGTGTACAGCCAGTCTCATGACACAGATGACGATCGCATGAAGCTGAAGAAATGGTCGACAAGACCAGGTGACCATGTTGAGCATATCGGTGCACATGGAGATGCAGGTGGTGCACCCTTGGACATCCACACAACATCGTCGTCTCAGGGTTTGCAATTTACCCGATCAAAGTTGTTGGGTCTCAATCCGCATGCACCAATCGCAGAGGAACATGACGCGACGAACTACTCCAGCTTATGGTGGACCAAAGTACGATTAGCATTACGAGAGCCTCTCGCAGAGTTCTTCGGTACTATGATCCTCGTTCTGTTTGGCGATGGCTCAGTAGCTCAGGTGCTCCTGGGTGCCAACGACAGAACAGCTCCCGGTGGAGATGGTTATGGAGGTTACCAATCCATTTCCTGGGGATGGGCGTGAGTATTTGCTGGAACTCCTTGTCTGAAGCAGTCGTTGACGATGATATCAGGATTGGCGTCATGCTCGGAGTTTATGTTGCTGGTGACTCGGGAGCGTATCTGAACCCAGCGATTACCTTTACCAACTGTCTGCTCCGCAAGCTTCCATGGCGAAGATTTCCTATCTACTTCCTGGCCCAGTTCCTCGGAGGTCTAGTCGCTGCTGGCATCATATACGCTAATTATGTCAACGACATCAACGCGTTCGAGGGTCATGGAATCAGAACGGTGCCTCCAAGCCCGACGGCAACAGCAGGTATTTTCTGCACATACCCAAAGTCATACATGACAAAGGCGAGCATGTTCTTTTCCGAATTCATCGCCAGCACCATCCTGATGTTTGTCATCTTTGCTCTCAAAGACGATACGAATAACGGAGTGTCATCAGGTGGCGGCAACTGGTTCCCTCTGGGTTTGTTCTTTTTGGTCTTCGGAATAGGTGCATGCTTCGGTGTTGAGACGGGATATGCTAGTAAGTACAAATATGCGTCCTGCAAGAAACATGCTAACGTTTGCAGTCAACCTGGCTCGTGATTTTGGACCGCGTTTGATGAGCTACGCTCTTGGCTACGGGCATGAGGTGTGGAGTGCTGGAGGATATTATTTCTGGATTCCAATGGTGGCGCCCTTCTGTGGATGTGCATTTGGCGGTATACTGTACGATGCATTTGTCTATACCGGACCCAGTCCTCTCAACACGGAGTGGCTGGGCTTGAAGGACGTTTTGCATCCTGGCCGTGCAATCCAAGAGAGGATTCGAGTGCAAAAGCAGGAGGGAATTGTTTAGATGTCGATGATTGGGAAATGGAGATGGCAGGGCACGACAGTATGTATTGACATAATCATGGTAGTATAATGGAGGGAATGGCATCATACCAAATAATTGTCACATTCATGTTGAGAAAAAAGAAAAGACAATGAATAATAGATGGGTGAAGTTGACGCGCGCGCCAAGGGTCGTGTGGTCATCAAAAACGCGCCAAAGTTTGGGCAGGCGCGACGCGTGCTCTCGTCTCGTCTCGAAGCCGATCCGCGTGCCTCGAAACTCCCTGCACCTGCGTCGAACAACGAGACACCCACGACCAACAAGACGCCATTCTTTCACCTTGTATAGCACTGTACAGCTGTGCTCGAGTATCACATCCAACAAGACGCTCTGAGAGACAGAGTATGAGACATCACGACATTCCTACAAAACGCGTCACGACCACGACTTAGATTGGACCACGACTCTTGCAAGCAACCGCCATTGACCTTCACGCATGACTTGACAAAGACAAGTCCTTCGCCATGTATCTCCCGAGGACGCTTCTCTCGCATCTCTACACCCATCTGGTCCGCAACACCCATCCACTTTCACCACCAGTCTTGATCCTCGTATCCCTCGACCCCGATGCCCTCTGCGCGTGTCGAATCTTCACAGCACTACTCAAACGCGACTATATCCCTCACAAAGTTCAACCGGTAGCTGGCTACAGCGAATTGGCTGCTGCTGGCAAGGATCTGGTGCTACCTTTGACGCGTCAACATGGCGGCCAAGGTGGTATTGTCGTCTGTTTAGGTGTTGGTGGCATGGTTGACCTGGAAGAGATGCTTGGTTTGGATGGAGGCGAAGACCCGGAAACACAGATGAATATGTACGACCATGGTGTTGAGGTCTGGGTCGTCGATGCAAGAAGGCCCTGGAACTTGCAAAACGTCTTTGGAACTGGTGCCATGGCTCCACCAGAGGACGAGGATACTGCAATCACCCCAGCAATAGCCAAGAGGAGGAGAGGTGTTGACGGAGGCAAACTCCTACCGTCTTACACACCAGGAAGAGGAGGAATCATTGTCTATGACGATGGTGATATTGAATCAGAGTTGAACGCCGAGAAAGAAGCCTTCGGTGCTCTGCAAGACATGCCCGACATCGATGAAGATGTAGACGATGATGATCTTGACGCAGACAGTGACGAAGAAGATGCTGTCGAGGACTCACAAACCCGGAAGCGAAAGACATGGAGTGATGATGATGCAGAAGAAGAAGCCGACAGTGGTGACGATGATGGTGACAGACCGTATCAAAGGCGGCGAAGTAATTCGGTGAGTTTCTCTCCAAGACAAGGGGAGAGGACTTCCTGCTAACCATGAAACTAGAACTCATCAATACCTGCCACTCCTAGATCACCATCATTACGACATGAACGACTAGAGATGTCCAATCACCCCTCATCATCACAGCTTGGGCCAGTCCCGTCATCACCACCCCTACAACCCAGAGAGCCATCAGCACGCTCACTTCGTCGCAAGCTTCTCAAGATGAAGAGAAAGCACGAAGCCGTACTAGAAGCATACTACTCGTTAGGAACATCGTCGTCTGAGCCGATATCTTCAATGCTGTACTCGCTTGCTTCTGAGCTTGGTCGTGAAGACAACGATCTGCTTTGGTTGGCCCTGGTCGGTATGTCTTCTACTGAGCTCTACGGCAGATCGAAAACAACAAACTCCTCAACACGCCAGAACCCATGGAATTTGAGCCGAGGAGATCAAATTCGCGATGTACTCAGAGATGAAGTACGGCGTCTCAACCCTGTACCCGCTTCAGACATTGCTAGAGATAGAGCTGAAGCTGGAGGCATTATACCCACTCACGCACGCTCACCAACAGACACTTCGATTCGTCTGTCACCAGAGCCACGCTTCCTTCTTATCAGACACTGGTCGCTGTATGAGAGTATGCTTCACTCACCGTACTTGTCGTCACGGCTGCATATCTGGTCAGATGCTGGACGAAGAAGATTGCACAAGCTTCTGGCAAAGATGGGTGTTTCTCTTGCCGAAGCTGAAAAGGGCTACACGCACATGGACATGGACCTCAAGCGTGGCCTTCGGGAACGCCTCCTGAAGTTTGCTCCTATGTATGGCCTTGATGGACTGGTGCCCTCAGAAAACAGCCATCTTCACAGACACGAAGGCTGGGGCTTTGTTCGCTCATGGGGCTGGCAAGCGTGTCTCTCGGCCGTCGATGTAGCCGTCATCACGAGTGCCATCCTTGAAGTTGGCACAGAACAGTCTTTTGACTTCATCTCAGCATCTACGCCACACTCCGATTTCCGCATGAAGGTTGTTTCCTCAAATTACAATGCACGTATGCAAGCACTGCCCACACCGCCCACATCACATAATGGCGACTCATCACCCTCAGCATCTCAACTCGAGCATGAAGCCTCAATCCTGGATCCTGACTGGACAACTCATCGTTTCTTTGCCGCTTACGACGCTTTGTCTCCTTCATCATCTGCTCTTCAACTGTTGCTGTCTCACGTACCTACCGCACAACATCTTCACAGAGCTATACTTCGAACCGGCAGTGCCTTGATATCAAAACACCAGATCCGCCACTTGCGTGCTTTCCGCATGGGTGTCGTACGCGAAGGACCAGACGTAGCCCTCTTCACTCACCCCGGTGCCCTCGTCAAGTTGGCAACCTGGCTCGCCGAAGCCATTTCGGTGCTAGAAGCAGAAAAGGGAGCCAAACGCACAGCAGACAACGCACTCGTCCTTGCAGCTCTTGACGAACGCAGAGGTGTCTATGTCGTTGTCGGTCTGGGCGGTGGAGACGCAGCATCAGGCCGTGTCCGCAGCCGCGCAGAGCAAAAGGCCCGCGCCGACAAGAAAGCCGCTCGCGAAGCCAAAAAGGCCGAAAAGAAAGCCCAAAAAGCTGTGCTGCGCGCTCAACGCAAACAAGCAAGACGTGAGCGTGACGAAGCCAATGGCATTTTCGCCGATGACTCTGACGAGGAAGAAGCTTCTGATGCTGAATCCCTTTCTTCCTCTGACTCTTCAGACTCAGACGATGATAGTGAGGATGAAGAAGAGGCGGAGAAGAGAAAACAGAGGGGTTATGGAAGTAATAAGTTTGGCTCTGCGTTCCAGGAGGTTGTTGAGGAGACGGGAGCCAGAGTCCGTATTGACTCTTTTGAACATGAAGTTGTCGAGGTCAAGAAGGAGGATTTGAGCGGCTTTTTGGAGGCATTGAGTTTCAAGGGCGTTGTTGGGTAAGCTGGAGGTCGTGGATGTTGGATTCTTGCTGTTGCAGCTTTCTCTTTTTTCAGAGAGAGCGTTTGTTACGCCTTGTTTTGCTGTCTGACGAAAAGATGAGCTGGTTGTTGCATTCATGGCATGAAAGGCATAGGGCGTTTTTCTTAATGTTTTTGATCCTGTTTTGCTGCTGGGCATGGAATAGCAAAGAAAGTTCTCCTAGATAGTTTTTCGAAAACCGCCTTTTATTTCAAGTCTCTCCCTCTATCTCGTTTTTTGAACCAGTGTTACCCTCTATTATTCTCAATTTCGAAAACAAATATATGTGTTAGCAGTTTCTTTGGCGGCTTATCACCCAACAGCATGGGCTAGTCATCTTTGATCTCAATCAAGTGTGAAGGAAACAGGGAGAATGATGATATTTCACATTAATAATAAATTCTCTGTATCATTGCCCGCGTGAGGCCTTGTCTTTTCTTCATGCTGATCCTGCCTTTGTTTTCAAATCCCATATCATGGTATATATCCATACCAAAAACCCGATTACGTGCCCTTCAACCCATGAACCTCACACCTTTTTCATGGTAAGCCATTTCCAAACACCCAGAAGAAAGCATTCAGTCCAATACCCGAAAGAACAGGAATGGTAAGGTTGTCGTCTAGGCCAAAGACATCAATGGCTTCACTGACTGCAGCCACGAATCCCGAGACGACAGCGACGATAGCAGTAGCTACACTACCCGACACGGTAGCTTCTGCTTCTTTCCAGCCGAGCAAATTCCTGGCCATAGGTGGCAGACTCAAAGTGCCGTCATAGGCAAAAGCATCTATTCCTGTATTCCACTCTGCAGGCACTCTCGGCGCGATGATGACCCAGAATACCACAGCAGCAATGACACCAGTGATGAAAGCGGCGATAGTACCAGCCAAACTCTTTCCCTTGCGCACACGAGGTGTGTAGCGGCCCCAAAGACGTCCGAAAGTGGAGGCAGCAGTATCGCACCAGGAAAGAAGCAAGATTGACATGACGGCTATGTCCTTAGGGCAGAAGCGAAGGACAGCCCAGGCGCCTGCAAGGTAGGAGATGACGCCGTTGTATTTGTCGTGTGCTTCTGATTCGCGCATGAAGGCTCCGAGGAGGCGGATGTAGAGGCGGTTGAGTGGACTGGATCACATTAGCTTTCTTCCGGATGAAATGAAGGAGGAAGAGACTTACGGATAGTGCATACGAGCAAAGTCAATGGCGAAGATGGGTATTAAAGCAGTCAGAAGAGGAGGATGAATAGCACTGGTTTGGGCACCAGAGACGAACAAACCCAAAGTGAAGAAACCAATAGAGACATGTAAAGCTTTCCTGGGTATCTCGTGTCTGTGTATAAAGGTGCGCCATTCGCGATGCAGAGGTATCAAGCCCAGTGGACTGGGACTACGACTTAGATTGCGCCAGTAGCTGGAGCCCATGCCAGCGCTACTCGGATCTAAATGACCATCTGTTTTTATGGGCTCGGGTGGAGCCTTAGTCGTCTTCTTAGAAGATTCTTTGCGCTGGATCTGAGGACTTCGGCTTCTAGGTCTGGCGCGGCTGCTTTCTGGATCTGAGGATTCTGGGGATTCTTGAATGGGAGCTGGGGTGGTGACACGACCATTGCGGTTCTTTGTTGTCGAGGAAAAGTAGCTGTCGCGTGCGGAGGATGATTCGGTGGGAGTGGGTGATGGAGATATGACCCGTGTTACGGGTATGGGTTGTGAAGAGGCCATGATGTGCTGGTCTTGATGGTAGACGAACGAAGCAGAAGATGGCAGTCGCGAATGCGCAGATGACGGCGGACGTGTCGCGTAAGGTGCAGGTCAAACGGCGTGGAAGTGCCGGCGCAAGATGATGTAACTGTTGGTTGGCAGTGAGGTTTGACAAAACGGACTTGAACGCAGAGGCTAGAAATGGTTGAAAGAAGAGAGTTTTGATTGCAGTTCAAAGTCTAGCAAAAGATGAGGAAATTGTCAACTGTCCAGTACCGTATTTCAGCATGTGATAGGGCAGGTCAGATCAGGCAGGAAACGGAAGTTCCGGGTGGCTCTTTGTCGAGATTTGAGGCTGCTCTTGCTTCGGCCCGGTGACGTTTTTGACCCGAAGCCGAGAGCGTGGATGACTCGCAACTTTCACATGCCGATCGAGAAGCTCCAACAGTTCGGGAAACGCATCTTTTGTTTCTCCCCTCAGTCACATATCAATTCACAATGCCTGCACAAGTAAACGCCTTCAACCTCGAGACGTGTGCCCGTCCCAACATCCTGGCTCTCGAGCCCTACAGATGTGCCAGAGAGTCCGTCGCCCAATCTCATACCAAGTCAATCAACGAACTGACGAGTGACTCACCACAGCGACTACAAAGACGATGGCACAAACATTCTTCTGGACGCCAACGAGAACGCCTATGGTCCCGGTCTGGCAGTCGATAGTGCTTCAGGCAAGCTGAAGAACGCCTTGAACGGAGATGCCAGTGTCGAGGTCGACCTTCTCGGCCTCAATCGCTACCCAGACCCGTAAAGACATCGTCAATGCCCACCACAAGACTCGTACCTGACAAGACCCGCCAGCCACCAACCCGAGCTTAAGCAACTGCTTTGCAACCTCCGCAACACCCACACCCACACAGAAAAGAATCTGACACCCGAGAACCTCTTCGTCGGTGTTGGCAGTGATGAAGCCATTGACGCCCTGATTCGCGCCTTCTGCACTCCTGGCAAAGACAAGATCCTTACATGCCCTCCCACCTATGGCATGTACTCTGTTTCTGCCCAAGTCAACGATGTCGCCGTCATCAAAGCTCCGCTAGACGTCAACAATGACTTCGCCCTCCAACCCTACCTGATCAACGAGATGCTCGAACAAGACCCCCACATCAAGATGGTTTACATTTGCTCACCAGGCAACCCAACAGCCAACCTCGTTCGCAAGGAGGACGTCGAAGCTGTTCTCAAACACCCATCATGGAACGGCATTGTCGTGCTGGATGAAGCCTACATCGATTTCGCCCCCGACGGCACTTCTTTGGCCGAATGGGTTAACGACTGGCCCAACCTCGTTGTTATGCAAACTCTCTCAAAAGCCTTTGGTCTTGCCGGTATTCGTCTAGGAGCTGCCTTCACCTCTCCACCCATCGCCCGCCTACTCAACTCCCTCAAGGCACCCTACAATATCTCCAACCCCACCTCTCAACTCGCCATCGCAGCCTTGCAACCCAAGAACCTCGCCGTCATGCGCCAAAACCGTGACAAGATTATCACTCAACGCGACCGCATGCTCAAAGAAATGCCTTCAATTCCGGGCATCGGTCGTTTCCGCGGCGGCGCAGCAAGCAACTTCCTCCTCGTCGAGATGCTCAATGCTTCCAAAGAACCCAGTAATGAAATCGCTCTTGCCGTGTACGAACAACTCGCCGAGTCCCGCGGTGTGGTCGTCCGTTTCCGCGGCAAGGAGTTGGGTTGTCTGGGTTGTTTGCGCATTACCGTGGGTACTGAAGACGAAGTCACTAGATTTTTGAGGGAGATTGCTTCGGTGCTTGAGACGGTCAGAAATGATCAAAGTGGCAAGAAGCTCGACAAGAGCGAGCAGAAAACAGAAGACAAGGCTGAGGAACAAGCTAACGATGTAGTCGCCTAGTGTGCCAATGCATTAATTGAGCTGAAATGGGGCAGAGAGCTCAGTCCTGCCGCAGCCAAGCAGGGATGGTGGGAGTCGCAGATCGACCCCCAGACGGGATTGTCAATGTATGTTCTCTAGTCACCTGGCGATTTGAGTGTGAGCGTTTCGATAGCAAGGGATACACCTCCTTTCCATCTGAAACTCCGCAGACCAAGCGAAGGTGGACGACGATGGAATGATTATATTGATAACCAACCAAGTACAGATAACGAAAGTATAGGGGATGCGTAGTTCAGTCATTGCCAGTTGCAGTACATATAAATCAAAAGCAACCATTCTTTTCAAGTGTCTTTCTTGCCAGTACAAGAAATGACTTACTTTGCATTGTTCGTGTTTTTCTTGGTGTATATACATTAGGATCATCATTTTCGCATGAGTGTCTGGTGGCGTGTTTGATCGCGCCTATGATGTTGCAACAAAAAAAAAGAAAAATAAATAAAGAAGAAGATAAATAAAAAGAAGCGGAAAGTAAAAAAGAGCCTTCGGCAATGTAGTTGAATCTCTTGGTCAGAAGTTGCGAGGTAAATGTATGAAGGTTATTCATTAGTTCAGCTGCCATTGGTCTCTAGCGTTATTACCATACGCAGCCATTGGATCCTCATCGTCGTCATCACTTTCGACGTCTTTGTCGGTTTCCTCCAGTGGTACTGACATCCAAGCTGGTCTTTTCTCCGCTCCAAGTGTGAAGGTAAACCAATGCGGCTTTACAATGAGTAAAAGCATTAAGATCGTGAATGGCAGCATGATGAGTAAGAGATAGCGAGAGCTGTGGCCATCACGACATGACTGGGTCAACACTTCTCTTACTCTTGCAGATGTGGTCATGTCGGCGGGACTTGAGACCAGTGGCGCAATCTGACAGGTCCAGCTCTCAAGAGTGTATGTGCCATGGCCACTGGAGCTGCCGAAGACGGTATCATTCGATGCGCGGCCGCTTGTGAAGAAGTAGTCCAGTTGGGTTGCAACAGAGTCACTGGCCAAGTTTTGTATCCCGGCGACAATCGTGGGATATAAAGCTCCAGTCAAGGCAAGCAATGAGAACAACCATGCCAGGAAAGTATCTCTGGGTCCAGTGGCATTGACCCATCCAGTCAGGTTGAGATTCCTCACACCTTGAAGGTAAAACTTCAAGACTCCGCCTTTTGGGACTTTCTTCGCACTTTCATCCAGCGCAAGTAGCTGTGAAAAAATGTGATGCCGCAATTTGTCGATAACGTAAGCGCCAGCATTTGCAAGAGCTAGCAAGGCGCACCAGAAAACCGAGTTGCGGCCATGGTCGTAGAGAGAAATGGGGATATATGCGGTGGCAACAACAGTATCGCTATGGCCAGGAAGTTCGAGCGTTAGAGTCTGGTTGGAGAGGAGTGTTGAGAGATCACGCGTCAATGGCAGAGGTCGGTTGACAGTATCGCATATCTTGAATCCGAGGAGAAAGATGGGGATAGCTACGAGTATCCGCAACAGAGGAGCGGTGATATGGAAAGTCATGGCATTGGCTGTCGTACTTCCGAAGAAAATGGTCATGCAGAGATATCACGCCCAGGTGAAGGAGTGGTTCTCAGGCTGAGGTAGCCTGCTTGTACGGGGCAATCTCGTATCGGGAAGGATTACAGTCGCCCAAATTTGCCGAGCGCGTATAGAGTCATGTCACAGGTCGAACGCTATTCACTCACGATAATTCGGAAAGTCGGTGTTGGATATCTCGACTCGTCAACATCAGTTCTGCTGGACATGTTGTGATTCTTTTCTGCGCATTCATGGACACGCACCGGAGAGGGTCGAAGGTTATTCTGATCGAATGGGGTAATTTCGGGTCCGGGTTACTCGAACTTTACCCACTTGAACTTGATGTTACTTTCTTCAACTCTAACACCACAAGGATCATTGAGGGCATACCTACATTCTCGCGACCATACGTGGCAAGAAGCTTGAGTCCACTTGCAAGAGCTACAAGTTCTGAATGGTCACCAGCCAGACTTGCCAATCAACGTTCTACCGATTAAGTCACCAATTTTTTCGTCCAGCCGTGTACGGAGACAGCCAATATGGAACAAGTATTGCAAAGCCCTGAACTTCTTACACGGATCCTTGAGATGGTCCGTGAAGAGGAGTGGACCCCAAGTCGAACATCACTGGCGCCCCTATCTCGCGTCAATTCCCTGTGGCAAGATCTTGTCTAACGCATCATTTGGGAAGCACCTCCAGTGGAGGCTCTCGCTAGGATCAGAAAGCGATATCGACAGGACTTTGCATCTTACATCAGAACACTGGATTTTGGTGGCAACAAAGACCCTACATTACACACACTCTTCGCTGGCCTACAGTTCCCAAGATTGAAAAAGCTTGAACTCGGCAATTACCCAATTGACCTTAGGGGCCGCGAGTTCGTAGGTATACAAGATGGTTGGAACTCAACAGTCTCTCATTATCTTGGTCCTGCACTCGAAGATTTGACAGTTCTTCGGTGGGACTCGATATGTACCGGGGGTTTCTTTGAAGATGTCACGGGAAAATGCCCTCGATTGAGACGTATCTACTTATCTGGAATCGGCACACAACTTCAACCTAACGAGTTTCTGAGCTTCCTCAAATCCACTCGCCATCTTGAAGCGATTGAGCTCAATCTCGGCTTCGGTCTATTAGAGAATGCCCTGATCACTGGTGATGTCCTGCTTCAGCTTTCGAAGATGCCGAAGCTCAACTATCTCGAGCTCAACAATCCTGTGAAACAGCCAAAATTCTTCCAGTCCATCAGGATACAGAACAACTTCCCTTTCCAAAACTTGACTGAGTTCGAACTCAATGTAAGTCCCGTACTTCCCACAGAGTATAGCAAATGTACACCTTGAACAGACGTAGCTGTTCTTGGGGTTGGAAATGTATCCAAAGAGCACAGACAACCTACCGCTTCAAAGAGGATACTGTCCTACTTTCGAGAGCACTTACATTCCTATAATCTGTTGCATGCCTTAGCATATTGAAAGGATGCAACTTGGTTCCCCTGACTTGGCTGTTTCTACCACCCAAGTAGCTGCCTTGCTAACATTTCACAAGGCAACGTCAGCCGTCATCTCTGCTGCGGCACGCGTGCTACCGAACGTCGTGAAACTTGGTCTGTGTCTCCAAGACGGAAACGGATCCTGCTTCAAAGATCTGTCAGATATGCCCCGCCTCTGCAAGTTGAAAATTCTCGGGACTAGAGAAACCACATTCGCTCGACACGAACTGCTTGCGTTACGGGCGTTAAATCGACTCGAAAAGCTTACCATCAAGACGTCAGAAGGAAATGGCCTGCACGATATGCTAGCACTACAATTTACCAACTCTGACTTTGATGCTATGGTTTCTGGAATGCCAGAGTTGAGAAAACTCGAGTTCGAGGTCATCTGGGAAAACCGTTCGGTTTCAATCTTATCGAGTCTATCAGAACACTGCCCGAAGTTAGAGGAATTGGACCTGGACGGATCGTATGATCTACAAGCCTTGAACGACACGTCAACAGTCATGTTTCCTAATCTGAAATCTCTCAGAATAGACGACTGTGTAGTCCACTATATTCCTGTCCGTTTGACACCACTCCAACTGGGCCGCCTAATAGACAATCATGCGCCGATACTCGAGGATCTGGCATTCATGGTCGACTTCGATGACAACCCGGTCTTGTTGGCTTGGCACGACATTCGTGGTTGACAAATTGAGAAGTAGAGGTCATGCCTAGCGTAATATCAGCTAGATATCCGCAACTATCCTGGTAGACTTACTTGCCTTGATGGGGCAGAAACGCAGCAGCTAACGCGCCAAGAGATCCTGTGGACAGGCTGCTGCCTACCGGTGGCGAGCTCGCGCACGACTAAGACTGTGGACGCCCACACTTTCGGTCGCGCTGGCTTCCACCTATATTGGTCGACCACCAGAACTCTGAGGTTAAAAGAAGTATTGAGTGCATTGGTGCATATCGCTACGTGTCGCAACTTTTTGACTCGCCGATGACTGCTATAAAGTCTAGCACATGCCGCCTCACCGTCAAGAGAATTCTGTCAAATTATACAACACTTCTTGCATTGCAAACTTACATCTATCGCTCATCTCACTTTTACAGCGACCCATCACATCAAGTCAGTCAGTATGGATCAGGTTTTGCAAAGCTCCGAACTCCTCACTTTGATCCTTGATATGATCCACCAGAATGATAAGAAATTGCGTGCCCGCCACAAATCTTCTCTGGTACCTCTGGCACGCGTAAGTTCTCTCTGGCGGGATGTCGCACATCCAATCTTATGGGCAGCGCCAGACGTTGAAGCCCTAGCAAAAATCAAGAGCGAGCGCCGACAGCAATACGCAACTCATATTCGCAGACTAGATTTTAGCACCCTCGAAGCCCGTGCAGATCCATCTTTACACACTCTGTTCGCAAATCTACAGTTCCCGAAGATCAAATCGCTCGTCTTGGGTCATTACGGACCAATATCCGGCGTTCTAGACCCCGGAATATTTCGTCCTTTGCCAATACACAAAGATTGGAGTATATCGACGTCTCAGTACTTCCACGAAACACTCGAGGATCTGTCACTGCTTTCATGGGACTCGATATGTACGAGAAGCTTTTTCGTGCACCTCGCGGAGAGATGCCCTCATCTCAAGAGTGTTGAGTTCTCGGCGATCGGTACTCAGCTACTACCTGATGATCTACTGGACTACTTTCGCGCTAGTAGTCACCTTGAGAGTATCCAACTTCGTCTTGGACCGGAACCGAATAGTGCGCTGATCACTGGTGACTTGCTGCTGCATTTCTCGGGGTTGACCAAGCTTAAGTATCTTCTGATTGACAACGAGTTGAGTCGACCAGAGTTCTTCTGGGCGATCAAAAAGCAAAACATTAACCCCTTTCATTGCCTAAAGCGGGTTGATTTGAAGGTATTCATACAAACATGATTTTCTTGGCCGTGGAAGAAGTACTTTGCTGACCAATTCCATAGGCGACATCGACGGTAATGTCGGCAGCCGCGCATGTGTTGCCCAACGTCGAGTATCTCGATCTAATTCTTCTAAACGATCATGGCTCAGGCTTACAAAGTCTATCCGTTATGAAAAGTCTACGCCGCCTGTTCATACGCGTGACCAGGTCGACGACACTCACTCCGGATGTGTTGCTCGCATTACAAGCTCTGCATAGGCTCGAGGTAGTTTGCGTGGAAAGGTGGGTACGTGAAACTTCAATAGAGGCACCGAATTTCACGGATTCCGATTTCGACCGCATGTTATCTGGGCTCGGCGAACTAAGAGAGATCGTGTTCGAGGTCGACTGGAAACCAAAGTCCTTCTCAGTATTGTCAAGTCTCTCCAAGCATTGCCCCAATTTGGAGGACCTGCAATTATATGGAACCTTCGATCTACAGGCTCTTGGTGACATACCAACGGTCATGTTTCCGAGACTGAGAAACCTCGATTTGATGCAGAGAGAGATCGACCAAGTACCTGTTCGCTTGACTCCAATGCAGGTTGCTCGTCTCATAGATTATCACGCTCCTATGCTTGAGGATCTATACCTGTCGGATGAAAGTGACGAGAGGTCGATCACAGCGGCTTGGAGCAAATTTCGTGCCTAATCGGTCAATGCAGTGTTATTCTGACCGGAAGGCTAGAAGGCTTACATTCTGGCTCGATACACCTTTGATACACCACAGGAAGTCGAAATCGTCTTATCGCTCCTGGAGGTGTGATAGAATTTCAATGCCCAAAAAGGCTTCTATCCAGTTCATACCGACAGCGGGCTCATCGATGCGTCTGCATATATAAGGATTGCAGTAAATCGTTGGTATCACCAGGCTCAAGATAAGCAGTCCGCAAGCCGCATGCACACTATCCAATGATGCCGACACATCCTGTACATGGTTGGTTCTAGGCAGCATCAACATGAAAGAATCTCGGCTCGGAAATTGGTGTTCCTGGGCGTTCAATCCCCCTTCTCTTCATCGTTGCAGGCCAACTAGATTCCGTAGTTTTATGACTATTATGAATCAGGCTTTAGACAGCCCGGAACTTCTTGTCCAGATACTTGTGTCTCTACTAGATGTAAAGTTCTTGACTGCTGCAGCGCGTGTCAATCGCACATGGCACGAGATCACTACTCAGCTTCTCTGGGTTAAGCCACCTGTAGAAGCGCTAGCTAGGGTTCGAAAGTCGCGTCGCCAGGCTTGTGCCTCGAATATCCGGATCCTTGATTTTGTGGATCAATCGCTCGACTGCAGAGTGGAGTTGATGAGCTTGAAAGGGCTTGGAAGGATCTATAGTTCAGGCCCCTTGACCATCAGAGCTATTCCAGCGATCTTATCTCTCGGGACAGACATTTGATGTGGAGACGTTATCTTGTTGTGGCTGAGCTACCACTGTATGATTCTGAGGATATTGTGAGCAGCAGAGTCAACAGAATGAAAGTAAACATGGGATATGGAGTGTACTTCAGAACCTTGACAGGCTGTTCGGTAATATCGGATGACAGCAAGTTGAATGTGACTACAGTAAGCTTCTACTCGATCCTAGTTCTGCCCGAGACACTGGGTAAGGTCGTGGACGAATTCTGCTTTTTGCATGAGCTCTCTAAGTACTCAGTTATTCCCATGATAATTATACTGTGACCAAGCAATCTTTCAGGTAAGTTCCAGCAACTTTAGGAGCAGACAAGCGACATAGTACTCCGACATATCCATCAGGTCTTACAATAGCAATCGCTCCTTCCTCCTTCGAGATGCCATAGACATCATAAGCGTCTTCCCTCTTTGACAGTCCATAGGTTCTCATCTCTGCGAGTCTCTTTACGTCTGCCGGGATCTGGGTCCACTCGAATCTCTCCTTGATGGGATGCAAGACCACAAGGTCTATCGTACCAGCGGGGTGGCTTCTCACCATCTTGACACACGCTTGTAGTGCCGCCTGAGATATTCCAGCGGGATTAAGAAGATCTGTGCTAGTGAGCACCAAAATGCGGTACCGTCCGTGGGATGGAAGCTCATCATGCAATTGACGAGTAGTGTTGTCAGCATAACGCTTGAGTTCAACATTCAAAACCCTCCGGCCAGTTGTGAGAGCACCATAAAGAGGATCTCCTCCAGAGGTGATCAGGTTTCCAGAATCGTTGGTAGTGCGAACAAGCTCGCTAGGTTTGTATTCAAGACCGCAACCACTAGTAAAGCCACTTCCGTCGCGGAATACTTTCAGGAATTCGTCGTGTGTAAGTCCAGCTGTCGAAGAGTCGCCTGAACCGATTTTGCCAGAGAACATGTGAGAAAACTTGGCGTCAAACTCGATGAGTTGACGAGCGGTGTCGACTCGCTCTAACTCGAAGGTCTCCAGAATCGGATCAGCGCTGCTGGTAATAGCTCGAGGCGTCAAGCCGAGAATAGAGTGTGCTAGCTTCCAAGATAGGTTGTAACTATCCATCATGCTGACGTTCATGCCTTGGCCTGCTTTCGGGCTATGCGTGTGACATGCTATACTGTGGTCAGTCTTTTCTGTTACGCTCTTCAGTGTGTCGATTACATACCGTCTCCGACAATGAAAACTCTATCGACGCCATCTGGGGTTCTCGAAGAGAACTTCGGTGTCATTCTCTGGCCAATCTGATAAGCAGCATACCAGTCTGGTGCGGTACCCTCCCTAATCTTGATCTTGTATGGGGCAAACACCGCGTTAGCTTGCTGAAAAATGTAGTCAAGGGTAACCTCAGCACGCTTCTTCTTGCTTGAATTTTTCTTCTCGTCGTCAGGAGTCGTTGTACGGTCTGCCTTTGCATCGACATCCCCCGGAACCTGCACGTAGAGACGAGTAAGATATTCTCCAGTAGCGATTTGCTCTCTCGGAATAACCATGATGGAACCTGCTTCAGAATGCACAGCAGAACGGTTGCGAATGTCCGGAAAATCTGTATCAGCCACAAAATCGCAGACACCCCAGATGTGATCAGATGTTTCTCCTTCCAGCGAAAGCCCCATGGCTTTTCTGACTTTCGAATGTGCACCATCGCCTCCCACCAGATACTTTGTACGAACAGAGCCTGGAATGCGAGTACCGTCCTCGAGCTCGTGCTCATAGCTCACGAGAACAGGGTATTCTGGATGGTTGACTGCATCAACAGTGTAATCCACAAAATGATGAGATCTTCGGATGGTACTCTCAGGTGCATAGAGATTAAGGTTCTCCTGAAGAATTCTCTCAATGCGTCCTTGATGAATAGTAACCTCAAAAGGAAAGCGTGCCGGGACATTCACATCAGGCACAAATGAGGTTCGCTCGATACCACTCTTGCCGTCAGCTGCAGGGTTCCAGAAAGCTACTTCTTCCATGTGGCATCCTTCAGCAATGATCTCCGAGCCTATTCCGAGACTCTGGAAGACTTCAAGTGTACGAGGTTGAAGACCATCAGCTTGTCCTGCCTTCAGAGTTCCTGGCTTCGAATCCAAGCAAAGTAGTGAAGATCCTGTGATTCCATATCTGGCAAGTAAAAGAGTGAGAAAAAGACCACTTGGTCCTGCCTATAGTGGTCATCAGTGTTGGCCAATCTAGCTAGACACGAGGGGCTTACACCGATAACGACAACTTCGCGCTCATTATCAGTCGTAGAAATCTGAGGTGATAGACGTGGTAAAGGTAGAGCTCGTGATGGTAGAATCCTCAAGTCCCGACGCGCATCAGCGGTCTCCTCGAAAACAGGCATGATGTGGTTATGGTGTTGAAGCCTCGGGTGATCAAGAGGCTTGGAATGAAGACAGTTGACGAGTGTTGAAGAGATCAAACTTTAAACAGGAAAACCTCCTTGTTTGATCACTTCCAGACTGCAAGTGCGACGACCTTCCCTGACGACAACATATGGCAA
This sequence comes from Aureobasidium melanogenum CBS 110374, assembly GCF_000721775.1. NCBI lineage: Eukaryota > Fungi > Ascomycota > Dothideomycetes > Dothideales > Saccotheciaceae > Aureobasidium > Aureobasidium melanogenum. The sequence goes on from NW_024470067.1 coordinate 271,437, forward strand.
ACATCCGAGCCGGAAGTTGCGAGGCTGAGGAGATGTGGAGTTGATCCGAACTTCCGAAGCCTTAGTACTTGCCTTGTTGACTCAATCCAGTGCTCATCCCGAGATCTTGGGACAAGCATAATCAAACAACACCCAATTGTTCATTTGAAAGCAAGTGCCTGATGATACCAAGGTATCAAAAGCTGTAATCTGGTCAAGAGAGGGATATCCAAGAATCACTAGGCTTGGTCTGTGCGTACCATCCCAGCCACCATTCTTCCGGATACGCGTCTCAATTATCTGCGCAACACGGAGACCTCCCTCGGTCGACATAGATGAACACCAAACCAAGCATGGTCGGGGCACGGGAAGAAGACATGGAAAACGAGTCTCCGACCGCCCGACCACTGGGACCCCGTAATTTGCCTCGTGCTTCGCATGCTTGTCAACGATGTCGCGAAAAGAAAGGAAGATGTAATCAACGGCAGCCTTGCTCATCATGCATCCGCGTTGATGCAGTTTGTGTCTATGGAGAGAGGAGAAAGAAAAGAAGGAGAATGGGCGACCCGATAGAGGATGATGATACTCGATTAGAAGCCACCCCTCGACCCTGGCCATTGATTGATGCGAGATCAAATTCTGTTCATGATGCTATCGAGGATGTACCTGGTTGTGTTGGTGACTCTAGGTTGGATGTGAGCACTGAGGTTAACATAAACTCTGTGCGCTCAGGTATGTCCTTCGTCAAGCTGTTGCACAAATGCTTAATCTAATCTCAATAGAGGCTACTTTAACCTCGAATGATCGTGACGTGTTAGGCGATGTAAACCAGCGGACTCAAGGAACTGAATTCTACGGAACAGCATCCAATTATGTGCTGCTTAACCAGTTGTTTTCCCATGTCCGCCAACACAGTCTGACCATGCGTACCCCAGATACTGGTCAGCCAGTGACGAGTCCTAATCAAAGCAATCATGGCCCGGGTGGGAGAATGTCTCTGGTCAACCTGCTTGCACATGAAGACGATCTGCTGCCACCATCGAGAGAAAAGTCACCGCTGCCGACAATTCCCTCCGCAACCCGGTCGTCTGGTTTTCGTGCTCCGCAAAGTGGTCACCAGCCAAGCCACCGTACTCCAAGCAGTGTCTCCCCTTCTTCAAACCTGCGTGTCACAGAAAGACGTCTGGAGAAAGCGCTCATACGCAGCTTCACGCACAATCTACACTACTTGCATCCCATGATCGAACCTGGCACATTCATTAGCCGATGCGAGGAACATTTCGCACAATCTAACAACACACAAGAAAGATCTCCTCAGTTTCGACACTTTTTTGCTCTGTACAATATCGTTGTTGCTGTTGGAGCACTCGTGGCTGGTTCAGAGCTAAAAGACGAGCTTGACCATGAGATCAAGATTGTGCTGCATAGCAAGAAAGACCCTCAGGAACTCGCGAAAGCTCCGCTCCAAAGATTATCCAGGTACTATTTCCGAAAATCGCGAAGCCTGCTTGGTGATGTGTTTGAGGCATGCTCTCTGGAGAGTGCCCAGACGCTCTTTTTGATGGTTGGTCTGTTGAACCTTATATGCGTGCTCGCGACTAACGCTGGATAGTCTTTGTACTGCCAGAATTCCCTGAAGCCACATGCCTGCTATATGTATTGTGGTATGGCTGTTAGGACTGCGCTTGCTATTGGTCTACCATCTGAGTCAATGTCCAACTCGTTCGAGGCTTGCAAGGCGGCACGAAGAACTTGGTGGTTAGTCTTGATCTCTCTACGTGATATAGTCCTTGCTAAAATTCTACAGGTGTATTTACTCTCACGAGATGTAAGCAACGAGACTGCTCTGAGACATCTCATGGCTAATGTGAAAATAACAGAGATATGTGCTGCTCTGCCGGGCGCTTCGACAGTCTTGGAAAACCGCGGAAGTATCCCATCCCTTTGCCTCAAATCAAGGTCAGTTCGGACGAGGCAACTCTGCAAAAGTCTTACTGATCAATAATAAGTCGTTCAGCACCGACTCGAGCTCCGACATTGCCTATCTTGAAGGACCAAACGTTTCGATGATCAACGTGATGGTCGACTTTGCTGTAGTATTGCGACGTATTTCTAAGGACATATATCATTGCCCAAAAGAGGTGACCGCTTCTCAGAAATCAGCTGCGGCTTTCTCCATAGACACACTCCTCGACCAGTGGAAGTTCGATCTCGCGCCATGGCACAATTTTGACGTTGTCGATTTTCGAGAACCAGAGTGGGCTGCAAAACAGAAGTTGGTTCTTCACTTGCGTTATCTTAACGCTCGTGTCATCCTGCATCGTCCATTTTTATCAGATGTCACGACTTGTGACTTACTGGAGAGGCAAAAACATATCGATCTATGTCTAGCTGCCGCGCGAAAGACTATTCAGGTCCTGTACGATGCTTATGCGAACAAACACTACTTCCGTACGTGGTGGTATAATTCGACTTACACTCTGTACGCCGGAATGATTGTGTTGTACGTTATCATGCTAGGACACAGCACAGAGGCCGACGATATGCTTCTTGATGATGTTAGAAAGAGTCGAGACATTCTCAAATCCATGGAGGAAGCAAGCGTGGCTCGTCGCAGTGCAGACTTGTTGAGCGAAGTCTTGGAAGTCGCTACTGCTTACATACAGCAGAAGGACACAAGAAACAATACGTCTGCGATAACCCCTGCAAGCGATGTCTGCAATGACCAAACACGCCAAGTCCCTTCTGCTCTTCCGAGCGAGATTAACAGCACCGGCTTTGGTCAACATCCGGAAGCATTCATGGCATCTCTGATCGACCCCAATATTCTTCAGGATTTTACCACGGACTCAAACGACTGGGCATGCTTTGGCTTCTCATCGACATTGGAGGACTTCCAGGGAGTACCCGACCGCCAGAACAATGTCTTCACCATTGACAGCACTGAATGGCAAAACATCACGACTTGATAGAGTCTGCAACCGTGAACAATAAGGTTCACATCGTGTTCTCGATGTTGGTGTTCACAATGGTGGCTAAAACATCTTCCGCGTTCCGGCTCAGACTTCCGACCCCACATGTCTTGGTCGCTCACCTCACCTCGTGCTGGCTCATTGAGGTTGGTCCATCTTCCTTAAACAACTAACAATATGCACATCTAGACCTTCAGAAGCCACAGAAGTCTTGCCAAAGAAAAATTAGTCATGGATGCTTCCGGATCCAATGTCGACACTAACAAAGTCCTATTTGGTTCAAAAAGTGTCAATAAGCTTCCTGACGAGATCAAAAGACTAGACGGCTCGTCACCAGTCGTGCTCACTTCAAAGGGAAAAAATGGAACAGCGCACGGCAACATGCTGGCCAAGATCTTGAGCGATGCCTCTATGACTCCAGCCGCAGTTCTCAATGTGGCAGTAATGCATACTCCAAAATCTGTCACCGAAGAAGCACTTGAACAACTCAAAGCTCATGCTGCGGACTGTATTGTATCCATCGGCGGAGGTTCCGTCGTCGGCTTGGGCAAGGCCTTGTCCATTCGCACCGGGCTCAAGCATATCTGCATACCCACGACATACTCTGGCAGCGAGATGACGCCTATCCTTGGCGAGACAGAAAATGGTCGTAAAGTCACTCGCACCGATCCAAAGATCCTTCCGGATTTTGTGATATACGACGTTGATCTCACAATGTCATTGCCAGCAGCGACTTGCGCGTACTCGGGCGTCAATGCAATGGCTCACGCGGTAGAGTCTTTGTACGCTGTAAACACCAGCCCGGCCATTTCTAAGCTTGCTCTAGAGGGCATCCAAGGGCTGGCCGAATCGCTTCCGGCAATTGTCAAAGATGGAAACGACCGTTCTGCTCGCGAAAAGGCTCAATATGCCGCATGGCTTTGCGGCGTGTGTCTTGGAACCTCTGCGATGGCATTGCACCACAAGCTTTGCCATACACTTGGTGGGTCGTTCAATCTTCCGCATGCCGAAACTCATACTATCATTCTTCCTCATGCTGTGGCTTACAACGCCCCTGCCATTCCTGATACTATGCAGAAAATGGCATCAGCGTTGCCAGGTAGTGACGGCGATGCAATCAGAGGATTGAACATTCTGCTCGAGAAGCTTAAGGTATCGCGTGCATTGAAGGAGTTTGGCATGCGAGAGGAGGACATAGACAAAGCTACCGAGATTGCAATGAGTATGCAATATGCCAATCCAAGAGCGATGGAGAAGGATGCGATTCGTGAGTTGATTCGCAGGGCATGGGCTGGCGAGCCGGCGAGGGCTTGATCTTTGAAAATTCTATTGGGGGCTGTTGACATATCAAACGAGGCGGCGGTGATGCGCGTGGTATCCTGTACTATATGAAATTTCTGTAAAACTAGATTCATGGCCTGCTCTCACTTTGGGACCTCGGTGTTCATCTGCGCACCGACTCGTCGTTTTCATGTCATTGAATGAATTATTTCAAGCCTTCAGTACGCCCATGAACGTGTAATATCTGAATCTCACAGCTCAGAAATCGAAATGGCAAGCAGCATCAAGTCTTCGTCAATTGTTGGCAGCACTTTCCTTGATCGATGACGTCCTTTCCGGTCCCACGGTTCCAACAGCGCCTTCCTCAACTGCGTAAGTGCTCTTGAAGCGTCACTGGGCGGTTCTTTCCTTAATTTCGGAAGGAAGAACACACAAAGGCAGGCACGACTTCGTTCCACTGCATGCTACCTAGGAACATGTGCTTTTCTGTTCATGCTAAAAATTTTTGTTCAGATTCACATTGAGAAAGAAATGAAGTAAAGTGAATGTTTGTCTGAAGAGAGTGAAATTTTTTAAAGCTTCGTAACTGTAATAAGTGTATAGACATCATCGTTATTCCCAGAAAATCACCTCGGAGAAGCGCCATCGCTGTTCTGTTCTACCGTAGAGAGACCCCACATAAACCAAGAAAACTCGTAATCAAAAGAAGGAAATATTTACAAGAGATGCACAGGTCGGCAAGAATCGCTTAGTGCTTGATCTCGCCAATGACGTGCTGCTCGGTGACGGACATGGAGCGCTTCTCGATGACGGCACCACCCTCGACACCAGCGGCGGCGACGACCTCGTCGGTGTTGTTGCGGAGGATAGCAAAGCCATCCTTCTGCCAGTGGTAGGCAACGTAGGCAAGGACAACGCAGAAGCCAACCAGAGGGGTGACGAAGGAGATGCGGGTGTTGGCAGCATCGGCAATGGCACCCTGGATGGGGGAGAAGACGGCACCACCAGCGACACCCATGACAAGGATACCGGCACCGCGGCGGGTGTGGACACCAAGGTTGGCAGTTCCGAGAGTGAAGATAGTGGGGCTAAAAACTGTCAGTAAATAGAAAGCAAATACCAAAAAAATGATCACTTACTACATGGGGGCCATGAAGAAGTAGATGGCCATGACACCACCGATGGAACCCTTGCCCTTTCCAGCACAAACGTACGCGTTAAGAACGATGGTGGCAATAGAATAGAAGACCATGATGAAGCTGGAAGACAGGAAGGTGGCAAGACCAGTGGCGATGAAGCGGCCGACGGTGAAGGTAATCAAAGCGTAAGAGAGGAGGTTGGAAGCCTGGCTCTCGGACCAGCCAGCCTCGTCGACAGCGTAGTTGATGAAGAAAGCACCGATGGTGACCTGAGCACCGACGTAGCAGAACTGGGCAACGAAACCGCAGAGCATGTTGTACTCCTTCCAGATGCTGCCTTGACCAATCTCACGGCCCTCAAGATCGTGCTCAGGCTCGACAAGGGAGTTGCTGCGTCTGGCCTCCTCAGCGACCTCAGGAAGCTTGGCGAAGACGAAGATGATGGCAACAGCGACACCGAGGCAAGCAACACCAAGGTAGACGAACTGGACGTTGGTGAGGTTGTTGGCGTTCTTGCCGGAGAAGAAGGCGTGGGAAGCAATGAGGGGACCGACGAAAGAAGCAACACCGTTCCAGGCCTGGCAGAACTGGAGACGAGGAGAAGCAGTCTTGGGGTCACCAATGACAACGGCGTAAGAGTTGGCAGCAGTCTCGAGGGTAGCAAGACCGCAAGCGATAACCAGAGTGCAAACACAGAAGCCACCGAAGGATGCAGAAGCATGCTTAGCAGAACTGAAGTGACTGGAGCGAATAGTCAGCATAATTTTCATCAAATTGGACAGGTTTAAGCCCTACGCTGTAGGCCAGAACATGATGGCACCGAGGGAGTAGAGAGAGAGACCCATGAGGATGGTGGGCTTGTAACCGAAGCGCTTCAAAACCTCAGCGGCAACAGGTGAGTACAGGAGGTAACCACCACCGAAGTACATGACCTGAAGACCAGTAGACTCGAGCTTGGTGATACCGAGGACATTCTGGAAGTGCTTGTTCAAGACATCGAGAAGACCGTAAGAGAAACCCCAGAGGAAGAAGAGCGAGGTGATGAGGGCGATGGGGAAGATGAGCTTCTTTCCTGTAAGGTAACCACCAGCGAGGGTGGTGGTAGCGATGGGAATACCGCCGCCAGCCATTGCTACAATTGTTGTTGTTGTTGTAGTGATATAAGGATTGGTTGATGAAGAAAGCAGTTGCTAGATCCTTGTGATAATGAAGGTGTTATTCAAATGAATGAACGATAGTAGAAGACTGGTAGTCTGAATGAGAGACTTGGATCTGCTGATTGAAGCTGTTTGATGATCGTTGTTCAGCACGAGGAGCAGACGATACTTATACTGCTTGCCGCTGTATGTCCTACTCACTCCTACATGCTTCGAACTCATGGGGACTCCAGATCTGGACAAGCATGTACCGTCTAGCGTCATGCATGGACCATGCATAGACCATGCAACGACGAAGTCAACCGTTCAACGGACCAATGCCCAGCAGCCGACTGGCCCTAACCATGTCCATTCGGTCCGAAGACCAATTTCGCCTGGGGTTTTGCTGGGGTTTGCAGGACTCCAGATCAACTCCGGCCGTCAATCGGTCCTTCTTTTTTCCTGAAGAGCTGGGGTTTTGGTGGGGGATGGGCACGCTCGCCAACGATGACTCGTTGATCTAACGACTCATTCATTTTTGCATGAATAGTAAAGTGTAAATTGTTACGTTGTCTTGCTTACCGCTCCCCAGATGGTCGTAGCTCTCTGGGGAACAGTCGCTCGTGCGTGAACATGTCGCTCAGTGCTTAAGGTCTTCAATGCTTCAGACTCGGTATGCATACTCTCGGTGAGAATACCTATCGGCCTGCAGAGCAGCTCAGGTGACGCCACCTCAACTTGATTGCATTGCATAGCTCCGGCAATTACCTGAGAATGTCAACGTTGCGGCTGTCACCATGATCTCAAAGGATTTTGTTTCCGCAACTTGTGGCTGCTAGTCAGAGTCAAGGGGGTGCCATAAACGCCCACTGTCGCGGGCATGCATGAGCAGCGTGAAAGTCTGGTAACGGCACGCACGGTGGGTGTATCCCTCGAACCTTGAAGGATTTGGCAGTAACGTGAGCTGAGACGGTGGTCCCCCGTGTTTGATATGTTCGAGGCCCGAAAACCAAGCATCCTTCTCATGCCCAGTATGCTTGACACCACAGTAGATCTCTTGTCTGTTGCTGATCTTGGCGATTTCGAGTAGCTTGGTCCTCTAGGCGTTCTTACCCACCAAGTCGACTGCTCATCAAGCATGAGCAAGGTTTTCAGCGGGTGTAGTAAAAGCTAAGCGGTCTGGGTCACGCTAACATGGCGGCTAATCTCTCCAGGTTTCGTGGGGTTTCGTGGAGAATCACGCTAGGGAATGACCGAAGAAGTAGTCGGGCCGATGATCACGTCTCGGCTAGACACGGTCGGAGACAACCCCAGAGGGGAAGTATTCTCGACTTGTTCGAAGCCAACTTCATGTTGACCTTGACTGTTGGTGCCAAAAGTTACGTTGGTGTCACGGTGGTTGCAATGTGGCTGGCTTTCCGTAAGCCCACAGTAAAGAAACACCGGCATTTACTGACGAGGCTTCAGCTTGTTTCCCAGGAATGAGCAAGCGATTTGACTTCAGTTTGCGTTAATCTCCCCGCGGTCAATAATGTTTCGCGCAAAACGATGGGGGGTTGGAACTGAGTATGGGGGGCTCCACTTGGTATAGCGCTATCCCTCGAGAAAGACCGAACAGGATAGAGCTTGGACAATGGGGAGCCGCCTCGATCGCTTCATATTTCCCAACCTCAAATGCTGTTCCGTCCATACTATCGCCCCGTGGAGATGGGTTGATCTGGAGAGGGAGAGCGGTCTGCCTTGAAAGGTTTGAGCAATATGTTTCTCCAGCTGGGGGATCGATCCAGCTCGTGCCCTAAAAATCGATTCATCGCTGGTGTGACGATCCACTTGCTCATGGTAGGCTGGCCGCTGGTAGCGTGACCTCTGCCACTTACTCGAGCTGCATACCATGACGACCAACATCATGCATGTTTTCTTTTTGCCATACTTTTGCTCATTCTCGTGAGGGGCTCCCTCGATGATGATTTTGACTTCTTCTACGTACCTAGGTGATCTTCGAGAAGATCATGAGATGCAGAGACAGTGGAAGCGATTGTCAAAAAGGAGGACCTTGGCGCATGCACAATGATGGTTGAGGCGACATGCTCGACGGCGAACGGTGTTGGTCTTCGGCAGTCCCAGAGTCAAAGATTGCTTGTCCTCTTTCTGAGTTCATGACTTGCAGTTGGAAGGATTCATTACGTCTTGGCCGTAGGACCAAAGGCAAATTTTAGAAGATTTGTTTGTTGAGCGTCTGGACTCCAAGATCAGACCTCCCTGTGTGGAAAATATTGTCACCGTGCACTCATAGAGATGCACAATGTTTTCAGAAGAGGAAGTGGTCCTCACGGAGAGAAAATCATCTCAGGCTATCTCCGTGGCATGCACTTCTACTCGAAAGTCGATTGTGCATTGCAATAGCTCATAATGTTGTTATGTCTTGCGCCAGGTTGCGCCAGGTTGCGCCAGGGGAAGACAAAGTCCAAGCATGACTTTCACCAATCAGAATGAATAGGTAGTTTCTGATCTGATGATTCTGCATGGCTACGCAAGATCAGTCTGTATCGGAGCAATCATGAAGGGAGTTGCAGGCTTACTGATCAAGAGTACAACCACATGGCATGAAGAAGCAGATGACCTTTGCCATTGAGCTTTGTCTCGTCTCAGACGGTCCAGTCAGTAAAATCGTTCAATGACTCGCGATGAAGAGGAAGTGTGCAGGAGTGATACATCAAAGAAGTCGGCCTAAGAGGACGCGTCTGCCTGACACGAACTATGAGAGGAAAGTGCGCACAACCACGCGACAATATTGAGAAAGGTGCGAGGCCTTAAAACGAGGGCAACCCTCCTTAACATACGAGACAAACCTAACAAGATGGAGCAAGGAATGCATATCGTCTGGAGATAATCGCTCTTGTGATGCATACTCTTCGCTCTCGATGATAACTAACTTCGCATAAGTTACTCCATCATTTCAGCCCAAGACTTTTTCTCGGTTCCTGGAGTCATTTGATCTTCGATATCGAGCTTTTCGACCTTCGCTTTGGTCGGGAATGCCATGGTCGGCGGCGGAGCGTTATCGAACTTGGGAGCTGAGGACGAACCCGCCAGATCTGGGAAGTCCGTAGGCTTGGGGACAGATTGAGAGACTGGCTTTTCTTGCTGAGGGCCACGTCCTCCTCTGCCAGAGCCACCACCACGACCTCCTCTTCCACGACCTCTACCTCTACCACGATCTTCACGGTACATATACTCTCGTCCATCGGTATAGTCTTCCCTATCGCCACCAAAGCCCTCGCGAGAGACATCTGGGTTGCGTTGACCCGCGATACCTCCGTATGCACCACGTCCTCTACCGCCAGGTTGTCTGGGACCACCAAAAGCATCTGCATCTTCAGGCTTCTCAGCATCCCATTCTCTGCCACCAACAGCTTTCAGCTTGCGCAGTCTGTTCTTTTCTCTTTCGCCCATCATTTGCTGTCTTTCTCTTCGTTCTTCTTGTCGACGCTTTGCAGCAACTTCTTCACGCTCGGCAAAGTCGGCAGCATCTGCTTCAGCTCGTGCGTGAGCAGCAGCGAGTTTTTCGTTCTTGAGCGATATTCTCGACATCTTCTCGGCTAGCTCTTGTTCGCTTAGTTTGGGCTTGCGGAGGCCTCCTGTTGCGGTACGGTCGCCTCGTACAGCATTGGTGGCTGGCTTTGAGGGTTCGGCAGTAGTGTTCGATGACGGTTGTTGCTGCTGCTGTTCTTGTTGTACGTTTGCGGCATCTTTTGGTTGCGGCTCCTTCTTGTTGCGCTCCTGATTGTTGCGGCGAGATTCGTTGTTGTTGCGACGAGGCTCATTGGTATTGCGATCCGAGTTCGGACGGACCTGATCATTGCGATCCTGGTTGCTTCTGTCCTGTTGGTTGCGACCCCTGCCCCTGCCTCTTCCTCTAGTGCCTCCACGTCCACCGCGAGCTGGTGCCGAAGTCGTAGGTGCTGGCGTTGACTCTGCAGGGATTGTTGATGGCTCTGGTACTGACTCTGTAGTCGCAGCTGGTTTCTGTACTTCTGGTTGCTTATTTGATTCCTCCTGCTTCTCTGATTTGGCAGTAGTTGTATGAGGAAGCTCTTGATTCATGGGTTGGATTTCATCGCTGAAGAGGTCATCCCCACGAGTCTGCATTGAGTGATCATACTGAATGTCATCAAAGAGATCATCCTGCTGTGCTCCTGTCTGTGCGAACTCGTCCATGTCTTTATTCGTGAATAGTTCTCGTTTTCTGTTGTTCTTGGGTAAATGTTGGCGAAAGGAGAAGCTCGTGAAGCTTCAAGATCATCAAAGTGTCGAGACTTCGGGACGTCATTCGTCCGAGCTCAATTCTCGACTCTTTGGCTTTCTATGATTGACTTTCTTTCATCCATCTTGTCGACCACGTTATACCTTTCACAACATGGACGCGCCTGATCGCAAGAGACTCAAGTCGACGTACAAGGCACAGGACCTGCCGCCGCTGCCCGCGGGCTGGACCGAACACACAGCTCCAACAGGTACTTTTTCAGAAAGTCATCAACACCGAGTCCAAGCACTCTGACGCGCTGCAGGTCACAAATACTACTACAACGCCGCCACTAAAGCCTCGACGTACACTCGGCCGGTCGCTACTCCTGCCGCCCCTACTCCGCCTCAACCACAGCCTGCCTTTTTCCCACCACCAGCTGCTCAGTATGCATCGAATCCTGTCGCGCAAAACAACTATAACCCCGCTGCTCAATACGGTCAATTCAATGCAGCTGGATACAGTCCATACCTATCAAACGCCCAGTACAACTCACATACACCATACGGCCAGCCTGGATTCAACCCAGCCGCTACCTCTCACGAGCCACGACGCCGACCACAGCCCCAAGATCGTCCCAAGCGCAAAGAGATCATTCCAAACTGCAAGCCATGGGTCGTTGTCTACACCAAGCTCGGCCGACGCTTTGTCCACAACCCCGACACCAACGAGAGTTTTTGGAAGTTCCCAGACGATGTTATGAAGGCTGTTGTTGAATTTGATCGCTTGAAGCTGGATGAGAAACTCAAGAGCCCTGAGGATGCCAGTGGTGCCAACAAAGTCCCTGTGACAGAACGCGCTCCTAGAGAGGAATCTGAGAAGGGCGCGTCTGAGAAGCCTGAGGACAAGGTCACATCGCAAGATTCAGAAAAGCCACAACAACAAGATGCTGCTGGATCAGACTCGGAGTATGAGGAGATTGAGGTCACAGACGACGAAGATGAAGAAGGTGGTGCGCAACTTCAAGATGAGGGCGAAGCAGAAGCTCAAGAAGGACCTCTTGAGTTCGACGAAGACGACATCGCGTATCAGTTGGCTGCAATGGAAGATTCATATGGTCTCGATCGTGGCGAGTTTGGCGGTGGTGGTGAAGACGAATACGAGGAAGGAATGGAAGGCATCCCTCTGACCGACGAAGACGGCGCAGCACTATTTTGCGACATGCTCGAGGACCAACACATTTCTCCATACATACCCTGGGAAACACTTATCTCTGACGGTCGCATCATAGATGATAGCAGATATACCGCTCTACCGACCACAAAACGCAGAAAGGAGGTCTGGGGCGACTGGACTCGCACAAAGATCGCAGAACTCCGCGAACAAAAGGCAAAGCAGGAGAAACTAGATCCACGCATTCCTTACCTGTCGCTCCTCTCGGAAAAAGCAACACCAAAACTCTACTGGCCAGAATTTCGCAGGAAGTACAAGAAGGAGGATGCGATGCGCGATGCAAAGCTCAGCGACAAGGAGAGGGAGAAGTTGTACCGCGAACACATTGCTCGTCTCAAGCTCTCATCATCACAGTTGAAGTCAGACTTGATTTCTCTGCTCAAGTCTCTGCCCCTGAAACACCTAAACAGAGACACCAGACTTGAGGCTCTGCCAAAGGATCTCCTGACTGATATTCGATTCATTTCTCTACCTCTCAAATCCCGCGACGATCTTCTTGAAGCTCACATCTCTACTTTAGCACCCGCGCCAGATGAGGAGGAAGCAGCGACAGAAGAAGAGAGAGTAGAACAGGAGAAACGAGCCAAGGAAAGGAGACGCAGAGAACAAGCTTTGAGAGAAAGAGAACAGAAAGTCGAGGAAGAGAAGAGAAAGAGGGAAAGAGAGTTGGCATTCGGACGTGGTAGGTTGGGCGAGGCTGAGAGGGAATTAGAGATGGCCATGAAGGTTGGAAGGAGCGGATTGAGGGCGCAGATCGATGAGGCCAAGGAGGCCAGTGAGTAGTACATACTCGCCAATCTTCAAGAGCGATATCACGACCACGCAATAAGAGCCTCCTCTTCTTTTGAAATCTCACCGCATACCTACCACTTCTAGAACTTCCATAAAAATTTATCCCCATGCATAAGCATAATCCCCAGTGCCAAGTCCCATCCACGCCCCACTTTTTGTCCGCTCCGAACCAGAAAAAAAGAATCGCCAAACTCTCACACACAGGCACACAACGCGAAGAAAACACAAAAAAAGAATGCCTCGAGGGAGAATCGAACTCCCATCTAAGGATTACCCAAGCCATGCTTGGTCATTTCGATGACCGATATGAGACCTTCGTACTAGCCGTTATACTATCGAGGCTTGATGAAGGATATTTTGGTTTTGTTGATCATGTACTTTAAACATTTTTGCACTGGCGGAGGATGGCGATGATGGCACTTTTTTCTGGTCGATCTCCTTTTTTCTGTCTATTGTGATGCAGATAGATAGTAAAGAACATTTATCTTGTTTTTCAGGTGTGCTATCGTGCCAACTGCACTAAAGCTGTGATCTGCACTCGTGGTCGTGTGAGTGTAATTGGATTTTGGTGTACAGATTCTCGGTCGAGGGAATTACATGCATTTCCATCAATTGGAGCCTATATTCCTTGCAAGGACCTATCAGCATGTAAGAGTGAGCTCAAGTAGCCATATACAGTAGTCCCAGGCTTAGACAAGTGCTTAAAGGAGAGTATGTTGCTGTCAAGAAGGATGGAATCATAGGAGTCAGGGTCGTACCATCAGCAGCTCTGACTTGATAGAATCAAGAAGGCATCCTAACGACAAGACAGACCGGACGACAAAAGCATTCAGGAAAAGTCAAAGTAGCACAGCAGAAGAAATTTCAAGACCAGAGATATCATCTGGCATATCTAAAAGGAAACAGAAGTGTTCGGGAGTGATAATGGCATGAGATTTTGCTGCTGTTCATTGTGCATACAACTCTTATGAAACAGCCATTGCCAGAGCATGTCAGAATTCGCTTAAGCTGGCTGGGTTGAGGAGTGCCAATCTGATGTCTAGTAAGTGCCAGGAACCTAGTGAGGTATTCTCTGAGCCAAAAGCTTGGAGGTATGTTGACGTCCTTGATAGCTCAACACGAGTAGACGTCTTAACGATACGTGCCGGACGCGTATCCTCCATAAACATCCTCGCTCGTCCACTGGTCTGTATAGCAAAAACCCACGATGGCACACATTTGGAGGGCAATAACACATTGACTCCAGCCTGAAGCAGACTGATCCGCTTTCATCGTTTGTTGGCGATGTACCATCATTGAAGTCGATGCGGGCAATCAATCCAGCCCATGGTAGTCTCGATGGTGTCCGATCTAGAGGGATGTGATATCGAGGTTTTGACTGATAAAAAATCCTCCAAAGGGTATCGGGCTTGCGATCAAGACTTTGCTCTGGGCTGTCTGACAGCTATCCATTCGTGGTGGAGCCGAACCCAGATCCAGAAAGACGAAAGGTTGTCTACTCATCACTGTCTTCCTCATCACCATGTGATTCATCCGCAGCCTTTCCCTCCTCTCTCTTCTTCATTTCTTCCTTCTGCCTCTCCTTAACCTTTCTAGGTTTCTTCGCACTAATAGGTCCATCGGCACTTCTATCTTTCCACTGTACTTTCCCATCAGCAATAAACTTCTTTGTTTCAACATCTCGAGATTCAACCATACCATGCCTCCATATCTATAATATGGATACTTTCCTTGTAAGCCACGAGCATCTTCCACACCTCCAGAAACAGACTTCCAGCAAGCTCCAGGACAGACGAAATGCCATTTTGCGCTTTCGTCGATTTGGCAGCGGATGAGAATATCTCTAGGTGTAGAGCAGAGAGTACAAGGTTTTGTCATGATGGGTGGGTTGGGTACACGAATGTATGATTGAGAGATGTGCAGATGGAAGAGTGAATTGAGAGGATGGTTTAGAGAAATCAATGACATCATTGTTGGATTTATTTGTTTTTGACTCTTTTTTCTCTACTCGAGTACAAGAACGATTTTCCTGAATCGATTGTGTTCGTGAGGGCATTCAAATCAGTCTTGGATGGCTTGGAAGATTGTCTTGAATCCATGGTTGTTCAGCTTTTCATGACTGTTCCTCGATACGATCCAGGTTTTAGTGCACAAACCTTGTTCTGCGAGCCTTCTTCATCACAGCCTGTGTTGTTTGATGGATATGGGAGGTTGCAGTGGTGGTAGCATTGCGGGTATCAGAAAAGAAGGCAAAGTGCCTTGCTACCTACCTACCTAGCGCCAAAGGTCCAGTCATCAAATTTGTCGTCGTCGTCGTCATCATCATCGTCCTCCTCTTGATCATGTTGTGGGACTTGCTTATTCTGCGCCGGAGCATCTGGTAATGTGTCTTGTTGCCTGGAGAGACGCAAGGCTTCCCTCTTCTCCCGCAAGCGTCTCACTCTCTCATCCAGCTCGTCCATCTCGTCAAACTCCTGTTGCAATGCGAGTGCAGCATCCTCGGTATCAGCTTCTAATTCGGCTTCTCTTGCGGTTCGCTGTGCGCTTTGTTCTTCGCGAGCCTGGGCTGCTAGCTCCTCGGCCGTGACAGGGGCGGCTGAGATGGTCGCAGATGCGCTGATTATAGGCAGAGCAGTGTCCTGAGTGGTAGCCATCTCACGCTCGAAGGCGGCCCACTCGTCTTCATTCACGTCCGCTGCAGGGGGCGGTGCGGAAGCGACGGGCTGTGGTTCGGCGACAGGGGCGTCTGGTATTGATGGAGCAGGTGCTGTGTCCACGTCTTCAACCTCATCTTCATCGGCGCCCTCCTCAGCAGCGTCAAAGAAACCCTCAGGCACAAAACCTCCAGGTACAGCCTTGACTCTTTTCCTGCCTTCGTCATCACCCTCTCCAGCCTTGCGCTTACGAGTCTGGGTCGGTGCCGGGGGTGGTGGAGGGTTTGCGCGCAGATGGTCTAGCCGAGCAACATGTTGTGACGACTTGACGTGGTTGTCCCAGAGCGATTCGGTCTTGATGTAGACGTTGCAGACGGCGCATAGTAGTTTGCCGGATTCTGAATAGTTTGCGTGAGGGTGGTTGATGCGACGCGAGGCGCGCTCATTACGCAGCAGCGAGCGCACATCTGCCATTTGCAATGATTGAGTAAGACAGTGGGTGAATCCGAGATTGTAATGGCGTATTCGCACTGGCGCGTGACAGTCGGTGGTTGTAGAGTTGTGTCTGACGAGTGCTTCCAACTTTTGCATCGCAAACGCATCATTTTGCCAAGAAAGGGTTATGTTAAGCCGACCCTGGCTGTCTAACGCATTCTTACCCCATCGAACAAAATCAATATGATCGTGAGATGTCTGCCAAATCGCTCGATTGAAGTACAATCGCAAGCAGACGACCCTTGCGATCTGGTCGACGATGATATCAATCAATGATGATGTTGCTTGTCAAGACAGCATGTTACTCCGAGTATGGTCTTGAGGACTCTGCCCTCATGGCACTTTGCCGGCCTTCATCTATTTTCGCTCGGTCGCAGCCGCTTGCCGAAGACGCAACGCAAGACAGCTGACAGCCATGTGACTGAAAGAAGGCACTTTGTTGTTGGATCAGCCATCCACATTCAAGTCGATCCGATGAAGCCACCGGCCACATTGCCGAAGGTCAACCCTATCAAAGATAATTCGCATATCGCACTCTCACATTCCCATAGTCTTCCGATTTCGCTTGGTCATCTTCTTCCATCTTCTTTCGTGTGTTTCATCAGCACTTGGAACATTTTCGTGTGCTCGGGCCAAATTCGTTTTTAGAGTTGAGCATCGTCACTGCCACGTGCCGGCCTGTTGGAACACCTTCCTGCTGACGCTCGCTCGCTCTCCCTGCTGCTCACGACTCGCGGGCATTCCTGGCGAGTTCCTGATTCATATGATGACTCCACGAAGGTACACTCAGGCTCGGCTGCACTCTTCAGGGCTGCTTCACTGCCACTTTATCCACTTTATCGAGAGCCATAAGCGATGATTAGGGCTTACTCGCGCACAGTAGCCGCAACGCTGTGATGAGAAGAGATGGGTCAACGGATCAAGTCCGCTGACGGTCGTCGCTCCGTCTCCCCTACGGCAGTTCGGCCACTTCGATCCCTGAGGATTGTTGCAATATGCTATCCAAGACTTGATTCGCCCGACTGCCAGACCAAGCCCACTCTGATGATCAGCTAATGCGAACAACCCTTGGCTACTTGATATGGATGTGCAGAGTCTTCGAGTCAAATCCCGAAGGTCAAACGACGGGCTTTGTGATCCCAAATCATCACCAAACCCTTGGGTCAGAAGTACCTTACTTGCTCACGAACGCGATTCCGCAACGCAGACATGCAGTGTACATTCTTGCATCTTTGCTGACTCTAGCACCGTCAGACTGACTCGGATATCTGTGACATGCGTGCGTGCACTGAGAACTGCACTCTAGAAGTGCGCTGGAATACTCATGACACGCAACGGTCCCCCCGGAGTGTTTGGTTTTGACTTTGCACAGAAGGAACTGTACTTTTTCGCAAGCCTTTTGGGGGGAACATTTGCCGAGTCACCCAAAACGCAAAACGCGCACCAAAGCAGCCCCTGTCACTCGCGAAACCGACGTCATTTCGCGAGTGTTTTCCATCTCGCACCGATGCTCAAGAGTTTGTGTCAATGCTCTGGTATCGTATGCCTCGCACACCTGCAATCTCAGATGCAGTCCTTGCGATAATGAGACGTCTGAGCCCACGATCGGCTCTAGAAGACAGACCGGAAAGGCTGACGCCGTCTGGCGTTCGAGTCAACATACGAGCGCATGCAGGCACACGCCGATCGATGATATGCAGGTGAACATGTTTAGACGGCTCAGCAATCCGAGCGTCTATTTGACAACGTGCATGCGTCTCCACCAATCCATTAAGTTAGCCTTTGCTTTGGATCCCTTTGATATTTACCCTCTTGGTGCCCGCCCCGCTTTCGAGGACCATTTTCGCATTGCTTGACCGACTCGGCCTCAACACAGTCCACCATACCAATCTCGTCTTCACACTTGGAACAAGTCCTTCATCATGCTACAACACGCCCAAATGTCTCACGCCTTCCAATCTACGGCCACTGGTGTAAGCGTTACTGTAGAAGATCTTCAAAGAGTATGCCATACTGATGTTGTTCAGGGCCGAACATACCAGATCTCAAAGCTTCCAGAACTTGACTACGCCATCGATGTGAAAATCTTTCGTGAGATTCTGGAGTTGGATGACGAAGACGAGCAATACTTCACTCGCTCATTAGTGTGTGACTTCTTCGCACTTGCCCAACGGACCTTTGCAGAGATGGATGAATGCCTGTCAGTATATGACACTGCTCTGCTTCTCCAGATGATACTGACTGTACGAACAGGGAGAGCCAAGACATAAAGCAACTATGGACCAAAGCCCAATTCCTTAGGGGTCCGAGTGCGACATTGGGCATCTACAAAGTTGAATCGACTTGTGCGCGAATTGAGCAACTGACCGTGGTTGCCGACACATTACAAGCCGAGGGCGACTCAAAATCGACGCTATGCAACTCGTCAAGGATTCTGTTGGATCAAGCCAAGCAATACTTCGCCGAGGCAGAAGATGCCCTGCGGCGTTTTTATGGAATGGATTGACTGAACGAGACTTGCCCAAGGAGCGGCATAACCTTTTCACGACCTCTCGACGATAGACTTGATACAGAGGACTTAATGACACAATGGCTGGATCCATCTATCATTACTCCGCTTATTAGCATGCCGTCTAGCTCATGAGAGCAGCAGCACCAATTTGTGCACTCTATGTTAGCACTAATCTGTGGAACGATGCCCGCACCGCTCCCTCGAAAGATTGATCCTGTTAGCAGTCATTGCGTCTTTTGCGCAGCGATGGACTCTTTTTCCTTCTCCTTTTGAGCTTTCGACCAACGTACTGGAAAATGAATACGTTAGCAACGAGCCTCAATATATCGAATCACATATACTCACGACCACAAGCATTACAGAGAGTTTTTGAGCCAAGCGGGCCTCGTCGCCATTCTGGAGAATCGGTAGTGCCGCACTCTTTGCACAAGTACTCTGTGCAGAGCTCTTGTTTTCGTTTCTTCGTACGTGGCTTGGCCGTCCATGCACCAGTTTCCTTCATGGTCTGCAGGCGTGAAGTGGCAATCTCGATGCCTATATCACCCACCACGGAATCTATCTGTGGTTTGGTGGACGTTGTTGACTCGGAAATGCTCCTTTTTCGAGGTGCTCCTGATTCTGATTCGGGAAGAGTGGTCGGCGGAAGCGCCAAATTTGACACTTGTTTTAGGGGCTAGATGCTGTGTTAGTCGCCTTTTCGACTACAGAAAACGTAGATGCATGCGCAGATTGTTTCATCAGAATCGCAATCTTGTTTTGTAGCATGATGATTCTACCAAGATCTCCTGATCCAAGTCTTTGCCAGTGCATCTAGATTTTGGAGATACTTACTGTCGTAGTCTTAGCTGTCACCGTCGCCGTCACTGTCGCCGTTGCTGTTGCTGTGGTCGCCTCAAGCTTGAATGTTGCACATTGCACTGTCGTGTCAACCATTTTCGTTGATGTTGTGCTTTCTTGAAATTCCTCAGCCTCGCCTTTCAATTGTGCCAACTGGTTCATTAGGCGGATGTTCGTGGTATAGTGTTCGAGAAAGGAATCCATCAGCGATGTGCTGGTGATCTGGTAAGGCCGTGAAGTCATTAAGCACAGCTTAGTGCTTGTTCTGGTACCAGTCCCTTTATTGATAGTCTTGTCCGTGTATGGTTTGAAGGTGGATTCGAAAGGCTTGTAGGTATCGTCTCCTTGTCGTAGTCGGTGGTGGCTTCTCCAGGTGGAACCCAATGCCATGTTCTCTTTCCATTGTACAAGAAATACTGGAATGTCGTCGACATTCATGTATGTGCTGATGTAACGACCAAATAGAGC
Organism: Aureobasidium melanogenum CBS 110374; assembly: GCF_000721775.1. Lineage (NCBI taxonomy): Eukaryota > Fungi > Ascomycota > Dothideomycetes > Dothideales > Saccotheciaceae > Aureobasidium > Aureobasidium melanogenum. The sequence goes on from NW_024470067.1 coordinate 291,178, forward strand.
TTCAGGCTTGATCTGCATGTGTGAATAGCTCTTTGATGAGGCGTACACAACGCGACCATCTTCAGCTAGAACCAGTAACAAATCTTCGATACCATCCACCACTTTTTGGTGGAACCCAGCTGAACGATCAACTGGCAAACTTTCAATCTCAATCTGGAAATTAGGCGCCATTGTGGCTTTTTGGTTGGCGTTTCCTCGTGTATAAGAGGAAAATCGGCGATTTCAATTTTGGAAAACGAAGGATGAAAGAGCAATAGAAGGGCCAAACGATTGGGTGCTTGCAAGGACAAATACTTGACCATGGTGCTCAGCGGTGTCCGTGCCCGGGGTTAGGTAGTCGCTCATGAGCCGCTTAAGCATTGTTTCCTAGAGCACCTTTGGGCAAGGGTTTAGCTTTCCCGCGCGCCCCATAACCACCGCTGCTGAGTCCTATTTGAGACTTTCTTTGCTTTTTCTCTGATTCAAAAGTGCACAGAACCGTGAGAGGCTCAACTCAACTTTGACAGCTTATGCACCCCCTTGAGCTTCCCCACGCTGAGCCGCAACCCTGAATAGCAAGAGACCTAAAGGAAGGGGATCCACTATGATTTGGCACGTTACGACTGTCATTTCGCATAGCACTGCATTCTGATGAATCCTCGCAGATCCTATGATTGTGCTAGTTAGTCACTGTCAGACCACGTAGGAACGCTAGCCAATTGAGACCCGACAGTATGGGAGAGGGCCACGAATGCGAGGAAATATCGACCAGCTTTCACAAGACAGAAACCTGTCCACGGACTTGGCGGGCGAAGTAACGCAAAGCTTCACGGCGAGGCAGTCCGAAAACAGTCGTTTGGTGACTGCCGTCGTTCTCGCAAGCACTTGTGATGCACCGGTGCGAATCCGGCGTCCACCGACACCGCGAGTCAAGTCCGAAAAAGGCCGTTATATCAGGCCATGGCAAAATCTAGGCGAGAGTCCAAATTCCCATCACCGATCTGATAACCAAAATGGAAAAAGTGGTTGTACAAGGAGGAAAAGGCTCAAAGCAAAGCAACGGTCGAGAACAACTGATGTTGCATCAGAATTACGTTTTAGAGCGACTGGAAATGATCGTCACAGGTCCCTGGCGTTCTAGATTCTTTGCTGTGACATCCTTCCACGCGACTTTGCATGAGAATTGAAACAACACACTCCACGGTCCACGGATATCCTTCATTGAGCGCTACTCGTACGCACGTATTCTCCGACACTTCATCTTTGTGCGCGTGCTCAGGCACTAAGGGGAGCCATGGTCTCTCTTCGCCAGGCCGCCACCACCAACGTCAGCAAAAAAGACCGCTGCCATTTTGAATTGAACGAAATTCACAACGTGCATCTTCCGGAAACACTCCCGCTGCTGCAATTGCACGATGCTCCAAAGGAGTTACGATCGTCGCCATGTCACTTCTAACCACCGGACTGTTATACACGCGGATTGTGGCTTGCCCGGTCACCAGGCACTGAGGTACATTTGGGGTATAGTCAGCGACCGAGCAAAGTAGCCGGGGCGTTCAACAAAACATACCATCGACCGATTGTTTGCCTCACAGGGCGGAAGCCATCTCTGTTTGCTATAACGTTGGTTCAGCACGGGTGCATCTTGGAGAGCCACTTGTGTCACTGTGCTTGCATGCCTCTTGCGTGGGACGCGTGAACACCAGCCTTAAGCGAGCAGGAAAGCCCCAAATGTGCAGCAACCGTTTATGGATCAGTAATGCGACAATTCATTTGGATACTCGAGTACCTTCACCTGAGTATGTTCTCAGCACCCGAGACTAGCGTGATATATGTTTGACCAGCATGTTCTTCGCGTCCCAAGGTCATATCACATGAGATGCTTCCTCGAGTGTGTTCTTGCTTCCGCCATGTGCAGCTCTTCCTCAATGGCACCAAGCATGAATACGAAGCGTCTTTCTCAGGAAGGCCGTTTCTCTAGCAGTGCTGTCTGACAGGACCACAAGAATAGTTACTAGTATTTCCTACACAATCACAACCTCAACAACATGGTTCTGTGGTGTAGTTGGTTATCACTTCTGTCTAACACACAGGCGGTCCCCGGTTCGAACCCGGGCGGAATCATCGTTTTGCTGATGCTCTGCACACTTCTTTTGCCCGGAAAGGTGGAGTGGTGAGGTTTGGGGAGGCTTCAAGGACTTTTTGCAGAATTTTGGCGGACAACGGGCGAGCTTTGGCTTACCCCGACCATCCTATACCACAACATCATCGAAAGCCCTCTATACTTATGGGTTGATCCTTCTTTTGCTTGTTGTTGGTCTATGCTGGTGTTGAAGACAGTGTCTTGCTTGAGCATTAAGAAGCCTGAGACACAAGACTCAATTGAAGCAGCATACTTTTCTGCTGAACATCTCAGAGAGAGCGCTGGCTGGCCATTTCTACTTGCAGTGACTTGACTTGAACAGCGTACAGGCCTCAGCATGCATGGCAGGATTCAGTCAACATGCCATTGACATCTCTATGTATAGACCCCCAATTGTCCTCCCCCAATGCGCAGCTAGATTACAGCAACATGTACTAGCCTGCCCAACGGCGATCTCAAGATCCTGAATCTGGCCAACCGGATTCAACCCTTACAAGCTAAGGTGATGTGGTGTAGTGGTAGCATGTGTCGTTGTGGAGGTTAAATTCCAGCAACGCCGACCCGACGGCGGTTCGATTCCGCCCATTGCCAGGATCGTGTCTTTCTTTTGTCAATTTTGCTCTTTCATTTTTGGTTGATTAGATATCGAAAATTGCATGCAAGATTTTAAGCCTGAGGTCGGTAGGGAACGTGCGTTGCTAGGGCTCGGCAAGTCAGTCTTGAGCTTCCGGAGCGAGAGGTCCAACCTTTCACCATCGAATCTCTCGCCGTGAACTCTTGATTTGCATGAAATCAACCAGATGTCCACCCATCTCGGTGGCATAGTCCAAGGGACGTGACAAAGGGGCTTGACAGGAGCTCGGCCACGTTTTTTCTCTTGCTGGCCATGGTAGGTCGTGAAGATGGCCCGAGGAAGTCGTGCTTGCCTTTGCAGTGCCTCTTGACTTGATGATACGTTCTTTCCTTGCAGGCCTGCCGAACTACAGCGTAAAAAGGAAGAGCATGTTCATGCTCCTGCTGTTACTGTCAGGGAGTCTGTCGGAAGCACTCCTGCCTTTCTTTTCTTTAGGAAGACTACGAGTTACATTCTTCAATTGGACATCATCCTAGCAACCTCGTCTTTCCCATGATGGATCCACGCATCATGACTAGTCGGTAAACCGCAGAATGAATGGCCAAGTCTACAAAAACCACAAGAACTCAACTTAATCGCTTGACATGAAAGAATTGAGGGAACAGCAATGATACATGTGTCTTGATGCAAAGGGTCTTCATCTGACTATGAGAGTAGCCACTCTCCTTTTCCATACTCTTTCTTTCTTGCTTGCTTACGATATATACACAGAGAAGCGCGTTGCCAGAGATTCACATACTCGAGAAGTCGGACGACGTTTCAGGCTCGACCCAAGCCCGGCTAAAACGCATGACACTCTTTGATAACACGACCATTGAATAAACAGTCATCCACTATCGCGAAAGGTTTCTTTCAACATTTACTAAATAAAGGCCCACTAATTCTGTAACTCTTTTACAATGGCAGCTCGAAGTATGCTCGATGAAGCTGCCACAATGTAGATAGCAAGACAACAATTTTTTATGGTATGAATTATATCTTGCTTTAGTCTCTTTGTAAAGCTAAGTTCGGGGATAGATGGCAGGCAGCATCAAGTCAACTCTTCCTTCCTGATCACTATTTGAGCAGTTCTTTCTCGAAGTGCATATGCTTGATCGTCTCGCTCGGAAGGTACTTGCCTTGCTCTGCTCTTGTCTATCCCTCTTTCCTTGTCTGCATGTTGTCACTGTAACTTATTTGCTACCTCTTATATTTCCTTTTTGCTTCTCTCCCCCACCTCTCTCACTTGCAAGCCTTTAGAACAAATTGAGCTCGATCAACCACCTGCCTGCTCACTGCCTTTCTCAACTTACTACTACTACACTTCTTCAACCAAAACACACTCAGTGCCTGCTGTTCGTGTCGCTGCTGAGTAAAGAGACAAATTCTCCAGTGTATACCTTCTCATTCCATATTCCATATTTCTGCCAATCGCCTTTTCTAGACCGTATCTTCCTTCTAGCTAACAATGACTGGCAAGAAGTTTCTGCGCCGTGCAATCGCATGTGTTGATTCAATTTCCCCCACGAAGATCGTACTTGTCCATCTCTTTACTCAGCTTCTGAGGTCCAGAGAGCTTACGATCGAAAAAACATTGCTGGTTATCTTACTCATAGACTGATCTAGCGATTCAATCGTCGCAACTTGGCTGATTAGTGATATCTAAAGTCTCTTGTCAACCTTTCAACAGATTGACAAAACATTTTTGGGGATGCTGTGTGCAAGAAATGGATGAATAGATGCATCAACATCTCTATGTGCATGTCTCTTTTACTAATAGCACGAATGGCTTCCCGGTCTTGCTCGAGATGCCAAATATCTTTCTATGCTAGGATATGCTACAAGTCACGACTTGTCTACTCCGACTGCATGTGAGGACAATGGTGTACTGCGTTGGTCCTTGTGCATTTCCAGAGTGGGATGATATTCGCATACGGCTGTCTCACTTGGGTGACTTCATGCTCTTGCGACACGACAATTAAGACAGAAAACAGAATGACAACCGAAATGTTATGACTTATTAGCAGCTGAATTGTAAGGGTATCTATCTTTCTGCTCTCTCGATAAAAACTACTGTAATCGCCCCAGTACCTTTCCTCCTCCCCCCGAAAACGCCCGCTATGATGAATGGAATTGGGAAACATAAGAAACATAGCCAGAGACTGTTTAGCCTGAGGTTTATTGGTTAGAGTTGTTGCTCTTGTGACTGCCGAGCTTGCCAGTTGCTGCAAGATAGATGATGACAATGAGAACAATGACAATGACAATGGCAACGCAGATACCCAGGCAGTACCACTTCTTTCTTCTGGCAGATCTGGCCTTTGAGGTAGCAACATCGAGGTGCTCGTTTGCTTGAATCATATTCGTCTGCGTTTCTTCGGCCTTCTCCTCGATGTTCATGATCATTGGCTCTTGCTGCATGACAATGTTGTCGAGATCTTGGAACAGCTGTGCCAGTTCAGTCATGGTGCGCTCGATTTGCTGAATGGCATCGTGACGCTGGCGGACGTTTGCCAATGTGCTCTGAGCCTGGCCTCGGCGGTCCGAGTTAAGGAGAGCCTGTTGGAAGATCTGGGTATCGGCACCTGACTCGGTTGCTTGGATGATTTCTTGCTCGGTAGCGTCGGGGTTCACGATCAGGTATTGACGACGTTGCTGCTCTTGAACTTCCTTGCGGAATTGTGACTCGATGGTCTGGTAGTTGTTGATTGCTTTGCGGATACGACGGTCAAGGGCATTGACTTGGGCTTCTTTGCGAGGGTTTCTGGACTCGGGTCTGGATTTAATTCTCTTGACACGGTCGGCGAGAGCACGGTAGGCGGTCATGATCTCTGAGCCCACGGCGTCGATCTCTTTGTTTGTGGCATTGGTACCCGAGACGAATTGTCTGTGCAGGCGTTGGAGACCTTGGAGACGGCTTTCGACGTCGTCAATTGCACGGCCGACTTCACGGCAGTCGTTGAGGATGGCATTGGGGTCTGCTTGTTGGTTGGCGCCGTATGGGTCTGCGAAGGGATCGGCCAATGGCTGCATTTCTACGTCGTTCTGAGCTCCTAAGTGGAGTGTCAGCAAGGGCTCTTGTTGTTCTCGAAACATGTCGCAGGAGGGCGAGGACTGGGGGGATTGTGATGTGTTGAAGATGAGCTCGCAGGAAGAAAGAACGTACTGTATGTAGGAGGGTTGTCGTAGCCGCCATTGGAGCCATAAGGGTTGCTCTGTCCATAGCCATTGTACTGTCGCATGTCAGCATTGGTGTACCCCAGTACCCTGGTCAGCTCGGCTGTGCTTACCGCCATGTTGTTTGTTGATTATGTGAATATGATTGAGGAATGGATTGTGTGCAGACAATAGCGAGGCGCGAGGCGGAAGGCGCAGTGTTGTGAGAGTAAGAGAGAAAACTGTTTCGTGCCAGACGAGCAACAGGAGCAGCAGATGGTGAGTTTCTAAATGAAAAAGACAAGGCAGGAACAATTCAAGGGATGCTGAAACGCTAACAAGCCACAGCCCCCTGAGACGGTTTTAGCAGCAAACGCTAACCTTGATAACCTCTTATCACCCCACATTCTTCCTTCCTTCGCTGATCTTGGCTTGTTTACTATTGTGCTGCCTGCATCGCTGTATTGTGCTGCCTGTTCCGAGCGAAATCGTCCAAAGACGGCAATATATAGACTTCAATATGTGGTTGCCTGAGCCATTCTATACCTTCTACGCTTATGTACTCGTCATGTCATGGCTATGATTATCGTGCTGAGCATGATGTCCTCTTGTCATGCTCGGAACGCCGTTTCCTTACCCGCCGCAGCTACTCCGTGTTTCCTTCAAGCGCTTTCCTTTGCGGTTCCCCATCTCTTCGTCTCATCGCCTCCTGACCAAGATTTTTCGACATAGCCGAGCTCGTGCTTGACCTTTGCCACCAGCTCCGAGTCGCCCATGTTCTTGCCTAGATTGTCGCTGATCTTGATGCATGGCCTGCCGTCCGCCTCGAACAGCTTGATGACGATGTTGAGCGGCACGCTCTTCTCGCCAGAACTCTTCTTGATAAAGTCGTTTGTGAAGAAAGTTCCCACGCCGAAACTAGGCACCAATTTTGCTGCCTGGGTAGCGTACATGTACTCGATGCAGCGGTCCACGTTCAGCGAATCCGAGAAGACAATAGTCTTAGGCACTGTGATGTTCTGCTCGTCGTAGAAATCGCGCATTCTCTTGATGAACTCGAAGGGGTTGCCAGAGTCTTGTCGTGTTCCAGTGTAAACTTCAGCAAAGCTAGGGTTTGGCTTGTCCAGGCTGGGATCGCGCGAGTGACCTGGTGGTGCAGGTCTCTTGAAGGCCTTGAGGAAATCTGGTGTGCCGAATGTATCGGTGAGAGCGATACTCAAAACTCCACGGCCAAAGGTACCACTCCAGTACTGTAATGCCGTCTCGTTGGCCTTCTTGTAGTCATCGGTGATGGCAGCAATTCCCATGAACCATTCGTGGGCGACAGTTCCTACAGGAGGAACGTTGTATTTCATGGCCAAGTGCACATTGCTGGTACCAGCCCACTTTCCAGGGAAGCTGCGCTTAGTAGCCTCGTCCTTTGCCTGGTGCAAGCCTTGCATGACCATGTCGTGGGTCTTGTAATCCCTTCTTCTTCGGCTACCGAACTCGGAGAATGAACATCCCGCCTCAAGCAAGCGAAGACCCTTCTCGTAGGCCTTGTCAACCTGTCCCTCGTGGTTCCAATCTGTGTCGCAGAACTTGAAGTATGCCTCGGAGACGAGAGCGAGCAACGGGATCTCATAAAGGATTGTGTCTAGCCAGCGACCTTTCACGAAAAGAGCAATGTCGCCCTCGTCTGATTCTGATTCCTTGTCATTCTGAGTGGATGGTTGGAAAGAGAGTTCGACTTGTTCGGTTGGGCGGAGAGAGAAGTTGCGCAGGAAGTCGAGGTACTCGGGTGTGAGATAAGAGCAGTGTTGACTGAGGTACTCAATCTCCTCGTCTGTGACGCGAATGTTGGCGAGCTGGGCGATTTGCTTCTGCAGCCAGTGATAAGCTTGGCGGTTAAGCTTGAGGTCGGCGGTGCGGTTGGTGAAACGGTAGGTGACCTCTGCGTTGGCCGTCAGCAAACAGCAGATATGTCTGCAAGATGTTGAATGCGTATACCAATGTCAGGGAAGTACTTCAGGACAGCACATTGCATGGTAAGCTTGTAAAGATCTGTATCCAGCAAGGAACCAATGCCCTCAGGCGTTTCATTATTTGAGTGTGCCATGTTGAGTGTCGAAAGATATGGGTGTACGACAACAACAAAGATGACTGGTAGAAGCTCAACGCGGAAGCACCGCGATGGAAAAAAGTCATGACCCTGGATGACGCATGGACGATTGTTTCAGCTTTCGTCTCACGTCTTGCGTCTCATCTTTCACTTCCTAACTCATCTGCAAGTTTCGATGCTAGATCTTCGACTTGCTTCAGTACACTTGCTTCTAATGGATCTAAGGAGATGTTTCATTGACCGATCAAATTGAAGTTGGTCGCCTTTCTCACAAACGGAAATATAAGGAATATAAAGTTTCTTGACCATTCGGTAGGCTTAAAGCACTATCTCCTCGTATATCTTTGCAAGCCGCTAGGCTCATCACCTCTCTCAAGAGCAGTTCCTGTGCATAAAACAAGTTGGACGATAGTAGCTGTTGGTGAATGCCTCTTAGAAATGAATTCGGACTGTTAATGTGACCAACGCAAACTGCATGTCTCATATATGTCCCTCACGAACTTCGGAACTTAGCAAGGGCTTCCAGATATCATGTTAATTATGCCATCTGGTTTCTTGGCGAGTTCAGCGGTAAGTTGTACAAGTTGAAGGGGGAGAGGCTAAAGTCTTTAGGCTTCACAAGATTGCAGCAGCTCGGCGTTTATCTATCATTGTCCCGAGTCGCGCGTCATACCCGCGTGGGCAAAATGCACCGGTTGAATTCAGGTTCTTGATAAACAATTATCCACATCTGCAGTTTGCGACAGGACTGGCGCTTCACTTTATCGTCAATTCAATCCCTAGCTTTTTCTCTCTCATATCTCATCTTCAGAGCACATCACACTTCGTTCGTCTGCCATACGCGTTCTCACTAACAAGCACGACGTCAAGATGGCTTCCTTCCTTCGTTGGTTCGTCCAGTGCGCTGCGCCTGCTCCTTTTCATGGCTAACAAGCATTCAGGTATGGCGTGAAGCTTGCTCAGCGCCCTATGCTCACTCAGAGCATCACCACTGCCGTATGTACCGAGGAACAGTCAGCGAAGTTGTTGAATGGTTGACAATTATGCTAGGTGCTCTTTGCGACCGGTGACACTATGGCCCAGCAGGGTGTCGAGCAAGTTGGCTTGAAGAACCACGATCTTGCACGTACTGGACGCATGGCACTCTACGGCGGAGGTATGTATCTATCCATTGACATGGCACTCTACATCATCACTGACTTAAATGGCACAGCTGTCTTCGGTCCTCTCGCTACCACCTGGTTCGGCTTCTTGCAGCGTCGCGTTCGCATTCCCAGCTCTCCCAACATGGAGATCCTTGCTCGTGTTGGTCTTGATCAGACTGTCCTGGCTCCTACCAACTTGTTCGTCTTCCTCTCGTCCATGGCCATCATGGAGGGCTCGGACCCTTCGAAGAAGATCGAGACCACATACTGGAATGCTCTCTCCAAGAACTGGATGCTCTGGCCATTCGTTCAGGCCGTGAACTTCAAGTTTGTCCCTCTTCAACACAGAGTCTTGGTTGTCAACGTTGTCTCGTTGGGTACGTGCTGCTCCTTCTCAAATTACACAAGCTTCATACTAACAAAATCAAGGCTGGAACTGCTACCTCTCCTACCTCAACTCTACCGGCTCTCCCATCCCCAAGGATCTCCCTCCTTCATAGGACTGAGGCCAAGATCTAAGGACACGGTCCTTCTCTCATGATCCTCTGGTTTCGAATCTCGAAGACTCCAGCTCGGCTTCGCTCTGTGGTTACAAAAAAGATGGCAGACCTAATCACAAATTTGCTTGGTCACAACAGTTATGCTCTGACATATACTTAACTTTGCTACAAACCACAGAACCTTGTACACTAGCTAAATAAGCCATGTTACGAAACGCTATTCGAATGGCACATAAAAATTGCTTTTTGCTCTACTGTTCTCTAATGTTCCCATGCGTTTTCTTGTTAGTGTTACAAGCGTCTACAGGCATGATTAGAGAATATCATGACTCTCGTGCTTTCGCCTTCTCCTCCTCCTCGGGTGTGCGAGTTTTGAGTTGGAGAGCATGGATGCCGCCCTCAGCAGCCATCTCATCCTTCAAGAGTGTGTAAACCATTCTGTGTCTTGCTGGCTGCATCTTTGACTTGAAAGCATCCGAGACGATGTTGACCCTAAAGCATGTTAGTCATGGTCATGTGTTCACTGGTGTCTCCAGTCGAGGTCAGTGAGGACAAGTCACTGAATCTACATGCCTGAAATGTGTCTCTCTCGAGGTCACACCTGCCATTGCCTTGTGGTGAGCATGCTTATGAGAATCATTGAAGATCTCGAGCGAAGTTGGCTTCAGCTCTTGCGTGACCTAGTTATTGTCAGCAAGCATACTCAGAAACCAGCATTTTTTGAGCCAGTCTGATCACCTTTTGCCTGATGGCATCTTCCATGGGTGTCATTGAGGAAGTCATGGTAGAATACGGCCTTCTGGATGCCGAGGCTACAAACCGGCGCAACATTCGACTGCTTTCCGAGATGATCAGCTCCAAAAGTTTCAGTGTATAACTCGACTTGAGTACGTTTTTCGGATCTACCTACCGGATCTTGCACTGATGGCGAGCAGAGTGATGGTGAATCTTTGGTCAAATTGATGACCAAGTTTGGCTAGCAGGATATCTCGCACGGACCAGCAGTTATTCTGTTTATCTCCGAGCATCTCTAGATTCCTGTTCTTGTACAACACTGACAATTGAGTGCTTCAGTCCTTCTTATGTGCTTGAATTGGCTCAAGACCACCAGCATTGATCAGCCATGTCTTTTTTCAGCAGAATATCTGGAATCAGAAGGACGCTGGAACTCTGCAATGTATACAGGCCCTACCTCTGTTGCCAACGATGGTCGCCTGGAACTCCTCTTTCGGGCGCTAGCGCATACAGGAGACCCCTCCAAGCGTGGAGTATCGTTTGGTGGGGCAGCCGCGTTTTGTAGCTCTCGCGAGAGGAACACGCCGTGCCTTATCGTTACCCAGAAGCATCCGATACTAGCAGATCCGGGTAGTGATTTATCTTACGTAGGTGTAAGCATATATCTACGAGGGCACTTCCCCTCTTCCTGATTCTCCATGTACCGCTCTCTCCTCCGTTCTTCTGTTTCTTCTTTTCAGTTTCCGAGATACCCTGCTCCTTCGAAACTATTTACGATTGTTTCTCGCAATATGTCTGGTCTTTCGGTCGAGCTTACGGCGCCTAATGGTGTCAAGTACACACAACCTACTGGTCTGTTCATTAACAATGAATGGGTCAAGTCTTCAAAGGGCAACAAGATTTCTAGCATAAACCCTAGGTTAGTCTGCTTTTCTGAATATTTGTTAGCGCGTGGTAGAACTCTCGAGCCATGTTCCAACAAGGCATGAGAGCAGAAAGTTGAAGCAACTGTCTCTGCCGAGCGAATGGCCTTCAAGCTTGGGTTCGCCAGCTGGGCTGGTTTCTAATCACTTTGTCCAACCACAGACATTGAAGACAGTGACAATGGCTGACAAGAAGTCTATAGTGACGAGAGCGAGATTTGCTCTGTCGAAGCCGCCGAAGCCGAGGATGTCAACAAGGCCGTTGCCGCAGCACGAAAGGCCTTCAAGGGAGAATGGAGAGAAATCGCCAGCACAGAAAGAGGAGAGCTCATGATCAAGTTGGCAAACCTGATTGAACAACACAAGGAGGTCCTTGCAACAATCGAGACATGGGACAATGGTCAGCAACAATCTCAACAACGCTTCAAAGAGGATTAAAAGCTGACAAAGATGGACACAGGCAAACCATACTCAGTCGCATTGAATGAGGACTTGGGCGAGGTCATTGGCACACTCAAGTACTACGCTGGATACGCAGACAAGATTCACGGACAAGTGATTGATACCACACCAGCCAAGCTAGCCTACACAATTCGCGAACCCATTGGTGTCTGCGCGCAGATCATCCCTTGGAACTACCCTCTCGCCATGGCAGCATGGAAACTTGGTCCCGCTCTCGCTGCTGGAAACACCATCGTCCTCAAGCCCGCCGAACAAACTCCCCTCGCTATTCTCTACCTCGCCAACTTGATCAAAGAAGCTGGTTTCCCACCAGGTGTCGTCAACATTGTGAACGGCTATGGTCGTGAGGCTGGCTCTGCTCTCGTGCAGCACATGGATGTCGACAAGGTCGCTTTCACTGGCTCCACCGCGACAGGTCGCGAAATTATGAAGATGGCAGCTGTCAACCTCAAGAACATCACACTCGAAACTGGCGGCAAGTCTCCTCTTTTGGTATTCGACGATGCAGACCTTGATCAGGCAGTCAAGTGGGCACACATCGGTATCATGTCAAACCAAGGCCAGATCTGCACAGCTACTTCGCGTATCCTTGTGCAAGAAGGCATCTACGACAAATTCATCTCAGCATTCAAGGAGCACTGCAAGGAGACCAGTGTTGTCGGTGACCCCTTCGCAGAGACCACTTTCCAGGGTCCTCAAGTTACCAAGGCACAGTACGAGCGCGTTTTGTCCTACGTCGAAGCCGGCAAGTCCGAGGGTGCCAAACTGATCTCAGGCGGCGAGCCCTTCAAGCAAGACGGCAAGGGTTTCTTCGTCAAGCCCACCATTTTCGTCGATGTCAAGGATGACATGAGGGTCTTCAAGGAAGAGGTGTTTGGACCTTTTGTCGTCATTTCATCATTCAAGGATGAGCAAGAGGCAGTCGACAGAGCCAACAACACTACCTATGGTTTGGGCTCTGCGGTCTTTACTCAGGATATCACAAAGGCACACCGTGTGGCAAGAAACATCGAGGCTGGTATGGTATGGATCAACTCGAGCAATGACTCGGACTTCCGTATTCCTTTCGGAGGTGTCAAGCAGAGTGGTATCGGCAGAGAGTTGGGCGAGGCTGGTCTTGAAGCCTACACCAACAAGAAGGCCATCCACGTCAACTTGGGCACGAAGCTGTAGAATTTTGCGCTCGAATAAGATGCTTGTCGTAGTTTACTCGTACATAGCTAAAATAGCTAGCAAATCCACTGTCATGATTTAGTGGTATATGTTGTTCCTTTTTCCACAAATTCGCATGGTTAAGCATCGACTTCGACGTCTCTGCGTGGACCAGAGTCGAGATCGGGCATCCATCCCTTCGGTCTTTCCCTGCCTCGAATGACTAAACCGTACAAGGCCTTTTCCACCTTCTCGACACTTGTCTGCATAACATCCATCTTCTTGTCCACATCGCGGGCGAAGGAACTGCCGAAGCCGACGTTCAAGCCTTCCAGCTCTGAACGCAGCGTACGAAGATCCGTGAGAACATCTCTGTGACTGCTCGGTTGAGAATCCACGTCCATCTTATCCGCCGACGTAGTGCTGTCACTCGAGTCGACAGAAGGGAGTTTGCCATCGGTAGCCATGGTGGTAATGGAGAAACGCATCAGTTCACCCGTCATATCGAAGACACCGAGCAGATAGTCCTCGACGGTGAGTTGTACCGGACCACCCTCACCACCTAACGCGCGCAATTGCTCGACCGACTCTTCATATGTGAGCAGCGTTCCAGTGGTCAGATAATGCTGGAAAATAGCAGCTTCCATGTACTCTTGATTGCCACCAGTAATGTTGCGGGCATATCTCCAGGCATTCAATCCTTGGAGGTCGGCAGAGACTGTGTTGTAGCGATCTTTGATAATGTCGTAGTATTGTGCATTGTTCTTGTTGACATGTGCAGGTAGCGGATGGGCGAGTTTGCGAATTCTAGACACAATCGCATCAGCTCTTTGTCTTTGCTAATGTCCTGTTGTAGAAAGTCTTGTCGCACCTTTGAAGGGTAAAGATACTGCAACACGCATTCCTTGTCAGCCAAGAAAGAACAGTGGCAATGACATTTTGTTGTGATCAAGGGACGGACATCTTCTTTGATGCAGCGGTTATGTCTCGCGATGCTTTGATGGTGCGTTCTCGGCGGTCGTGGTGTTCGTCCAATTCGGCGCGGAAGGTCTCGAACATGGGCATGAAGGGCGATTGCTTGTCTTCGGTGGCCTCCATTGTGTCTGATCTTGGTCGCTTCTGGCCCATTTGCTGTGTGTGTTGTTTTGCGTCTGAACTTCTTTGTAACTGCTTCTTTCGGCGAGCTTTTTGGTTATGTCACTGCCGCTGCAAGAGCTTCGGTCTTGGCATTCAAGGGTTCCGCATTTGATTCCAAACCAACCTTCGGGTCGTGTCTCTTTCATCTCCAGCCCGGACTGGGTCATCACGACTTGATGTCGTCCATCTAGAAGCTGACTCGGGGTTTCAGGCGAAATCTACCCATTCAAACATGGTTGTAGGTCTTCACGTCCTTCAAACTATCGGAGAGCAGTGCTGCTTGGTCAGTATGCTTGGTCGTTGCGAACACAATCAGTCGTCTAAGACTACACCACCACTCCAGGGGTGACAATACATACTGCTCTACTGGTCTCCTGTCGCAATCGGTAGGTTTCCGTTGCAGTCACCATCTCTGCCGGCTCAGATCTCTGTGTACGAGAGAGATCGCCGAACAAGCCACATGGTTGTCGAGGTTGAGGAATGTGCAGCCGGAACAAAGGCATTCTTGCACCCCTCCATCCCAGAATCCAGATCATGCCGTAACCCTATGAAGATCCGCAAACGGAAAACATGAAACTATGATCCTGTTCCCGGTAGCTGGGTTGCGCGGCCGGGTCTAGTCGCAAATACAAGTAGGCTTCAGAAGTAGCCGATGTTCACATCCAAAACATCCATCGAACCTCTGTTCAGTCACTTTTGTTTCTTACCGTCGATATCTGTCAAACACTAGTCATCATGATCAGAGCCTCTGTCGGCAAGCCAGCTCCTGACTTTACCGCTACGGCCGTCATGGATGGTAGGCTAAAAGGTAAGATCGCTTTGATTTATACATAAAATACATAGACTGACTGGCACCGCAGAGATTAGTTTGAGTGCCTACACTAGTGCCAACCACTGGGTAGCCCTCATCTTCTTCCCCAAAGCCTGGTCATTTGTTTGTCCAACCGAGATCCGCGCGTTCAGCGAACGCCTCGAGGAGTTCCTTTATTCTCGCTCTTGCGCTGTTGTCTTTGCCTCGACCGACACCGAGCTTTGCCTTCGTGCCTGGAACCATACTAATGAGATGGAAGGAGGTCTCGGTGGCGTCCATGTGCCTCTCATGAGTGACAGCAACCACAAGATCAGTCGCGACTATGGTGTTCTGCTTGAGGATGAAGGTGTCGCCGAACGCGCTCTCTTCATCATCGATCCCAAGGGAAATGTCAGAAACATCACCATCAGCGATGCAGATGTTGGGCGCAGTGTCGATGAGACTTTGCGCATCATCGATGCTCTCGCCTTCAAGGATGAATACGGAGAGGGATGTCCTGTCAACTGGAAGAAGGGCGAAGCTGGCTTGAAGATGGCCGAGCAGACCAAGGTTGAAGGTCCTATCGAGATGAAGAAGTCTTGGTCTGAGTGGGCCAGACCCAAGCTCCAGCGTGCCTGGAGCGGTCAATCACAGAGATCTATTGGTAGTGGTACTATCCGGACCCTGAACACGTTCAAGTCGGTTTCGGAAACACCACCGTCACCACTTGTTTCGCCTACTAGCTCTGCCATCGGCATTATGGAGAGGAACATGGAGGCTGCCTTTGCCAATCACAACATCGGTCTTGCTACTTAGTTTTTTAGTAGCTATGAAGTAGTGGAGGCTATTATGAAGGGTCAAGATCTTGGCGATATCACAAATTCAATTTTGGGATACACAATCAATGTTATGCTCTATAAAATTCTCTCTCCAGATCCACAAGTAGCTTGATTTGATCAGCAACATTGTAACTTGATCTTGACCTTTGATGCCTTTAGAAGTGATGGCCCAAAATGCCAAGACTTTGGATCTCCAAAAGTTCCACCTCAGCCTCTCCTATCCATTTAGTTCTACCAAAACATACAAACTCCTCAAAAACCATCGAGGAATCTCCACTCCCTTGAAGTCCGGAGACGATGTCACAAACGATGTCTGGAGAACCTGGAGGGCCCGCATCCAAGAAATCAAGCACAATAACCAACCTCTTCTCCAACACCCGCCTGATCCTCAGCATCTCCCTTTTACTCCGCGCAGCACTTCTCCTCTGGGGCGAATACCAAGACGCAAACTCACCTCTGAAATACACCGATATCGATTACTTGGTCTTCACAGATGCTTCTCGCTATGTATACCACAATCAATCTCCGTACTTGCGCGACACGTATCGGTATACACCACTCCTAGCCTGGCTTTTATATCCCACCGCATACGGAGGCCGCTGGTTCTGTTTCGGAAAAGCTGTTTTTGCGGCGGGAGACATTGTAACCGGATATTTGATTTTCTTGCTGTTACAGAGACAGAAGATGAGTAAGGCAAGGGCGATGGGGTTTGCGAGTATTTGGCTCTTGAACCCTATGGTTGCGAATATCAGCACTAGGGGCAGTTCTGAGGGTTTACTTGCTGTTATTGTGGTGGGTATGTTGTGGGCGGTCAGTGTTGGACGTATCAGGCTTGCGGGTTGTTTATTGGGGTTAGGGGTGCATTTCAAGATTTATCCGTTTGTGTATGCGGTTAGTATGGTTTGGTGGTTGGACAGACGGCAAGCTGGATCTTGGGACGGAAGAGGTGGGATGTTTGGTGGCCTTGTCAATCGTAAGAGGGTACAGTTGGCGCTGTTCAGCTTTATCACTTTTGCTGGATTGAATATGCTGATGTTCAAGCTGTAAGTTCGCTTTCCCTGATCAGCCCTCGCGAGGGATGAAGGTTTGCTTCTTGGATTACTGACCATCGTCCTTCCCAGCTACGGCATCGAGTTCATCCGACACAGCTATACCTACCACCTCACACGCATCGACCACCGTCACAACTTTTCGGTTTACAACACTTTACTTCACATGAAGTCAGCTCTAGGCTCATCTTCCGGCCTCGGCGTTGAGTCTCTGGCATTCTTTCCTCAACTCTTCCTTTCTGTAGTTGCTATTCCTTTGCTTTTGGCAAAGAAGGATTTGGCAAGTACGATGTTGGCGCAGACGTTTGCTTTTGTCACGTTCAACAAGGTCTGCACGAGTCAGGTAAGCTTTTGTCATTGAAATTCTGTTGATTTCAAGATTTGGTTTGGCTGATTTTGATGGGTGCTGCAGTATTTCTTGTGGTATATGGTATTCTTGCCATTCTACCTTCCCAATTCGTCATTGCTTCGTCGACCCAAGCTTGGCTATTCTGCTCTTGCCCTTTGGGTTCTAGGTCAGGTAAGAATGACCTTCCTTTTCCCAGACGTGTTTCCATGACTAACAGACAGCAATTCTGTAGGCTTTGTGGCTGCAACAAGGATACGAACTCGAATTTCTCGGAAAGTCGACTTTTGTGCCGGGGCTCTGGGTAGCCAGTATGCTCTTCTTTGGCATAAACTGCTGGATCCTGGGTATCGTGGTGTCGGACATTAACGCGCAGCCCTCGAGCACTTCTGCAGCGTTTTCGGCCAAGAAGGCTGAATAAGAACATAGCCAGTCCGACCAGTGTGAATAGATTTCCCTCTGCTCTCTCTTCCAAAAGCAATACATCTTCTGATGTTTCATCCATCCTCAGCATCATCAAGCACCCCTTCATTATCCGCTTGCGTAGATACCCACGTCTCCAACATAGCAGCACTATTGCCCCCAGCATTTTTCTTGACCCCCTTGCGCTTGACAATCAAACACAGTATCCTGCCATAGATACTAAACCCTTCATACTGTGTCTTAATCCCCATTTTCTTTTTATCTTCCTCTTCATTGTTGTCTTGATCCTTGACTTTGGTCTTCTTTCTCCACGGTTGTGGTAGTTCTTCTTCTGAGCCTTCGTCGCTTTGTACAAAGATATGTTCGTCGTCTGAGTCGTCGTTGCGAGAGCGTTTGTTCGTGTTTGCTTCGGGGATGTTTTCCATTGTGACTTCATCGGCATCTTCTTCGAGTAACACCGCAGGAGCTTCTTCGTCGTCGTGGATATGGATAGCAGTCTCGTTGTTGTTGCCAAAGTAGTTCGTCAGTTTCGAGGTATTGCTTTGCAATCGCGGTTTTTGCGTAAACGTCTTTTGCTTGGTGAGCATGGCATGCGATGTCGATGTCTCGGTCAGGAATATCGAGACTTCAAAGTCATCTGTTGTAGAACACTAATCATCAATCTCTTGGTCTCGCTTGTGGTATGGAACAGCTTGGAAGTAGGTGTACCTTGCGCAACCACATCTCTGACACCCTTCTTCTTCTTGCCGCCTTTCTTCTTTGCATTCTCGTTTTCTTCGCGTAGTTTGGGTAGCACGAGTGGTCGTACGGCTTCGATGACTCGTGGCAGTACAGGGTCGCGTGAATTGAGCAGCCATGAGTTTGCGAGGGCCGGGTTGTCGAGGTAAATGCGTACTTCGAGGACTGAGTAGCGTGTGATACGTAGATACCGTCGTATTGGTGCCATCTTTCGTCTGGAAGTTGAGTGTGGTGCAACAGAGATGGATACTGTTTGTCGCATTTACAGGTGATGAGATGTCGCGAGCTTCTACGTCATACGTGGAGGGCCAGGGTCTCCTTCCTCGTTGAGTGCCATGCTTCACATGTGTTTACACTTCTCAGTAATCGATTGCGAAGCTTCGACTTCTCTTGAAATAAATATGTATAATTGGGAGTTTGATTGAGTTGTTTGTTGACGCCGATGCTATGCAGAGCCACCAGTTGGCAAGCCATGAGATAAATGTCCTCCCTCCATTCCGTTGTGTGAAAAGTCACTCCAAAACTCCATGGTAATAATTTGACCCACTGCTCAAAACACCAGTTGCAAACTCCTAGGTTGGCTTGTGAATGTGAACTTTGTCCCATTTATGACAGATGGAAAGCTCCCTGTCCTTCCTTGATTGCAACACTTAACTTAGCCCGCAGCACTTCTTGAGAGCTGTAGTTAGGCATCTTCAGATAGTTGACACATGTCATGACACTAGGCAGGTAGTCGTCAGGCATCAGCGGAGGCTCATTGGGCTTGCACACCACTGTGAACATCGGTGTCAATGATTTAAATCCTATTTTCTGGTTAGCATTGTCGAAGAACTTGCACAATCTCACTTGAAACTCACCTCCAATGGGTAGCTTGGGACTGCCAGTAACAAACTGCAGGAAATCGCGTCTCTCAGGCATCGTGAACTCTGACATTGTTTGCAGAAGGTTCTTGACGCTTGCGCTGTCGAGATTGAAGCCATGGTCAGCCTTGATCGAATCCATAAGTGTCTCAAGCGACCAGTCTTCCTCTGCACGGCCAAAGAGCATCACCAGTTCATCGGGTGTGAACGCCTTGAGGGCTGAGTACGGGAACACCTGGGAGAACCCGGTACAGAATGCATCGACCTGCTTCTGGACTCCCTGGCCGAGGGTGAAGTCGATGACCTTTTCGACATACAGCTCGACATTGTCAATGGTCACATCAATCTCAGCACCATTGGGTTGAAGCTCAATAGTAGGGTAGCCAGGCAGCGTAAAGTCGAGGCCAAGATCTTCAATAGAGGCATCCTTGATCTTGATGCCCTTGATAGCTTGAGCCTTCTGCTCTGCAGTCATTGTCTCATCTTCTTGAATGTCCTGCTTTGCTCTAGCACAGCGCACCAGAGGCTTCAAGGAGTTAGCAAGGTCCTTGTCCACCGAGGCGACTGCTCCAAGCGAAGGCTTGATTGTGGAGTTGCCAGCGCTGATGCGGAAGAAGGTAGGGTTGAAAGAAACATCAATGATGCGCGAATCCAGCATCGAGCGTGCAACAAACTTGCCCAACATCTTGAACAAATGCAACACTTTCTTTCCGTGTTCGTCGTTTGATTGTGCCTCACTCATTGGAGCTGGGAACAAGCCGCGCATACCAAACGCATAATCGTCACCAGCAATTGATTCGTTCTCACGCCAGAGCTTCATCTTCTTCTTTGAGAACTCTTTAGACACTGTCGAGTAGAACTCAAGAGTTGGACCAAGGCCAGTGCCAACCTCTTCGAAATATTCAACCTCAAGAATGCTTGGAGATGATCCGTAAAGCTCCATAACCTTGATGGCAGATTCGAGAATTCTACTGCGAGAGATGCGAACCTTTTGTCTCTGTAGACGGCCTAGGAAGGGTCGTTCATCGCGATGACGTCTAGATTCATTTTCTGATTGAGCGTTCTGCCATCTGGTCATGGATCTCGAGTAGCCAAACGAGGTCGATTGGAGGAAGAAGTGTCTGGTCTCGAATGGGAACAAAAATGGATACAGGCGAGCGAGGTCCTCGCTCCAGGTAGGAAGGCAGTTGCTGGCCACAATCAGAGGTTCCTCAAGCTGACGATTAAGTTTAGCGGTCAGCTTGGTGTTGACGAACTGAGCCAGGGGCTCCGAACTAAGCTGAGTGCCATTGCTTTGCTCTTCAGCAATGATGTCCTCCAGATTAGCATTTATGTCATGCAAAGTGCTCATCAGACGAAGGATGGCGGCTGTGGCAGGATGCTGACTAAGCGAAGGTGGAAGTTCGGAGGTGGATGCTGTCGACGCATCTGATAACGAATGAAGCGTACTAGGCTCTGCAGGAGGGGGGCCCGGAGCACGTCTGAAAGATATCTTGTGTAGTGTTTGCCAGATGTTACGGCTCGATACCTCGTCAGGGTGGGTCTGGTTGAAATGAACAGCACGGTAAATTGTGGTGTCGTTTGACAATGGCTGTCCATCGACGCTGAACTCAATATGCCAGTCCTGAGAAGCAGGCTGAACTGCAGGAGGGTTGGATGGTCTCTGTGAAGTTGGAGTAGAGAGAAGTTCTCGCGCCGCAGCAAGTCTTGCAGAAGCAGAGGTACGAGAAGTTGCAGACTGCTGTGAGCCTTGTAGCGGGGTACTGATACGGGTACCATCCTCTTTGTGAGCAGTTACCTTTCCGCTGTTAGCGACCTCCAGATTGACTGCAGAAGTGTCCTGATCCGCATCTTCCATGTCCTCGTCTTCGTCAAAGTCGTTAACAATGGCGTCGAGATCCTCTTCATCCCCTTCGTCCTCGTCTGAGAGAGCGGCTTCGTCAGCACATTCAAGCTGGTGTTGATCATCCTCGGCCGCTTCAGAGTCCTTTTGTGAGACTTTGCGCGAAGATCTGCGCAAGCGGTTGCTAGCGTCGCCGCTGTTTTGAGGAGTGCTGTCAGGTTGAGATGATCTTGTATGAGTGCGTTTGCTTGCAGGAGGAGTTGAAGCGCCTTCTGTAGCATTTCCGTCCTTACGAGCAACTGCCTCGGCAAGACTGTTAGTCAGCGCTTCGCGACTGCGCACAGCTCTCTCTGCGAGACTGATGCGTGGGCGAAGATAGTCGTCAAGAGCTCTAAATGTCGCAATGGCATGGATAGAGACCATTATATTTCTGTAAGGACGTGGGATGCCAGATTCGTCATCGGCTGATAGCTTGATGCGCAGTTGCTTGGCGAGCATCGAAGCTGCACCACTTCTGCTGCTGTCAGAAGCGTTCTGGTGGACAGTAATGACCTCGAAATGCTCCGTACGGCTGAGCAAGTCTTGTAGCTTATGGACCAAGGCACTGAATGCGGTAGCTGGTGAAGTTGTGTTGCCGGTTGCGACTTTGCTCTGGCCTCTGTGTGACATGAATGCATCCAAGAAGGCAGATCTTGCAGCACGGCCGGTATGACTGTCTGAGGACTTGAAGATTTCGAGTAGAGTTGCGACGATGTCAGAGGTAAGTAACTCGTAACTTGTGATGGTCTCAGGCGTGTCGCCATCAAAATGCTTAGCAAGACGTCTGAATAGTGCGGGTCCCTCAGACAAATTGTTCGAGCTGTAGCACTTGCGAAGGTCTTCAGCAAGACGTTTGAGCTCCGACAATGCCCTTGAAGCCTCACCGAGTCCACCGTCATTCTGATAGGCCTCCACGAATTTGCGAGCTCGGGTTGTGATGATGTCTTGGACGCTGGCGGTGACTGGTGTACGCAGGTTCTGTGCTCCAGATTCTGATCCTGAATCATCGTCGTCGACGTGGTCATCATTGTCCTCGTCATGCTCTCCAGCAGACCCCTCATCAGGATAATCAGGCTCACTAGCGTCATCGTCTTCATCATGGTCCGATCTTAGGGGGAGCTCTGCAGAGAAAGAAGGTGCATCGGCGGGTGTTGCAGAGATAGCGTTGGACTCGTTTGAGTCGATGGAAGTAAGTTCTCGCTGTGCAAGCTTGCTGATCTCAGCCATGACACCTTCACGGTAGAACTGAGGTCTGTAGGTCGACTCAAGACGCTTGAGGAGAAGCTCGGCGATCTGCAAAGCAAAAGTGACGAGCATCGGGTTTTCTTGCTGTGTTAGGATCGAGGCGAGGTGTGAAGCGTAAGCCACGCCTGAGAGGGCATCCTCAAGCACAGTGGTGTCAAAGTTGGAAAGCATCTTGAGCTGTGCAGTAAGTACTTTCTGCCTCACGCTGAGATTGACGGTACTCGTGTATGCGTGCATCAAAGTTGGGAAGAGAATGACTGCAAAGCGTCGAACCTCGGGCTGACATTCTTGCAAAAGCTCCAAGCGCTTGTCATTGGGCGAGCTGCGAGCACGAGTGCCCATGGAGACACTGCCGGGACCAGTGTTGCCAGCATCAGCCAGATCATTGATGAACATGAGGTTGTCAGGCGAAACATTAGGGAGAATCTCGCAGACAACATTCAGAGTCTCAAAGATTTGATCGCGTGGCGTACGAATGAGAGCTTGCATAATGATGTTCTTATCGATCTTCAAGGCAGCATCATCGTTGTTTGAAGGAGGCGAAACTCCAGTGAGGATTTGGTAGAGAGTGTCGACAACGTCCATTCGTAGCAGCTCTGCCGCCAAGCGCGGACTTGCTCTTGCGGTGATGGACAAGACGCGCAAGAATTGGGTATGAATGCTGGGTCCAATCATGGTGGTTGTACCAGGTAGGAGTAGTCTGAGTACAGCCTTGAGCAGTTCGGGGCTAACCAACTCTTCGAGCTTGGACTCTTGGTATCTGAAACTCTCCACGATTCGAGAAACACAGAGCGAGCCTTGCTCTACAACCCGTTGATCGCTACTCGACAGGACGTTGAGAAGAATAGGCATGACATCGCGTACGGTGGGGAACGAGTCATCAGACAAGTTTCTGCAGCAATTGGCGGCAGTCGTAACAGCGCTTCTCTGAGTGCTTGTGGCGAAGAAATCGAGATAGGTCAGGCAGGCAGTAAGACCACCCTCACGAACGATGGACGCGGGAAATTCGATCGAGATCTTCTCCAGAGTACTGAGTGCTTGCTCGGCGACATCGATGTAGTGAATTTCGAGAAGCTTTTGGCACAAAACAGGGACAGCACCGCCATATACTACGCTTGCGGTAGCCTGAGGCAGAGCCTCCATCAAATTTGCGATACATCTGCAAGCCAATAGCATCATCTCAGGGTTCTCTTCACCAGTGAAGTCATTTGGCTGCATAAGATCCACCAACTCCTTGACGAACTGATCGGGAGAGAAGTGGCCTGCAAGATTGTCTTCGTTTGAGACGAGCAGGATTTCCGAGAGCTCGGTGAGAGCAATCATTTGCACCGAAGGGTCATCCTTCGCACGTAAATTCTCCAAAATGCCTCGCAGGCGGGTCGTCATACCAGACATCATACCACTAAGAGCGCGAAGGGTACTCGACAAGCCCGCAGGCATGCCTGAGCGGTTGAGGAAAGCACCAGAAAATGGGTCGTCACCTGGTTCACCGCCGGAATATCCGAGAGCGGCGGCAGCGGCAGCAGCGTCTCCATCGTCGTCTTCGTCTCCTAATTCATCGTCTTCGTCATCGTCTTCCGGCTCGTCATCATCGTCATGTTCAGCAGGCATTCGTGGCGGATCGGGGTCGGGGCGACTAGACGAGGGGTCTTGGGCCTTTTTGTGTGAAGACTTCTTGGAGGACTTGCGAGAGGACGAGGGTTGACTAGATGTGGGAGCTAAGGCTGGGTTAGAAAGAGAACAAGAAGAGTTTGATGGAAGGTATGGCGGACCTTGACTGCTCTTTCTGCGGGACGATCTACGTTTGCTGGATGAGGCGTGGTCGTCGGGCGATGTGGGAGAGTGCTTCGATCTGCTCATAGATGGACGAGAAAGATCTTGGTCGTCATGGCTAGAAGAAGACATGTTCTTAGAGCGCTTTGATGGCTGGGACTGGGCAGAGGTAGGGTTGGAAAGGCGAGCTCTCTTGGATCTGCGGGGTTGGGTATTATCCGGAGAGGTAGGCGGAGGAGGGTCGTCCTGGGACTGTTTGCGTTTGCGAGAAGACGAGGTGGCGGCAGAGGATGGCTGCTGAGGTAGTGAAGAATTGGTAGGAGTCGCAGCGGCGGTAGAGTCGGTGGTAGGGTAGGCCGGAGCGGCAAGTCTCGCTGAAGAGCGAGTTACTCTGGGTGGCATGAGCGGCAGGTCGACGCAAGGTCTCGTGTCATGGATGGTATTTGAGAGATGATACAAGCAAAGGTATGGAAAGGTTCAAATGGGTTGATGGAAGTGAGAGAGTGATGGATGCGTGGGTGTTGAGTTGGCTGACCTTGAGGCGGTTGCACTTGATGAATGTTCGAATGGTGGCTCTGGCTCATCCATGGAGCTTTCTTTCACAGCTCCATAAGCGAACGGAAAGAGCAAGCTTGCGCACGAGAAAGCCGGTGCCTGGCACAAACAGATGCTTCACTTGACAACAAGTTAACAAGCTACGGGATGGTATAGCAGGTATCTTCAGAGTTACGGGTGACAGAAGACAGGCCAGGGTACGCGGTAGTGCCAGAAGACAGCGAGCGTATCAGCCCCATCGATAGACCCGCCCAAGCGATCAAAGCGCGCTCTTTCTCCGAGACACCCTAATTCTTATGCCTTTCCGTCACGCTCCAATCACCGCTCTGATCCAAGTTGCACACCTGCAGTTTCGTCTTGCTGCGCATGTTACTAGGTCACGTTTCTCACCTGCTCTTTTTATCGTTACATGTCTGCAAATCATTCTTTCAACCTGCTGCCTGTTCTGTCTCTCCAGCTCTCTTAACGCCGGCCAATCCGCCATGTCGTCACGCAAAACGGTCTCGGTCTCTATCAAAAAGCTCGGGCGCCAACCTTGAAAGTCTGATCGCGCGGTCATAGACAGCCAACACACGCGACACGTTCACAATCGCTCTTGTTCTTTTTCCTCTCTGATTTCACACTCCTACATATTGTGATTATGCGATTTGTTATAGACCTTGAATTTTCTCCTCTTTATCGCAAGCTAGAACATGGGTGATCTTTTCCACCAGCTCGAGGTCAGCCGCCAAACTCCACCGACTACGAATTCGCTGACGCCAATCAGGCAGAATACTGTCCACCAATTGATTCCGCTCTTTTCTCTGCCATTGTCTCTGACTATGACTTGACCGATTCCAACGCCGCTACTGAGCTCAGGGCTACATTGGACGCCCTCAAAGCTACCGCTATCGAAGAAGAGGCCACGGGCTTCGATGCCTCTGGAAGCGGCACTCAACATGAAGACTACAGCCCAGGACATCCAGCTTCTGTTCCAGGATCTGCTTCTGCATCGCGCGAAACCGACATGACCAGCCTCTCCAACGGCCTATCAAGCGTTGATCTGGACTCTGAAGGCTCTCCGGACCGCGCTGAATACGATTTCGAGGCTTGCGACCAAAACACAAAAGTTTCAATTCTCAAGGAAATATTTCCTTCGCTTTCAGAGTACTCGATCTCGCACACACTCGCCCATCACGAGTCAAAATGGAAGCCCGCATTCGACGATCTACTGAACCAAGTTTATTTCGAGGAAGGCGGGACTATTGATGGAAAAGACAAGGTGTCGGCTAAGGGCGTCGATGCTTTCAGCGAGGAAAATGTAGTCAAAAGAGGTCGGAAAGGGAAGAAACGCGGCAAGAACATCAAGGTCATCGATGCTACGAGGTCATCTTCGCTGCCCACCGAATCGCGACCAGCAACAAACCAATGGCAGACTGCTAAAAGTGATGTCGATTTCATCTCGGATCGCGCAAATATCCCCTCTCAGGTTGTGCTATCGTTATACAACCAAGAAAGCCGTTCCGTCCCACGAACCATCTCGGCCATCCTCAAGACCTTCTTGCCCGAGGACACTCGATCAGAAGAACCAGAAATCCAAGTGGAAGCCTCTGCTCTGGGTCAAGAATATCCTGGACTTGCTCCCGCGTATCTGGTGGCCCTCATCAAATTGACCCAGCCATCCATTACAGCAGCCCACGAATTGGCAAAAGCCCTGACAACAAAGCCGCTCACTCATGAAACCGGCAGTCGAGTCATCATTCCGCAATACGCGCCTGTGCGAATTTTCGAAGGAGACGACTTCCCCAGCCGAAGCAGTTTCGAATCAGACACATCGACCGTCGATTTTGGGTCTGCTTCTGCCTCAACAGCAAAACTCAGGGCGGCAAGGCAAGCCGCAATGGAACAAGCACGTGCAGCATATCGCAAATCACGCTCCGATCGCCTTATGGGCGGCGCTGCCGGATATTATTCGCAGGTCGGTCGCGACCACGGGGCTGCACTGCATCAATCGCAAGCTGCAGAGGCAAACGCCATCGTTGCTGCACAGTCTTCTGCTTTCGAGATTGACTTGCACGGTGTGACTGTAGAGAATGCTGTACGTATAGCTCGGCAAAGGACGAATGCTTGGTGGAACGGACTAGGGGAGAATAAGGTCAATGGCCGAGTAGGCGCTGCTGAACGTGCCAGCGGGTTCCGCATCATAACGGGTGTGGGCAGACATAGTGCTGGTGGCAAGGGCGTCCTCGGACCGGCAGTCAAGAAAGGTCTTGAGCAAGATGGTTGGAGATTGGATGTCAGCAGTGGTGCAATCACTGTCAGAGGAAAGAACAGAACATATTAACAGATACTCGGCATCGATTGTCTGTGAGGCATTTGATACCTCAAGCTCTCAAAGCTTCTCACAAACCGTGCACGAATACGCCTTATCATCTTTCCAGCTGCCGTTACCTTATTCTGCTACAGAGCCTTGTCTCTTCCACAAAGGGTAAACTGGACCTTGTTTGGTAGATACGATTTCGTAATTCTACTGTAGATAGTGGTGGGCTTTCCTCGAATTCTTACCCTGCAGCCTCTCCTGAAGCAGATATAACAACAAGTCTTCTAGATCAATATCACTCTCCATGATATATAGCTGCGTTGTATCGCCAGGGCTGATGTCCTACAACATGATTTTGTGTTTTTTTCGAGTTGTCTATATTGTCAAGAATGGCAAGATAGCATGTCTTGCGCTTTCTATGCTTATTATCTTTTCTTTTCTTGTCTTGCTGCTTAGGGCAGTTGGATTTGTGTGAGCATAACACTCTTCTTTCCTTCAAGGTTCCACTTTGCAACACCGTCAAGTTCGGTCTTGCCTTTACGTACTAAGGGATACTTTCTTATCTTTGCAGTGCATGGCTGGAAGAGATGGTCAACGATCTCGAGGCGGTAATGGTAGAGGCTATTATCCTATCTGCCGTACACATCAAGTTCCCCATGTATTGTTGATGTCGGTCTTGCTTTTGGCGAGGCTGAAGAGTTCTGCATGCTGAAGTATGAAGACAGCCTTCGCCTTTGCCCAATATCTCCGATCTGAATGCTTGCGATGAGGTGCCATCCAAGTACTGGGTCTCCTGCGCGACGGACAACAACCTTGCGCTTCTTGTTGCGGCCTGCTTGACTGTCCACGGCCTCAAGAGTGATGTCTTCTTCGGCGATGTAGTCGACAGGCTGGCGCAGAGCTTCAAAGATGTTGCAGTAGAGTTGGCGAAGGCCAGAGATGCGCAGCTTTCGAAGATGGGTGACAGCGCCATCAGGGATCTTGGTCGGGTACTTCTTCATGGTGTCGATTACGCCAGCAGGGGTTGGACGCCAGTGACCAAGTTGAAGCTCGTTGTATCCTGGCCATGGCTCAAATGGTGCAATTTCTGTGAGGTGGGAAAAAGAACAGGGCAAATAAACAGACATCTTGAAAATTGGTCATTCGAGGCTTGGATACTTCAGACTCTACAAAACTTGCTTGCGAATCGTGTGCATTCAAAACATGCCTTCCATCACACCGTATCTTTTCAACTGCCAATGCTTCATACCTGCCATAGATTTGCAACATTTCAAAACTCCATGTCATCCTCGTCGTCTGCAGCACCTGTGTACTCATCATCACTACCTTCGCTTTGATCGACAATATCAAAGACTTCATCAGCTCTGCTGAAGTTATATCTGATGGGAGTAGATCGACGTCGGGCACTTCGTCGTCGTCGTTGCTGATCTGTGTTTGATGGTTCCGGCATTCGTTGAGAGAGACGAGGCCCTGATCGAGCGAGTCGATCGATCTCTGTTCTGGCTTCTTTTAGCTCGTGGCCTACCAGTCTGTGTTTGAACTTGCTGAGATTCTCGAGGTGAGGTTTCGGTCTAGTGGCATCCTCGAGTTCTGTTTCAGCTTCTTCGTCGCCTGTCATTTGGTTTTCTTGCGGCTCGTTGTGGTGGGGTAACTGGACGGGTCGTTGCTGTCGTTGAGGCTGAGCGGATTGCGCTCCTGTCTGGGCCTCCTCTTCGACCATTCTGTAAACATCCCCGTTGCTGCTGTCTTCGCCGTGCTCTCCGCTGTGTTCCCCTTCCTCGTCGTCCTCATCTTCGCCAGTCAGATCGATGAGCTCCCGGTCATTCGCAACATCCGCAGAGCCCGTGTGGCATTGCTTGATCGGAATCTCATCTACCAGCATCATACGCACATCCAGCCCTTTTTGCGTTCCTCTCATAAGCATCAATCTCTTCTTGTTGGCATCCAAATGCCAGTTGATATCTCCCAGGCTCGTGCAAAGACCCAGCTTGAATGCCTCTTTCACCCCGTAGAGCGTTTCCTCTGAAACATTGGTCATGGGCTCGTGAGCGGTAAGGGCGAAGGTAAAAGCTTCTGCTAGCATATTCCATCTTAATGCAGTTGTCTCAGGCAGGCCGATTACAAAGCCTCGCATCGTTTCAGAGACAAGCCTTGCGATGATCGTGTAGGGAGTCCTAACGTCGATTGAGAAGTGTCGTAGGAACTTGGCAAGTCCTTCGACCATAGGAAACGACAGAATCAGATTCTCCTTCTTAAATTGGTTTGTCAAATTGGTATTACCATCCCCTGACCGTAAGCTGTTGATTCGAAGAACCTGTTGCATGGATGGATTGCCAATTGAATGCCGTTCCAGTTCGGCAAAGGAAAAGTCGCATAGAACAGCGGTTTGAGGAATTTTTGCCCATATAAGATACTCGTGATAAGTTGAGTTGTTCCACTTTCCGGCGAAAAACCATCTCTTGCCTTTTATGCGCCAATGATATGGTCGCGCATGGTAGATCGCCTCCTTGGGAATAAAGCTACTGCAAATCACCTTGATTCTTGGGTTTGCAGTCGACTTTGCTGCCCGCGTCATAGCAAAGAATAGATTTGACGTTGTGCTGATAACTTCCGAAGGGGTTTTTACATAATTTATGTGGTTGACGATAGTGGTGAACAGGCAGCTGTTACCACAAGGTAGCGGTTCAGGTGCAGGACATGTCAGGTGGACAAACTTTCCTGCAAGTTCTCCTCCTGCTTTTGGGCCCCTTACGCCTTGAGTATCATCATCGTAGGTCCTGAACAATAGACCTGGAACCGGTGAGTGAGCTTCCTCCGGCCGAATACGACGGGGCACAACTAAATATTTGTCTGTTGCCTTCGCGAGAGGAACGCATTCGCCGTCCACGATCCTGGTTCTGGTCTCCTTGTCGTATATCGGGAATTTATCGTTTCTGCTTACGGTGCTTCGAGTTTTGAAGGTACTGACCGCTCTGCGTCGAATCTGTTCTTGAGGAAGTCCAGATTCACTTGACAAGCTAGGATGGTCCGGGGACTGGTCTGTCAACCTTGTCGTTTCGTTGGAGATACTTGGTGTCGGGGTCAAAGGTTCGATCGGAATAGTGTTTGACCCCTCATCTTCAGTGGCCGCAGCCGAAGAAGAAGAGGAAGGGGTGTTTTGGACATCGAAAGTTTGTACCCGAGTGTTTCTAGTCGATGGACGCCATTGTCTGGCCGTCGGAGTTGACTCAATGTGAGGAACATCGTTTGCAAGACACTCGTCTATCTCTCTTCTGGAGGATTCAAGCTCTTCGTCCGAGCAAGCCAGGACTTTTTGCCATGTCTTGTTGCCTACTTTTCTGTGATCCTGCCATTGTGATTCAAGCGTTCGTTGACTGATGCCATCTTCATACCCAGCAAGGATACAGTCTTCACGGTATAGCAAGTTGAAGACTTTGGAGATATCCTTTCCTAGTAGTTTTCGCTGACGGCACACAAGCAAGGTCTTTCGATGATGCTCCTTCCAGGTGAACTTCGGCGATGCAGGCTTTGACGACGTACTCGATCTTCTCGGAAGTCTTTTCTTGTTCACTCCGGCACGAGCAGCCAAGGGTGAGGATGCCTCACTACCAGAGGAAGGTGGAGTCAATGGAGTCGGGGCCATTATTGTATCAGATTCAATTCGTTGTGAAGCAGTATCGGAGCAGGCAAGAAAATATACCCCTGGGAGTTAGTAAATTGAGAGCACCACTTCAACCGCAGATAAGGAAAAAGTAAGGAAAGAGAGAAAAGTGCAAAGGAGAAGATGGTCCTCTTCTCATACTTGCGCTAACATTTCCAATGAGAACTTGTGCCATAGCCAAGTACGCTCAATTGGCAAGTGTGACATTATTGCCGCAAGCTTGCTATCGAGCACAGCTCTCATGAGGCATATTGGACTCCTCAGGCCACTTTGGAAGATCGACTGATGCTATCCTATCAAATCGATGAGGTGCAGCGGGGTGGACGGATTGAATTGACTTTTAACGGAGTAACAAAAGGAACTCGCTGCTGAGGAGAAACCCTGCTCGAACGACTATGAGGAAGCGCTCTCCGTGCGGTATCTTACAGGGTACATTACAGTAGCCAATGTTGATGTCAGCAGAGCAAGGTGGAGATAGTCGACCAAGAAGAGAGAGTTTGAGCAGAAAGCACATCTCGTGCTCAACACCCCGCGGTACCAATTCCGTCATGTTGACAACGACAACCATCAATCATACCTTCCTCACAAGGAAACAGCAACCCTTGAGTGTCATCGCAGCAGAAACACAACAGCCATGGATCGCAGCAACGCAGAAGCAACCGAATACCTCACCTCCCTGCTCAACAAAACCCTACGCCTGCACACCACTGACTCACGCATCTTCGTCGGCACCATGAAATGCACCGATCAAGTCCGCTCCTCTCTTCCCTCTCCTCTCCACCACTCTTACTAATTGGCAATCAAGGAACGCAACATAATCCTCTCCCTAACACACGAATACCGCCAACCACCAGCAAGTGTAGTCGAAGATGCAACATACCAAATGCAACTCAAAGGCGACACTGGAAATGTCAAAGTGGATATGGTCAAGAGATTTGTGGGTTTGGTTGTTGTGCCGGGGAGGTATATTACCAAGATTGAGGTTGAGGAGTGAGGGGAGTTGGAAGAGAAAGAGAAGGATGTTTATACCACTTGCCTGCGCTCGAGCTACGGCTGCCTTTGAAACGAGGTAGCTGTGCGACGACGTTAGTCTCCAGCGACCACGAGCAGGTATTGAGTGCCCAAGGATACGACCGAACCGAGGAACAGTATGCAGTAGTCACTGGTGGTTGCTGTTGCACAGCAGAGACGAGTTCACGACACACGAGCGACGAATGACACTCGACAAACGCGGACACCAATAAAATCGCTCACGCAGACTCGGCTACAAACGGGCAAAGATCATGTCACAGAGAGGAGCTGAGAGGGAGAGACATGGAACTGACATCTATGTGCTTTTGGCAGTCTTATGCCATGCCTAGATTTCTCTTGCACGGCAAACGTAATCGTGCAAGTATACTATACTTTATCCATAAGACGCCTCGCTTCCAATCCCCACCTGTTACCGCCCGGGTCGTAAATGCATTCAAAGGCCGCTCGCGTACGCATTATATGCAAAATTGATCATCGCACTTTGCTGCTCAATAATGCTCTGCTTCATCATCGTTACAGTTTGACGCCCCATACTCCTTTACCAGCGCAGACTCCTAGCCAATCGCCGCCTTGGCCGGTCAATGCGCTTTGTGGCGCCCAAGAAATGTTGTTAACCTCGTAATCGCATCTCCAGCTTGCTGAGGGGCCCTTTGCTTGAGCTTCTCCTTGAGCACCGCCGTTGATGCTGGCGCCATTGCCAGAATTGAGCAGATCCCAGACAAGTACTTGGCTGTCATCACCACCACTGGCAAGCATGCCTCGTCGGCTGGGGTTCCATTCTATTGAGTTGAGAGAAGCTGAATGCCCACGAAGTTCAAGCAGAGCTGTGCCAGGTTGTCTAGCGTCGAGAATGCGCACAATGTTTGAATCAGCAGCAAAAGTTGCTAGAAGGTGTGCATCATGTGGTGAAGCGGCAAGACGAAGAAGTGGAGGAGATGATGGTAGTCCTGCTGCTGACGATTTTGTAGGAGAAGATGGCAGAGCCGCTGGATAAAACTTGTCAAAATTGCATCTTAAAGCAGAATCCGAATGATAAATACCTTTATCTTTGTCCGACTTCTCCGAGGGTTCGTAGATAATAGTACTGTGTTCCAGGCTTCGCAAATCAAACATTCGTACACTTCCATCGGCACCACAACTGACAAACACATCTACACTGCCTGCACAGAAGCGGACATCAAAGACCTCCTTGTCGTGTGCGATCAGCTGCGTCTTCGCTGTAAGTGTAGGAATATCC
This sequence comes from Aureobasidium melanogenum CBS 110374, assembly GCF_000721775.1. Classification (NCBI taxonomy): domain Eukaryota; kingdom Fungi; phylum Ascomycota; class Dothideomycetes; order Dothideales; family Saccotheciaceae; genus Aureobasidium; species Aureobasidium melanogenum. The sequence continues at coordinate 323,953 of NW_024470067.1, forward strand.
CAGATAGTACAAGTCGTGTCAATGCTCGATGTTATTATAAGCTTCGGCGAGAGAGTATTCCAATCAAGAGAGGTCAAAGGAGCAGTGTGTTCAGGGGTCTTCGAATTTGAGAGGAGCGCGAGAGGCTGCAGCTTTTGGACGGAAGGATCGCGCACATTGACCGAAGCGGATCGGTTGATGTTATTGGACAGCATGGCGGGTTGAGAGGATGAGGGGAGGGACCACAGGCGCAAGTGATCGCCCGAGGTAGCAAGAAGATCGGTAGATTGTTTGGATGAAGATGGAGGCTCCCACGAAATACGCGTCACCGGGTAGGCGCATGTGGCTTCGGCGACCTTGACATAGTCGATGCCGTAGGCAGGACCGCCCATGGCTGATTGATCCTGGGAGGTGATCTGCGTGTCGACGATTTGAATCTGTAGGTCTGGTCAGTCAGGATGTTCGGTTGGATTGATCGGGACAAAGGTGCGGCGCACAAAGTTATGAGGGTCCTCGAGATAGCTGCCAATGGCCATCTTACCACAGCTATTACCGTTGGGCACCGGCCACTTGCACCAATCAAACGAGTAGGCGGCCCACGGAGCCATGTAGCTGCAGTTTGTCTGGCTAGGACCATAGTCGTAGACGGCAGCTGACTGGGTACCCGTGCGGTTGAGCAAGTCGGAATTGGTACGAGGGCGTATGTCGGCCAGGCCTAGGGGAGAGTGGCTTGACGAGGGGGTGATGGAGTTGTAAGCTTTTGTAGGAGTGGTGGAGAAAGCAATGTACTTTTGGTCGAGGCCAGCAGGACTCGAGCGCGAGTGACTGTGCTGGGGATTGAGGGTGGGAGGACGCGGCGTATACTGCTGCTGGTTGGTGTTGATGGGAGGGGGCATGGTAGGGACGGTCTGCGGAGCTGAGTAGGTTGTCGCACCGGTGGGTGGTCGCGATGACGAAGAAGAAGCGCCCGGGAGCAGAGTGTTCGGTAGAGCAGACATGTTGTGCTGTTGGGGTTGCGACGACGACGACGAGTGGGTGGGCGTGGCTTGTTGAAGGTGGATGTTAAAGTCGCCCTTCTTTGGAGTGTCGAGGCCCCCTGACATGGCGCTGCTCGCCAATGTCGTGGATGTTGATGCCGGCGCGAACGCTGATGCGCGATTACTGCCCGAAGCCGAGGGCGACGCGACCTGATCAGTAGGTTGCTGTTGTGGTTGGTGGTGGAACGGGGTTCGGTCAGGGTAATGTTGGTCTGGCTGCTGCTGGCGCTGCATGTCGGCCAACGATGATGGACTCCCGATAGCTCCAAGAGATGCTACACTCAGTCCCAGCCCTTGCGCGATCGACTTTTTGTTTGAATGCGACATGATCAGAATTCAGCTCCAACCTCCCTCTAACAACTATTGTTCAAGATCAGAAGAAGAGAACGTGATTCGTAACTCCTCCCTACCTCGTCGGGTCCCCATTACGACGACAATTTGATAGCGAACGTCAGATGTGATAGCTTGCTCCACACTTTTATGCCATCTCCTTCGAGATCCCATCAACAACTATTTTATACAAGTCACAAAGTCGACTCTTATCGATCAAACGTTTCTCTTCTCCCCGATCTATCCAAATCTCTGCCTCACCAACATGGATGACGCTGCGAGCTTTCTTCTCTTGCTTCCCCCTCCGCCATCTCCCGCGACTATTCCAGCTCTCAAAGAATTATATGGCGATACTCTTACCCAAGTCCTGAAAGAGGCCGACTTGGCTTCCAAAGAATCAGTCCAACCCTCGATTCTTGATGTTGCACTAGCTATACCTCATTTGACTGCACAAGCTTCTCTCCCGCGCGCAGAGCTCTATGCGCCCACTCAAACTATTCTTGCTGCCGTCTACAAACTTATTTGTCTGATCGCTGCTCAAGAAAACGTCAACGTCGAAGATGCTGACGGTGTTGATGTTCGTATCCTTCCTGTCGCCTGGTCTCCTCAATCTAGTTTTGATGCTTCTGCACATCCTACATCCTACGGACCTGTACTCGATTTACAGTCCCTTGCTGCCAGTCAACGCCCATGGCAATATGCATTTGGTGTAGAGAACGATCAAGGAGAGGTCTTTGTCCGCGCCTTTGTCTCTGCTAAACAGGCTGCTGCTAATCATCATTGCGACTGCCACCATACGTCTGGAACATCGAGACCTACCACAACCCCTCGCTTGACGACCAAGGAGCACCATCATGTCGCTGTTGGTGGCACTTTTGACCATCTGCACATTGGCCACAAGCTCTTACTCACTATGACTGCTTTCTCCGTTGATCAGACTCAGGCCGAGTCTATCGTCACTATTGGCATTACAAACGATGAGCTGCTCAAGAACAAGAAGTATGCCGAACAACTTGAAAGCTGGTCTGACCGTCAAGCATCAGTTCATCGTTTCCTTGATGCAATCTTGAACTTTGCCACTGCTGATGCCGCGGATCCTGTCGTAGAAGAAGTGAAGGAGCCAGGCCCAAATGGTCATGCAGTCAATGTCAAGTATCCAAATGGCCTGAGTGTCCGCTGCGTTGAGATTGGTGATCCATTTGGCCCAACCATCACTGAGAAAGACATCTCCGCTCTCATCATCTCTGCAGAAACCAGGGCCGGTGGAAGTGCTGTCAATGACAAGCGCGCTGAGAACGGATGGCCCAAATTGGAAGTCTTGGAGGTCGATGTTCTGGATGCCAAAGAGACGTCAAGTGCTGCATCGCAGCAAAACTTTGAGGGCAAGCTTAGTAGCACTGAAATCAGGAAGAAGCAGGCTCAGAAGACAGCTTCGCTCTAGAGGAAGAGTGCAATGCTAGCTAGGTTTCTGGCCGTACTATGATATCACGCCCTTTCTGACCAGCTTGGAGCTTGGGAGATAACATGATTGGCTACGAGTGGCCAGGAAATTCTCGCAGTGATGAGGCCAGTGAGGTCGAGCAACAATCAGAGGACTGCACGAGGATTCCAAATTGTACAGAAGAAGCTTCAAAACCCATGCAACATACAAAAGCCACCAAATGATGCAGGTCGGAGGCGAAAACAGTAGCTCAGGTTGATCGCACCAATGGACTACAGCAAGAAACCAAGAGAAGGCCAAGCTCTAATGCCTTAGTGATAAAACGCTTTCTGCCTACGTCAAAAGGATGTCTAGGCTCACGGCAGGTTTATCGTGGTGAAGTAGTGTAACCAGAAGTTGAATCTTGCACCATCCAGTGGCCAGCATTGCTGGGGTGTATGCATAGATGAAACAGCGATGCCATTCATGCAATTGTAAACCTTGCTCCATTTGAACAGCAGATGCATCAATCTCATGTCATCTACTAGATAGTGTGAATGGTCAAGGGGGAGTTTATCTGCCGGCATCGAGATTTGGGTGATTGCTGAAAGAGCGAAGCTGCAAATAATAGTTTCCCTTTTCAACCGGCCCTTCCCAAGATTTCGATGCTCATTCTTGTGGTCTGTACCTGCCTGTGATAAAATCAAAAGTAATGTTCGAATATGCAGCAAGCGCAATCAGCCGAAAAATGAGTAGAACGCTGCAAAGCCCCCGCTCATGGCGCACTCTCTGTCCCCTGCCACAATCTCCCCTCGAGTGCCAGCGAAGCGACCTGCATGGAAGGGGCTTTGTATAATTGCCGCTCCTCGCCCATATCACAATCACATGATCTGACTCGTATGCAGTGATGGCCCGGTCCGATCGTGACGGGCATAACATCCTGTCTTCCCGTCGGTGCGTGTTGGTGGCGTCGAATATTCAGATGCCAACAGAGGCCAACGACAGCGCACCCACCTGACCACTCCCCCAAAGACTTCCCTTTTTGCGGTTTCGACTGCTGTCGTCATGTGCCTGCAACTCGCTCAAAGAGTCTACTTGTTCTGTCGTGTGCTTCTCGAGCTTTCGTCCTCGACCCTCATTCCTTGCCGCCTTTTCGACCACTGGGTATAATGCTCTTCAAGTCAGGCTGAACAGCTACCGAAACGATTCTTCTGGCACCAAACGATACAAGTTGCGCGATGACCGGCTATCGAGGGGCCCTCGATCTATCCAATGAGCTGCTTCATGATATACTTGATCTCATAGCCGCCGACCCTGAGAAGCTCGTAAGCGTCGACAAGCGAGCATACCTATCTCAAGAAAGCTTCAGGCCGGACCCACTACCTTCTCAAGACCAGGTTGTAAACATTGGCAAGTTTAGATTGCTCTGTCGACGATTCGCTGCTCTGGGTGCTTCTCATCAGTTCGCACGTGTTACAACCAGGTTCTCGTCAAAGGGGCTTGCGAGATTAGAGGCCATCGCCGATCAGCCGCACCTGGCGAAGCATGTCAAGAAGTTCAGCTACAAGGTGCCGTATTTTTGCACACAAGGTACCAAGAAGAACGGTATCATTCAGCGCTTCTCTGGACAATTTGCTGATATGCATCCAAAGGTCGAGAAAGTATACAGTCACTTGATGCTCAAATCCAACAAAGCATCGGCAAATCTAATATCGAGAGATTCCGCTGCAAGATATACGAGCAGCAGAAAATAGTAACTTCAAAACGAGATGTCGAAGTTCTGAGGAAAGCCATGAAGGCTTTTGTCGTTTTACAGCACGTCCAGATCTTGCGGGTTCAAGATCAAGAAGACGAAAAATTGCTCACCTACATCCGTTATCACCAAAACATCAGCCACTTTGTGGAGCTCAAATGGGCGCCTGCCTGTGCGCATAGTGCAAGAACAATAGGAAATGCACTCTTGGAGTCTCGGTCACCTTGCTCGCGTTTTTCTTCGCCGATGCTGAGCCCGCAGAGCGCCCTCGTGCTGGCAGAAAATCCTACTGGCTCTTTCTCAACACTAGCGGAAAGACTTACATGTCTGGAATTGCATTTTGACGATGGCTACTTCGACGACGGCACAGACCTTGAAGTCCGCATGTTCGAACTTTCTCACCTCTTCAAGACTGTTTTCTCAGCAGCTGTAAACATGGAAGCTATTCACGTGGGCTTTCCCTCCCATCGACCCATCGGGTTACCTCTCGAAACAATCTTTCACAACGTACGCTGGAGCAGACTAATAGCTTTCGGAATACAAGGCTGGCGCTTACATTCCGACGAAATCATCGCCTTTGCCAACCGTCACAAAGACAGATTACGAGGACTAAGACTCAGAGACGTAATGCTCCGAGAAGGCAGCATGTGGAAAACCATCCTCGCCTTTTTACACACCGAAATGCGAAGACTAGATTGGGTATCGCTCAGACGCATCGACTACGCAACTCACTTCGACACAGTCTGGGAAAACGCAGGTATAGAATTACCCGACGATCCTCCTGGTGGATTGAGTTCGTCGGACTCCGAGTCTGACTCGGAAAATGATCTTTACTGGGACGAAGCTGATCAAAACGATGCAAATCACTCGACGGCATCGGACTGGGATAGCAATAACTCCGACTCGGAGCACAACAACTCAGACTCGGATGATGAAGAGCGCGGGAGAGCAGCCCATGAGATGGATTTCCCGCCTTTGAACTCGCCGGATACGCCAAACTCTGTGCCTTGGTGCAATTGCAATGGTAGAGCTTTCCCGGTTGATGTTGACGCTCTGGGAGATGATGGTATCAGTGTCGATACCAGGAAATGGAAGATGTGGGAGAAGTGGGTGCTGGGTAGATGTCCTGAGCATGATCTAAGGTGATTAGGGAGGAAGACTTGGTGAGCGTACGGTACGTGTCGGATCTGTTGTTGAAACACACTCATCTCTGTTGTTCTTTCGTGGAGCAGGAAAAGCATTATTAATTCAAAGTCTCAGGCGCTTTGGCAATATCACAAGTGGTAGATTAGCAAAGGGCATCACAATTAAGCTTGGAACAGATCAACGAAGGTGAAAGGATTGCATTTTTTGATCATTCCGGATATCACATAAACCTGTTGTTTTTTGTCTGTGAAAAGAAAGTTTCAGAGAGCCAACAATTCCATGGCTCCGCCTTCAAGGGTAAAAGGGCACAAAACAAACGCCCCGGTAAATGCAAACTCCTTCTCGTGTCTTGCTCCACGCTTTGTGCTTTTTCTTCTACACACGCTCAGTCGTAGCCAGGACCGCCATCACCAGCAGGAGTCTCGGCATTCCAGGCTCCAGGCGTTTCAGGGAAGGCGCCTGGTGTAGGTGCTGCCGCCGGAGTGCGGTATTGACCATATCCAGGCGTGGGTTGATCCAAGTTGCCAGGAGTGGGTGCACTAAAGCCAGGTGTGGGAGCATCCATGCCATAAGCCGGAGTTTTCGAGCCCGATTCGTAGGCTGTGCCGCCGCCGTGGTATGGTGTGCGGGTGTTTGGGTTCCATGTGCCCTATAGTATGTCAGTTTTGTGTTCGCAAAGTATTGATGAGTGGACAGGGACTTACTCCTCCGTACGCGGTGCTGCCTCCGTAGGATGTCTGGCCTCCATAAGACGTTTGACCTCCATATGTGGTTGCTCCGCCGTAAGCTGTGGTACCTCCACTTCCTCTCTGCCATGCCGGCACGCTGCTCGCTCCGCTACCGCCATAAGCAGTTCTTCCACCTGCACCTGCGCCAGCCCATGCAGGAGTGCGACCGCCAGCTGCAGGCTTCCATGCAGGAGTACGTCCACCGTCTGACGCTCTAGGTGTAGCTCCGAATCTACCAGGAGTTGCGCCTCCCCATGCCGGAGGTCTGCCGCCAGCACCACCAGCTGGTGGAGCACCAGGACGTTGGCCTGCGTTTTGCTGAATGACAGCACCAGTGACCGGATCTCTGACAGTCAGGAAGTCTTTGCTGATGGAGATGATTTTTTTACTACCATGAACCTCTACACGCGCATGAGTGTCTGTGCTGTCCTTGACAATTCCCAAAAGACCTTTGTGAGGACCTCTGCGAATGGTGCAAGTCTTGCCAATGAGTCTGTCACGACCCATCTGGCGTGGTGGCGGCATAGCTTGAGCACCAGCCTGTTGAGCTCCGGGACGCTGTAGTGCTGGGTTCATCTTCATAAGACCAGCTTGAGCCGAGGCAACTCTGCCACCCTTGGCTGCAACAGTCTTGACATTGTTTGTGCGGACAACGAAGACACCAGCGTTGTCGGTCTGTTCTCGGTTGTGTGCGAAAAGGAAGTTGCGATGGATGTGGAGAACGCGACCTTGTCTGCCTTCACCACCTTCCTCCTTGACAGTATCGTCGATGTGGATCTCGGAACCCTCACGGTCAGTGGCAACAGCATTCTTGCGGCGCTCGAGCTTGTTAGAGATGTTTGAAGGGAGAAGAGATCTAACTGTGCCAGTCTGGTCGAGCACACGAAGTGATTCGCGATCCACCTTGATCACACAGGCTACAGTCGAAGCGTCAAGCTGGACAAGTTCGTGCAGGTCGTACTTTCCAACACCAACCTGACCGCCTGAATCTGTAGCGACACGCAAGTCTTTGCTAAAGACGGTGATCTCGGTTTGATTTGAGTCAGTCAAAATGGTGACACGGTCTTCGACAATCTTGACAACCATTCCGACTTCATCAAAGTACTTGCTGCCGCCAATGACCTTGACGTGATCACCCTCTCTAAAGAGCTTACGTAGGCCCTTGACTGGAGATTCGATAATTTGACCAGAAAGCTCACCAGACGAGACAAGAATGCGCACGATGTCCGAATGTACTGAAACAGCCTTTCCGACGACACCACGTTGTTCGCCTTGCCAGATCTCGACATGATCACCAGGGAGGAAAGCGCCAGAGCTGTTGCTTTTGATAGTAGCAGCGAGAGCAGACAGGTCCAGATTCTCAGTTCCATCCTCGGCGTCAGCAGCAAATTTGGTGACTTCTTCCAGGGTAGGGTTGACGTCCTCGGACTGCAAGTGGTTAGCCTTGTAATCCTTGATGAGGAAGCCGTCAACGTAGGTGTCGTTCATGTATGTCCAGGTGTTCGCGGTGAAGCCAGTGCCCTTTGTCAGGTAACGACCATGACGCTTTCTTGCTTCATTCTCGCTGAAAAGACGCTGTGGCGGACGAGGGCCAGTATTTGCGCCAAAACCGCCCCGCTTGCGCTTGCTGTCGACAGCGGCGTTGATATCTTCATTCAAACCATAGTCCAGACGAGGAATAAGGCGAAGTGTAACCTCTGTGCCGTTGGATTCAACCTCGTCGATTTGAGCCAGATCACCAGCGTACTTGCCGCGCTTAACACGGACGTACATGCCAGGTTCAAGAGATTTGCTCTTGCGAGTGCGGAGGAGATCGGGCATCTCAGTGATAGGGACCATCATAGGCTTGGTGCCCATGTAGACGTTTTGAAGCCCCTCGAGAGCATTTGTGACATGTTCAACAACAAGAGCTTCGCAGTAGAGGTTGCCAGCCATGACTCCACCTCTTTCAAATGCTGAAATAAGCTGCAACGGCTCCCTTGTACCTGCGCGGTCCTCGATACGCTTCATGATGGCAAAGACAACTTCTCGTTCCTTGCCAGGCTTACATTTGAGGCGCCAGATTTTCGGATCATCGACACTGGGGAGTAGCAAACGCTGAGGCACGACGGCTGAATCGACATTGGCAGCTCTGTTTCTTCCATAACGTTCCTTCAAGGCCTGTGCTTGTTTCTCGGCATCCATGCTAGCAGCCAGATCGCGTTGTCTGTCGAGTTCGCGATGCTTGCGGTCGTCACGTTCGGCGCCTGCGGGAAGCTCGAGCAAGTCGTCAGGGTGCATCTCCTCGCCAGCAATTTCGTCGTCCTCGTCGGGCTCCTCCTCGTCTTCATCGTCCACTTCGGCTTCGACATCGAGGAACTGGTTACGGGGACCCTTGCGACGACGTTTACGGGGATGGCCCTAGAAGCAAGAGTTAGCAGCACAGGGATAGCAGTGGGCCAGGAAAACGCACTATGTCCTCGTCCTCTTCATCTTCCTCGTCATCCTCTTCATCTTCGTCGTCCTCTTCTTCATCATCGTCGTCATTGTTTGCGCGACGCCTACTCGGGGCATCGTCATCGTCTTGGTCGTCTGCTTGGGCAGATGAACGGCGAGCATTGGGTTGAGCATCATCGTCATCGTCCTGGTTGTCGTCCTGTCCCTGATCATTATCGTCGTTGTTGTCGGCTTCGTCATCAGAGGCGACAGCAGGGGCAGGGTTGAATTCCTCCTCATCATCTGAGGCATCGCCAAAGTCTTGGTTAAGGAAGGACATTGTGAAGTATGCTGCGTGGAGGAAGCGACGCGGCGACGCTAAGGAGAAAGTTGGAGTTCAATCGGCTGTCGAGTAGGAATAGTGAAAGTGACAGTTGATTGTTGAATGGTGAATGGTTGGAAAGCGATCAAGGCAGGGCGATGAGTGGTTGTTGTAGAAGGAAAGTTGACTCGGAGAGCAAGATTGTCGTGTCGCTGACGCTGTTGGTGGATGCTCCAGAAACGTGCAATGGGCAATGCTCCAAAGCGGCTCTTCCCGCACCGTCACCAAAGCAGCGGGCAGCTCTTTCTTTGTTCACTCTTCTTCATTTCTCACAGTTCCTGCCATAAGTCGTCCGACCAATCAGGCATCTGTCACTCAGGCCTGTCTCGAAGCATGCATGCTGCTGACCTTCATACAGCAATAGCCACAATATCGTAGCCCACCAAAAGCACTCCGGTCCTTGCAGACCGAACCACCAAGTTTGTCTTGTTTGCAGTCCATTCATGTGTTCACATGATAGTAGTCCGAGTTGACCAAGGACACGACAACAGTAGGTTTCTTTGCTTTGAACACTCACCACCTGGATATCTCTGTGTAATACTTGTTCTGTTATCATATGTTTATCAGACATGGAGGGGTATGACTGCTTCTGACGATACAACCATGACGCAGTAGACAGACTGACTTGATTACAGTTCATCATGGCTCTCTAATGCGCTTCCTCGCTACTCTCCCTCGTCTTTGTCGCCCGACACTCGTCGCCGTTCCAAGAACCCTCGATGGCGTACTCCTTCTCCGATGGCTGCTTCTGCCGTACCTCAACCCATCGTAAATAGCATCTATGTCCCCACAAGTTCGCACTCTCATGCCGGCCCCTCCACTCAGACCGACGATACTCTCTTGCTTTTCCGACGGAAACAGCGCGAGCTTGAAGCTCACTTGCAAGTCCTCCTCGATGCACAAGCTGATGCCCTCCTCTCTGGTCTTGATGCACCACCGACCTCTGCTGCAGAAGACGATGGCTTATCGACAGGCTCCAGCACACCGACTGCCAGTGCCCTCAAGGCAAAACCACACTCTTCCTCAAATTCAGAGAAGATTGACCTCCGTCATGCCAGGATCGGCTTGTATGCCACTATGCGACGTCTGGCACAACTCAAATCTCAGGAGTCTCAGTATCTGGCTCCAAGCCTCGAGCACTTCGCGTCTGTTGTCGACCAACTTGACGCCTGGCAGAAGAAGTGCAACGCTTTACAGTCACGCGCTTCTCAAATACGCTCTGGTGATGAACACAACCGTGCTCTTGACTTGCACAAACAAGCAGATGATATGCAAACCGAGATCAACGATCTCGAAACCAGGCTAGCTCGCTTGAAAGCTGATCAGCGCAAGTTGAGGGCTGAGGCGCAGGAGATTGAGAACACTGTTGACGCCCGCCTTGCATCGTACACGGAAAGCCTAGGCATCGTTGAGGACTCTATACGAGGTTTCCTTCACAACGATTCTGCAAGTCACTGGTCAGCTATCGTCAATGTTACAGACATGGACCGCTTTTGGCGTTCACCTTCTCAAGGTCGAACTCTGGAATCTGCGAAGGACATCTTCAGTCGGGAGCGAGATTCGCTGGTTGAAAAGCGTCATGTTAGCGATGCTGAGCGTGAGGCGCTTGAAGAAGGTGCTCTCGTTTGGAGAGATGCTGTGAAGCAAGTTTCTGCCTTCGAAAGGTCGCTTGCAAAGGCTATGTCGCGCATGGGAAAAGAGTCGCAATCTCAGGTTGATTCCCCCACAGAAACGAAGGAGCTACTCACTATGCTCGAGCAGACTACTACAGAGCTTGAGAACAAGCACAAGCTTGCCGAGGCACGCAGTTGGAAGCTCTTGGTTGCAGCAATTGGTGCAGAACTCGAAGCTTTCTTGAAAGGAAAACAGATACTCGAAGCTGCACTTGCTTCCGCAGCTGATGAGGCGAATGTCGAAGAGACAAAAGGAGTCTCAGGTAGTTCTGGTCAGTTGGAAGGAGCCCAGACTCCTAGAGGCAGTAAGCATGATGATGGTGAGGCAATTCGCGATTTGGATGAGGCTTTTGCAGCAAAGCGTCCTACACACAGCATTTCAGACACGGATACTGAAGACGATGGTCCCGACCCAGAACTTTTGATTTCGCATCAGGATACGGATACGGAGTAATGATGATACCCGTTAGATATCTATTATGTGTTATGAATCGCTTGGAGACAGGCACGACATGATTTAATGATTATTAGCACAATTCTCGTAAAGATACTCTTACTGTACGTTTTCTCCTTGGTGGCCATTCAATCTCTTTAGATGTTTCCTCATTATGGAATGTCGACTGGCTACATTGACTCCGGGATCGCTGATTCGCGATCACTGCTAGTCATTACGAGAGAGTACGGCCGGGGTTCCTGACTTCCCTCCGCGGCATCTTCGAACACTCCTGACTTCACGAGCACATGATGCGCAAATCGTATATAAGATATTTATCGTCTCCTCTAACATGACACGTACACAATTATGACAGACAACACGCCTGTTTATTGTTTTACCATTCCGTCGGTGAACGACGGCACGCTTCTGGATTGTCGAATATACCACCCTGTCTCCCTTCAAGAACCGCAGTCAGCACAGCAACACACGAGAAAAGCTGCCCTAATCGCACATCCCTATGCGCCTCTTGGAGGCTCTATGGACGATGCTGTCGTGACGACCGTGGTAGACCAATTACTTGATCTCGATTTCGTCGTCGGAACATTTAACTTTCGGTATTGCTTTGCTTTGAACCTAACCTGTAGTTGCAGCACTGAATCATAAACAGGGGTGCCGCGAACTCTCATGGTAGTACCAGCTGGTCTGGCAAGGCCGAACGAGATGACTATATCTCGGTCGCCGGACACCTGCTATTCTACATGAACCAGATACACACACCACGGATCAAGGATACAACTTCTGCACAGTCTCCCACCGAGAACGATTCGAATATCCCTTCTGAACACATCATTCTGATCCTGGGTGGATACTCCTATGGCTCCTTGATTGTCACGCACCTCCCACCAACTTCAGAGATTCTGACCATGTTCCGGGAAACACAAGCGTCAACGTGGACCTCTGATATTCTAAAACGGGCTAAGGAGCTGGCTCTACAAACAAACACATTACTCTCCAATCAAGCAGATACTCGAGGTAGATTACCAGGTTCACCACTACGGAAAAAGCACAAGCGCCAATCAAGTTCTCAACATTCAATCGTATATGGTGGCAGCGATAGTCCCTCTCCTGCAGACCGCCACAGCATGGATCTGGTGCACAAGGGTATGGAAGTACCGGCACGAATCAGACATGCGATCCATCGCAGTCATAAGCACTCATCATCCTCAACCCAAACCCTTTCCTCAAAATCCTCACAGAGAACCATTTCTACCGGAAATGTACCTACACTGGAGAGCTTGCCTCACGTCTTGACACACTATCTCTTGATCTCACCTCTACTACCACCCTTGGCCAGTTTTCTCTCTCTGTCGACGTCGAATCTGATGTTCTGGCGCCATGCTGATCACATAGCGCATAACTTGGTGAGGCATCCTACATTGGTCATTTTTGGCACCAAAGATGCGTTCACTTCTTCACACAAGATGGATGTTTGGTGCAAGAAGATGAATGCGTTGTCACTTCAGAATGCTGGTATTGAGGGGCAATCGTGCTTCAAATGGAAGAAGGTCGAGGGTGCTGGTCACTTTTGGAGAGAGCATGGAGTGGAAGCGCAATTGACGGATAGTCTACGGGGATGGGTGCACGAAGCAGTCAAACAATGATGACTATTATAATTTCCATGGCACTTCTTGAATAAGTACAAATTTTAGAATCTGCTGTCCAGAGAGCAAGATGATTGTGATAGAAGACGAAATGTAGAGCTTCGGTGCATCGGCGCGGCGCGTCATGCCCGCCATCGTCACTGCCATTTTGCTCCATGCTTCAGCACCCTCTAACTTTTTGATTTCTACAACAACATTAAATAACCCAGACAACCCACACAATGCCGCCAAAACGCATGACAGCAAATCCTCTAGCGCCTCTGCGCTACCGTCCAGGAAAAGCAGTCGGCCAGGACGAATCCTCATCCTCAGAAGAAGAATCCGGCTCCGAATCAGAAACCGAGCAACAACAACAAAAGACAACCACAACAAGCGCACCTCCAAAAGCAACCTCATTCCCGAAATTCAATTCAAGTATCAGTAAAGCTGAGCTTGAGCGACGGAGACAAGAAGCCCAGGCATCAAGGGCGCGTGAAGCAGAGTTGGCGCAAAAAGCCCAAGAAGGCTTTGAGACTGCATCAGAGAGTGAAGCTTCTGGCAGCGAGGAAGAATCCGAGTCCGACGAAGACGAGGAAGACGACGACTCTGAGGAGGAAGCACCAGCCCGTAAATTCGTCGCTCCGACTTTCGTCTCCAAAGCCCAACGCAAGAACACCGCAACAACAGCACCACAACAATCCGAAGAAGAGTTAGCAGCAGAGGAGGAACGCAAACGCAAAGAAAAAGCCGACGCCCTCCTCCAAGCCCAAATAGAAAAAGACGCACAGGCACGAGCAGCAGGCCGCAGAGCCTGGGATGACGAAGATCCAGATGCCATAGAAGACATCGACGACACCGACAACCTAGACCCCGAAGCCGAACTCGCAGCCTGGAAACTGCGAGAACTACGTCGAGTCAAGCGCGACCGCGAAGCCATCGAAGCCGCCGAAAAAGAACGCGAAGAAATCGAACGACGACGCAACTTAACAGCCGAACAACGAGAAGCAGAAGATGCAGCACATATCGCCGCGCAAAAAGAAGAAAAAGAAGGGAGAGGTCAAGCAGGGTTTATGCAGAAATACCACCATAAAGGTGCGTTCTTCCAGGACGACGAACAACTTGCGGAAATCTCCAAACGCGATATTATGGGTGCGAAATTCCAGGATGATTCAGGGAATCGTGAGATCTTGCCGCAGTATATGCAGATCCGCGATATGACGAAATTGGGCAGGAAGGGAAGGACGAAATATAAAGATCTGAAGGCTGAAGATACTGGACGGTGGGGTGCTGATGATTATGATAGAAGAGGCGGTCCTGGTTATGGAGGTGACAGGTACAGAGACAGAGAAGGGGCTACAGGTGCAAATGCTTCTGTTGTGGGAGAGAGGCGGAGGAGAGACGATGATCGTGGTGGTCGTGATGAGAAGAGGCCACGCTACGATTGATCTTTGCGAATGTTGCATCAAACGACCTTTACGATGAACACACGATCAACCATTTTTCTTTTCGAACAGAACTTTGTCTGCAATGCGCAGCGCTGCTCTTCATATTAGTCTGTCTCTCAGCGAAGCACTGTACCCGTTACTGGCACTCGTATTTCGATAAACACATCAAGAAGGTAGGCTACTGTATTCTCTTGCATGACTGTCATCTGCTGTCTGCTGTTCTACAGTGTAGTGAAGACTTCACCTCGCTGTGATACAGTAAGTTTCGTTCCATCTCTTCTCCTTCTCACAACAGTCTCATGCCTTCACTTTCAATCATTCTCCTCGTAGTCCTTCCTCCTCTTCGTTCTCTTTCATGCATCGTGTCGTGTACATTCTTATTCCAGCAGTCGACTTGGGGGCGAACATATCAGTTGGCAGACAGCGAAGCGACGTCCTCGCCAATCTGGCCGATGGCAGCAAGCTTGCGCTGGGCCTCGATGAAGTTGCTTCTCTCCTGCTGCAACTCCTTGCGACGGATCTCACGCTCGCGGTCCTCAGCAAGTAACTCCTTGCAGCGATCCTGTGCGTCGCGAGTCTCAACCTCCAGACCAACCTTCAACTGTTGCAGCAGGTTGGTCTCGAGCTCGTGCAGCACCTCTGCTTGAACACCCTGCACAACAACATCAAGGAAGCGAGACAGAGCGACATTGTGGTAGCCTCTAACCTTGGCCATAACCTTGATCTCCTCGGCGAAAGGGTCGTCGCTGAGCTCGCCCTTGGCCTTGTTGTCGGCTTTGGCCCTCTTCTTGCGTTCGCTCTGATCGACCATGATCTTGCCAGCAGCGCGGTCTGCATCTTCGGTCTTCTCGACAAGTCTCTGTGTAGCACGTCCCTCCAGAAGAATTTGGAGTTCCTTGTCGTGGTGGTATTTGAAACCCTCTGTGTTTAAGGTCAGAGGCTTGCGCTGTTCTCGGTCCAAAGCGCGCTTTGCCTGTTGCAGCTGGTCGCGCATGGTGTCGGCTACGAAGGCTTTGACGATTTTTCTGGCCTCGGTGAAGAAGGCGGTGTTGAGCCATTGAGCACAAGCCTCTTCGAGCAAGCGGTCCAGAGTGTTTTGAATCTCTTGATGGACACTGTTGATGAACTCGAGCATAGGTTGCTCCCAACCGACAAGAGTCTGCTTGCGAAGGTGGTCGACAGCAACAGGATCAACCTCGCCAGGAACACTCGAAGCTGTCAGTCTGCTCAGAGTATCGCGCACTTCAAGCAAGCGGAATGTCTTTCTCTTTGTCGTCATGGAGATTGAGTTGTTTCTGGGGGCAGTAGCGTCAGACTTAATCTTCTTTGCAGTCGAAGTGGTTGGAGTGTCAAAGTCGGCTCTTCTCTTCTTTTGAGATTTGGACTCAATGCTAGGGCAAGGAGTGCCGATAGCATCGTCGTCAGAAAGCAGAGAGAAAGTAGGTGTCTCGACTGCTTGACGAAACTCTTCAGGAGTTGCAACAACAAGACTCGGACGCAGCTTTTGCAAGTTTGATTGAAAGGTGGTAGCCAGTCCCTTGAGGGAGTTGTGCATTTCGTTGTGAGGATAAGCTCCCTGTGCGTGCTTCTCGACCGCAACGCGGAAGGTTGTCAGCGCCTCGAGCACCTTACCAAGAGCATTCTCGGGTGGGTCAGGGTAACCAGCAAGCTCTGTTTCAACCTCTTGGAGGTGGGCATCAACAGTTCTAGTGATCTTAGGCAAAGTGACCAGGATTTGATTGGTCAATTTGATGGAGAGGAAATCGCGGAGCTTGAAAGTTCCAAAGCGCTCCTGGAAGTCTTGCAGCTCAGTGTTCCATGGAGCTTGAGTAAAGAATTGATTTTCGGACTCGCGAGCATCTTCGGCGGAGATGTTGTTGTTGAGCTCCAACTGGTTGGGTTGCTTGGTGACGAAGTAGCCGTGTCCGACTGCAAATGCGTCGCCATGTAGAACATTCTTGATGTGTTGGGCTCTGCTGCCGGGCGGCCAGCGGTCAGGCTTGGTAAGACAGCCAACGGTACGCGCCAAAGCACCTTCACACTCGTCGATCAGTTTGGCTCCACTTGAATTGGCGAAGTCTGACTCCATAGAACGAGCAAGCAGGATCAGCGAGTTTCCTTGGTTGATGTGGTCAATGACAAAATTCTCGACAAGATTGACGAGCCATTTGTCCTTAGCAGTTGTCATCTGACGGACAACTCCTGGCAGATCGATGAACGACAGACTAGGCTGTCCCGGTGCAGTGATGTCGAGAATAATCTTGTTCGGCGAGAATTCGACCAACATGGGCATTTCATCCACAGAGATTGCGTTGTTAAGATAACTCAAAGGGTTGTCGCCTGGGTTGAGGGTAGCGCGCTGCGCACGGCTAAGGATGTTCTCAAGGTCGTTCTTGTCATTGACAATGGCGAAGTCGATGGTTGCTGGGGTGTGGTTCTCACGCCATTTACCATAGCGCTCGCGGCCGTCGACGATGGCGTCTGGGTCGTACGAAAACTTCTGTTGCAGTGAGACCTCACAAGACCAGGCGGCGGCATCTGGTTCTGAAGAGGAATACAGAGTGATCTGGAGAGGGCATCTGGTGCATGTGCCGTCGCTGCGAGGGACTTTGATACCACTGATACCCTCGATCAGCTAGTCTAGAGTTAGATAAGCCGTGCAATTTAGGAGGTGAAAGATCTTACAGAGCTCTTTCCAGCAGACTGATCGCCGACGACAACGATCTTGGGCAGGGGCAAGTTCGTGGTCTCAACTCCAAGTTGTTCCAGCTCCTTGATCAACTGAACCAGTTTCTGCACAGGGCGACCCAGAAGGTCGAGCTGCGCGCCAGCGGCCTGAGGGGCTTGATCTTGACCGTTGCTCATGTCGAAGGCACCAGGCGCGGGTGGAGGCGCGGCCATGGTGGAAGTGTCAGAGGTAGTGTAGGAGGAAGTGTCGGATGGCGCAGAGTAGTTGAAGATGCGAGGAGCGTGTTCACTTATGGGTGAATGCTCAAGCTTGATGTAATGGTCCGCCATGTAGTGAAAGATGCGTGTCGATGAAAGAGAAGAAAGAAGTGGAGCTACAGTCGTGAAGAAACAGAGAGTGTTGTGCGGAATCGAAGAGAAAAGCGCAAAAGCGCGAGTGAGTGAGTCAACAAAGCGACAATTGCGAAGCACTGGTCACCCAGAGCAACAAGTCGTTCGTTTCTTGTCCAGAGAATTCGGCCTTCATATGATGTACCAGTCGACAACAGCTAGCAACTAAATGAGTCTCGCTGCGTATTGGAGGCCCATATGACTTGGGAAGTATCAGAGCCTATGCTTCACTCGTCTATTATCCAGCTCATTCCACCATCCAGCACACACCATCATGCTCCTGAGACCTTGATGGAGATCAAAACAGACGCATTAAATATCATGCTGACTCAACACACAGATTGCAACGTACTTGCGCTAGTCCATTGAGACAGTCAAAGGAAACTCGACCTGGTCACACTGTGGTAAGCACGAAAGAGCGCATGTACATCCAACATCACCAAGGATGCAGCCATATAGTTTCATTGTAGCGACCGAATTCTGAACAAGGAGCCACAATGCTTATTGCAGATTCCTGATTTCAGAGAAGCAAAAGTGCTAGATCGTCAAGCACATGGACAAGGCCTCAGTACTGTCGACGGTATCCAGAGTTACCTACCAGTCAGGGTGATTGCACGATGGCATGAGCGCATCATGACCAATGCTAGTACGACCCTATGGTTTGAAAAAGATCTAGAAGATGGTTCCGATGATGGTCTTCCAGTCAATATCTAGTTGGACGTCCTGAGGGGAAAAAAAAGGTTGAAAGTACAGCAAGAGCATTTCAGATGGATTGCCGTCCTGTTCAATAATACGCCGAGCGCTGCAGTAGCTGACAAGGAACCAGGTTGACCAGAAGGCCAGGGCTATGGAGACCAATGTAATTCCATGAGGTTGAAGATGAAATTGAGACTATCATCAAGAAGACATGGAGAAGGAACGAATAAGATTTGGTCTCCGCTAGGAGCTGTCGTTCGCTGCCGATGACAGGTCCCGCATTTCCCAAAGTGGCAGGAATAGCCTTTCTCGGCGTTAAAGTTCCGAGCGAGATGCTATCTCCATGAATACGCAATGACATACTGTGCGGTCGTGAGGAAAGAGCGGCTCGCAAGAAAGAGGGGACCAAAATTGGAAAATAATATGGCAGTCACCGGTCGTTGTTCCCTCTATCGATAACTCCTGCTACTCCAGATTCCGTACCTACTCTTGATGACAAACCAGACCTAAGTAGCGCGCACCCGTCATCGCTCCCTCGGTCATATAAACAATTCACACCGGTCGAAACCGTCGCCTTTAAGTCCCTCGTACGATCGAGTCAACACATCGCAGCAGACATGGAACGCGACGAAACAGACAAGGCCGTTCAAGGAGACGAAGAACGCGTACCCTTCGACGTAGTGCCTAATCCAGATGCACAAGTCGACCAAGGAGCAGATGAAAAAGCAGTGCGACATTCAAGAGACAGCGATACAGATGAGCAGGCTAGACCAGGGTCCAAGGATGAAGAGAGTGGAATCACAGCCGAAGGCGACGAAGGCGCTCATGACAAGGAGTTCGAAGTCACCTGGGACGGCGACGACGACCCCATGAATCCCAGAAGCATGGCCTACGCACGAAAGTGGATAATTGTCGTAATCGTATCTGCCAGCTCACTATGCGTGTACGTAGATCTTTCATTGATCATTGCCTACCTTGAAAACACATCAGAAGACCATGCCTTCAAGACCATGTCTGCAGTACCGCCTATCTGGGCCGACATACCGATACAATTGAGCATGTCAAACTGACTTTCATGTGAATCAGAACATGCACCTCTGCACTCTACACATCAACTTATGGGCAATTGGAACCAGAGTTTGGCTGTTCAAGGATTGTCGCGACTCTTGGACTATCCTTGTTTGTCGTAGGATTAGGTCTCGGGCCAATGGTTATGTCGCCACTTTCAGAAGTAAGTGCACATCTCTCAAGACAAAAGAAAGAATTGACATTGACCGGGTCAAAAGTTTTATGGGAGAAGACCCATCTACATCGCCTCCTACACTTTCTTCTTGATCTGGCTGATTCCATGCGCCGTGGCACAAAACATCCAAACAATGTTGGTGGCACGTTTCTTCGACGGACTTGCTGGTAGTGCCTTTCTTAGGTATGTTTTAACATCTTACAGTCCGAAGAAAGCTTTCCTCAAAGCAGAACTAATCCGCGATGATGCACAACAGTGTAGCAGGAGGAACCGTTGGAGATCTGTTCCCCAAAGCCCAGCTCTCTCTACCAATGGGTTTGTCGCTCGCAAAACACACTAGGCACGGGCAAAAGCTGACGTGATGCAGCATTTTATACAGCGGCTCCGTTCGTTGGCCGTGAGTACACTCTATCTGCATAGTCAAAGGTTTATGCTTACGATGGTGTAGCCGAGATTGGACCTATCGTGGGTGGGTTCATTAATTACTACACTGACTGGGTATGTTTTCGCTATTCCAAGCCGTTCAATCACTGACTCGCATCTTCCAGCGATGGACCTTTTACGTCCTGCTCATCTGGTCAGGCGGCATGTTGGCAGCTATCATATTCCTTGTGCCTGAGACTTACCACCCCGTCCTTCTGCGCAGAAAAGCCATCAAGCTCAGAAAGGATACGGGCAATTCAGCCTGGCGAGCACCGATCGAAAACATGAACAAATCGGTCTTTCGGACCGTTGCATGGAGCTGTGTCAGACCATTCCAGCTGCTTTTCCTCGAAGCGATGTGCCTGAGTCTGTGTATCCTCTCGGCCATTCTTCTCGGCATTCTATACTTGTACGTAGACGAGGGCGCCGTCGCCCATTGGTTATGCTAACTGTGCCCTAGGTTCTTCGGAGCTTTCCCCCTCGTTTTTGAGAACAATCACGGATTTGTATTATGGCAGACCGGACTTACATTTATAGGTATCTTTGTTGGTATGATCACAGGTGTCAGCTGCGATCCTATTTGGCGGAGAAATTATGTTCGTCTGGTAAACAAGAATGGAGGCGTTTCTGAGCCCGAGTTCCGTCTACCACCAACAATTCTGTATGTCTTGAAAGTGTTGGGATATGCAAAAGTGTGTTGAATGTGCTGACATTTGTGCCAGCGGTGCGATCTTGGTTCCAATCGGCCTTTTCGGTTTCGGTAAGTGAATGGAGAGGAGGTGGTTCGCAAAAAACCATTGGATAGCTAACACATGGTATTGCACAGGCTGGACGACTTATTCCTCGGTAAGTGGCTTGCATCGATTGATTCCCTTGGCGCAATGCAGGAAGATCTCCGATCTTATTGGACACAATATGCATACTGCTCAATATCCACTTGCAACCCCGCTGCAGTCTCACTGGCCCCAGAAGTGCCACTTTGCACGACGGGCCAGGTGGAAGCCCAAATCCATGGTTGGAGAAGAACACCCAGCTAATCCCCGTGCTGCAGGTACATTGGATCGGTAAGACCACTCGAAGCTCGATGCCTTGCATAAGCGACTGAATACTGACTGTTGGTTTTGCCAAAGTTCCCATTGTCTTCAGTGGCATCTTTGGTCTTGGGTGAGTCAAACTGAGCGGGATGAAGTAAGACACACACACATGAGGCGTGTTGCTAACTCGGGAATAAACAGAAACATCTTCGTCTTTAGTGGCGTCTTTACGTTCCTTGTAGAATGCGTAGGTGATCATTCCAAGCGGCGTGAGCGGCTACGGAGCGGACCGTAGGGTCGCCACGATGCTTCATTTGACCGCCTCTGGTCGACATGTGCATAGGAAGCTGATTCTATGTGACAGTACCCCTTGTATGCCGCGAGCGCGCTGGCAGCCAACAGTTTTGCTCGTTCAAGCTTTGCTGCAGCGTTCCCTCTCTTTGGTCAGTCTGAGATATCACATCACGGTTCATTCATCGCTAACCCTGCTTTTAGGTGTGCAAATGTACAACAGTAAGTTCCCAAACTTGGGCAATGATCGAAGAAGCGGTCACTAATGCAGAAACCTGGAACAGAGCTGGGATACCAATGGGTGGGTAGCAGGAATGCGAATACGATGATTGTGGTCAAGTGATGCTAAATTGGTGATAGGCGTCGTCATTACTGGCCTTCTTAGCCCTTGCCATGGCACCATTTCGTAAGTTTCTTTTGTCAAAGACCCCGTACCATGGATAGCAACCGCTGACCCTGGCATAAGCGTACCTATTTTTCAGTAAGAAGCATTACTTGGTTAAAGAAAGAGCAACGAGGAATGCTGACGAGCCAATAGAATATGGCAAGCGACTTCGCAAGAATTCCAAGTTTGCGCAGTCATGAGGACAGATTGGGAAGGCTGAGGTACAGAAATAGATGAGCTCGGATCAGTGGCACTGCATGAACAATAGTGCATCGCGTTTTCCCACGAGGCAAGAGACACAAAAGAGATCTGTGCTCGGGCCCCTTGGTGGTGAGAACAGTTGGCTGGGTATTTGGAAACCAGTCAGAACGTCGAGGTGGGACGAAGGAACGTCGAGCCGCGAGACATGAGTGGCGGTGACAGGACGAACAAGCGAGCATGTACTACCCCAAAGACTCGTGGACTCGACAAGTTGGCATTTCGGCCTGGCACAGGAAATGGTCAGAGATACATGTGAGAACGCTTGGACGTTTGATATGGAGGCGGGTAGACTGAGGGGAAAGGGTTGGAGAAGCAAGCGCAAACTCCAAGGGTTCTTCGGCCTGCCTCGGCCTCACGGGTAGGATGCGGGCTTGCCAAGGCCGAATTGCGCATCTCCAGTCAAGGTTCATGGAGTATCAGCGAGCTACCCATTCTCTGCAATTACAACGTTTCCGGAGCTCGTGCTGTCGTCGCGCAAAGGTCGCGGACTCATTGCATCGTTCAAAGCGCAGGATATCTTGTTGCGACTGTGCAGTGACACCGCACCGCCGTGCCCTCGGCCCACTCGCGCGTTCCCGACAGTCTGGCATAGACATCATGACTTTAGCGAGAGTGACACAAACTGCGTAGACATTGCTTTGGTAGACACTCGCTGCTGCCCCTGCTTACCTTGCACCGCGTGGGCGGGATCCGTAGTGTCTGCCTCTCTCCCTGGCGGATCCTTGTGGCACAGCGCATACAGCCTACAGCCACTCGTGATCTCACATCCATCCACCTGGAACTCCTGAAACGGAAACAGTCCACGGGAAGCTGCAGAAAACGTGCTTCTGTACAAAACCACCTGCCTTGTACCACTCCAACGGACTCGACTCTTATATCCCCCGGCCATGGCTCCTGATCCAGTCCAACCAGGCTCGCCCGACGAGCAGACAGACCCCGCGTCCAACCAGACACAGACTCCGTCTCAGACACTGCCCAACATGTCCGATTCAGTCCAAGAACCCTCTCAGAGCGACGACAAGGCTTCGCCGGCCTCTGCCTCGTCCAACAAAGATCAGAACGACTCGACAGCCAAGCGCGCAAACGCAAAAGATCCCTCGAGACCAAGGAGGAAGAAGGCGCGCAGAGCTTGCTATGCCTGCCAGCGTGCGCATTTGACATGCGGTATGTCTGCTTCACATTCGAGCCCCTCGAAAGCTGCTCTAACACGACTAGGTGACGAACGACCGTGTCTTCGCTGCATAAAACGTGGCTTACAAGACCACTGCCACGATGGAGTACGGAAGAAGGCCAAATACCTACACGATGCGCCAAACGAAGCTCTGGTACCACACAACTTCAATCAAAGTCAGAGTCAACTGAATCAAGCTACCCCAGCTACTGAGTCTACTCCCGTAGCCCAATCCTCGTCATCATATTATCCCACTCCAGTTGGTGCTCAACCTTTTGCGAATTTCGGTCATACTCCTTCGGTAGCTCCTATCAACTCCCCTTCAGCTACCGAGTCCCCAATGATCCATAATAATCCATACGCTCCGCAGCAAAGCATGGTCACTCAGCCGTTCTCTTCAACCGCTTCTCAACAGATGCCGCCCCCTCAAGAACCTATTTCTTCTATCGCACATACTTCTGGAGATGCAAAGGCTGGCGCGCCCTTCAACGCCCCGTTCTTCGATCCTGCCGACCCTTCGCTCTTTAATTTTGATATCTCGAGTCTGAACTTTGGCAATCATTATGGTGCTCTGGAGTTTGGCATGCTCGGCCATATGTCTTCTGGTGCTGTCGAGACTCCTGACGCCGAGAACAATAATCTGATGACCTCGATTCCTTACGACCCAACCAACTCAAACTACTCATCGACCTTTGGCTACACCACAACAGGTTTTCCAGACTGGCAGCGCAATAACGATGGCGCTAGACAAAACAGCTCTGGTCAGGTCTTTTCCATAACAGGAGATAACAGTTTCGACGGACAACTCAACTTCCCGAACGCCTTTGCCATAGGAGAGAACGGCTCTATGTCAGGAGCAAGTCCCAGCGCCGCAAACATGATGGATTTCGGCACAGGGTATAGCTCAAGTCCTGTCGCTTCAGCGCAAAATTTGCTGCAAACCTCGAATTCAGATTTCAATCGTCATCAACACCGACCGCAAATCAGAAATAGTTTCTCAACGAACGACATCAACCAAACCCGAAATCAACACAGAAGACGACGAGATCCTTCTGACATTTACACATCTGTCACTGCTCCGTATTCGTACACCACTGGCTTTCACGCCCTGACCGCGTGCTTGCAAAGATTATACTCACCACAAAAGACTGCGCGAATTGCTAGAGCGCTAGCAGCCATCCGACCATCATTCATTTCTTGCACAAAACAGTTGAATGTCGACGACTTAATATTCATGGAAAAGTGTTTCCAGAGGACGTTGTTCGAATACGATGACTTCTTGACGGCTTACGGAACGCCGACGTTGATTCTACGTCGTACTGGCGAAGTCGCTGCTGTCAGTAAAGAGTTCTCGCTACTGACAGGATGGTCAAGGGACGTCCTTCTCGGCAAGGAAGCGAATCAGAATATCAACATTGGCAACGCATCAGGCCGCCAAACGGGGACCAGCACGAGAGGAACCACGACACCTCGTAACCAAAGTATTGCAGACAATCCAGGCCGACTACAACCGGTCCTTCTTCCAGAGCTCATGGAAGACGACAACGTCATCGACTTCTACGAAGATTTTGCAAAACTTGCCTTTGGAGACTCACGTGGTGTTATGATGAAGCCCTGCAAGCTCTTGAAGTACAAAACTAAGGAAGATCCTGGCTGGAGCGCAGACCTTCTGGCCGAGCGAGAGAACAGGCTCAACAATGGTAAACCTGTCGGTCCCCTCATCAGTGGCGAGTCTGGAATGAACTCGCTCGGTGATCGGGATGGCAAGGTGTCTTGTATGTTCTGCTGGGTGGTCAAGCGAGACGTGTTTGACATTCCCATGATGATTGTTATGAATGTAAGTCTTGAAATCTTGTCTCCACCTGAGAAGATTGTCACACTGACTGCGAATAGTTCCTCCCGATTATCTAAACCTCAAGGCATTGATCTGGCATAGTGGCGTTCTCCATCATGGTGGTAGTTGGATGAATCGTACAGTCAATACATGCAATACCTAATCGAAACTTGGATACTACGAGTAGACGACTCTCTACGGAATGGAGAAGATCGATCTGCATGAAGCAGGCAGGGGATATTGATTTTCTGCATCGATACTCGAGTACCTACATATGTCCGAACAAATCCGTTCCTTAGGCATACAGCAAGTTTATGCTCGTTAATATAATCAAATGCATATCGCTGCACGAGCGGTCCACAGTAGATGTTCTATCAAAGAACGATTCGTGTAATCTTGCATTGTCCCTCTCGTATTCAAAAGAGAAACACGGGTTTGATGCACTGGCGCGTAGAAGATGAGGAGCGGCGCTTGGGCCAATGTCGCAATCAGAACTTCCCCACCAAAAAGTTCAAGGTGGGATGAAATCAATGTTCAAGGCCATCCAGCGTCCTCTGAATTTCAAGTTCTTCAGACCAAACCTAGACTCAGTTCGCTGCGTGCACATAGGCTTCCGCAAAATGGCAAACGTCGCAAGCACATACTCTGGTAAACGCTGCACCAACACGGATTGGAACTTCTAGAACAAACAAAAGAATGAGGACCTGACATTTGGCGGCTGTTCGCATTCAACAGATCCCATCCACATTGCCGTCATTGGCGGTACTGGTCTGCAATCGCTGCCAGGCTTCACCCTCGCTGCCAGCTTGAACGTCGACACACCATGGGGCACCCCTTCATCACCCATCAGCGTGCTGCACCACAAGTCTCCTTCGACCGGCAAAGACATTCCCATCGCTTTCCTGTCTCGTCACGGTCTGCACCATGAGATTGCTCCTCATGAGGTCCCCGCTCGTGCCAACATCGCCGCTCTTCGCTCGCTCGGTGTCCGTACCATCATCGCCTTCTCGGCTGTTGGCAGTTTGCAAGAGGAGATCAAGCCCCGCGACTTTGTCGTGCCCGACCAGGTCATTGACCGTACCAAGGGTATCCGTCCCTTCACCTTCTTCGAGGAGGGTATGGTCGGCCATGTCGGCTTTGCCGACCCCTTCGACGAGAAGCTCGGTGCTGTTGTGAGAAAGCTTGGTCACAGCCTCGAGGGTGAAAACGTGCACCTTCACGACAAGGGCACCATTATCTGCATGGGTGCGTGAAAATTGAAAGGAAAGAAAGAGATGGTGGAACAAGACAGAAAGCTGACACAATACACAACAGAGGGCCCTCAATTCTCCACTCGCGCAGAGTCAAACATGTACCGCTCCTGGGGCGGCAGCGTCATCAACATGTCCGTCCTCCCCGAGGCCAAGCTGGCAAAGGAGGCCGAGATTGCCTACCAGATGATTTGCATGAGCACCGACTACGACTGCTGGCACAGCTCAGAGGACGTGACCGTCGAGATGGTTATGGGCAACATGAAGGCCAACTCGGAGAACGCACGCCGCTTTGTTGGTGGTGTGCTCGATGAGCTGAGCAAGGAGGAGCACACTGATTTGATCCTCGCCAAGCACCTCGAGGGTCAGACCAAGTTCGCTGGTGGTATTACTGCACCTGCTGGTCGCAAGGAGGCAGCCAAGAAGAAGTTGACTTGGTTGTTCCCCGGTTACTTTGAGTAGACATATTGACTTGTCTTGATGACAGTCGATGGTACATGAGCCGTATAGATTAAATGAATACAGTACATGAAGATGATTTGTTTGTCCAGATGTTGATATGATTCGATAAGAATGAATGGAGGTGTTGGCAACAGAATGGTCGGCGTCGGAGAAGGAGCTGAGCTTGGGGCAATGCGCATGACGATTCAAGCTCCGTCCGGGTTGCCAGCCAGCAGTCAAGCAACGACAACGAGCACTCACTTTACCATCCATCGCTCTTTCCGTGTATTGTGCATATCGCCCTTCTTTCCATCTCCGCCACTAGTGCATCGCAACTTGAGTGCACTTTCCCAACCAACCTCGTCTCTGACCGACACTTCTCCACGCAAGCGCCATGTCTCGCCGCTACGATTCACGAACAACCATCTTCTCGCCCGAGGGCCGTCTCTACCAGGTCGAATACGCTCTTGAGGCCATCTCGCACGCCGGAACTGCTCTGGGTATCTTAGCAAAGGATGGCATTGTCCTGGCCGCCGAGCGCAAGGTCACCAGCAAGCTGCTCGAACAAGACACATCCGCCGAGAAGCTGTACACCTTGAACGAGTATGTCGACACATTTCACTCTTATCTTACTATCCGTACTGATGCTTTTCAAGTAACATGATCTGCGCCGTCGCTGGAATGACTGCCGATGCCAACATCCTCATCAACTACGCCCGCTCAGCCGCCCAAAACTACCTCCTCACCTACAACCAAGAGATTCCTTGCGAACAGCTGGTCCGCCGCCTGTGCGATCTGAAGCAAGGTTACACTCAACATGGTGGTCTGCGTCCTTTCGGTGTTTCATTCATCTACGCTGGATACGACGACCAGCGCCAATTCCAACTCTACCAGAGCAACCCCAGTGGCAACTACGGTGGTTGGAAGGCCACCAGCGTTGGCGCGAACAATGCCAGCGCTCAGAGTTTGCTCAAGCAAGACTACAATGATGAGTGCTCGTTGAGAGAAGCCTGCGGTCTGGCCGTCAAGGTTTTGAGCAAGACTATGGACTCCACAAACCTCAGCAGCGAAAAGAGTACGTTTGATTCTTTGCAAGTGCATTTTCTGTGGCACAGCTAACATGTCATTAGTCGAGTTTGCCACGGTCGGCAGAACAAAGGAAGGCACTGTCTACCACCACCTCTGGGGTGCCGAGGAGATCGACGCTCTACTCAAGGAGCACGGTCTGTCCAAGCCCGCAAGCTCAGAAGAGACCACTGAGCAAGCTGTGGGCAGTGCCGGCTATGCTGAGAACAGACCTGAGAACTAGACGTATTCCACGTCTCTTTTTCGTTGTACCAGTAGTTTTACTTATTGACGAGCATTATCGATCATGCATCTTTGGGCTTGGGGGCTGCGATGGCGTTTCTTAGACCTGCAAAGTGGGTTTGTTACGTAGATGAGAGAGAAGGATACAAATAAAAACTTGAATGTTTCTCCTCAACCCCGGGGCTTCGTCCCTGGTTTTCTTGTTTGATACCCTGACATTTGTGTCAACTTTTCCTTTGTCACGACTCTTCAAGTCAATATTCTTATGAGAAAAAGAAGGAAAGAACAAGAAATGACTTCCTGCGCTTACGTCAAAAAATACTTGACCTTACTTGGACATCTGCAGGATATAGATGCGACTCTTGGGCTCGCGAGCAATATGAGTTGCTCTCGGCACCTCTGATGAATCTCGCCTTGGGAAGCTCACGATTCATGCTGCGCCAATTGCAGTAACGACCAACATATCACCAAGCTCTCACGTCGACTGTGGTGTTCTGGAAGAATCTTATCGCGTGGGATTATGAAAGGTGTGAGAACACCCAGTCTCATCTGGCAGCCAGTCCCCGGCTTCTTCTCAAACCTCTATGGGAGACAGCAAGGCATCTGGACACCCGATGGATATCATACTTTCAAATAAGCATTGCCATCTGAAGATTCAGTATCTTTGCATGCTTGTTCATGAGATGGAGACATTGGTGGAAGTTGTTGATGGTCATCAAGATGCCAGGCAAGGTCACCGTACCCAAGGTCCTGGTCTTCAGTCTGAACATCATACCAACCGTCCTGGAATACTGCACAAGTCGGAATCCTTGTTGTTACCCTTCACTCGGCGTTCGTTCGTTTGACAGGTACGGAAAATTGGTCGTCGACACGACTCGTCTCATACTTCCGCACACACAAATTTCGTTCACTTGTTTACCATAATAATCTTCAATTCACCTCTCATTTCACTTCTCACTCTAATCAAAAGCTACGCGCGACCCTGTCGAAGCTGTTGTCGTTACGTCCCTTCATTACTCTCGACGTACACTCGATCGTCTCGGCGCTCGCACATCTTTACGTCGTCGTCAACCATCTCGGCGCTCGCATAACTTTTACGTCGTACTCTTACGCGCGACCCTGCCCTTCTGAGTCTCTTTGATCGTTGCACAACTATCAACCATATCAGACGGACTCGCATAAAAGCGACATCATCATCATCCGTAAGTTACGCCGCCTTCTCTATACGTAATGAAAGCGCTTAGTCGTGCTCCGCCATGCGTATTGAGCTTTTCGTTACGCATCTCGGCGCTGAGCTAACCTTAATGGGCGTAAATAGTTTGGACGACCAGAATGTCTACGAAGAAGTTGTTTTCCACGGCCGACCAGCTTTGGGAGACATTCGATAATGTTGACCAGGAGCTGGGACCAGGCACCATGAACGCTGGTGGCAATGTTGTCCTTCATCCCACAGGTCATTGGTATGACGACGATGCTGTCGAGGTCTATGGCAAGAAAGCATGTGCCCTTGAGGCGCTCCAGATAATCCGTCAAAAGAATTGGTTGGAACAAGGCCTACGTAAGGAGGGTGTTCGCGAGTACTGGTCGCTCGAACGTCTCATTGCTGCTGCTATGGAGTACTCAGCCAGTGACTACGCACACTTGATGACAGTCTTCTTCGTTGAATGGGAGAAAGACCTCAAGCCTGACGGTCGCACAATCAAGAACAAGGAGCAGTGGACTCGCTGGTGCGAGATTCACCTCGTGCGCCACCACAGAACTGCAAAGGCAGTGCGTTGTCTCGACGTCTTTGAGGCTTTGGGTCTTCTCTATCCAGGCTGGTGGAAGCAAGTTTACGCTCACAACCACAACACCGCCATCCCCAAAGCCACCTACGCTTCGCCTTGGGACGATCATCCATCTGCCAACATCGCCGAGATGCACCAACTAGACCAGAAGTACGCCAGAGTGCCTTTCGCTTCGCCAGCTCAAGTCCAAGCCGCATCGCAAGCCGCTTCAGCAGCCATTCAGTCTGCTCCCGTCATGCGCCACCAGAAGTCTCGCAAAGATGGCAGATCTCGCAAGAGAAACAAGCGCACCCAGACTACTCATTTTCAGAAGGATCTTGAAGAGCTCGACGACGCATACGACGAGACTGCATTGAACGACGCATACGAAGAGACTGCCCCTGTCAAAGACTCCGACAACGAGTCTGAGGAGTCTTTCGTCCCTGAAGATTACTACCCTGACTACGTCCACGAATACGACGCCGTCATGGGCAAGCCTGCTACCACCTACCCGCAGCTACCTCACACTGTTGGCTTTGCACCCGCCGCCGACGCCTGGCGCGACCTTGATCGCGAAGGTTTCGAAGGCGCAACTCGCAATAATCCTGAGGTCAATGCCACTAAGATCATTGACTCGGTCAGCAAGGAGGCCGTCCCGTCTGCCAGCGGCACCCTTCCTCGCATCCAGCCTGCACCCGCCAAACCTCCTGCCACTGTCGCCCTCACCGATCTTAACTGGGCCGACATTGATGAGCGTGACTTCAGACACATCGTCGAGCAGGTCGACGCAGACTTCCCCCCTTCTCAGAACCAGACCCAGAACGACAACACTCTCCGCGACTACCTCCCTGACACCCGCAACGACCTCGACAACCCAGACTACCTCCGTCCCGAGCGCGTCGCCATGCGCAACAACATCTACAACGCTGTTGCCGGCTACAAGAACATCCCTGCCGCTGAACTCGCCCGCCGCCAGGCTGAACGCCAGGCTGAGCTTGCTCGTCACCAAGACGACTTGGCTCATCGCAAGGCTGCACTTCACAGTGGCACTTTGCCTCCAGAGGATGAGGAGGTGATCTGGGGCTACGTCGATGAGTTTGAGGACCCCCCTGGCAAGGTGTGGCCTCCTGAATACACCAACAACAACCCTCTCTGGCCCCTTAAGAACTGATGACCTACACGATATGATACCTTGGTGACTGGTGGTTTCTGGAGTTCGCGCGGATGATACCCCTTTTGCTTTTTTTTCTGCTTTTCTGCATGGTTCGGTGGAATAATGGTGGTTACTTGAGGAGGAAGAGGATAATGCGTTGCTTTTCTATAGCTTTGGCTCTCATCACACAATAAAACATGGTATCTCTTATGAAAAGTGCAACATAAACATGCAGTATTTTGAGCTCCCGAATGCAATAGGTCGTTGTTTCTGACCTGTAAAAATGCAAAAGTGTGTCCTATCCCATAGATGTCCAGTGAGAGCTGATAAACCTTGGACTTTCAGTGCGATACTCCTGCATTTTCTTATATATTATGCATCTTGATAGCTTGATAACCGTCTAGCATGCCAAGGGAGATAGTAGATCCTTACCTGTGGTGTGCCCCTGAACTACCACCCTGCCCTACTCTCCAATCATAGCATAAGACCATTGTGAGGCAGCAGAAATGCAGAAATGAATCCCAATAACAAAGATATCCACAGAGAGCTGATACCGTTGCAAACTCTCAATGGGACACTACCGCTTTTCCAATGAAATTCCTGCATTTCTATAGCTATACATAATGATGTACTTCACTGTGGGGATACCATTGCAGTCAAAAAGTGAGAAAATTGAGATTTAGAGCGTATGCTTATGCACAAACATTCGGGGATATCGATATTGAGTAAAGGGTTTTTGTACAAAAAAGGCTAAAATGGAAAAGAGAAAAAGAGACAACAACTCTTTATGCATGACTCTGAGAATGCTGAAGAAAGAAAGAGTGAGAAAAAAAAGAGATTATTGCCTTCATCACTACGATCCCTCTTTCTTTCACCTAACCCTCTATGTATGTGTGTTGGTTGTGGGCTGGCGAAAGGTTGAGGTGATGTGATGTGAGGTCAACAATCCTCTTGAAGCAAAGGGAGCGGTGGTTATCTCACACCTTTGCTTTCTTGTGCAAAATCGTTTTTGTGGCTTTGCTTCCATGAAAAGTCCCGGCTCTTTCTTCCTGAAAAGACACATCATTGAACCAATCTAGGCATTGCAACAATCGAGAAAAAATCCAGACATGAAATAAAACACGAGAAAACACCCGCTGTTCGCCTATCGCCATCCTTTGTGCTTCACGCCGCCTGCTCCGGGAAGAAAATAAACAGAAAGTAAGCAAACAGCCAGCGGATGACAAATGAGCCGCAACGATTAAATGGGAATAGAACAGCAAACTGGTGTCCAGGAGAGATCCGTGGTTCGAAGAGGAAGAGAACGGGAAAAGGTGGTCAGAGATAAGTCGCTCAGCTTCCAACCACGACTCTGGCACCTTCTTTACCTAGAACACCACGTTCGCGCTCCTTGGCCTTGGGGCTTCGATCTCTGCCCTTCTTGCGACTAAGGAAACCGAGCATACCAGCAGGTTTACGCTCCTCTTGGGGCTGGACAAGTGTCTGACTCTGGTTGGCCATTTCACTCCAGCTGCCGGTTTCATTCAGCACAACCTGAACGCCACCACTCATAGAGGTACTTCGGGTGCTGCCACGAGGACGGTGAGCTTTGTTGTTGGCTTGTTGCGGGTGGGAAGTGGGAGGAGGGGGAGGGGGAGGCAGGTCGTAGCGCTCGGAACGAGGAAGTCTTTGTTGTTGCTGGGCAAAGTATTCGGATTGCGAATGTGCGTTGTTCTGAACTTGGTGGGTCGGTAGCGGAGG
The DNA here is from genome assembly GCF_000721775.1 of Aureobasidium melanogenum CBS 110374. Lineage (NCBI taxonomy): Eukaryota > Fungi > Ascomycota > Dothideomycetes > Dothideales > Saccotheciaceae > Aureobasidium > Aureobasidium melanogenum. The sequence goes on from NW_024470067.1 coordinate 356,411, forward strand.
AGAGCCATTGGGCGATTGCGTTGATGAGCGGGTACGGGAGACGTTGTGAGGTGTAGAGGCATGAGGAGTGGGTATTGAGCGGACCTTGTGCAGGTCTTGAGGCGCGGGGCTATCGTTGTGATCTGACTTTGTAGTGACGGGTGATTCGCCTTCAACGCTGACAGGGTTTCTAGGATAAATCAGCCTGGTTGCTTGGAATTGGTCGTTTGATGAAGAAGTGTCGTACCTGTTTTCAGGAACGGTGAGGTAGTTGAACGGCTCAAACATGGTTTCAATCATGCGGTGCAGCTCGTCAGCACGGATTTCGGCCTCGGTGGCATCAGCTCGTAACTCGGGACGAGGCTTCTGTTTCCTGGTGCGCGCTTCCAATGGGGCCTCCTCCAGTAGCAGCTCCTCCAAGTCATATGTAGCATCAAAGTTTGTCTTTTCGCTTGAAGGCTTGAAGATGGGTTCAATCTCCTTGCGCTCGAGCGCATCAAAGTCGAGTTCGCGGAAGAAGGGGTTGTCGGTGAAGCTATTCCAGCTGCTGGCTCCGATTCTTTGTGACTTGTCTTTCTCCAGCAGCGAACTGATCGCGTGCATACACACCATCGACACGGGAGGGTTGGTAACAGGGAAGTTGGGCTCGCCCTTGACGATAGCTTGGATAAGTTGGTCGTGGTGGTGTCCTTCAAAAGGTCGCTACAGCGAGCATTGTTAGATTGTGCGTATCAGTAGTCAGAAACACGTCATACCTTGCTGTAGATGCACTCATAGAAGAGCACACCCAACGACCACCAGTCGCACTCGGCTCCGTAGCCCTTGCCACGATATACCTCGGGCGCAAGGTAGGCTAATGTGCCTGATCGACTGGTGAGAGGCTTACCAGGTGTGAGGTCTGTTGCAACGTTCTGCCCAATAGTTAGTTATGTCATGGCAATGAACCAATGAGATGACGCACAAAATCAGCCAGATGCACGTGGCCGTCAGAATCAAGCAGCACGTTGTCGGGCTTGACATCACGGTGAACAATGTTCTGCTTGTGGATATAGCGCAGAGCGCAGCCCAGTTGTGAGATCCAGAAGCGAATGGCCTCTTCGGTGAAGGATTTGCGAGAAATGTGGAAGCGTAGGTCACCGCCTGTCATGAGGTCGACGACAATGTACAAATATTCGACGTCCTGAAAACTGTATCGCAAATTGCACAAGAAGGGGTGGTTGAGGTGTTCCAGCATCCGTCGTTCTCGAATCATATTCCTTACGCTCTCGCTGCGTACCACTGGCCGTATGTCAGTCGAGGTCGTCGTGTCTGGGCAGCAGTGGCCTCACCCTCATCTTTGCGGATATATTTGAGAGCAAAGGTCAAGCCAGTGTCCTTTCGCTCTACAATGCGGACCTTGCCAAAGGCGCCCTTGCCGACGACACGGAGCAGTCGAAAGTGGTCGAGGCTTACTACTGGGTATCAATGTCCGTCCTATTGTGTGTGGTATGGCGAGAAAGAAGGCTTACCTTCATCAGTGAAGACGACGGGCTTGCCGCTGGAGTTGCCCATTGTGGGAGCAGCCTGGCTGCCTTTGCGGGCGACGGGGACGGTGGGCGAAGCGACGTCGTGGTTGGATTATGAATGTTGTGTTGGGAATTGATGCAGGCTTCAAATCATAACTCGTGTCGTGTGTATGGCGTCGTCGTCTCTATCGTTGTTGAAATGCTGCAACGAGGGTGTCGAGAGAAGCTGAAGACTCCAAATCGCCATGTCCATGCTGCATCCCTTGGCGAGCCTTCCCGTTGGTACGCGCTAGAGGTCCTCCCGCCAAAACTTTGAGCACCCAACTGACTCAGGCAGGAGGGCCTCTTTTCTTGTGTCCGCCAGAAGCAATTCACCCTGCAACAATCTTTTGATAGTCTTCACTGCAATGGACATGGGCCATTGCAGACACTGTTGTATTTCCTGCCATGCCTTGTGTTCCGCTCTGCAAACCTTCCATGCCGACCTCATCTGCCAAGTGCATCCTCCAAGATGCTTAGTCGATCGTACTAACCTTGCATTGCATCGTCGTCTCAGAACAAGGCAAAGGAACCAGCCACGCGGAAGGCACGTTTTTGCACCACCTTAATGACATCCTTTCGGATCTCTTGCGTCTTCTCACCGCTTACATGTCCCACTTTGGACGACGCTATCTCTGCCGTTGTCCTACTCGCACAACGCTTTCCTATCGATCGCCTCTACTTTGCTTTCTTGGTTGATCCATGTGGCTACACAGGTCACTTCTGAAGTTGGATTGGTCTACGCGTCGAACCTTCCCTACTTTGCGCACGCACTCCCTCCTGACTCTTGCTGCCTCTCCTTTTCCCTGACATCCTCCCACCTTCCACTGTCCCACAGTGGGGCCGCATCTGGAGAAAAAGCCATTCTGATCCGCTAAACCGTTGTTTGTCTAGTCCCTTTGTTTAACACACACCTCATATGCGATCTGGAAGCTTGCTCGGTTTCAGCTCCAAAGCCTTTTCAAAGCATATTCAGAGTTCGTCTGTGTACCTAAGCATGCATTCATCGAATGTGAAGATTCAGCTCCTAGTTCCTCCAACAGAATAGCAATAGCAATATGAGAGTGAAAACGCCGTCCCAGATCCCTCAAACGCCCCCAACCTGCTGTCCATCACGTTGCGCCGCTTGATCTACCTAGCAATGCCATCGAACTTCGAATAAGGTGCAGACATGTAATTTGCGCTTCCTCGTCCCTGAATCAAAGCTCGTCCATATTACCTGCGGGTTCATCGTCAGAGTCGAAGCTGCCTACACTGCTCATCTCATCGTCATCGTCCGAGTCTTCGCCTGCATCCTCGGCCGCTTCTTTGGATGCATATTTCGAGACGTACTCTGACAACGATTAGTCGTGTCGCTAATGTGAAATACATTCAACGGTTCTCACCCTTGACCTTGGCTTCATAGCTTTTCGGTTCCCTCATCATCAAAGCTGCAGCTTCGCCGTTCAAAGGATCCGTCGGATTGGGGTAGCGCAACAGTTGGGGAAGGAACACTTCGAAGATGTTGACCATTTCGTACATTGGCGACCACGTTTGGTTGATGACGTCGAGGCAGACGCTGCCAGATCTGGGCATCGTCAGATCTTGATTGCCGTTCGTCTCATATTACAGAGGCCTTACAGCTCATCGATGTTGGGATGGAAGATGCGATTCACGAACCCAATGCTGGGACTCTTGTATGGGTATTGGTCGGGTAGTTCGACATGGATTTTCCAGAGACCGCCCTGGAAGGGTGCTACGCAATGCTTCAGCATCATGTTGATATCGCCGCCTTGTATGCTGTATCTTACTCTCTTCGGGGCCCTTGAATCTGACGAAGAATTCCTGCCTGCACGTGTGTAAGCTCTACGGCGAATAACATACAAGTGAGCGGATGGATACAAACACTAGAACTTTAGTTAACAGAGTATGCAACGGCGATGTGACTGGATGTGGGCTTACTGTTGTCATTGACCAGAGTGACCTCGTAGTCGCTCATCATCCTGGTTGACCTGTCAGAGATGCACGTGATGGCTCGAGATGGCGTTTATACATACATCCTGTCGACAGTCAGTATACGGGACAGCGAGAGCTTTCTGGGCGGTCCAATACTTACTTCATGACCTGGATGCAGCAAGAGAAGGTGTCAGCCCATGCTACTTTCCAGCTCTTTGTTCCAAGTCCCATAGACTTACATCCGTCTCGATTCTTCTTTTCGGGCTGCTCATATTGGCTGTGGTTGTGAGGGTCTGAGGGAGTGTAGGAGTGTGTCTGAGGCTTTGCGGAGCTGATCAGGTCGTCGTCGTTGCTCAGGTCGACGATGACTAGGTATGGATGCGGGGTGAAGGGTGGTGCGGAGTGGGGGCGCTACAGGCTTGTTCTCGTGCAAGAGCAGGGCGATGAAGCGGTTGGCGAGAAAGTGTGGCGGAGAAGGTTGCTGAGTACGAGTAGGTTCTTGGTCTGGTCTGTGGCAAGGTTTAGTCGTGACTGCGAGAGTGCAAGAGTCGTGGTCGGTCGGATCTCTGGAAGCCTGCTGCACCTGCTTGCTCGGCGTTAGCCATCACTGTCCCCGGTGTCGCATGACGGCCGAGATATGAAGCTTGGCATACGTTCGTTCCTGCTTCTTTGTGCTCCGACGACAACAAAGACAGCCAGCTTGCAACTTATATCAACACTCTATTATATCCATGTTATTATACATATAGACTTCATACATTCGACCCTGTGCGATCACGAGCTGCATTCGCGAGTCATGGGGTTTTGTTGAACGATACTGGTCCAAGCTAAATATCATCTTGATGTATGACCCTCCACTGTGCATTGAACAAGGAGATCTTGTCACAAGCAGATCTCCAGGCTTCGAGCCCTCCACGCTCCTCAGCCCTACAATAAGACTCCTGCAGGTGTTTTTGAGCCCAAACTGCCTCGGTTTCCACTAGGGGCCGATGTTGTCCTTATGCTGAAGAGACAATTACATCGACATGTACAATCCAGCCAGAGATGCACATGTACAATCCAGCCACAAACGCAACGGCTCCACAGTGTCGACAAACTCAGCCGCCCTTGCCGGCGAAGCGTGGGCCTTCTTCATCTTATTATGTTATGTGTGTTTTGCTATAGCTTCAAGAACAACAAGGGTATCGCAAAAGCCAGGTCACAAACCCTAAATAGTAATTGCATTTCTCATGCATTGCTCACATCCGATATGGATTGGTTGCTGTGTGCGGCACAATACGGTTGATAAGACGGTCCTTCAAGATGTGGCAGAGAGACAAACAGATTGTTCTACGCATGCCGACAGTTTCCAGGCTCTCGATACGTAAAGAAATCAAGGACACATGGTGCGCGTTCATGTCGAGCAGAAAAAGTGATGCAGTCAACGGGAGCGAGCCTTGCCCAGCAAAGTGCGGGTGTAACATGCTGATCAGCTCCGCAAGCGTATTCAAGCGATAATGATACATTCTGCGCATCACCGATGCCTCCCTTGCCCTGTGCTCAACCAGATTCTTCTTGCCTTCTTTGAACAACTCCTTATATACTGTAACAGTAGTCTTTCTCGCGCCCCTTTGCAGTGCTAAGCAGTGCTTGATCGAGGCGCAAGACAGAATTAAGGCTTGCATCGTGGAGATCGAGCATTCGGGATCGAGGGCGCAACTTCACAACTCCCAGGCCAAGAGAAAACGTCCGAAAGGGAAACTCGACTCTCGCGCTTCAATCTAAGCCGAGCCATCGCCACCCGCAATCAGGTTGGCAAGAACCTCTCTCGAGTGCTGCCATCTCGTCTTCTCACCCGTACCCATCCATATCGCGTCGCAGACAGGGCTGCAGGGCCTTTCATTGTCTCCAGATCCCAAAGTACGCAGTCGCTCAGTCCCTCTGTCTCGGCCCAACGTGGCGTCACTCACATACGCTTGCTCATCTCGAGTGAAAGTCTGGCCCCTTCTTCGCCGGCAACGCTCCACCGACTAGTCTTCACTCATTCATACCGGCCGCCTTGTAGTCCTGCGCACCTACTGCGACGACCTTTTTCCTGTGCTTGGACGTCTTGTACGTTCCTTGCCATTGCCATAACCGCATTCGCCGAGGCCGACGCCCAACACCATGTCTGAAGACGAAGCATCACGTCAACCAGACAAAAGCCCGTCGTTGCGCTCAGAGTCTTCCCAAGAATCTCAAGGGAGGTCGACCTCAGATCAAAATCGCCCGCATTCCTATCTATGGCCTGGCGCGGACAATGCACCGACTTGCCGCTCTCCAATCGATCCGCTGAGTCCAGACGTCGCCGACCGCGTCTTTCCTATCCGCTCTGTCGTTTCCGTCGACCCCAATGCTACCCCTTCGCATCGCTCCGACACTAGCAATAATGGTTATTTTACCCAGACGCCTCACCAGGGCAGACGGTTTTCTACGGCTAGCGAATCAGATCACAAGGCTCACGACGCCTCATCAAGGAACAAGACCAGTGGTTCTACAGAAAGTCATCAGCACAAGTCTCAAGACCGCCAGAGTTCGAGTAGCGCGAACAAGAAACACCGGCATTCGGCACAATTGTTCAACGAACTCGCTTCTAGCAGAAACGATAGCGACAATCGCTCCACCGACTCGCGAAGCACCCGTCCACGGTCGTCAGAACGCGCACCTTCCATGAAGAGTTTAAGCGCCACGGATGAGACAGGGACTGGCCTGATCACCGCTCGATTCAAGCATGTAGTATCTGAAGGAGGCCACGCTATCATCACCGGCAGAGACGGAGAGACGCTCCAGCGCTGTGAAGACGAACCCATTCACATCCCTGGTGCCGTTCAAAGCTTTGGACTACTGATCGCGTTCGAAGAAGAGACCGAAGGCAAACTGATTGTGAGAGTTGTCAGCGAAAACTCCAAGAGGCTTATCGGCTACACACCAAAGCAATTATTTGCCCTCGAGAGCTTCACAGATATTCTTTCCGAGGATCAAACAGACAACCTTCTGGATCATGTTGACTTCATTAGAGACGAAGAGGCAGATGTGGGCTCGAATGGGCCCGAAGTCTTCACCATGTCAATACGAACACCACAACGGAAGCTGCAAAAGCTGTGGTGCGCCATGCACATCACTGATAAGAATCCCGGTCTCGTCATCTGCGAATTCGAACTCGAAGACGACCCAGTCTATCCTTTAGTTCCTCACAATGAAGGGACACCCGACCTGCCCGAAGACACACTCAGCTCAAACCCAACAGCTGACGAGTATGCTGAGAGCACAGAGATCGCGAGCAAGCCTTTACGAGTGCTACGTAGTGCCAGGAAACGTAAGGGAGAGGCTGCCGCCATGGAGGTTTTCAATGTCATGTCGCAAGTACAAGAACAGCTTGCAGCTGCTCCTAATTTGGACAAGTTTCTCAAAATCCTTGTCGGCGTCGTGAAGGAACTTACTGGTTTTCATCGCGTCATGGTGTACCAATTCGATTCCCAGTGGAACGGTCGTGTTGTGACCGAGCTAGTGGATCCCAGGGCCACCAAAGATCTTTACAAAGGATTGAACTTCCCCGCTTCTGACATCCCAAAGCAAGCACGAGAGCTCTACAAGATCAACAAGGTTCGCATGCTGTACGATCGCGACCATGAGACCGCCCGCCTGGTCTGCCGCACTGTACAAGACCTGGAGAAACCCTTGGATCTGACATACTCCTACCTTCGAGCCATGTCTCCCATTCACATCAAGTACCTTGCCAACATGGCTGTGCGGTCATCCATGTCCATCTCAATCAACGCCTTTGATGAACTTTGGGGTCTGATTTCTTGCCACGCCTATGGTTCCAAGGGAACTCGTGTTTCTTTCCCTATCAGGAAGATGTGCAGGCTCGTTGGTGAGACTGCTTCACGGAATATTGAACGACTTTCATATGCCTCACGACTTCATGCTCGCAAACTTATCAACACTGTTCCAACATCGAAGAACCCATCCGGATATATTATTGCTTCGTCAGAAGACCTCTTGAAGCTATTTGATGCTGATTTTGGTATGCTTTCTATCAGAGATGAGACTAAAGTGCTTGGACATGTCGAAGAGACTCAAGAAGCTTTGGCCATGCTTGAGTATTTGAGAATGCGCAAACTCACCTCTGTCACTGCCACACAAGATTTGAAGGAAGAGTTTCCCGATTTACGTTATCCACCTGGCTTCCATCACATTGCTGGTCTACTTGTTGTTCCGCTTTCTGCTGGTGGCAACGACTTCATCGTCTTTTTCCGCAGAGGGCAGCTCCGAGAGGTGAAGTGGGCAGGTAATCCTTACGAGAAATTCGTTAAAGAAGGCACTGAGGGATACCTCGAGCCTAGAAAGAGTTTCAAGACCTGGAGTGAGACAGTCGTTGGCAAGTGTCGCGATTGGACCGAGGAGGAGATCGAAACAGCTGCTGTCCTCTGCCTTGTCTATGGCAAATTTATTGAGGTCTGGCGGCAAAAGGAGGCTGCGCTGAAGAACAGCCAATTGACACGCTTACTTCTAGCTAATTCGGCTCACGAGGTGCGGACGCCGCTCAACGCCATTATCAATTATCTCGAGATAGCCTTGGAAGGCAGTCTGGACGAAGATACACGCGAGAATTTGTCCAAGTCACATTCTGCATCCAAGTCGCTCATCTACGTTATCAACGACTTACTAGATCTCACCAAGACCGAAGAAGGCGGCAGTCTTACCAAGGAAGAGCCATTCAACTTGTCTGCTACTTTGAGAGACGCCACAGATCAGTTCGCTGGTGACGCGCGCCGCAAGAAGCTCAGCTACGACGTGATCGAGCACCCTGGCCTCCCCGCCACTGTCATTGGAGATCAGAGAAAGGTTCGCCAAGCTATATCCAATGTCACAGCAAACGCCATTCAGAACACCAAGACTGGCGGAATAAGCATTGAGATGTATGTGCTCTCCAGAGAAGAACAACATGTCGAGGTCGAGATCACCATTACCGATACTGGATGTGGTTTGAACAGCAAGAAGTTGGATAGTTTGTTCAGAGAACTGGAACAAGTGCAAAGTGAAACGCACGATATGTTGGACGAGGAACCGGCTTTCAATGCCAAACAGGTTGAGTCAGGGTCGGAAGAGACGCGCACTATAGGCCTCGGTCTGGCTGTGGTAGCGCGTATCGTCAGAAACATGAACGGGCAATTGCGACTCAAATCTGTCGAAAACAAGGGTTCGCGTTTCACTCTGCAATTGCCATTCGATCTACCTACCAACGGACAGAAAACGCTTGCAGGGTCCATGTCAGAAGGATCACAACGATCCACGCTCATTTCTGCAGGCAACGAGGGCGAGATCACACTTGTTGAGCGTGGCAGCCAAAGGCGGAACTCGACCGAGCAATCTCTTTCTCGCACAACAAGCAACGAAAGTATACACAGCAAGCGCAGTTTGCCGAGCATGAAGTCTGGGCGCAGTCATGCCAGTGAAGAATCAACTCGAAGCGAGGCCGATAGACTCATTGACGCAATTTCATCACCCGTCGATGCCAAAAGAGGCGCGCCTTCCCGTGGAAAGGGTTCTGGTAGTGGACAAAGGCCAATGTTGGGCTCACGACATAGTACATCAGCACTCCCAAGCAGCAGCCAGTCACTAAGGCCTCGATCAATGAGCAACGAAACCAACCCACAAGAACTAAGTACAGAGGTAATAAGAGACCCGCCTGGCAGGAAAAGTATCATGGACCAAGGACGACCCGTTCGAGCCGTGCGCGTGCCAGAGGAAACAGACGATGTTCCTCCTGCAGCTCAAGACCAACCACAGGAGTCGTCGCGCGTCCTTGGTGCGCATCAAGAGGAACCTCCGGAGACAACAGATGAAGCTCCTACAGCGGACCATATGCGTGTCTTGGTTGCCGAGGACGATCCGGTCAACAGTAGGATCATCAAGAAACGACTCGAGAAAATGGGTCACGAAATCTACCTTACCTCAAACGGCGAGGAATGTTCCAGCACTCATGGAGACAAGAGCGGCTACTTTGATGTTGTCTTGATGGACATGCAGGTTCGTTTCTTAAAGTGTTCGCTGATCGGTCTTTCTTACTAACTTCCTACAGATGCCTATTGTGGATGGTCTCACAGCTGCCAAGGTTATTCGTTCATTTGAGAAGTCGCATCCTTCACATTTGCTCTCTACCCGGGCATCTCTCAACGGCAGAATTCCTATCATTGCAGTTTCTGCATCTCTTCTTGAGAAAGAGCGCCAAATATATGTCGATGCTGGCTTTGACGGCTGGATTCTTAAGCCTATCTCTTTCCCGCGTCTTCAAGAGATCATGACCGGAATTGTTGACAAGAATGTTCGCCACAAGAACGTCTATGTCAAAGGCGAGTGGGAACGAGGTGGTTGGTTTGAAGAATCTCAGTCTGATGTCTGGGATGCCGAGACAAAACCAGACGACGACAAAATCGCCATGTCTGGACCTAGCAATGCTGTGCAAAAAGAGGCTGCTAGTGATGACCCGCAAGAGAAGGGGGACGACGAAGACGACAGCAGACAGACCCAGGAGCAGCACAGAATAGCCAACGTGCAAGACCGCGATGCAGGGATCGAGCCTCCTCCGGAACAACAGGACAAGGACGACCCCGATGTGAATGGTGAACCACACGATTTTTAAAGACGATATCCTTCGGTTGCCGATAGGCGCAAAGAGTACACATGGACTCTCCAAGCTCTGTTCTTTTTCCTTCTCTTCTGCTTTTTCATTTTTTTCCAGGGGTACTCGATATGACTCGGAATTTCGAGCATGTCGCGGTGTTGCAGGCGTTTGCTCAATCATGGGAGGTTGCATATGTTCCACCTGGGCTACCAGAAGCCGATTCATGCAGCGCTTGATTGTTTGGATACCAACATGCTGATTGCTTCTTACCTTGCTTGTTTTCAAAAAAGCGCGACGCTGGAGTAGGATCTTCTGTTCTGCAGCGCGCACTTTGTTCTTTTTCTGTTCCCTGTTCTGCCTAGATTCGACGATTCCATGTACGCAATAAATTCACCTCATGCAGCTTAACGAGGATTCCGAGTTTCCTTTCTTCTCTGTTCTTGTTTCTCGTTCAACCTCTCTTTACGTCTTGGATTCGGATCATTGTTTTCCTTTCGTCTCAAAGCAGCGGGTGTTTACGGGTGGATCAGTGGTCGTGTACGAAGACAGGAACGAGGATAGGGCTGATATTGAGATAACAGCAACATTATGCACAACTTTCTCTCTCTCTCTGCACAGCAGCTCGAAGAATTTTTACTCTTCTCTGACTTTTATCAACATACCTTCCATACAAGGCATCTGATGCGAAGATCGTCGCATCGGATCGAGTTACTCACCGCCGATCACACAGCATCAGGAAGGAGTTGGCGAGTTTGTTATGGTTCATCGCTGATCGTTACCTCAACCAAAATGTAAAGTGCTCCACTCTAACCACTCCTTTGCTTATATCCAGGTGTCAAATCTTGCAGATCCGAGTTAGTCCTCGGAGCCTCGTAGTGGTACAAGCACAGTTTTACACGAAGCACACCAACAAAAACTCTGGAAAGTGAAATTTGATTCTTAGACCTTCTTGGCCTAGTTGCTCTTCCCCTGCTGCTAACAATAAGCTTTATTCTACATCTTATGCACGGAAGAGTTGCGGGACCATCTTCTGAACGTCTTGCCCTTGTAGTAGAACAAGATGCCGAAGAGACACCACAGCAACACCAACGAGCCGTTTGTCATGATCGGCGGGATGAAGCCAGCTTCTTCGACCCAAGGAGTGATGAATTTGGAGAAACCATAGCCCCAGACGTTCTTGTTGACCGTGACAGCAACGAACAGAGGACCAGCTACGGGCTTGTACGAGTCTACGGCGTAGGTGGAGACGATGGAGGGGATCGAGGCGACTTGGATGCCGGCGGCACCGAAGGCGATCACGACGATGACTTGCCAGGGCCATTTTCTTTCCATGCCGATGGCGGCGACAATGTTGCCGATGTACATGATGATCACGTAGGGGATCATTGCGATCAGACGCATCTCGGGCTATAAAGTGTTAGTTGAAGCTACACATGATAGGTCTCAAGTTGTCTTTTCTTACCTCACGGATACCTCCATTCTTCTTTGTGGCTCTAGCCGCTACCCAATCACTCAGCTTTCCGGACGAGGCCAGACCGATTATGGCACCAATGAGAATAGCAAAGTTGAAGAATCCAATGCTTTCGGACGAGAAGTTGTAAGGTGGTGCAGCGAAGGCCTGGGCTTGGGTCAAGTTGAGAGTCAAGAAACTGGAGCAAGACCACGAGCAAACAAAGGCGGCGAATTCGACAATAGGGAATGCGAACAACTTCCAGGGAAGCCAGAGATCGTTGATCATGCTCTTGAAGGGGTGGTCATTTGGCTGCCATAGCTTCCATTGTGCCTTCGAAGGGTAGCCCTTGCCGAGGAAAGGATCGCGGTCTGCGGTCTTGGTTGCTGAAAGGCCAGGCATGCTAGTCCTGGTGTCGATCTGCTGGATCTCGATATCTTCGACATGACCGCCTGAGAGCTTATCCGGCACTGGCAGTGTTGAGTTGCTGTCATCGAAGTTGCGAGTAGTGGTAGTCGGCCCAGGAATCTCGTGAGGGTGAGGGCGATGATATTTGGTCTCAGGGAAGCAGAAGATGACCATCAGGAGTGATACGGCGACAAGGCCAACATTAAGCCACCAGAAAGAGCGCCAGCCAAGACGATCTGACATGACACCGGAGATGATTGGAGCCACCATCAATGAACCCATGTATGCTGTCCAGTAGACAGTGTTCTGGAAACCACGGTTGTGAAGGAAAAAGATGTCAGCAATGACGGCAGGTTGAATAGACTCGGCAGGTCCAGCACCAAGACCGTTAAGCACACAAGCACCCATGAAGGATCCATATGTCTGGGCTCTAGCTCTCCAGATCATACTAGCCAGACACATCAACTGACTGGCAATGTACACCACTCTGCGACCGAAAGACGAACTCAATGGCACCCAGAGGAAGTTGCTGAATCCAAGGACCAGAATGGAAACACCTGTGAACTGTACAGCATCTGCCAAAGAACAGTCAAACTCTTTGATATAGTATCCAAAGGCAGGAGCCAGGGCTAGAGGTCCAAAGCCTTGGCTGAAAGAAACCAAACTGCTTGATGTGATAGCGAGGAACTTCCATTTCGTAGACCAGTTCAAGGGGTCGTGAGGGTCATCTGAGGGTTGAGGGACAAGAACACCACTATGGCCTTTTACAAAGTGGTGGGTTCCGACATCGGCCATAATCTGTTTTTACACGTCTCAGCAAACAGTTCTTGGATTGTGGTGGTGGAAGACGATGTACCTCTGTGCCAGGCAAGATCTCCTGGCCAAGCTCCTCCTCGATCTGATGCAACTCTGCATCGTTATAGTTCATCTCCATCTTGACTACAGCTGGGGGGTTTTGACCCAATCGATCAAAGATGTGTAGAAGCTTCTGTCACACTAGACGTTCGGGGATTAAATGGACGAAGATCAAAAGTCTGTCGCAGAGACAAAATTGCAGTAAGGGTTGGACCAGAGAGAGGAGTGGAGGTCTTCGCATGCAGCAAGCATCCCAACTTATATCTCGACCCCAGCCTCAGCTCTTTCGAAGAAGCAAACTCCATACATGCAGTCCGTTGTCCAATCGCTGAATTGCACTGTAACGGCAGATGCGAGAAAGAGACCTCCTAGAACGCCACCATGCGTGCGGGGAATGGGGACCCCACGTGCACGGTGGTGGAAGGCGTCGATCCAACAAGCATTTCCAAGCATTTTGCCTGTTCTCCCCAGACTTCCTCCCTTCTTCACCGTTTCTGGGCTCGTTTGCTCTGCCATTTTCTGATCACAGCTCTGCCGGGCCTGCTGGGCTGGCACAGTAAGCTTTTCCAGGCGTACGGGTTTGCTATGGAATCTGGATCAAGTACATGGTCACTGTTCTCGGATCCAGAACACGGCAGTTGTGCTTGGGGCAAGTACGATGCAGAATGCGCGGGGAAGTGCGCAATACTCCGTTCAACTAGACCATTCTCAGATTAACCGCTCTCCACGGCAGTTGCAATTTTGGATCTGGGCCTCTAGGGTACGAACGCGAGATTTGGAACTCCTTCAGGTCAATCAATGACTCCAAGATGACACTGGAATACAGTAGGGCAGAAAAAGCTATCACATGGCTGGTATAATCGATTCGCGGTTGTTCTTGCTTGAGGGTATGATATTGGTTGATGTTCGACGTGTTGCTCACGGAATCCTCAAAGACAAGAACACGACAGTCGATCAGACCATATAATTCCTCCACCTCTGTGTTGAAGTACGGGGTCTTTGAATATCATGCGATGTATCAAACCTTAAATACGCACCGGATACGAATGCCTGATTGCCGCAAAACTGGCCTTTTTAAGACTGTAATTGCCAAAGGAACTTGAATTTTTTAGACTACTGGCGCACGGCACGGTTATATACCAAATCCGCCAAGCAATGGCTTACTCCGGCTTCGTAATAATATCCTCCCCTACTTAGACTAAAGCACCTACTTTAGTACCGTTGCCAGTATTAATAGAAATTAATAATATAAAGGAAACAATTAGTTAGACTTTAAAGAAGCCTTAGTTATATAGCTTATTACAGCCATAGGTAACTTCTCCCTCTATAACTTTTTAGTTATAGCTATAGGAAACTTCCTCCATCTATAACTCTTAGTTATACTTCTAGAAAACTTTCTTTATCTACAACTTTTAGTTATACTCCTAGAAAACTTCCTTTGTCTATAACTTTAGTTATAGTTATAGGAAACTTCTCTATCTGCAATTCTAATTATAGTTAGGAAATTTGCTTCTATTACTTATAACCTACTATTAGAATCTTCTTTCCTACTATAATAGCTATTACATCTTCCTATGTCTCCTCCTATTTCTTAATCCTCCTTTGTTATATTTATTATATCTAATTTCACTTAGCTAGGTAGTAGCCTTAGCGCTAGCAACTTCTATAATGATCTTAGATTATTTTTTACATGCTCCTTCCCTTATAACGATAGTATACTTCGACTTCTTACCTACTAGCATTATAAGGAGTACGCTCCGAGTTTCTTACTTCTTAATTTTACGCCTTAGTTACCTATAACTCCGAGTTATAGTTACTAGCTTATAAAATTTCAGGTATAAAACCATCCCTCCTATCTAGTTTAAACCTTCTCTATAACATTAACATCTAACTTAATTAAGCTTCTTAAACTTGCTTAAGTACTTCCACTTCTTCTTCCTTCTTTAATAGTTGCATATTATACTACCTCTTACATACTATTCTTCTCCTTCTTTATTAGTTATAGCAACTTCCTATTACTTACACACTAATTTTCTCTTTCCTATTACTTATAACTCGCTTCCACTACGCGCGCGCTTTATAATAGCTTCTTTATACTCTTTACATTACTTTTCTTACATTCTATAATAATGTCGGTATCTATTATACGCCCTACTACTAGTTTTCTTACTAGAACTAGTAAGTATAGTAGTAATAGCGGCGGCAAGCCTCTTTATAAGCCTTTAGGTAAGGGTAGTCCTAAGGGACATTATACTATAAAGAAGGACTTAGACGATGCTCGTAAGTAAATCCTCTAACTTTTACAACTTTATTATAGCCTTTTCTAACTTCTATAATAGGCAAAAAGTCGCGCAAACTCGATCTCTGCTTCGCTATTTAGGCCCTCTTATTTGCTCTAGCCCTAGCTAATATAGGCGAATGCTATAATCTTAGAGTTACATTCGAAAACTTCCTAGATTGTAATAACCGTTAACTTCTAGAGCCTGTTTACAAGCTAGTCTTTAGACCTAATAAGTTAGATATATATAAAACTACTAGTGCTTATGCCTTAACATCTCTCCTTAGCTATACTTCTTATAGAAGAACTATTAACTCTAGAAATAATGCCTACGATAATTATAAGAAAGGTTCTAGTTACTTTGCTAACTATGTCACTATTAATAGTCCTAACGAAGAACTTTTTTCTAGAGCTTGCACTAACTATACCTTTCCTAACTACTATAAGAACTGCTCCTACTATAGTAGCGAAGTACTTAGTCCTTCTAGAGCTCTTATTATAGCTATTCCTATAATACCCGCTCTAAGACGTCGTTAAGATGTTTAGGTTATTATTTCCCCTACTTCTCCTTAGGTTATAACTAAACATCGTCGTATAACTAGCTCGAGCGTAGCTACTTCCTTAGTTATAGACTTACTAAGTAATATATCCCTTAGTTAGGTTCCTCCTATAACTCCTTCTCCTATAACTCCTAGATACTCTTATAGTTACTCGACTCTAGTTGCTAGCCCTTCTTCTATAGCTATAAGTAGTAGCTCTCTAATTCCTAACATTACTTACGATGCTATTCGTAACTTATCTCTTATAGGATAGGTAGAATACCTTATCGATTCTATTAGAGGTTAGCGCGATAGCTACTACACTACTTCTGCCTAGTCTTCTAGTAACATAAGAATTAACTTTAAGATATTAGTTAACCTAGTCTATATTATAACTCGCCGTCTAGATATTCGTAATACTATCTACGCTTAGGACATCGACGACTTCTATCTAAGTACTATAGGTCCTTACGACTATATAACCTTAACTTCGTATAGTTAAGCAGCTCTAGGTACTAACTTAATTTGCGCCTATGCACTACTCTTCTTATAGCTAGAGTATAAGGAATAGTAGAGAGCTCGTTATAACCGTCGCTATAGTAGCGAGGCTCGCGAGTAAGTTATAGAGTAGATTTTAAATTAGGGATATAGTTATAGGGGTGCAACTATAATTTTAGTTAATTTTTAGGGTTTTTCCTTTATTGTAGGGAGGTTTTTATAATCTTTTTAAGGTAGTAGAATGTTACTAACCTTCTTTTCTTTTTAATTTATACTAATAGTTAGGCCTTCTACCTTATTATAGATAACTAGTAGCTAAAAGTAGCTTATAATTAACATTTCCTTACTTAATTTACGTTCTAAACTTCTTTATAGGAGTTCTTCTTATATGTAAGGAATACTAGTTCTTCTTAGTAGCTTTAGAGGCCTTTAAGACGTCCGTTATAGTAGTTATAATTAGTACTAAGTCCTTTTCCATGTTTGCAGATTCTATTATAGCAGCTTTCTACTACTAGTAGCGGCTAAATTCATCTCTTAGCTTATTACTATCTTCGATTTTCTTTTATAACACTTCTTCTTAGTATTGCTTATGCTACTTATCTACCTTTATAAGGGCTTCTTAGATAGTAAGCTCTACTAGGGCCATCTAAGCGTCCTCTTAGCTACTAGACTTCCTATTAGCTTTTAGTCTTTTTAACTTATAAACGCCATAGGAGATCTTAAGGTCTTCGACCTTAGTTGTAGTCCTTATAACCTTTTCTCCCTCCCTTACTAGGAATCTTCGTATACCTAGACGATAATTAGATCCTAGGGCGAAATTCTATAGTCTTCTCTACTTAGCTTCTAATAGAGTAGACTAAGTCTTAACATTAGGGACTATTAATTCTTTACCATCTAGTGCATTAAGTACTAATGAACTAGTCGGTTTAACCTATAACTTCTCTACTAATAGATTCGGACAGTTTTAAAAGCTTGTTATACTTATATAATTAGCCTTTATAAGCCGATTGCTATAAGTTAAATGCCGTAATACTCTTCCTTTAGGAGTTTATAAGGCATACGTGCCTAACTAATGTGCCTTTAAGATTTTGTAAGGCCTAGTCCATTTCGGAACGAGTTTAGTTAGTTTTAGGTTTTATAATAAGACCTACTCGTTCTCCTTAAAAGTAGGTCTAGCGTGCTTCTTAAGTATTTAAGAGTTAATAAGCTTTACATAGATCGCTTGTTATAAGAGCTTCTTATTTATAAGGTGCCTTACATGTTTTATAACTATAAGTCTCTTCTCGTAATCTATAATAGTAATATCTAGCAGTCGAGGCTAGTTTTCATCCTTAGGAATACGTAGATGACGGCTATATAGTAGATAATATAGGCTAAAACCTATACTAGAATGCATGCGAGTTCTATAATAGAAGACTACTTCTAGTAGGAAGTCTTCCTACATTATAACTTCGTTTCTAATATATATTCTAGTTAGAATAGACCTAAGAATACTATTAAGGTTCTCGTTTTTACTATTTACACATAGGTGATAAGGGGTAGATAACTAATACCTTATCTTAAGCTTATTATAGAGATGTTGCAACACTCTAGATACGAAATTAGCACTATTATCTAAAAGAATTTCCCTTAGTAATCTATACGCGTAATAGATCTCCTTATATATAAATTTAGTAGTAGTTTCATCATCTATAGATATAACTACTTTTATAATAGGCTAATTTGTCGCATAATCGATAGTAGTAATTACATACTATTTTCTACTAAGAGAAGGGAGTATAGAGCTAATAACGTCTAGTGCCTAGCGTTCGAATAGTTGCAACTCTATATTAATTTAATAGAAGCGTGTCTTATTCTCCTTACTACTCTTTTTCTAAGTAATCTAACAAATAGGATAGTGCCTACTAAAGTACTAAATGTCCTTTTTAATAGAAGGCCACTATGCTCTAGATTCTACGTATCTAAGTAAGCTAGAGGAGCCGAAATGGCTATAGTTATGATGTATATAGTCTAGGAAATCTGCATGGAATTCCGGTATAAGATATAGTGTAACTCCCTTATTATCTAGTAGAATATATTATAACTCTAGTATTCCATTATTGTTAATGACTACGTAGTTAATTACTTTTTCTTATACTAGTTTTTGCAAGTACTCTTCTTCTAGAAGAGTACTAGATAGTTAAAAGGTAATTATTGCTTCTATAAAGTCATTTTCTTTGTCCGCTTAGAAACGCATAGTATTAATACGCTCTATAACATTTGTAGAAGTATTCCCTATGAAATTAGGGCGCCATAATATAGCGTTAGGGATAATGGCTTCTAATCCTTTCCTATATCGAATCTCGATATCATACTTAGAAAACTCCTTAAACTACCTTATAACTCGCTTGCTTAGGGTTTTCATAGTTTATAAGTACTTTAGACTTTTATGATTAGTTAGAATAACTATCTTATGTCCGTTTTAAATGTACATAGTCCATATGCATAATGCTTCTTTAATTGTAAGTCCTTCCTTCTTATAGATAGGATAATTTAGTTCTATAGCTTTTAATTTACGTCCACTAAATGTAATAGGATGTAACTTATTATCCTTGCTATTTTGGTATAGAATAGATCCTATTGCCTATTCCGAAGCGTTAGTTTTAATCCAAAAAGGCTTTAAAGTGTTAGGTGCAACTAGAATAGGTCTAGTTATAAGGGTCTCTTTTAACTTATTAAAGGAATAAGTGCACTATAAGTTCCACTAAATAGGTCTCTTTTTTATAGCGCGAAGATTTACATCTTCTTCCTTTAGTAAATCTAATAGAGGGGCTATAAGCTTTATAAAGCCACAAATATAGCGGCGATAATAACTTATAAGTCCTAAAAACTAATAGACTTATCACGTAGTTTAGGGTGTAGGCTAGTCTCGGATGACTTTAACCTTATCTTATATAGGTTATGTATAGTTTAGCGTAATAAGATGACTATAGAATTTAACTTCTTACACTCCTACTATATACTTCTTAGTAGAGGCAAATAGTTACTCTTATTGCAACACTTAAAAAACGTTGTATAAGTGTTTTATATATTCCTTCTCGGTTTTAGAGTAAATTAGTATGTTATTAAGATATATAATAACTAATTTTCCTAAGAAGGGACATAGGACTTTATTTATTAATGTCTAGAAAGTTATAGGAGCGTTATAGAGGCTAAAAGGCATAATAAGAAACTTATACTTTCCTTATCGAGTATTAAACGTAGTCTTTATAACGGAGTCTAGATCTATTAATAGTTGCTAAAAGCTAGAAACAAGATTAAGCTTTATAAACTAAGCTACTTTAGCAAGTGCATCTAAGCAATCTTACATAAGAGGTAGAGAGTATCCGTTCTTTTTCGTAAGCTTATTTAGAGTATGGAAATCGATACATATTCTCTACTTATTACTAGGTTTTAGTATAAAGAGAATAGGACTACTCTATAGCAAAGAGGATTCCTAGATAAGACCTCGTTATAATAGTATATCTATTTACTTTTGCTATTCTTATAACTATATTAGATTTAACGAATAGGCCTATATGTTCGTCGGCTTCGCGTCTCTAGTATTAATTAAATAGACAATGTCTCTTTTCTTCGGCAGTCTAGTCGGTAGTTCCTCTCTAAATATAGATGGATACTATTATAGGACTATAACGAAGATAAGGAGCGTTATAATAGTAGGTTTACTATCCGGCTCCGGACTAGAAAAAGCACGTAGTGCTATAAGTAGTAAGGGGGCTCTTCTTATACTAAGTTATCTATTTGTTATAGGGTTAGTAAGTGTATATAGTAGTTCTCGTTTATTCTTAACTTTTGCATCTTATAATATAAAGATCCTAGAGTGAGATTTAAGAACGTAAGTTATAAGAGTATCTTCGTATAATAGTTATACTATGCTAACCTGCTAATTAATTATAGGGTTATGTCTTATAAACTAGGATAGTCCTAGGATAATATCGTATCCTTTAAAGTCTATAAGTCGCGCTTTAAGAGTTCCTAACTAGTCTCCTAAGGTATAAGGTAACTTAAGTCCTTCCTTTATTATAATAGTTTGCCTATTCGGCAAAACGATTAACTTTATTATAATAGGGATAATAGAACTCTTCTAAAAGGTTCTAGCCTTTAAAGCCGATATGTAAATACTAGATGCTATAGTATTAAGTATAAAGATAATCTTATAGACATTGTTATGAGGTCTAATAGTTCCGTATAGCGTAAGAAGACCGCTATCTAGGGTAGTAAAGTATTTAGTCTCCTCTTCCGGCGAAGATCTAGCGGTTACGTTTATATCTATACTTATAACTAGGTTCTCTTCTTTATTAGAGGCCTTATAAGGTAAGGAAGTTACCTTAGTTATAACCTTACCTACTTGTTTTTTAAACAGCATTCTCTAGCATAGTAGCTAGGCTTATTATAGGAATAGTAAGTAACTTTTAACTTGTCCTATCTACCCTTTCCTTTACTACTACCCTTGCCTTTCTTCTTCTTACCTATTACATTAAGGGATTTGACAATTATATTTAGGTTCTTACTTTAGTTCTTTCTTCTATGACGGAAATAAACCTTGTTAAGAGTAATAGCCCTATTAATGTAATTATCTTTTAGGGTATTTAAGGGTAAATAAAGCTATATGTCTAGAGCATCTCTTACATCTTCTCGAAGGCTATCCCTATACCTTCTAAGAAAAGTTTTAGGAGATAAGATAGGGATAAGTTTATGCAAAAGGGTTTGTAAGTCCCTTATAAAAGCCCTAGCTAAACTAGTCTATCTTATATGCTTAAATCGTCTCTTTTTAATTTCCATCTAATCGAGATCTATATAATAGTACCGGATCTTTAATAATTAGGCTACAAAAGAATTAACCGTAAGGTGTTCTTACTAGCAATCGAATAGATCCCCTTCTAGATAGGAAGAAGTAAGGCAGTTCTTTTCGTTGTCCTATAATGGTCTATAAAAGATAAAGTCCTCTTGCAAACCTATCTAGTTTTTAAGTTAGGTGATCTAATTATCTACTTCTTTATTTTTCATCTTTTCCTTAAAGGTAGGAGGTTTCTAAATGGGTACTTTTAGACGATACTCGTGCTCTTTAGTAGTAGTTGTAAAGCTAGAAGTAGGAGGAGTATCTTATTATATTAGCTCTAGCTATAGAGGAGGTAGAGGTACCTATTATAGGGGCGGTTATAGACTAGGTTAGTTCCTTGCCTAATATTCTACATATTCGGCTTCTTAGTTTAGGCGGTTCTACTCTATACGATAGAGGATCTTAAGTAGTTCTTTATAGGTTATCGACGAAGGGTCTCGAGGCTCTTAACTAGCTTATTACGGCCTAGTTATAGGTCCTCTAACCGGTTAATAGCTAGTTATAGACCTCTCTAGCTAAGCGTAGCTAGTTATAGGGTCGTAGTGGAGATCGGGTTCTATTAGAATGTAAGAGAGTTATATAAGTAGGGAATATAAAGAAGTTTTAAAGAGGCTAAAGTACTATATTAGTAGTACTATGCTATCCGGTCCCCTTATAAGAAGGGATATCCTTCTTATATTAATTAGAGTTCCTCCGGCTAGAAAGACTACTCGGATCTATCTTATAACTCCTTATAGACGCATATTTATCTTTGGTAGAATAGAAAGCTATAAGCTTAGCTTAAAGATAAATGCCTTATTACTCTTATCCTTAAAGTTATAGGGGTCGTAGCTAATTATAAGAAAAGTATAGTTACGGACTAAGGGAAGCTAATATTAGCTTACTCTTATAACTATATTATATCCTTATAACTCCTATAAGTTAACTAATAAGGAGCGTAATAGTAATGCCGGCGTCGTGTAGGGTCGAGATAGTCGTAAGTCCACCTTTTAAGGGCTATAGAGGGCACCCTAGGCTGTAGAGGCCTTCTAGAGCTTAGCTACTAGATGTAATTGCCAAAGGAACTTGAATTTTTTAGACTACTGGCGCACGGCACGGTTATATACCAAATCCGCCAAGCAATGGCTTACTCCGGCTTCGCAATAATAAAGACCTTAAAATGACGCTCATGGGGTGACCCTGTCAGTATCAAAAGCCAATTGTCAATTCAAGATTCACGATTTCACATGAAATCCCGCGGTCGTTGCTACATTTGGAGGTTGCAATCCCGACAGGTCAGCTGCTGGAAAATCAGTCTGGTGATTGAAACGCAAAAGGCAATACTAGACGACGGCAATCGCTGACTTACGACCATCCATAGCCGAGGTCATGATTACCATAACCGACACCCAAGGTTATCTCTGGTTTCAATGATGAGCTACGAGTTGAGTGTTGGGAGTCACGGTCGCACGTCGTACCGATCAGGGCCCGACCAGGAGAGGCATTGCCCATTTGTCTTGTGGTGGCATTGCGGAGGCCTTGTTTATTATGCTTCAATCGGTGGGTTCCTCCATGGCGAACTGCTCAATATCTAGCTGTTTGTAATACACAAGTAGGATTGTTAGGCATTCGTTGAGAGACTGAACACGAGAGACTCTCAAAAAGGGTTGTCCAGTTCCTTGCTGAATCTGTGCTGTTACACGCTGACCAGCCGTGAGTCTTCAGACTTGATGAGACGACGCTTCATCCCCCTGCTCCTGTCTGCTTTGCTCTCCGTGATGACCCCTTTCTTAGACACTGAGTCGCAGACAGCTGCTTTTATGTTTGCTTAGTTCCATACCTCCATCCTATCGCGCGTAACTGCTCATTCACTACCCATGTCGCTCCTGCAATGCCAACAAATAGGCTCAAAGTATCGCTCGAATGAGCCAGAAGTCGATTGCACAGCACCATGGTGATCGAGCTGCTTTGTGTGAAGTGAAAAAGAGCTTTAGACATCCGTGCAGTGCGCATATTAGCTGCAAGATTCATCGTCACAAAGGGTTGTGACCAGAGCGAGACATAGCCATGAAAGGTGCACGAAGTGTGTCAGTCTCTGTATGTTACCTCGAGACAAACCTGTACGTGCAGAGTTGAGTGACAAACACCATATCGGCTCACCAAACATAGGCCGCTCCATCCAGCCGTACGCACTTGGCCAACTCAGATCGCACTGCGTCTCGTCGAACTCGCGCGTTCAGAACACATCTACCTGGCCATCCTCCGGCGCAGTTCAGGATAACGAAATGAAGATCCATCAAGAACCTCCTGATGTTGAGCAGCAACCCACGACAGAGTCCAAGTGGATCCCGATTGAAGATCTTCCAAATTACTACGCCAACCACAAGCCCGTCGGTCGCAAGTACCCAGCACAAACCCAGCTCGACTTCGAAAACCTTTACATCGATGACTCTCGCGATGAGATTTTGGACAGTGAGTCAGAAGCTGGTGAGAACGAGGAGGCTGCCAAGCTCGCAATAAAATCGACAGTCCAGTCGACTCGCAAGACCGGAGCTAAAGTCAAAGCCAAGGCGGATTTGATCCAGATGGACACAAGCAATTCGGACGAGGAAAATTGCAAGAACAAGACGAAGAAGAGAGAAAGTATCGAGGAAGCCAAGAAGAAGGATCTCCAGAGCAACGACCCTAACGGACAGAAGTACAAGTCATGCGACACCTGTACCTGGGCAAGAGTCAGATGTGTTGCAGGCAAGAAATTGAACAAAAATGGAGACACAATATGCCTTCAGTGCGAGAAACATGCCCGCCAATGCCACTTCAGCATCAAAGGACAGAGACCTGAAAAGCCATAAGCTACCTCGTCAGCACATCACCTTCCAAGCAATCATTCGTCATAGCTCTTCGAGATCGATGGTTTGCTTTCGATCTCAGTAAATCGCGCCATGAATCAGGAACAGACCGAGCCTTTGCAAGGAGGATCTGAAGAAGATGCTGACGACTGGTGAGATTGATTCTCGACCATGAGCGGGTGGCCGCGGCATCACATTACCATTAGGTACTGAGCCCACTGCTAGCACCTCTAGAACGTCATGGAATTGCAACAGACTTTTACACATGAATTGGGTGTACGTGTAGCGTGATGTGATCGCGACCCATCTTCTCGGCCATGCTAAGTGGTAGTTCAGTGGTAAGTCTCCGGCGCCATGATCTACTATTGACTGCCTCGGAGATTTCCACGTGTGCTGTGTTTACCCAAGATTATGGTTGTTGATCGGAGAGGTCTGGAGACAGCTAATTTTCTCATCGAGTCATCTTTACAGGTGTCTGCTCCACTTCATGATCAAGTTGACTCGTGACAAATAGAGGTGCGTGTCGATTCATGGCCAAGCTTAGCGGATTAGAGCAACTGCAATTTGTCGATAGCGTCCAATAGCTATTTGGTGTCTAGTATTGTGGACCCTCAGCTCTTGAATGGTGTACTCGGCCATCGCGCCGCCGGCTCGCAAGAAGCAAAAGCAGTATACCAAAATGGCCAGAGATGAGCTTCTACAGTTGAGTCGTGGTCAACTGACCATGAGTCGCATATTTGTGCCGAGTTTGGTTCGAGACTGGGTTGACAAGGGATAGAGAAACCATATGCTGAGAACGACGTGCTCGTATGAGTACGAAGTATGTTCCACTAACGATGATTGGTAGTTATTCGGATATGTCTAGTCATTGTCAAGCAGGAGATGTCGTGACTCGTGAGTTACAGTTACCGAGCTACCTAGAGTGGAAATATGAGCGAGAGCGGCCAAAAGTCGTGGAGGTCGTGACTGCTTCGTTCGAATCTTCTTTGGTTCCTCTCTCACAGATGCCCAACGAACGTCTTGATGATCGTTTGCAAAGGCACAAGACATTTGCCACCCTCTCGCTCTGCCCTTTTGCGTGAGAATCATTGTAGACGGCCGATCATGATTTCTTTCGCAGTTCTCAGTCATCACATCATGACGCCAACTACAATTGACACCAGAGATACTCCGTATTGACGATCTAATCATGGTAGAGGAGCTAGCATCGCTTGCTCGTCGTTAAGATAGGCTACATATCGATGTCATCAAGACCATATACTTGGGAACCTAAGGAAACGGTCATCCGACTTATCAACCTTGTCAATTGCCAAAGCCCGCCAACGGCTGGCATGTGTCTTTGACTCTTGACACTTTCCACATCGGCAAGAAACTTTGCGGTTTGCCTGACAATAATGTCTTCGAGAGTATCAAACCACAACTAGTGACGGCGTCCGTCCGCTCACCAGTCGCGTTTGATAGCTTCCTGGCTTCTTCGTGGCAACCAAGACTTCCAGATACGGGGCTGCTAGCCATGTGAAGAGAGCGAGGCAATCAAGCCTCACTCACCCAAAGTACGCAAGACAAAACATCCTGGCAGGGTATCTACTATCCCCATGAAGGTTATCAACTGCCGAGACTTTATGCAATATATTACTTTAGACCAGGGTTCATTCTTTGGCTCTCGTCCATGCGCTTCGACCGCAGTACGGCTGACGAGTCCAATGATCTGATCTACTTCGATAGAGCGAAGCGGTATTGGGAGAAGATCTTGCCCCGGACCTTTCCAACAACAGCTACCATGCGACGATCAGAGCGATGTGCATGTACCAACGGGTTGATGTAAGAGGGACATGAGACCGAGGTCAAAAGATGTATCAACTTTCTCTCCCAACCGAGTTGGTTTGACATGCCCAGCCCAGGGCTTTCAATGGAATCTTCTCTGTTGACATATCCCACACCTGTAACGTGTCTGTCACTCAAATCCTTTGATATCTAAGGCACTAGTGTGACAAAGCGACACACGGCAGAGGGTCCGCATAAATGAGAGCCCGCCCGCGCCTTGACCTTCTCGCTTGTGCGTAACGCCTTACGGCAGGTTATATTGTGGGACGATGAGCCGTGCGTCTGGGCCCCACGCACGCTTTGACCGTCTGTTCCACAACGAAGTGGTCTGAAGTCTATTTGCAGCCTACAGTCCGCAGACCTGCAGCTTCTTGAACCAGGTGTATGGTTTCCTCTGCTCCTGTTTGGGTCGGACCATGACCGAGATTGTACAAAGCGACATCAATGATGAGATTTGAGAATTAGCAATATCTATGAGCGCAAGATCTAGGCTTGGCAGTTTTTGTCTGGAAATGGCTGCTTGGCTAACTGCAATGCAGACGTTCGATGAAACTGATGTAGTCATCTATGCAACAGCCAGAGGCTTTGCCGTTTCATGAGTATAAGCACGAAAACCTCGAGACCTACACCTGTCTTTCTATATCTGGCAGGTGCGAGGAACAGGGCTTCTACCTATGGAAGCCTTGCACTCACACTCCTTTTGCATTCGTTCCAAGAAGGATCAAGGTTTACGATCTCAAGAAGCGAGCGTTTCAAATAGCGCAATGACACCGTTCTTGCTTTTCCTTGTCTGGGAGAGGCAGTATAGGCTTCGTAATCACCGGCAGTTGAAGGCGCAGAATATTAAAACTTTGGTGTGTTGAGCTTGCTGCATTGAGCGGTATGTTGTAGATTCGTGAGAAGCATTAGTATATGATGATTGTGGTATAGACTTTGGTGTGTCGAAAAAACAGTGATCCCCAGATGGCGCCGGCGCTTGAAAATCCAAGAACAAAACAAATGAACAATTCGTGTGGGCTACACTCTCTCGTATGCTTGTGTCGCCCGTGGTGAGGTGTTGCCGGCTCCAAACCTGTCTTCATGCATTCTCTCCTCGTATTGTGTGTCGATCTGCACACTGTGTAGGATACCTCCATCGTGCAGTTTGTTCGCGCCAGGTACAAACTCTTCCTCGCTGTCGGTCCTAGAGAGACCACCCCATTGTGTGTCGGCATTGGATGCGCCTCCACGGATTGTGACAGTCGTTTTGACTGCTCCTTTGCTTGTGAAGTCTTCCAGTGGCGTTGCTCCGCTGCCCATGTAGGCGTGCGTTCCGATTCTGTTGCGCTTGCTCCAAGTCTTCGAGCCAGGTCCAGTTGAGCTCGAGATGCCCATGAAAGTCAGGAGACGCTGCAACAGTGGTCTCAGGGTGCCCAGGTTGCCAGCGGTGATGCCGATTCCAACCTCG
Source organism: Aureobasidium melanogenum CBS 110374 (assembly GCF_000721775.1). Lineage (NCBI taxonomy): Eukaryota > Fungi > Ascomycota > Dothideomycetes > Dothideales > Saccotheciaceae > Aureobasidium > Aureobasidium melanogenum. Next base: position 383,521 of record NW_024470067.1, read on the forward strand.
ACAGTAGTCCAGATGGCGACATCGGCAGTGCGCCAGAGGAACTCGCCCTTGTAGTGTTCCAAAGTCCAGACATAAGGTAGACGAATGATGGTCGCAGAACTTCCAACTGCAGCAAAACCGAGAATGATCGCCACGACGGCTTTTTGATGACGATGCATCTGCAAATCTTTGACGATGAAGATTGGTAGCACACCAAAGATCCAATCTGCCACCGAGTTCAAGGCTGAGACGACATAACCCGCAACGGAAAAGACTGAAGCGCTCATGCAACGTCCATGGTGATTGGGGTTGAGGTCCCACCAGAAAGAGATTGGGTGGCACTGGAACAGAACGATGAAGAAGTACGCGAGACCAAGCACGGCGCTGCAGCACATGATAGTCTTTATGATTAAGATATGCCATTTGTTGACGGCAATGCGTAGGAAGAAGAGTCCGATAGCGATTTTTAACATCGAGGTCGACAACGTGTAGAACAGCTCACAGAAGAACCAGTACTGCAAAGCTGGTTAGGAGACTGGTGTGCGTAGCGGTCAGTCTCGAACTTACCATCAATCCAATCTGGGCTGTTGCATCAGTCATGGTTGCACGGTGTCTGCCGTTACCATGTGCAAGACTACCGAGTTGACATGATAGGTAAACTGTGAAGAGGAGCAAAGTCGCAAGCATGGCTGCATCATCCCAGCCGACTTGTTTTAGTAATCGAGCTCTGCAACTAGGTCAGTGGTGAACTCATCGAGGACAGATGTTTGACACACTTTACATATACGCGTAATCCCACAGAAAGCCAAGAAAGAATGAAGAATAAGACGCATACCGCCAGGATCTGGGTGGACCTGTCGTACATTTTGGCGTCAATTGAAGTTGATGATGGTCAAAGAAAGGTCCTAGGTAGATGATCTATGATAACATGGCCTGAGAATACGACGAGAAGGAAGACTGGAGAAGAAATAGAGTTGTGGAAAGAAATCGGAAGAGCAAGGGACCAAAGGATTGGCATGAGCGATGGTCTATCGACCATATAAGTGACTAGGGACCTGGAAAACGGTCGGCTAGCTGCCGAGGTGCAGGTGCACATCCAAATGCAAATTGAGAATCTTGATGCCGTCTTTGTGGAGCTGCCCAAGGCCTAACGTGGTCGATAGCCAGTGAGCCACAAGCACCGGCTAGTCTTGTAAATCTCGCTACCAGTGCTACCGGCAAGCCTGAAGGCTCATGGCCCTTGCTCGCATCGTTTGCTTCTTGCGGTTGGTCAAGCCGCCCTTCTTACAGACGATCCTGAAACCAGACGCTTCTTGAGACCATTGCGGTCGTGAGTATAGCAAATTTGGCAGGGTCGATGACTCGAGCAATTCCATCTTTAGTCGCAATTCGGAAGGGCAGGTGGAGCGGGGGGTTTGGCCATGTCTCGGAAGGACCTTCCGCGCCTGCTAGACTGCGACATCTCCACGATTAATCATACCACCTATTGGCAAGATTGCGACTGTCCTCGAAAGACATAAGATTGTCCTCTAGCCCTTACCTGCTGTCTCAGGCGTCCTTTGCGGTTTTCAAGTGGCGTGACCGAGCGATATGTCGATGAATTTCTTCCAGAAGAACTCGAGGACGATACTCGGCAAATAACGTTGAAGCCGGCATTTCGAGCTGAGGACGGCACAACGCATCGTGTGAACTTGTTGGTTGGTTCCTTCCTGAATCGCTGTACCCACGACCTGCTGCTTCGTTTGACTCTCGAACTGGAAGGTCTTTGCGGTTGCCCGAGCATCAGATCCTCCAGACTTGTCAAAAATAACGTGTGCTAATTCCGAACTTTCCGACAATCCTCCTGTCGTGTCAACTGTCACATTCTTGCAATCAATGCGATACTGGTTTCAGAGACACAGGATAAGTCTCGGACAAAACATCGACATCTAGAAAGCTGTCGTCTCAAAATCAGGATCGTCGCTACTGTTCCGCCAACAGATCTTGCGTTCGTAAAGGCACAGTGTGACAAACTTTAGTATACGAGCATGAAGGATTTCGAGCACGGCTATCATCGGCTGATAGGCATCTGATCGGGGTGCAGCTGCTATCTCGTCGTCGCGAATTGTATGACTACAACCTGCATCAGATAAGGATATATATCACATATAGCTCCTTACGCCCATCCTACCCCTTTTACAAACCCATTGGCATCTGCAGATCTCAAAATCGGAAGAACAACTCAGCAAAAGAACCCTCAAAGATGGCATCCGCCGACAAACCCCACGCAGCTCCCCAACCAGCCTATCTTCCAACAGCAGGCAGCATTTTGAACGCTAACAAAGGCTTCTACGACTCCCTAGCCAACAACAAATCCAGAACGCTAAAGCAAACAATCAATATCCCACCTCGCTCTGCCAAAGCCTGGAAAGTGCCCGCCGGCAGCATTGTCCGCTTTTCGACGCCTGAAGGTCCTCAAGTCGGTGACTTGAACATCTGGAATCTGTCCAATCCGCGCGAGAGATTCTGGGCTTCAAGGACGAGACAGTTGCAGGCTAGTCATGTCACTGTGTACGATCGACTTTGGAGTTGCTTGCCTTATTTGAGACCGATGGTTACTATTATTGCGGACTCGCTGAAGGATTATGGCGTAGATCAGTGGGGAGGTAGATGTCACGATTTGCTGGGCACTCGCTGTGACCCATATGTGAATACAATGCTTACAGGCGATCAATATGACTATCATTGTCACTCGAACTTGACAAGAGCGGTAGTGCCATATGGTCTCACGTAAGCTACATATCATTGGCGGTTTCTAGCCTTCGTCGCTGACCAAGGGGGAACAGTGAATTTGACGTCCACGATGTCATCAACATCTTCCAAGTTACCGGACTCAATGCAGAGGGAAAATACTTCATGGAGCCCAGCCCAGCCAAAAAGACCGACTATCTCGAGTTCTTCGCCGAGCAGGATGTTCTGATGGCCTTATCTGCATGCCCTGGTGGCGACCTCAGTGCTTGGGGCTGGGGCGAAGGAGGAGCCGGCGAAGAAGGAGAGAAGAAGAGCATGCTGGACTGTTGCCGACCTCTTCGAGCCGAAGTCTACAGTTTGGACGATCAGTCGTTGCTACACGGCTGGACACAGTTCGAACCATCAAAGTATACTGGACTTCACGGCATGAAGGTCCCCGTTGGAGAGAATGTGTCTTCCTAAAAGAGAAAAGTTTCTACGTTCTGAGCACGGTTTGGCAGTTTCCAGCCTCAGCCAGAGAAACGAGCTATGATTTTGAGTTGAGTGGACAGCATGCCCTAACCCTAGCTCCTAATGGCCGGGTTCAGGAGTTTAGGTGGGCTTAATCGCCGTATCGATGTCGTGATGTTGTTGCTTGGCATATTTTCGGCCGAAATTCAGAGGAAGGTGGCAGGCGTTGACGACAGAAGTCTGTGTGTTGGCATCATGTTGGCAAAAGCACATGTTTGGAACAAACCTATAGAAGTTGACAACATGGATCCAATTAATCTCCGAGCGAGGCTGACTACCACATCGTGTTTGGCCCGAGCGCACCATCCTGTAGCAGGTTATCTGGTAATCTGCTGAGCTGATCAAGCCAGAACGTAGCATCAAAGTCATTGACCTGTTGTAGCTCGGTCCAAGCAGGTACGTCCGTGAAATGTTGGAGCTCTGAGTCTTCTGCATCTCCAGGCATCAACTCGGCGGCGAAAGGTGCAACAGGGAGCGTATACATAGATGGAGTTATCGGGAGCAAACTACCACCATCTTGACTCGGTGCGGATTCAGGGTTACTCAGATTGGTCGCGCTGGACGAGTCTTTGTGAAGTGAGCCTCGAATTTTGTCGTACAGTCGCTGTACTACAGGCAATGATGCTCGCGCGACTATGTTGGTGTCTCGTATATTGACTAGAATCGACAGAGCTTGCTGCACTTTAGACTCGATCAACTTGACGTGGTTCTCGTCTGGGTAGATGAGAGCAATCGCAGCAAGCATCATTGCTGCGTTGGTCGTGTAGAATCCAAAACCAAAATAGCTGTAGTGGTGTCTGCCCGAAAGTTCCATCAACACCTTTTGATTATCGATGGAACCAATTGCAGCTTTCATAGCGGCACTTCGACTCTGCGGATGCTTGGCGATGAAGGGTCGATGCAGCTCCATAATGACCAGATTCAGTTGACTCGAGGCCTCTTCCCTGTGCAAACGAAGGTACGGGAACTCAGAGTCTAAATGTGTTGCAGGGTTGTTCGGATCCAGATACGAGGGCAAATCGGTTAGCAGGTTGTTGAGCTCATCATGAAAAGTCCACACAAAGACATAGTCGGCGTCTTGTTTGTCTAAGCCGTGCTCGCGAATTTCATGGATCTTGCCAGCAATTTTGTAACGAAACAGAAGTAAAGAGAGGGGCGAGGGCGTGTGCTGGCTCTGCGGTATTGGCATCGTATGAGCAAGGTCATCTGGAAATGGTTGATCAATCGGCAGAATAACATCACAATCCTTTGCATTGATCATGCGTGGGCGGCCAAGATTCATCGCTGTTCCCGAATCCCAGCAGAACAAGTTGATCCAGACTCTTCTGCCATACTCTTGGAGCCAAAATTGCTCGAGGCTCTTCGAGGAGTTCGGGTTACCCAGAGCAGGACTTGGTTCACGATGAAGATTCAACTGTTGCGCTTGTCTGTGATCGCTGGAGTCAGGATAGTGAATGCTATCGATGGAGCAGATATCGACTTACCTGACTCCATCACTGGTAGCGTACCAACTTTCGATACCACGACCATTGTTCTTCAGCCAACACGCTCTCAGTAAATCATAATCGACGACAGTGATTGTGCCATTGTGTCGACCAAGCATCAGCATAAGCTCAGAAGCTGCATCGTTGTACCTCCAAGACATGTGAGCAGCTGATTTTGGGGTTGTCGCACCAAGTAAACGAGCGATCTCTCTGTCAGGTCGCATATACTGGAGGATAACGGCAAGCAATTGGAAGGAGAATGCCACAAAGTATGGAAGATTCTTGTCGATGCCAATCTGTTGCGGAGCAGGTGTCTGTACCACAGTTTTCCAGTCTTCGAGTTGCTTGTTCATATAGTATCTCTGACCAATATTGTAGCGCCAATGAACCTCGTCAAAGTAGTAGTTGAACGCTTTGGTCATAACATGAGGGTCCGGCAGCTGAGCAGCCAGAACCCAAAACTTAGAGCTGGGCTTGCTCTGACTAGGACTCTCCCGGAACACTTCATCATTTTCAAGTAACTGCAACGATTGTAAGTAGGATACTTTGAGTATGCAATAGTTGCGAACGAACCTTTTTCAGATCTGTGAAAGCAAGAACGTCGTAAAAAGAGAAAAGTGCAGTGCCATCCGGAGTTGGTTCCCAAGGAGGAGACTCGTCCTCGGCCGGAGCAGGTGAGCGAGATTTCGCTTGCAAAATAACGGTTTGTGGCCTAGACTGCGTATCAGATATAATGCTGTGATCGCAACTTGTTGTAGACCTTACAGTGGTTGCTCATATATGCATTTAGCAGCGACATTACGATTTACACAATTTTGGCATGGTTTTCTTCGGTCACACTAAGTCAAGGGTCAGTTCTGTTATCATTTCTCAACAGAATTGCCCTAGGCACCTTCTGCTTTCGTCTGTGACGTGATTAGAGTGGAAGATGTACTGTCAAGCTTGATGAAGATAGACTGACCTATAACATTCTAGGCATGCAGTTACCACACGCTTCCTCTTCGAGGGTGGTTCGGACGACGACTCTGCATCCGTGAAATTATTCATCAGAGCTGTAAGAAGAGAGATGGATAGTTCTTGTATCTTATCAAAACAAGAGCGTTCTTTCCATACGGGAGATCATCGGAGGGATCGATCCCTGCGTTGGCAACATCTTGTCACCAACTTCGTTTGTAAAACAGAACACACACCTAGTTGATCAAGGGAAAAAAGATATCAATTTGAAAAAGAAAAGGCCGAGACTCTAAACTCGCCGAATCATACTCCAAAGAAGCGAAAGAAGAAACGCAAATCAAAGATCGAAAAAAAAAAAAAAGAAAAGAGAAATCTATATACAATTCATGTTCTGCCCCTTTCTTCTACAAGCACTGGGAGTACCAATCGTTCTGGTATTTACAAGTCGAGCCAGAAACACATTTGGTCGGTCCATCATATCCGATACCACCACAACGACCCCACTTGGGCACTTCGGTGTAAGCAGGGCTGGGCACAGCGACGGAGGTAATCGCAGTAGTGCCAGTGAAGGTTGCGGTCTCAGAAGTAGATGTAGGAACAGAGGTGATGGAAGCAGATGCAGGAGCCGAAGTCACCGCAGCAACAGAAGATGAAACAGCGGTAGAGGAAGCCACAGCAGTAGACGAGACGGCCTGAGAAGCAGTAGCCGAAGAAACAACAGCAGAGGAAGAAGCAGAAGCAGCAGGAGCACTGCCAACCTTTACAGCAGCGACCTTCTTGGCAGCAGCTTCGGCGGCAACCATGACCATAGCTTGGGTGTTGCCAGTAGGCAAGTCAGGGTGGAAAGAAGCATCCACGACAAACAGGTTGTCAGTGCCGTAGACCTTGGTATCCAAGTCGACAACTGCAGCACCACCCTTGCGGCCATCATCTTCGCCCATCTTAGCAGTGCCAACGTAATGACTGCCAGTAACGAAAGTCTTGATTAGATCAGCACCGGTAACGTCGGAAGAAGCAGTAAGTCCAGCATCAAGAGTCAAGGTCGAGTTGTCAGCCTTTGTGAAGCTGATCAAGCGGTCGACGAAAGAGGCAAGAGCTTCCTTGTCCTCGTCGGTGTTCAACCAAGGCTGGGTAATGTACTCAGTCTTGCCATCTGCGGTGATGCCAATCTCGCCAGTAGAGGTGAGACCATGGGTAAGGTAAACCTTCATCTTGATGGTGTCGTCGGAAGGCGAGTTGCAAGTTCCTTGGACGAAACGTTCAATGCCATCGCTACCCTTGACCGAAGACCAGAAGTTCAAGCGCTGGCCACCCTGGACAAGCACGCCGTTGCCTTGGGCAAACGATTCGACGTCGGTCTCGTTGGGCTTGGTGAAGGCAGTGGTATCGAGCGATGACAAGGAGGATTTGGTCTTGAACTTAAGAGTCACGATGGGGTGGTCCTTAAGGCCCTTACCGACAGGAAGGTCAATCCACTCGGACTCCTCAGGAAGAGTGACACCAGTACTTCCGCCCTGGACAGTCTTGATCTGATCGGCAGGTCCGATACCAGAGTTGATAAGGATGCGGGGAGTAGACAGTGCGCCACCAGCAAGCACAACCTTACCGCCAGTCTTGACATTAATGATCTGACGGCTGCCATCAACAAGCTCAACCTCAACACCAGTGACGAAGGAAGATTCACGGACGGCACGGACAACAGTGCTGTTAAGTTGGATGTGGAAGTTCTTCTTTGACTTGGCAAGAGGGAGGTATGTCAAGACAGGGCCAGCACGGAGACCATCCTGGATGTTCCATGGCGGGTGCGAGAAGACATCTGTCTTTTTGTTGGGTTCCTCGATAGCGTTGACCGAGGACCATCCATGGCTAGTGAAGAAGGTAGAGAGCACATCGTAAGCACCTGTATCGTAGTGCTGTCCATCCTTGGAAGGAGAAATAGTACCAGGATTTCTCTCGTAGAAGCTCTCAGCAGAGGCCGAGACATCAGACCACTTCCAGCCAGTGGGCCATTTGTCGTCAAAGTCGCGTTCTTGGGGACGGACAAACATCAGAGCGTTGATCATGCTGCTACCTCCGAGGAGACATCCGGCTTGATCGGCAGTGTCAGTGCAGTACTCGTTGGTGACACCAGCGGTAGAGAGATAGTAAGCCATGGCAGGGACATCGTATTGAGTCACAGTCTCGTTCCAGGACTCGGTAGCACGGCCACCCGATGCATAGGTGGAAGCATCACCACGCTCGAGAAGGAGAACCTCAGCACCAGACTCAGCAAGTCTCTCAGCAACGATGATACCAGCCGGTCCGGCGCCAGCAATGATATAGTCGTATGTAGTGTTCAATGTGGTAGCGATGGGGACGGTAGAAGTGTTGTTCTGGCCTGAAGTAGAGGTTGTTCCTACAGTGCCGTTGCTAGAAGTTGAAGGAGCGGGAATAGTTGCTTTAGCCCAGGAAGCCCAAGTATCGTAGCTTGCAGACGAAGAGCTGGCAAAGATGATGGCAAATGCACCGAATCCAGAGTGCATGTTCAAAGCAGTGTCGGCGGCAGAGGGCTTAGCAGGTGCATCGGAAGAGTAAGCCCATCCGAAAGCATTACCCTTGACGGTGTTGGGGAAACTGTCTGATTCGCCAGTAATGCATCCGTTGCAGACAAAAGTGTAAGAGAAGTGGGTGCTGTTGACGAAAGTACCATTGGCGATGGGAGTTGTGGTCACATTTCCTGTGTAGACAGGAGGGGTAGTGTAACCAGTTGCTTCACGGACGGAAGACATGACTTCCTTACCGTCGGGCCATGCAACGACCAGAATGTGGTTCGCCATCTGAGCAGACAGGTCGAGACCGGCCCATCCCTCGGTGGTAGGAGCAACAATCTGACCGATGAAATCCGTACCCAGAGTCTCAGGTGTAGCAACACTGAATCGTGCTCCTGAGTCGGAGTCCTCGAAACTCATGAAGTCGATACCAGTGTTGGGATCAGTGTATGCCACGCTCTGAGCAAAGGCGCCCAGTGCATAGGCAAGGGGAAGAAAAGCGGCGAAACGAGGCATGTTGCAAGAGAAGAAAATGAATCGCGAGGACTGTTTCAAGACTGAAAATAATGGAGAAATGGACCTTCAAGGCCTTGCGACGACTCTGGAAAGAGAAACAGATTCCACCAGGGAGCTGCTCAAACGAAAGACTGAGCCGTGAAGGCTGGAAGGAGCGAAGAAAGGAAGGTGAGAGGCTGACCTACGAATGGAGATGCCGGGCTGCGGCCACATTCTATATCTTATGTACCCACCCAGATAGAATCCAGACAGAGTCTTTGCTCGCGAGAGCAAGCGCCAAGTCGGTGCCTGCATAGCCGTTTCGCAGGGGTATAGCATGTTTCGTGACAGAAGACAGCGGGGCAGGAGCTATGAGCAAATGTCGCGAAGTTTGATCAGCCAAGATAGCAATGTTGTACTAACAGAATACTCTAGAAGAGAGCTGTAGACGAGATTGATGAAATTCGACCGATTATGGCCGAGGCGAAGAGATCGAAGAAAGAGTGCAAAGTCGAGGTTGTATGTCAGCAAGTGCGATGACTGATTGTAGTCGAGGTTGTGCAAAGAAGGCACCTTCATCAATGAACTACGCTAGCGTGTAAGAGAGCAGAGGTAAGCGAAGGGTTGGCATCGGTAAAGCGACAATTCCAAGCCCAAGGTCATCTATACCAGACCTGTCACGTTGCCGTGATTGGGAAGATGGAGTCAAGGGGAAGATGTGGTGGGCCATGTGTTTGTTTCAAATTGCGCCACTGAGCGTAGGGCTGAACTTGGTACATGCGGCTCCCGACCCAGCGTCTTCTAACCGAGCTGACGATTTTTCGGAGTAAGGCCGATGCATTGTGATATCGATAAAGATGCCGTGAAATTTTGATCGAGCTGCTTCGATGGCCGACGGCTATCTATAGATGGGCTTTTTGGCCATGTAGCAAGAGGTCGGTTCGGTGGTAGAAAAGTCAGAATGAATGTCCGAGGCCAGCGTAGCAGTCAAGTTTCAGCATGGATATTCTCGGACGTGCAAAGCCACGACGGATTCAATGCCATACAAGGACAAACACGGCGACAAACATGGATGCTTGTTTTTGAAGGGGTCCACTATAGATCACTACCCTGACACCGTGACCTGTTCTCTCTCAATAAATGCAACAATGATCGATAGAACTATCGGTCCGTGTAACACGGGAGCAGATGTATAAGCAACTTGAGCCTCAGTCTCAGCGCAAATGCACAAAACACCGAGCTGGTCCTTCCCAATGGCCAAGACGGTGTCTGTAACTAGGTAGTTGAAAGATGTCATCGAGACAAGGTCGTCGTTGAATGGAACTGAAGATTGTCGTGCCAACCAGACGCGCAAGTCTCGCGCAACGCGTAAAGTGGAATTTGACCGCCATCTTCGACATTCATGCGCCCATCTTCTCTCAAACACCTATACAGCATTCTCCTTGCATAACTACCGGATACTTGATATTGCACAATACACTACCACTATGGCACACGTCCGCAAACGCCAGTTCCAACCCTCGAACCAGTCTTCGATCAAGTCCTTCTTCAGTCCCGTCGGCGCCGGCTCACCTTCATCCTCAGCAGACATCGACGAGTATGCGCGGCCGCTGAAGCCCACCGTACCCGACCATGTGCAGTCTCTACTTATCAACGTCGGCATGCGCGTTCGCAAGTCGGTGCCCGAAGGATACAAGACGCACAAGTCGCTGCCAGTGCCAACCATTTCATACATGCACCCCGCCAGCATCTCAGCAAACTCAGAGAACGAACTGCCAGCGAGCAGCGCCCCAGAACTCTACACCAAGCCATCTGAACTGACACCGTTCTGTGGTCTTCACAAGATTGGCGGCTTCAGCTCACAACCTACCTCGTCCGCTCCTGGCTTGTCATACACGCAGTCCACCATGGCCTCTTCAGTCGGCATGCCACAAACACCAAAGACAAACACACGCAAGAGAAGCTACGCCGATGACATGGAAGCAGAACTTGATGCCTTCTTCGATGACGAGGCGGAGCAGAACGACTCGATGCTCGACGACGCGGCTTCAGCCAAACCCAAATACCCTCTGAGCCATTCATCAATGCCCAACCTGAGCGCTGACAGTGGCATCGTCAGCCCTCAAAGCAGACCCAAGGCCCGCATGAAGACTCGTTCGCCTCACAAGACACTGAACGACTTTTCTGACGAAGATGTGGCCTTCCTCCAGCCCATGGACTGCGAGTAATGGTATATGGATTGCATGTAATGGCACTTGTGTTTTTTGGAGCGAATATACCCGGCGTGGATATTGGTCGGCTGTCTTTCGTATTGGCTTTTTGCTATCATGACTCTTTCTTGTCTCTTTGTATCATGACTTTTGCTCGTCGTTCAGCCCTACTGTACTTTTAGAGTAGCCGAAGCAATCGCAATTCCGTACTTGCCCAAAAAGGCAGTTGATGATGATGACGGAAGAGTGGAGGCGGGCCGGAATGCGGGGAGGCGCCAAGCATCACATGCGACCTCGGAATGCATCATGATAGAGACAGACATGCTCCTTCCATCTCTCTTGCTACTCATTGATGCCTATACTCATGACCAAACAATTCGCGTGATGTGAGCCTCGACATGGCAGCGCAGTCGACGTTACGACATGGCCCGGACGAAGCACTCCGGGCGCTCATGAGTCGCCTACTCGACCGTCTCCGTAGACGACTGAAACGCACACCACCAACGCTACGCCTGCTAGCTGCACTTCTCTTCACACTTGGTCTCGTTGGTGGTGGCATGGGCTCATACAAGTGGTGGATTGATAGCCGCAAGGAGAAAGAGACGGGAAGACGGCTGTTGCGACGCAACTCTGGCCTGAGGGCCAAAGATGGTACACGAACCATCTATGTCGCATACAAATCCTCTACTGCAAAGGTCGTCATCAAGCCAACCAAGCCGACCACCTTTGATGCCCACCGTCGCTTGTTTCTTCAACCTCCTCGTGCTGTTGGCCTTAGTGACAGCAATCTGCCACAAGTCCCTCCTCTCCAGACCAAGCCAGGCTTGAACCTCGCCTTCTTGCATCAATTCCTCAGTTTGATGAACATCTTGATCCCGCGATGGGGTAGTAAAGAGACTGGTCTATTATTCAGTCATGGTGTCTTCCTGCTTCTCCGCACTTACTTGTCTCTCGTTGTTGCCCGTCTGGATGGTGAGATCGTGAGAGACCTAGTGGCTGGCAAAGGCAAACCCTTCCTGTGGGGCATTACCAAATGGTGTACTATTGGAGCTCTGGCCAGCTACACCAACAGCATGATCAAATTCTTACAGTCAAAGGTCTCGATAGCCTTCCGCACTCGTCTGACGCGCTACATTCACGACCTCTATCTCAACGACAACCTTAACTTCTACAAACTCTCCAACCTTGATGGCGGCATTGGCCATGGAGCTGACCAGTTTGTCACTCAAGACTTGACTCTCTTCTGTGATTCTGCTGCTAGTCTGTACTCAAGTCTAGGCAAACCATTCGTCGATCTCTTGGTCTTCAACTATCAGCTATATCGCTCACTTGGTCCGCTGGCTTTGACAGGCTTACTAGCAAACTATTTCGCTACTGCTACCTTACTCAGAAGACTATCACCGCCCTTCGGCAAGCTAAAGGCTGTCGAGGGCAAGCGAGAAGGTGATTTCAGAGCGCTTCATGCTCGACTCATTGCCAATGCCGAGGAAGTGGCTTTCTACGGTGGCGATCAAATGGAAAAGCTGTTCCTAGACAAGGGCTTTCAAGAACTCAAGAGGTGGATGGAAGGCATTTACAGCCTCAAGATTCGCTACAATATGCTTGAGGATTTCGTGCTCAAGTATTCTTGGAGTGCCTTTGGCTACCTTATCACATCTCTACCAGTCTTTCTTCCTGCTTGGGCTGGACTCGCAGAGATTGGTGAGAAGAAGGTAGCACAGCCTGCTTCCGAAGCTGCTCTGATGGCACAAGCGCCGACAGACGAATCTGGCAGTCGCACCCAGAACTTCATCACGAACAAGCGTCTGATGCTTTCGCTTGCCGATGCAGGCGGCCGTATGATGTACAGCTTGAAAGATTTGTCAGAGTTGGCAGGCTACACCTCTCGTGTCTATACTCTGATCAGCACTCTACACCGGGTACATGCCTCTGCCTATCACCCACCTCGCAACACCTATCCCGAGCTCTATTCTCTTGCTGATGTGCAAGGTACACTACACAAAGGCTTCTCGGGCGTCCGCTTCGAGAATGCTCCAGTTGTTGCACCCGGCCTATGGCCACAAGGCGGCGAAGAGCTTCTCGACAACCTCAACTTTGTCATCCAATCTAACCAACATATTCTCATTATCGGCCCCAACGGTGCTGGTAAGAGCGCTGTCGCACGTATCCTGGCCGGTCTTTGGCCCGTCTACCGCGGCCTAGTCTCTCGCCCCCGAAATACCGGTCAAGATGGCATCATGTTTCTCCCTCAACGACCCTACCTCTCTCCCGGCACGCTCCGCGATCAAATCATCTACCCACACACCGAACTCGACATGCGCAACTCTTCACGCCGAGACTCTGAACTCGAGCAAATCCTTACCGAAGTACATCTGGGCTACCTCCCTTCCCGCGAAGGCGGCTTCGACACGCGCAAAACATGGAAAGACGTTCTTTCCGGCGGCGAAAAACAACGCATCTCTTTTGCACGCTTGTTGTACCATTCCCCTGCTTTTGCGGTTATTGACGAAGGTACTTCTGCTGTCAGTAGTGATGTCGAGGGTTTGCTTTACGAGACACTAAAGCAGAGGGGTGTTACATTACTCACGATTTCTACTCGTGCGAGTTTGAAACGCTATCATGATTATGTGTTGACGCTGGGATTGGGAACCCAAGGTGATGAATGGGAGATGCAGAAGATTGGTACTGAGAGTGAGAAAGATAGTGTGGAGAAGGAGATTGCGGAACTTAGGGAACGGCTTTTGCAGGTTGAGGCTTGGAAACAGAGAAAGGCGGAGATTGAAGCTGAATTGGCCCAAGTGTGGATGGAAGGTGGTGGTGTGTTGGAGACACCCGAGTATGCGAAGGATGAGCATGCGAAGAACGAGTTCGAGGAAGAACAAGAGACCGCAGAAGAGGTAGAAGTATTTGCTGAAGAAGATGGCGAGGAAGTTGCATTGAGCGAGACAGAAGAGACGGAGAAGGCGATGAGTGATGATGGTATGCGCGATGATGCAGGTACTGATGGTTACAACACTGACAACACCCAAGAGTTTGTCAGTGCCGCTGCTACGCCTTTGGAGATGGCATCACCATAGCCTAGATTTCAGTATTTGCATGGACATTACAAATGGATATCTCAGTCCTTGTCTTGGTTGCCTCTATTGCATTAACGTGTTGCTGCGAACATCACTTGTCGGAACCTATTCAGCCATTCAGGCAAAGGAAAGGTTAAATTACTGCTAATCGATGGGTGCTTTTCAGCCACCAGTAGCTAGAACACGTCTTGAATTACTATCATGATGCTGTTATCTCATACTGTATCCCGATGCCCCATTGCCTTCCGCTATCCTCAGTACCTCGTCTCCTTCTCAAAACTATCTATACCAACGTTTCTTGCCTCGTGCTTGTAAGGTCGCAAAGGTATCGCACTTGCCTCACTACGCGGCGAACCAGCAGTCTCAACAACCGATAAAGGCTCTGGAGACTTGACATAGCCCATCCGTGTCGGTGTCGCAAAGCTATCGCGCAAACGTGTTGTTCTCGATCCAGAAGCATTAGAGGTTAACGTTCGCGCGCGTTCGGTAAAGTATTTGTAGATGGAGCGGGAGAGAGCGAGGTTTGCTGCGATGATGCCTAGGAGCAGTTCGGTGCTGTAGGTGCGAAGTTAGTAATTGTATGGTATGAGAAAGAGGGTGTTGACAGGATATACTTGGCCCATATCGCGGCGATGCAGTAGGCGTAGGAGAGATCGTCGGTTGTGGTCCCAAGAGATGCTGCGCGGATGGCTGAACAGACTGTTGCTCTTGATGGCAGAGTTAGCTTCGATTGTTTGCAGCGATGTCAATGTCTACGTACACCAAACCCAGGCTCATCAATCCGCAGACTGCAGCTTTTGTCGAAAGTGGTATTTTGACTTTCCATACCACATGAATAGGTAAGATGGTGCAGACTACATCCGTCGCGACGGCGTATGCTAGAGGACATTAGCATGAGACAACAACTTTGTGTAGCGGTACGAACATGCTTGGAGGTAGATGCTGTATATCCGCACTTTGGCAGGCCAGCAATGGTCCGCAGATGTGCCATCCCAGTACGCTTTGAGCGGTGAGCATTCAGCGAGCAGTACCACCAAGCATTCAAAGTTTGTCAAGATCAATCCTGTAATGACGATTCCAAGGACATATCTGAGAGTACGTGTGTCCTTGATGCGCAAGATCAAGACACAGATTGAAACCTTCATCAAACAGATAGTCGGGAAGAGCAAGACTTGTGTGTACCAGGTGAGCATGTTGATCGTCTGGTAGTCATGGTCGGAAACAAATTCGCGGTGCTTCCCATTGCCATAGCGGACACTGACGATCTGGATAGACATGCGAGCTACTGCAAGGGCAGTTGTCAAAGCCATTGCTCCATCATCGAACCCTAGTTGTCGGTTTCCCCATCGCACCCAGCAACGCAAGCTGGTCGTGATGATAGCCAGAGATGTGAGAATACACGTGAGTATTAGCAGAGTAGGACCTTTGTTGTCACTGCGGGTGTGTCCTCCCATCTTGAGGGTTGTTTGAGGGTTGGATCGATTGAGCAACAGTGAGGAACATTGAATGCGAACCTTCTGAAGAGTCGTATTAGAGTATGTCCCTGCAGAAAGACCAATAGTTCGGTTCTCCAGATGCCAACATCATCCTTGCTTTAGCCCTAATCGACTCGTATGTAGTCATTGTTGTGGGATAAGCAATTCGGCATTGCCAGGGTCTGAAGTAATTTCCCTGCGACACATCAATCTTGATCCCATCTTCACATTGAAAGAGGCAGGTGTTGAACTCTTCGGTCTCGCAAAACCCATCATTGAGCCTTTGGAAGCATGACTAGAAGCCCGCGAATGACACTACTGCGTGTGCATCCGAACTTTGGGAACCATGAATCACCACAATCGTTCTTGTAAGCAGAAGATAGACAGTGAATGTTGCAAGCTCTTTTCAGGATTAAGTTCAGCCATGAGTTTTGATCGGAACAGCCAGAATGAATTCCTTCGAGGACCGAGGTGCTTGCCTTCGCAGAGTCTCTGGTTGGTCAAACTTGTGGTCTGACTATTGGCATAAGACATGAATCGAACAGACGGGCCATAGACGAGCGGTTCGTTCAACAAGGATCGCACGGCTCGGTTGAATATATAGTGGACCCTTGCAATTCATGTCGATGGTTCGCCGGAAGACGAGGAGCCGTAGGCGGCCCGTATCCACGTTACCAGAGTTGAATCGCAAAGGGTATACATATGGCCTGGAAAATCTGTGGTGTCGCTACAAGAGCTTATATCCTGCGAACAACGTGGTGCCAAAGATGAGGAGGAAGAAAGGTTGTCGAGGTGAGCGGTGGAGAATGGTTCGGCAAATGCCAAGGAAGTTGGCGATGCTGATCGACCTTGCATCTTTCGTGAAACCATTCCTTCGCTGCTTCCCATCCATCGATCACCGATACCCTAACGACCGAGATATGTGCTTCAAGCCCGAGCGAACTCGCAGAGCACCGATTCCGAGTAGGCGGTGTGCTTGAAATGCTTTGCACTACCAGCGACCCACGCCCAGATTTTGTCTTTGCATGTTTTTGTCCTGGTGCATGGCAAGTAAGCAATGCAGATCGGAACAATATCTCTGGACCTGACTGCCATTGGTCTGCCCTGCATATAATATAGGCACCACTTTACCCGCCATGCTTTACCAGATTTTGGTTGCGGGAACCGACGCAGTACTCGAGTAAGGATTTGGGACTTCATCTAATCCACATATATTGACTAGCTTATAACCTGAGCCTGCCTCCACCTGAACTGCCGACATCCTTTCCAAAGGATCGTCTCACCTGATTAGTTTGTGTATAAGAGTAGGATCTCGCCGAGGTAGAGCTTCATCACAGATCTTCTTATTCCTTGTTGATTTGAGCGATCAACATGGCTCCCTCACTTTTCTCAGCTACCCTGGTCTCAGCTCTTGCTACTTTTTCCGTCGTCCAAGCGTCTAATACGACAGGTTACGACTTTATAGTTGTTGGGGGTGGCACTGCCGGTCTTGCTGTTGCCAGTCGCTTGAGTCAATATCTGCCAAACAACACAGTCTTGGTCATCGAAGCCGGTCCTGATGGCCGCGATGTACCTGGCATCTACATCCCTGGTATGAAGGGTAGTACACTAGGTGGTGTTTACGACTACAACTTTACCACTGTTCCGCAACCCTATGCTGGCGATCGCATCTGGGCACAGAATCGCGGAAAGGTGCTTGGAGGAAGCTCTGCTCTAAACTTGATGTGCTGGGATCGTGCTTCGGTGGCCGAGTATGATGCTTGGGAGCATATCGGTAATTCTGGATGGAACTGGAATAGTATGATCACAAGCATGCTCAAGGTTGAGAATTATACTCAAAGTGTACATCCTGGACAAGAGATTGATCAAGGTGTTGGAGTTGATGGCCCGATTCACGCCACTATCAACAGAATTCAACCAACCGACCAAAACACCTGGATTCCGACCATGAAGAACTATGGATTTCCTGAGAACATGGAGTCTCTCGATGGCAACCCCCTTGGTGTCTCTCTTCAACCCAACAACATCGATACTGCTAAGTACACACGTTCGTACAGTCCCGAGTATCTGAAAATTGCTGGAAACAACCTTCATGTTATGACCGGATCTCAAGTTGTCAAGATCAACACCGAGACAAGACGTGGCCAGGTCGTTGCCACGGGTGTCACGCTCAAGGGCAACATTACCATCGACGCTTGTAAGGAGGTTATCTTGAGTGCTGGTTCCTTCCAATCTCCCGGTTTACTTGAACTTTCTGGTATCGGTAACTCATCTATCGTCGCTGCAGCGGGTATCAAGCCAGTTCTCGAGCTCCCTAGCGTGGGCGAGAACCTGCAAGATCACATCCGCATCCAAAACAGCTTCAAGTTGAAAAACATGAACTCCTTCGACGAGCTCAAATACAATGCGACTTTCAAAGCTGAACAGCTAGCACTTTACAACGCAAACAATGTGTCTAGCTACGACTATGCCGCTTCTGGTTTCGCTTACTTGACCTGGCCACAAGCACTTGGCAATGAGTCTACTGCTCTCATAGAAGTTGCTAAGAATGCTACGGATGCCAAGGCTTCTATTGTTGATAAAACCAAGCTTGGTTATCTGACTGGAAATAAAAGTCACTCCATTCCTCAGCTTGAAATCATCTTCTCTGATGGATACACCGGTGTGGGAGGCTACCCTCTCGCAAACTCTTCTGAGTACGGCTCCAACTACTTCACTCTGCTGAGTGTTATCATGCACACTCTATCTCGCGGCAATGTCCACATCAACACATCCAATCCCCTCGGCAAACCAATCATCGACCCTCGCTATCTCAGCAACGAGTACGACCTTCAAGCCGCCATTGCCGCCACAAAGCTCAACCGCAGAATCGCACAAACGACACCAATGAAAGACATCATTGCCGAGGAGTACGAGCCCAGCTCCGCAATCCAAACAGACGAGCAATGGAGAGACTTTGCCCTCAACCATACTCTGACTATTTACCATCCTCTGGGTACTTGTGCTATGCTCCCTAAGAAGGATGGCGGTGTTGTTAGTCCCGAATTGAAGGTGTATGGAACGACGAATCTGAGAGTCGTAGATGCGAGTGTTATTCCTGTTCAGCTTTCTGCGCATATCCAGACGGCCATTTATGGTATTGCTGAGCGTGCTGCTGAGATGATAGCTGCCGAGTGGTCCGCTTAGATAGAACAATGTTGTAGTCCGTGAATAGGTGGTAAATAGTTTTTCATCAATAAAGTTTCTTTTTCCCATTTGATCATTTGTTTGGCCTCTGGTCGGTGTCTGTTGGTATTTTTTCTCCTAAATGTTTCGTGCGATCCGATAAACCATTTGAACTCATGGATCATCAAGGTCAACATTCCAACTCCATTACTAAGAGACTTTGTCAATGAGGTATAAACGCATGTCTCTCGGTTTTGTCAAAAGCTACACTGCTAGACTCTACTCGCGGCTTATAGGGTACCACGCGCATCGAGAGAACAAAAGAGAATGCCCTTCAAGAGAAAAGTAGATGGGTGTTGCAAAAAGTGCAAAAGAAGGATTCCGACACGGGGAATTGAACCCCGGCCTCCTCGGACCTAGTTGTTCTTGCGAACGGTTTGAGAGCGAGAAATCCTAGCCACTAGACCATATCGGATGTTGTTATAACTCTCCGCATGTAACATGAATATAATGTTTGGAAATAAGCCTGCTCACACGCAGCACTTCTGTCATCTGTACTGCTTGGATCAATAGATACGCTCAGAGACGTGCAAGATAGTTCGATGTCGGCGCCTACAAGTAGACACAAATCGTAGGGAGTCCACAGATCTACTGAGCCTCTCACTGTTTGTTTCCGCAATTCTGAAATCCGAATGGATTTATCCAATAATCATGCGACAAGCGCGTATCTCAGCGCCATGGTCTCTTCTTCATTGTATCTGAATCTATGCATAGGGTATCGTGAAAAATAGGTCGTTCAATGCCGCAAAAGAAAAGACAGCCAACAACCTGTGCTTTTTTGTTCCTCGTTTCTCCATCACATAACCGCTCAAGGACCGCCAAGTCTCTTCTCGATCTTTGCCTTTTCGTTCTGGCGGATAGCCTCCACGTCCTCTCTTGTGCTGTTGTAGGAAGCATTGGCTTGGTTGAAGGGGTTGTCGGGGTGCTTCTCGAATTCCTTTCTGATCTGCTCGATCTTTTGCTGGCGGCGCAAACCCTTCTCGTCTTTCATCTCTTCCAAGCGGCGTTCTTCGTATTGGGTGTAGGCGGCCTTGAAGCGGCGTTCAGGGTGACGGTCGATCTTGTCTGAGCTGCCTCCAGTCAAAGACAAAGCGTCCAGGGCATTGTCGATACCGGTTGCGGAGAGAGCGGAGAGCGAGGAAGGTCCATCGAGACCAGACAGGTCCAGGCCGCGGGACTTCTTTTGTGCGGTTTTGGCGTTTCCGCCCTTCTTAGAGGGGAGAGAGGCGTCTTCTTCGGCTTGGAGAGCTGCCTTTTCGGCCTTCTTGCGTTCAGCTTCGGCCTTCTTTTCAGCGGCGGCATTACTTGGAGGACAGAGTCAGTATGGCGGCTAGAAAGCGAGGCTGTACAGGTGTATGCTCACGCCTTGGAGTTGTCCTTTGCGCCCTTGGCCCATTCCTTATCTTCCTCCTTGGCCTTCTTTGCGTTTTCGACTGCCTGCTTCTGGGCGGCGACCTCGGCCTTCTTCGCGTTGCCTGGAATACTGTCAGTAGCTGCGTGTGCAAGATTGCTCGAAGTGTTGATTACCTGCGGCCTTCTTGCTGTTCTCTCCCTTAGCCATGGTGAATGATTGTGTGTATTAGGGTGGTCACAAAGATCAAAAGTGAATAAAATCGTTCGACTCTCGAGGCCGCATTCGGGAAGCTTCTGTTGCGTCACATGCCAAGCCAAGCATTCTGCTCCATCCGCATGTGTTAAAGACCTACAGCATCCCTTCTTCACTCCGAGTTCTGAGGACATTATGAGCTGATGAAACACACCGTTGTGTTCTGATTATCAGCCTGCTAGTTGAGATAGCCTTAAGGAGGAGTCTCTGTGGAACTCATCTTCTTTATCAAGACGGATTGTGCATTCTTTCAGCTCCATTGTGACAGTCTTCAGCACATGAAGGCCTGACGCGTCTATACCACAAACCATAAATCTGAAATATGCAATAATGTTTTGATCAATACGCTATCTTCTCTCAAACACGTTTTCCAGCAGAAACCACATATAGCGAGTTACTCGACCCTCATCAACTTCTAGATTGCTTCTCGTCTCTCCTCTTCCTGTCTTCGTACATCTTGCATGAACAATCTGCACCTCATCCTAAGTATACCTTCCAAGGGATGTGGCTATATTGTGTAAAGGCCCATGTCTGTAGTCTTTGCGCCCAACGCTCGGGCTATCGAGATCTCGGGAGGATAATTTTCGACGGGCTGCATTTTTCAATGGGTAACCAAATCGATAGAGTAGAGGAGTGATGCTGTCGACGATGACGCAGAAACACAGAGCGTGGTGGCTGCTTGAGGATACTCTGCCATGTCGGAAGAGCTTTATACTTACCGGGTCTTCAATAGACTAGATTGAATCAGTTCACAGGCTGCGCGAAAGCTGGCAAACTTGATCAGCTTGCTGTTTGGAGGACCGCAATGTACTGAATCAGGCCTGTCCAATTTGGGGAATCATTAGTGGGCCTGGGTCGATCTGAACAACGCTGCGGTTGACGACGAGAGATGCTTGCTCTTGGAGGTGAATATTCAGACGTGGTGATAAGATAGGGGTCGGTCGTGACTTGTACCCCGCAAGGCCGGGGACGGCACAGAGATGGTCGGACTACGGGCCGGCATAGGGCGTTGTTTACCGATTATTGAGATGCGCCATATTCGGGGGAGTTGCGGAGGATGCAGTGATTGACTCATGTCTGGTTGTCGGGTTTTCTTATCTCCAAATTGTTTTTTTAGGCTGATTGTAGATTCTTCTCCTCACTCGATTTGAGGCCTCAGAGTCACCAGATTCCCTCACTCACCGACCCCAATCGCCCTACACTCCCATCAGATCGTGTGACTGATCACCGCCATGTCGTCATACCGGATTGCCGTGGGTAGAGCGACCACTGGGTTTGGAGGGGCTCACTCTGTGCCGCGTCGCCTATCTACATATCCTGCACTATCCCCGTATTCATCCCCACGATCGGTAACCTCTCCAGCATCAGGATCCGCCGCCATGGCTTCGCAAAGTCTCTTGTCTTCGCTACCAGTCCCAGCATGGCTCCAAGGCCAGTCAACTCGCTCCTTCTCCAACACACCCCGCCAGAGACGCCTTACGATTGAGAACATCAACCAGAATGTCGTCGAAGCCGAATACGCCGTTCGTGGTGAGCTCGCTGTCAAGAGCGAAAAGTACCGCGAGCAACTAAGAAACAAGGACACTTCGCTGCCCTTCGACACTGTCATCTCAGCCAACATCGGTAATCCCCAACAACTCGACCAGAAGCCCATTACCTTCTTCCGTCAGGTCCTATCATTGATGGAGAACCCTCTCCTTCTTGAGCACCCCGATGTCCTCATCAACTCTCTTGGTTACAAGCAAGACGCCATTGACCGCGCAAAGACACTGCTGGACGATGTCAAGAGCGTGGGAGCATACTCGGCCTCCAAGGGTGCCCCTGGCATTCGCCGCAGTGTCGCCAAATTCATTGAGAAGAGAGACGGCTTCCCTGCCGATCCTGAGAACATCTTCCTTTCGGCTGGTGCTTCAGGTGGTGTTAGCACTCTTCTCAATGTCATGTGCGCCGACGAAAATTCTGGAGTTCTTGTTCCCATTCCGCAATACCCTTTGTACACCGCAACCCTTGCTCTTCTGAATGCAAAGTGCGTACCGTACGAACTCGAGGAGGACAAGGCTTGGGGCACAAACCTTGACGCCATCCGCGCATCCTACGCAAAGGCAAAGGCCGAGGGTACAAGCGTCCGCAGCATTGTCATCATCAACCCAGGCAACCCTACTGGTGCAACTCTTTCTGTCGAGGACATCAAGTCAGTTCTGAAGTTTGCTGCTGAGGAGAAGCTGGTTGTCATGGCCGATGAGGTGTACCAGACCAATGTGTTTGTGGGCAAGTTCACCAGCTTCAAGCAATGTCTTAGGGAGCTTCAGCAAAGTGAGGAGAACAAGGATGGCAAATTCGACACTCTTGAGCTTGTCAGCATGCACAGTATCAGCAAGGGTATGATTGGTGAGTGCGGTCACCGTGGTGGTTACTTTGAGCTTGTCGGCTTCGACGAGAAGGTAAGTCTTGCACATTCCCGCATCTGTGATTCTATGGCTGACCTTCCTTTTCCAGGTCACCGAGCAAATTTACAAGTTTGTCAGCATTCAGCTCTGCCCTCCCGTCATTGGCCAATGCCTTGTCTCCCTTATGGTTGAACCACCAGTCGAGGGCGACCCGTCCTACGAGACCTACCACAAAGAGGAGCGTGGCATCTTCAACGGCCTTCAAAAGCGTGCTACCGCCCTCTACGAAGCCTTCCGTGAGATGGAGGGTGTGTCATGCCAGTCACCTACCGGCTCCATGTACCTCTTCCCTACCATCACCCTTCCTCCCAAGGCCATCGAGAAGGCCAAGAAGGAAGGCAGAAGCCCAGATGAGTACTACTGCCTCAGATTGCTCGATGCAACTGGTGTTTGCGTCGTTGCAGGAAGCGGATTCGGACAAAAGGAGGGAACACTGCACTTCAGAACCACTTTCCTTGCTCCTGGCACTGAGTGGGTTGGCAGAATCACCAAGTTCCACAAGGAGTTCATGGATGAGTTCCGATAGTCATAAGGACAACCCTGTGGAATCTTAAGTTCTTGTGTATATAAGATTTAGGGAAGAATAATACCTTTTTTCAGTTGCTGTTTGAATGAGTAGGCATGGCGCTGTGTATGTGGAATAGAAATGTTTTCGTCCATTTTATGTTTCGTGATTGCCTTCATTTTTGTAGGAAGGGGCCACTCCTGTGAGGCAACTACTCGTACCTACCTAAATCATCTTTGCCTGTTTGCTCTCTTTTCATGTGACATGCCACGACAGCTGACCAACTACTTTTCGCAAACCAAACTTTTCAGTCACCAAAGCACATCATCACACGAACATTCTAATGCCTTGGACTCCTTGTTCTCGAAACCCTGATTGTCAGCCAGATGCTTTCTGGAACAGATATTGCCTTCGAGCTTGCGCTTGCGCATTGCAACACTCTGATCACGAAACATCTCGGACCACACCTGCTCTCGATGACTCCACAGAGGACTGATGATCTTCTCACACTATCCAGCTCACGATCGTTTTCGATTCTACATGCTCAAATAGCTAAGTGTTTCTGTTTGTTCTTGTGTCCCCTTTTGCTTCACAAAGAAAGAACGAACATGCAGGATCCTGTCGTTTCTTGCCATGGACATGGCCAGCCTTTGGTTCGTCTCTGCCCACAAACCTCATGGCCAAACAATATGGAAGACCACACTCTTCCTCTCCCTCTGGTGTGCAGTGGAAATTGTGCACAAGTTATGCATCAGATGCTGCATAAAAAACTTAGACAGACAAACAAATTTCTCTCTCGCCATTTTCTGCCAACACTACAACATCGCTGCCATTGTCGGAGGCACTATGAGCAGCATGTCGCAGCATTGGATGATATGACTGGTCAATCGCCCATCCCATCACCTTTGTATACCAGCTCGGGAGCAGCAAAAAGAGACGAACGTGGAAGCTTTTGCAGACCAGGACTTCAGTTCTCTGGTCCGTTGCGTTCTGTTTACCAGACTTGATATACGCACGTTTTGGACCTCTCGCCAGTCAATAGCTACAGAAAGCTCAGCTTTCACATCTTCCGTGGCGCAATTGGCTAGCGCGTTCGACTGTTAGATTTGCTTCGGCAGATCGGCTATCGAGAGGTTGACAGTTCAAGCCTGTCCGGGAGAGCTCTTTTTATCTTTTTGCTGCACACCCCGTGATCACAATGCAGCGAGATATGTCTGCTGGGTGCTCTCTTTTTTGCATCCAACTTCTAGAGAAATTTTTGAGCAGACACTTACAGAAGAACGGAAGCCACTTGCCCGTCGCGTCATGGATGATGCGGAATCTATTCTTTTGACTTTCTGAGTTTCTTTGGACCTGGCAAGTTCTGCCGAACGTGCTGACTCGTGATGTTGGACATACCACCCTGATCACACTTACAAACGTACTCATGAGCTGATCAAAGCAGCTAATATGTTCTTTGCTGCTCTGAGAACTACTTGAGGTCAGAAACCCATCTTTTCGCCAGAGTTTAAATGAGATAGGTATCTATGTGGTGAGGTGCGAGTCGATCTGAAGCTTTTCTCAAAATCACACAAAGATTCATGCTTCTGTGACGAGCATCCCATGGTCTCATTGGCCAGATTGGTGGGAACATTTGTCACAATGTGGAGGACCTACTATGTCTCATCCGCTATCATATCTTCCGGACATCTGCATAAACATGGCAACCGAAAAATAGACCAGCAGGCCATGTTCGCGTCATTGTTTTCTCGAATATTTCATTAAGAACAAGCCGCGTTCCAGCTTCTCAAAAAGACCCGCGGTTTACCCAGCCGTTTACCCCTGGATATACACACTTCCACCCTTAACCCACCACACGCCTACATCACCCCGCACACTTCCACATCATCATCAACCATGCCTCAAACCGCCGACAACCTGCTCAGCGACCCTGAGATCGCCACTGCTTACGAAGACGTGCGTTCCGATAAGTCAGCCACAACATGGATGGTGCTCAAGTACATTTCCGGCACTTCCGATGCATTGAAGCTGGATTCTACTGGTGAAGGCGATATCGCAGAAATGGTGGAGCACCTTGGAGATGATGAAGCTGCGTATGCTTTTGTAAGGATGACCGTTGGGAACGATGAGCTCTCGCAAAGAGTCAAGTTTGTCTTCGTCTCATGGTGTGGTAAGTTTCAAGTTCTTCAATATGTGAAGCGATATCAGCTTCTGTAAAGAGGAGGATCGAGTTTCGAAGGGATGGAGTGCTCCAAAAATCTTTACGGGACTTCTCAGTAAAATCTCGAATGGAGCGGCGTGAAGCATTTCCATATTGTGGCGGTATCAGGCACAAAGACTGATGGAACCATCCTCCAGGTCCCAACACAAGAGTCATGCGCAGAGCAAAGATGACCACGCAAATTGGTCAAGTCAAGCAAGTTTTGCGAAGCTACGCCATCGAGATTCAGACCGACAGCAAGACCGACCTCAAGGAGGCAGAGGTTACCATGAAGTTGAGAAGGGCCATGGGTGCCAACTGTAAGTCGCTGATTTGATGTGCGTTGAAAAGAATAAAGACTGAATCAAGCAATAGACGACCGTCAAGCATCAGGCTACTAAACATGTGAAAATCCAGATCTGTTGTTATGTTGAGCAGGATAAGCGATCGCAGTCGCAATTAGACAAAAGTCTTCACAGAAATCAAGCAATTAGAGCTCGGAAGGAACGAGCAGTTGGAAGCCTATCACGACGCATGACAGATTGTTCGGAGCCGCTTGTCCTGCAGACGTCAAGTGTCGTAGCTCTTGTCCAATGATGTGCTCGTGCGCAAATGCAAAGCGCAATCTGCCCAGGGATCATGTATGCATAATTACATTCTTATAATCTCGCTTATGATCGTCATCGATAACCAGAGGAACTTGTGCATGTTCCACACAGCAATTGGCTGACCCAACTGTGACGAGTGTTTCAAGTACAGTATTATATAGGATGCGTGATGAAGGAAGTTGAGGTCGGTCGCCGGGTCGCATGGCTTTCCGACGTTTCCGCAATCCGTCAGGGTCGAATTGCGCTAAGGCGGTGAGAGGACCGCACTCGCAGCGCTCGCTCGGAAAGCAGACCCTGTTTTGCTCATGTCGTTCTGACGGATGCTGTGGGTGGATCACGATCTGCCAAAAAGCCATTGTGGACCTCGAGTCGAGTAATGATGCTCTTTCCACCTCGTCCTCCCCGGACTGAAGTCTTCCAAGTTTACCTTTACATCAGCGGCTAAAGAGGGGAGGAGCGCCATGTCGCTCGTCCTTGTCTCTTTGCTCGACGACGCTCTTTCCTCCTCTGCATAACGCAGGCATCCGTCGGGGCTATCATGTCCCCTCCAGGACCGCCGCCGCGCCAGGAAATGCTCAACATCATCACCTTTGGCGAACCACAAGAGTCAACATCTGTGCGAGCCATCAGATCTCACGCCGCCAAAGCAGGATGGAAGTCGAGGAAGAACTCGAGGGGAAAGGCCCTCGCCGCAGCCGCCGCCAAAAATGCCCTGCCTGGTCCCACCACGGAAACTGCTCCGGATGCGGCTCAAGTTGCACCACCACGCCACAAGGATTTACCTGCTGGATCATCTCAACCAGAACATGATATTGACCGCAGCGTTGTACAGCCTTTGGTGCCACATAACTCATCTTCTTCTCCCTCAACGACTTCATCCGACTCATCGGCTCATTCACCACATGATACCGCCATGGGCTCCGTGACAGATGACACTGACTTTGGAATGTCTGGAATTAATCATGACAAAGAAGACATGGAAGATGATAATTCCCGTGCATCGCAGCTCGTCGCTAGGGCGCCAACACGCTCACACTACACATCTATCGCCCATCCTCATCAGTTCGGCTCTACTCATGATCCATTTTCTCAGTTTCCTGTCCGCTGGGAGGAGTCATTTAGTCCATTGATCCACTTTTGTAAGTATCTATCTCCTGATAGCCTGTCAAGGGTTCGAAAAGCACTCGTTACAAGCTGAAGTTGTATTTCATGGTCAAGTCCTCGGTTGCTTATGACTAATCTGTTCCGTCTTCAGATCGCAACAATCTTGGTGAAGCGTGGATGGGCTTGATCTCGGCCGATTGGGGTAAACAAGGTAATACTGAATTTGTCGACTTTGCTTTGGAAATATCCATCACCCAGCGGGAACCTGCAATGTTCTATGGCGTTTTATCCAACACTAGCGTTATGGCTCCTCCCTCCAAATCCATATCCATGCGACAGAAGCCTTACCAGTCTCAATGGCTACGGCATAAAGCCATCGAGTCTCTGAGGGAAGCCATTATGGATCCTAAGCGTGCTTACACTGATGCCGTCATCTTGTCCGTCTGTCACGTCTACTTTAGTGAGGCACTGCAAATGGAGCGCCACAACGCACTCAATATCCATGGACCTGCATTGAAGAGGATGGTGGATTCAAGAGGAGGCGTAAGCATCATCGCTGCAAGTGGCAGGAACGGTCTCCTTCTCTCGCGCTATCTCTCTTGGACTGATCGCATCGTCGCTTCAACACTTAATTGCCAACTACTCTTTGGCAACTACGTTGAGGACCACACTCTCGGAAGAGCTCAGTGGAACGGCATGTGGTCCAAAGTTCAAACCATGATATGATCAAAGTCGGCATCATGACACAACTTGCTTATTCACCTCGAGCAAATGTTGCAGAGGTGCAATTTATCATGAGGGATTACACGACACTTTGTGAAGCGAAACATATTATCTGCGCCAATTCGACTGTTCGCCGTCTGTCATCATAGGCTATGCATAGCCTACTGTGGCCACCTACGAGGCGGTTCTACCACCCATCTCGACTGGTCATGAGCACTGCTGTCGCTTCAGCACCGAGGCATATACTACGATGCAGCCAGGGTCAAGTGCTTGAAGCTCATCACTGCCCTTGGCTCGATCCATCCGAGCAGCCATGCTAGCGATGATCGCCTCGAATGCATAACCCAAAACCTTATCAGTACCGTATTGTATCAACTATACCCGGCACCACGAGAAGCTTTACATGCTTACTCTTGCTGATCACAAGACGCACCACCAAGCAATCCCGCAACCGAACAACCTACGTTTCGAATATACATACGTCCATGACCTCGACCAACGACAGCATCGACCACAGCATCAGCATAGGCATCTGTATTACCAGCAACAAATTTTTTCTTTCGCAAAGCTAGACACTCAGCATAGATTGTGACTAGATTCTTTGCTTTGAGGAGAATATACACCATTTTGTTCATAGTCCTTAAGGATATGCATACATAGTTTTCTCATCTTCAGTTTCTTGTTGAACGTTTTCTTGCTTGCTAGTACTATTTTGATAGAAGAAAAAAAAAAAGGAAACATGCAAAGATTAAGTATCGCACATGTCCTCACAAGCACTTGTTGCACACGATGAAATGAAAAAGAGATTCATTAGCGCCTCATGGCCCGTGTCTAATACTGTGAAGCTGAAGGATCTAATCATAATGGGAGAGAAAAGCGCGTCGTCATGCAGACCTCCCAACCACCCATCCAATGCCATTGAAAACGCCAGTACCGTCATGTCATGCAGAAATGAAAAGCAAAACCCATGCTCCGATGAAAGAAGACTCGAAGAAGAAAAGGTATCCGCTAATTGTGTATCATGTACAGAAGAAGAAGAGCAAAAGAAGAAAGAAACATTAAGAGAGGTCGTATCCAGGTATCGTGGAGGGAAATGAGGAGAGGATCTTGGAAAATATCCTAGGAGGTGAAGATGCACACCAGGGCCATAGAGACAACGGCGAAGAGAGTCTTATCCGTCAGCATGATGGTCTTTGAGCTCGCTGACTTCGCGGTCACACTGACGCCGGCGCTGGAACTAGTGACGCTGCCTGATGCCGCTGCAACTTGGACGTTTGCCGCCGTTGTGGATGCGATTGCGATTGCGGATGCGGATGTACTCACTGTGCGTGTTGCGCCGCTAGTGCTGGCGCTAGAGCTGTGACCGTTTTTACCAGAACCGGAACCCGAGTGACCAGAGCCAGAAGATGTGGAGTTAGCAACGTCGACAGGGAGCGAGCCAAGACGAGCACCAAGGTTTGCGATGATGGCTTGAGAGTCGCGGACAGTGATTGTGCCAGCGCCGTTGGAGTCGAGGACAACAGTCTGGCCACTCTGGTCCTGAGCAGTGGTGGCAGAACCAACGCTGTCACTCTCGAAGCTAAGACCGTTCCAAGTGACGTTTTGGGTAACGTCGGCACCATCAGCATTCAAATACGACAGGAACAGAGTCTGTCCCTTAAGGTCAGGAAGCGAGATGGCGAAGTCGATGCTGCCCTTGTCGGTATCAGAGGCGTTAGCCTGCTGGGCATTGATGATAACCAAGGAAGAAAGATCATCGTTAGCGTAGGCAGCATATGCGCGGACGTAAGAGTTCTGGGTGGCCAAGGGAGCGAGTCTGGTAGTACCATTGCCCGAGCCGAGGAGCTGAGCCATAGCAGCCAAAGCATAGTAGCTGGGACGAACATTGGCGGCCTCTCCGTTGTTGTAGATAGGTTGCCAAGGAGCAGCGTACGAGTTGTCGGTCATGTGCATCTCAACCGAGGAAATGTTGAGAGTGGCGCCGTAGCAATAGAAGTTGAGGAACCAGAGTGCAGCACCAAAAGTGTTGCTTACATTTGCCATACCAATGGGACCGACGTTTGCCATCTCGCGGAGGTTGTAAGGAATACCAGTAGACAGCGCGGTTGAAATTGAAGTGGCCCAGTACGCGAATTGAGATTCGGTCCTGTCAAAGTCCATCAAGATGTTGAGGGTGAGATCGTAAGTTGAAACATCGACAAAGTAGAAGTAATCGTGCTGGTTCCACGACGAGAGATAGTTGGTACCGTCGGACCCGTTCATGATACCCGCATCGACCATGTCGTTGATGGTGAAGGTTGTGCCAATTGTCGAGGCAGTCTGGGCGGCTTCGAAGAAGTCGCAGGTCATGTTTCTTGGTTTCAGGACGTTGTTGCAGACAGACTCTGCTCTTTCTAACCACTGCTGGGTGTAGATCTGGCCGTTCCAGGTACCATTTCGCATCTGTTGCCAGGCCTCGAGGTACAAGTCTGGCTCGTTACCAATCTCGAACGAGTAGAGCGAAGTGTTGTTGAGACCGTCGACAACGGCAGCTGCTGCTTCGTTGATCTTCTCGAGTCGATCGCCCATGTCATAGGCCATGTTCAGCTGGAAGGTGACAGGCATGCCCTTGGGGAAACGCTCGAGAGCCTCGAGGTAACCAGGACCGAAGACGGACCCATCTGCGGGAGTAGGGTTGGTTTCTTCCTGATGAGGGTTTTGACCGAGACTGAAAGCTGACCAAGAAGCATCCCAGACCATATGATCACCAGTGTTGCCGCCGAGTCTGAGATGAGGAGGTGCGCCGGAGTAATCTGTGAGATGTTGAAGAAGATTGATGGAGAGTTTATTAGGTGTGTCTCCACCGGTGAAGGAGAACAGGTTGGAAGGTTCGATTCCGAGGCCAGCGAAAGAAGGACTCAGAACTTGTGAGATGCCAGAAGCTGCAGGCGCGCTGGCGGCGGGTGTTAGGGAGATAGAAACGGCATGCGCGAGGCTAAAGCATGAAGCCGATAGCAGTAGTGAATTGATAGCCATGGTGTATGGTATGCAAGATGTAGAATGCCTGACAAACAAACGAAGGTTATGCAAGGAAAACAGAAAGCGACAGAAAGCAACCACTGCCCATCTATTAAGGTCGATATTGAAAAACCTAGGAAGGGAGCGCGGCGACGGTCGTCTACTAAAGTGGCCGTCCGGCGCATCCAACAATCAAGATCGGGTATAGTGCACGGACTATTGGTGACGTACTTGGGGCTCTTAAACAGGCCTGTCTACAGTCTACCAGCCGTCTCCCACAGTTCAACTGTGAAAACGCTCATCTCGGAGTGGAGTCAAATCCATCAAATCTTCTTGTTAGCTGGGCGCCACGCAAACCACCCAGTAGTCTCTAAGCGTCATCCGCCGACTATCTGCACTTGTTTGCCCGATGCTCGTTGATCCTCCCGGAATCGCTGATCCGTGTGCCTGAAACTTGGTTTACGCGTGTACGCACATGCGTGCGCGCGCTTGACTGACCCTCTCCACATGTGTCAAACCAAGTCATCGATTGCTCGAGCGGTCTTGGAAAGTTGGCACAACTTGGTCCCACCAAGATGCTCCTGCTGTGCTACCTTGGCTCTGGGCCTTTATCTCACAACCAAGATCTATATGCATGTTGCCTGCGCCTATTTTGTCGTCCCGCGGCTCATCTAAACTTCCAGACTAATATAAGGTGAAGGTCCAACCACAGACCTCCTGTTGGACTGTCAGTAGAAAATTCTCAGAAAAATTCCACATGTTGCACATACCCCTCTGCGTTCTTGGAAATCTTCGTACAGCCAATTCCATGCATCCCGGTTACGACAGTCTTTGCGCGCTGAGCCGGGCATAGTGTCACAGGCCGGTTGCGTTTTGAGGTAGATATCTTCGGTTATGGGGAACCATGGCTTCGGCCGCGGCCAATCTGAAAAGTGAACAAGCTTCGTCTCGTTCAACACTCTGTCGGGATCCCAGGTTTCGCCTTCGTCCAGATATTTGTGGTGAGATTTGAGCCGAAACTCTCCAGACACAACCCAATGTTCGTTTGGCAAGATCATCGCCTCACCCGCATAAACGTCGTTGATTACTTCCATGTCGTAAAATTCACTCGCGTTCGAACGCTTGAACATGGCATCAATCACGCGCTTGAATTCATGCATAGATGGCTTGATCAGCAGCATTGCCGACGAGATCGTGTCAGGATCAGGAAGCCAGTATGCATGCGGTGCTGCTAGAGTATGGTCCGGCAGAAGGAAAAGCTCATCGAGAGGCTGTTGTAGGTATGACAATCAGACGGGTCCTGGCATCAATCCATCGGAAATGCAGGGTCAACGTACCTTCAGAATAGTGGCGTCCGAATCCAGGCTCAAGACCCTGTCATATTGGGTTTGTTTGAATGCCAACAACTTGGTGAAACTTTGCGCCCATGTTGCGTCTCCCGACTCGGTATACTGAGGCCTGACTGGTGCGATATGGACCTTGTAGTCGTCCTGGGCCTTTCGTATGAACTTACTTATCCAAGTCGGTACCTTGGGATATAATTCCCACTGTTGAGGATAGAGCAAGACACGATCTGCCTTGCTACCCAGTCGATGCAGAGACTCAAACATCATCAAGCTGTTGCAGAGGTACTCTTCGTCGGTGACATATTGGACGTATGCATAACGTGTCCAATCAATGCCATCATCTGGTTCTGGAGTGACATGCATAGGCTCAAACGTATGGCGAACGGGTGCTCGCGGAGGAGGTCTGAGGAGTCGTACTAGAAGATAAATGCCTGCTGCGAATAGAATCCATTGCCAGAATGTTCTTGAACGAAGCGTCCTTTTCAATGTGTGAATGCTGGCTTGTACACTCATGACAAAGTATCGATTATATGGTGTGGAGTCAGGCGGCGTAGGAAAAATTTGGTGCGGAAGTTGTAGACATGATAATCATATTCTCAAGTTTGTTCGTGAATTGCACAAGGGTAACAAGGAGGGCTTCGGGGCTTCGGAGCGTGTCTTGGCTGACGAAACAGGCAAAGATCGTTAGCTGTCATGTTACTGCAACTGTGAGACGACGATTAACTTATTATCACAGTCTGTGTTCATAAGAGCCTGAAAATAATTGTGATTTTACTGTATGCAAGAATGGTCTATGCTATGCAGAATACTAAAATATCGTGAAAACGTCCTACCTCACATGCTAGGCAGAATGTTTATACACTTCTCTACTGTGCATAAGACGTTAAGACTTACGCCGTCTTCTCGTTCTGGACACCTTCAGGAGCCGTGGGGTCGGCCAATGACTTTGAAGGGGCAGGGTTGAGGATGCCAGCGGCATCAATCAAAGGAGCAGAAGGATTGACCTCAAGACCAAATCCGGGCTTGTCCAGAACGGACACGTCAAGGTAACCCTTCTCGGGTATGGGTTCGTTGAGGAAGAGGTTACCGAACACAGGCAGAACCGATTGACCATCAGGAGAGTTGGCAAGGTACTCTTGGAATGGTGAGTTTGTCTGTGAGACAACGAAGTGGTAGCTGTAAGGACCACTTGCGTGAGGGACCACAGGAATATCATATGCAGCGGCCTGAGCCGACACCTTGAGCAGCTCGGTCAAACCACCTAGCCACATGACATCAGGTTGAAGGATGTCGAGGTTGCGACCCTCGATGAGCTTGCGGAAACCGTATCTGGTGTATTCGTGCTCACCAGTGGTAAACTTGATTGTAGGGTGAGCACGCTTCAGAAGAGCGTGGCCGTCGAAGTCGTCGGGAGAAAGAGTCTCTTCCCACCAGTTGATATTAAGGTGCTTGCACTTCTCAGCGATTTCAATGGTATAGGGTACCGTCAGACTCATCCAGCAATCAACCATGAGCGGGAAGTCGGGACCAACACTCTCGCGCATCTCGGTCAAGTATTCAATGTTCTTTCTCATGCCCTCGAAGCCCTCGGCGGCGCTGTATGGAAGGGCGACCTTGCCGCCGAAGAAGCCCATTCTCTTAGCAGCAGACGGTGCGGGACCGGTGCAGTAGAAGTTGAGTCTGTCTCTTGTTGCACCTCCAATCATCTTGTATACGGGTTCGTTTCTGATCTTGCCCAGCAGATCCCAGACAGCCAGATCGATAACAGAGATGACAGCCAATGGAAGACCCTTTCGTCCGTAGAACATGGATGCTCGGTACATTTGATCGAAGAGTAGGTTCGTATCACGAGGATCTGTTGTTGCAATGTCAGCAGTCGCCTTGTGTCTTTGAGAGTGCAGCCACATCTCACCAGCGCCAATCAGGAATCTGTTAAAGTGCTCAGCAACAAGCCAGCATGCTGGTGGACCACCAAAACCTGTAGCGAAACCCTTCTTGCCATCTGTAGACTCGATCTCAACGCAGAAGGAGCCAAGGACATTGATGCCAAACGAGGTTCGCGACTTGCGGTACTTGTCGTATCCAGACATGGGAGTCGCAATCTTGGAGTCGATCAGCCAATGGCCGCCTTTGACATTGTGATAGTCACCACCAGAGCCAACGCCCTGGACGACGAAGGTCTTGACGGCCTTGATCGTGGGGAAGCTGTTCACAGAGGCCATAGTGAATGTATACAGCTAGAACAGGGAGGGAGAAGGCACAGTGAGGGGACAGGTGTGCAGAAGGGGGAGATCTAAGACTTAGGCTCTGGTTCTGGGGGAAGCATGGTTATATGCCGACGACAGACGAGCGTCTTTCCCTCGGCACACGTCTGAGTAGGCAGTATCAGCTACCATCTCCTACAAAAGGTGCAGCGACCGGTGCAAACATGTCGCGGCATCGGCTTTCGCAGACAATGATGTCCCGGGTGAGGGTATTTGCTTGGCAGAAGCGGGGCTTCACAAACAAAAGCCTTCTCTCCGCTCGGTCTTCATCCCTCCGAAGCCTTCTGCCCTCTTGACCATGGCGGCTCAAATCACCCCGAACAACGAGGCTCAGTCACCCTCTTCACCAAAACTTACCCAACAACACGCTCGACCTTCCCTCGATGAGCCAGCCGAAGACCGGGAGAACGGCCTCGAGGAAGCCTGGAGTGATGACGACGGCGATGAAGATGGCCCAAAGAGGAAAAGACCGCGTCCACTGAGTGCGTCCTGACCTTGTAAACTCAGCACCAGTCATGCCTCCTCCCCATTGCTCTTCGTCTACAATTGTCATGTGAAATTTGTTTTGACTCGAGTATCGAATGTCTGACGATTTTGAAGGTGTTTCGTGTGAACTCTGCAAAATTCGCAAAGTCCGCTGCGATCGTGGCAAGCCATCATGCGGCTGGTTGGTCCCTCACTTCTGTGCAATGGTTAACATGTGCTGAGTTCGACCAGGTGTGTTCGAAATAGCCAAATATGCGAGTACAAGGAGCGCAAGAAGCCTGGCTTGCGTGCTGGTCAGTACTCAAAACAAAGAACATTGTACAAACTCCATCTGAATCATCTTAAGGTTATGGTAGAGAACTCGAAGCTCGACTTGGTAATTTTCATCAACCATTTTTGTCTTCGAGATATTGACGCTTCGTCAGACAA
Source organism: Aureobasidium melanogenum CBS 110374 (assembly GCF_000721775.1). Classification (NCBI taxonomy): domain Eukaryota; kingdom Fungi; phylum Ascomycota; class Dothideomycetes; order Dothideales; family Saccotheciaceae; genus Aureobasidium; species Aureobasidium melanogenum. The sequence continues at coordinate 418,903 of NW_024470067.1, forward strand.
GGTGGAGAACGTACTGCAAGCACAGCAACAGCTCCTGCAGCACTTTACTTCGGTCATCCCCGGCTTGACAAATCAGCAGCTCAATCACCAGTCACCATCAGCCATTTCCACTGCACAATCAGTCGACCACGGCGGTCGTTCCGAGGCCGCTCTTTACATGCAGAGGCCAGCTCCATATCCTTCTGCAACCTCCCCTGCCTCTGCCATTACTAATACAGGCTTTGGTTTACACCCTATGAATACCGCCCAAGCTGCACAGCAAGCGGAACAGTATACTCAGTCTCTACAAGAGACGCAACAACAGCTTAGCACACCTCATGCTAGGCTTGATTCTCACTCGGAAGCACCATATGCTCCGACCAACCCACCACTAGAATCTCCTAGTCTGAACATACCTGGTTCCGGACAAACTGCCAACCTAACAAGTCCTCAGCTGCAGATGTCTAGCCAGATGGCTACCAGTCAAGATGCTGAGCTGCCGCCCTACGATCTCTTGTATTCTCTCGTCGATCTGTTCTTCAAGCATGTTAACACATGGGCCCCAATTCTGCACAGGCGTAGTACTCTCGACTCCTTGTTTGGTACCTCTAGTCTTGAGGAAGCTGACAGGATCCTACTTCATGCCATCGTCGCGACAACGCTGAGGTTTTCCAACGATGTGCGTCTAACTGAACAAGCTCGAGAAAGATACTACTCCAATTCCAAACAAAAGGTATTACTTTACGGGCTCGAGAACAGCTCCGTCAAAGCACTTCAAGCCCTGGTCATCCTGGCCTTGGATATTGTTGGATGCTCAAATGGTCCACCCGGCTGGAACTTGCTTGCTCTGATTGCGCGTTCTGTCGTACAGCTCGGTCTGGCGGTTGAGACCACATCGACCTCTGTGTCCCCGCTGTATCCTTCAATCTATACTCTTCGTGCAATGGTTCTCCCGGAATCAAATGACTGGATTGAGGATGAGAGTCGTCGACGTCTTTTCTGGATGGTTTATCTCCTTGACCGCTATGCTACCATAGCCACGGCTTTCGAGTTTGCACTCGATGACAAAGAGATTGATCGCAAATTGCCTTGCAGAGATGACTTGTTTGCTAGAAATCAGCCTGTCGAGACTCGTTGGTTTCACACGTCGGAGAGAACCGACTACACGTTGAACAAACCAGAAAACCTAGGATCTCTCAGCTACTACATTGAGATTGTGGGAATCCTGTCGAGGATACATCGATTCCTGAAGAAGCCAGTCGACATCGGGGATTTGTCAGACGTTGAGCAATGGCAACGCGAATACCGTGAGCTCGACAGTGCTCTGAACAGCTGGAAGTTTTCACTTCCCGGCGAGTATGGGAACATGGCACGCTTATTCAACCCTAACGGCAGCAGCAAGATTGTTAATTGCATTTGGATCATGTTGCATATCACATATCACACGTAAGTCGATTCTCACCCAGGTCATCCTCATCTGTTGCTGATATTATCTAGTGCCGTAATCCGTCTGCACTCATCTGCTGCATATCCAACCACCAGGTCCCCTATCTTCACACCATCATTCAGTGCTAGCCAAAGATGCCACACCGCTGTTGAGGATATTTGCTCACTTTGCACTTACGTCAGAAACAATAACATGCTTACAAACCTCGGCCCGCATTTTGCCTTTTCAATCTGGGTTGCGGCTCGCTTGTTACTCGTTCATGGTTCGACGATTGACCATCAAGTCAACCCAGCAATATATCCTCTTGTCGAAACGTTGCGAGATATGGGTCGATACTGGAACGTCGCTGAAAGATATGCTACACTCTTGCAACGTGTACTTGACGAATACAATGAATCCGAACGTGCACCAACTGGTGTAAATGGCGAAAGAGTTACACCATCAACGGTAAAGATCCTGGCGGACATGAGACGATGTGCCTACGATCTGGATTTCTTGATCTCCAGGCAACCACGCCAGCAATATAGTGGTGGTAAACAGCATGCCATAACTCCCGCTCGTACCCCGGCTCCACAAGAGCTCGAGTATCTGGATGTCTTCGACTTTTTCAACATGCCTCGTCTTCCTGTCCCCAACGACACTTCTCTTGCTGCAGCCGCCAATAGCGGAGAGTTCCAAGCTCCTGATCTGGGCAGCAACAGCGAGTTCAACATCACCAATTTCATGTACGATCCAACTGCCGATTTCTTGAATGTACGCAATGCTGGGACATGAAGTACAACGGGATGATATCTTGTGGATGCCAGTTTTTACATTTTTGTCGCTAGACAGACAATCAAAAGATGTACTGCGAGGTCGGATAGGTACTGAGTGACCGTAATCGGCGGCCGCCGGGTGTCGCTAAGAGTTGGGTTCTATGATTTCGAAAAGTCTTTGGTCCAGCGATTTAAGTTGTACGGTGGTTTCCTTCGAGACTCCGCTCGTATTGCTCGAGCATGTGCAAGTGCGTAGTGCGCACTTATCCGATGCAGTGCCTTGACATTTTCAAGCGGGATAACATGAAGTTAAATTAAGCCCCCTCGGTTAGACTTGATCTGACGATGTCTCGGTACCACGATCGTGCAGCATACTGCAGCTTTGTTGGACCATTCTAGGCAAACTATATGCGGCGAGCATGATCCTTTTGATCCTGCCTATGAGTAATTCATCAACGTGTCAGGGTGTGTCACTGTGCAAAGTAGCGCCGATCCTCTGACACTCATCTGCATAGGTATTGTATCCATCAAGACAAATCGGTACTTGGGCGCTGACTCCAACGCAATGGCTGATCGAGTGATTCGTTGTCGAAGCTGCATGTGTAGTTTAGTGGCCTGTCAAACGATTCGGGCAAATCGTTCAGGCAACCCCATGTATACGAAATATGTCGGTACCCCACCCTGCAAAACACGTTTAAGCTGCGAGTTGAGAGATCACATCGAAGCTCACTATGACTCAAGTCTATGTTGTCGCTGACTGTACAAATCAAGAGGTGCGCCATCGATGTCATCGTCACCGTAATTTTGGCGTGCAGCTCGGAAGAATAGCATGCGCAAGGCACTGCCGGATCAGCATCTTACCCTCATGGCAAGCTTGGACGTATCTCTAGGACCTGCAGCATACCTATCGATCGCCAAGGATCACCGCTAGTCCATGTAACTACTATGGTCGCTCAAGCATCTGCCTCTGGGTGACAACTATCATGAAAGTACAGTTGTTCGCGAAGACGAGCTTAATTTGGGCATCGCCAAATCGCTTTTGTGTGTCTATCATAGATGGTCCCGCTCCTGCCGCAAGACCCTGCCTGGCCGTGACGGGTACCAGTAAGTAGCAGCCAAAGCGGAATGGAACGTTGCTTCCAGAATGTTTGCTATCAGCATTTTCTGCTTTGGGTTATAGGTGACATCGATGAGAAATAGTGAAGCAATGACGGCACAGAAAATCTGTTGTCCTTCTATCTACTTCACTTCAATTTGCTCTCTGCTTCCGTCGCTGTTTTCATCTGCTCTCTTCCACTGGTCAGGCCTTCGTACAGGATCACTAAACTACCTTGCTTTAGCTGCCTTGTCGCCGCAGGATGGTCGCTCCAAGTACCACGTACGCATGTCAGATGCTGGACACCCTGCGCGTCCATCCAACACTACGCACGTAGACCTGTCAGGTATACTACGTACGATATATACCGTTCCACGTAGTCCTCTTCAACGACCACATCTCGCACACAGTATCATCGCAAAGACCAGCCTACATCTCATAACCTTGTAAAAAGCCCCGAGTCTACCATCACCAGCATCGAAGCAATAATGTGCATCCAAGTCGTGGAGCGCTACGCAGTCTGCCGCTGTCTCTACCACAGACACTCTCTCGATCCCTGTGCTTCCTATGGCTCTCGAAGTCACGGCGTTACCGAAAGAGTGGTGCTCGTGGGATACAAGTGCCCAACGCACTCTACCTCTCAAAGATCGACCCCTCAACAACACAACCGAAGTTCGCAGGCTCGGAGCACCAAGCTGCCAAAACTCTCTAGACACCTCCAGTATCGATTCTAGCTGCGAATCAAGTATCAGCAGACTGTGGGTCTAATACACGAGCTGCACACAACAGACACAATGCAGGACCTTGTGCCTTGTCTATGCATGTTGCGTTGAGATGGCACGCGACAACACGACCTTGATGGGAGGAGACGATGCACAACGGTCTCACCTGACTAAATCGCCTGCATGATACATACGACCAGACAACCAATGAGCCTCGGCAAGCTTCGATTCCCATCAACCACTGCGTTGGGGCTGGTACCATTCTCTGCTCTCTTCACTATTGCACTGGTTCAAACACGATTTCCTTCCTTCATTACCACCCCTTTGACTTTATTCATGCCTATTCCAGCCCGTTACGACATATGCATCCTGCTCTCTGCTTACATCGTTTTCAAGTTTGATACCACACACGAAAGTTCAGACCATATGATCATATGATTCTTCTTCAAGCTCTAGCGGCATATCGTTTTGCCCTTATTTTCCCTGACGCCTAACCTCTCATATTTACGATCGACGACCAACACACTGCAACATTAGACATATCATACGATCGCGTACCGTAGACCATAATCAAAGCCTTCCGAGTCATTGTCCTCTTCCCCGTTGGCATTTATGACTGTCACTTTACCAATATCACATTGCGATGACTTTGACTGAGAGAGAAAAGGAATTGAGCAAGGCTCTTCAACTATACGGAGTCACCAGGGGCCCAAAGAACCTGTGACAGATGTCACGAACTTTAATAAGGAATAAACCCATTTCTGTTCCTGACTGTCGCATAAAGCGTTCAGTGAGTCCACATATGTGAATTTTGGTAGCTTCGCTTGAGGAGGTGCTCTCACAGCTCTCTAATAAGGACAAAAGCGTTTTGGTGAGTAGCATAGAGATTTTGTACATGGATCAATGGAGCAAAATATGGTTCTCCTCGAGTCGGTCTTGACCTTGTGTATTGGTGTGTATCACAAAGGTAAATGTTAGTTTAAGAGAACAAGAGAAGAAAGTTGTTAGAGAGGCACGAATGGAAACAGGAGTAGACATTGTCGAAGCTAAGAAGACTGTTCTATCAATCCAAATTCTGTATACCGGCAGAACCATACTGTTCTATAAGATCATGCATCTGCACGACCACCGAACAGATGACAAGCTGGCTCTGAACCTTGCTCAGAAAAGCTGTCGGTTGACCATTGGATGTGATGACCGATGCACGTATTCGCGTAGTCATAATAGTTCTTGCATACATGGCTTTGCTGAGAACGGTAAAATAAGGAAGTTACGAACATATCTCCATGCACAAGCGTTGCTCCCGTACGTGACTGACTCATGACAGAACTTTTCATCCTTGCTGTTGCTTTAAGTGGGGAGGAGGGTACGAAGGCCAGGTTCTCCCCAGCCAGCACCGTCCCATTGAAAGGTCTCCATGATCCTCGACAGAGAGCAAGATACGAAGACAGAGCAGACGAGAACAACCACGCAGCTTCTATGGGACATTGGCAGCCGAGGATATGGGCGACCGCAAAATATGATGCAGAGTCTACTCGATGGACTTGAAATCGGATTGACTAAACCGTCACTTGCGGAGCGTAAGCTAGTGCGAGTACAGACGGTCGTGAAACGTGTAGGTAGAATCCATGAAGACCACTCTGACATGAATGACAAACACCGAAGACCGTAGAACAGACATCTAATGATCGAAACATAAAAAATGTGGGCTGCGGGAGATGAGAGTGACCGGAGTCATAGTCTAGTTTTTTGTATCAGCTCATAGCTCAAGCTTCAGGAAACGATTGGGCAACTGTTGAGTGTCGGCAAACCTGTGGTTATCTTCTAATATGGTATAGCCAGCAATGGGCACTAGACTTTGCCAGCTTCAGCTTGTGTGAAGGACATTCATCACGAATGTAGTGCGAATATGGTTATGTGAGGTTTCAAATCTAGCGCTGAAGGACCGCGGCTGAGAACAAGACTAGAAAGACGGGAAGACTGATACGATGTAGAAATATTTGTTCGTTCTTTGAATGTATGCGAAAGAACCTAATTAAAATCCAATATGTTCCAATAACTAGATGTAGGGACATCCCAGACTACTGTCCCCCATCTAAGAAAAGCGTAAAAAGTGGTCGCAGCGTCTCCTGGACGCAGAGCGGATAGATCATTCGACACGCATCACTGATGCGTGATAGGACGGGCCACTCTCTCGAAGAGCCAATCGTAAAGACGACCATCTCGATATCATTGATCTTGCAGACATAAGAGCTGAATAGCATCATTATGGTGAAAGACCGAGCAAAGGTTGCTAGCTGATGCTGTGTATGATGCATCGTGTCGTGGCAGCCAGTAGCAACGTTGCTATGCTCTGTCGAAAAGGTTGAATGTATTCGTGTCCGTTGTTCGTCATGATCGTTCGTGATAGAAGTAGTGAGATTCGTGTTCGGGTTCAAGCCAGGCTCAATCATCCAGAATGCCTTGATGACGTCTCTTCAACAATGTCATCGTACTTTGGCGGTGCGAATGTTGTGTTTGGCGTTGTTGAACCGTTTCTGGAATGTTGCTGCATCTCAGGGCCGTGATCGGTAACTCCATCACCATACAATGTCCTGCCGTCCAATGATCCGTGATGTTCTCCTTGGTTGGAAAGTTGGCGAACTCTGTTTGCATTCTGCTCCTTCAATAAATCGAAATTTTGTTCGTATTCTTGCTTGCGCTCCTTCTTGGCTCTTTGCTTAGCTGTAATCTTGGAGCTTGCCAGACCGAAACAAGTGAGTAGTAAAGAGGCCATATTGGACCCAGAAAATCCGATTGCAGACGAAATGTTGTTGGTGGTAGAACGTCAATTAAGATGTTGGAGATTGATGGAATGCTGTAGTGTTCAAGATGCAACGCAGCAAGGAAAGTCACAAAGAACGTGAGAGAGAGGTGGGTGAGCAATATAGGACGCAAGAGGACGTCAGATATTTAAACATCCGGTGGAAAGGAAGGAAGGGTCTAAGTACGTAGGTCGATCAAAAAATGCTAATTGAAATCCCGCCCGTACCGATTTGCAGAGCTGTGGCAAGGGCCATCATAGGAAGGATGGTCATCGCTGAGAGATGTTGCTGTGCTGCATCATGCGCAAACCATGAGCCTCAGAATGTGGAGCTCATGACCCGGGGACTTGCGGAGTTTAGGGATCAGCGCCATGTCTTGACGGCATTTGAGTTTCTGGAGCAGAAAAGGGATGTCTCATCTTCGTTAACGTCTTTTTGGCTATCCAAATGCGGTAATTTGTCCTGCAGCCCGCCAATCATCAGCAATGCGGATCAGAGGAGAATGCCGACTTGATTTGGCCGACGGCTCTCACACGCAGTAATGACGGGAGCATGGGTTTCAATGCCAGCAAACGGATCCAAGCAGAAATGTTATGGCAATCTATCATGCATGCCAGCCGCGCGTTCGAGATATGGATGTTTCGTTCTCAGGCGGACGACGACTCCGGGGCATTCCGTTCGAATGAGATGACGGCACCAACAGATGACTATGATGATGATCCAAGTCCCTGTCACGAGATTTCGAGATCGAGGCGTGACCCGTCCATGAGCTGTTTACGAAGCAGTCAGAATTGGTGGTTCAGAATGACATTTCAATTGAGTCCGTATCTCCTCGGCCTCCAAGACCAGCCAAGACGTTCCTTTCTCGTTCAACGCACACAGCCAAAATACATTTTGGGTTTTCATGTGCTGCGGCTGACGGTTGTTGAAGTAGAAAAGTATCATGACAAACGCAGCCTTCTATGACGTGGAAAAGCGTTGATTTCGGCCGCCCCCAGTCTGGAGAAGGTGCAGCGGTGCCATATCCGACGTTCCTCGATCGAGGCCTCCAGATTTATGCATCTTAACGAAAAGCATGCAGAACAACAACTTGACCAACCTAGAGAAACAAGCATTTCTTGTCCTTGTCCTTGGAAATCCTTCCCGCAGTGCCCAAAAGAGGAATTGTGGCTTGCATACATACCGAACAGTGCTGCTGCTCAACCAATGTCCTTTTCTCCTAGCAACACACGTAGCACAGTTGTCCTTTGTTGCTGGAGCAGACAGACGGAAACAGCGTTGTAAGTATCACCGTCTGCCCTTTCATCGACAGGGGTCGATGAGTTCTTGCGGACCAGGTCACCGCTGTTCCCACGCTCCCGTCCCACGTTCTATCCGTCCGGTGCCTGTGTCGCCGATCACAAACACCTCAACTTCCGAGGTATCGGAGCCACAGTGGCTGCAGAATACAGACAAGGGTCATCATGGCGGATAGCTTGAACACAGGCACGTTGTCGACTGTGCTTCATGCCATGCAATAGGTAGCTCCGCAGCGAGCCTCGTCGCACTACCCTACAAAAGTAGCTTTCAACAGTAAGCTCGGGTCCCAATTGTTATACTCCAGTTATCCCGAGGTCACATTTGATTACTCATATGCCATCAACGCTCCAGACTTGCGTCCGTGTTGGTAACTCGCGAGTCGCGGCTGATGATAACTCGTCGAGCTGAGGAGAAAGAGACCAAGCTGGAGAACAACTTGGTACCTACATTTGCTAGCATACAACCTTCTTCCTACGTAGAGGCTTGCGTGTACCGCGTCGGATGCCTGTATGCACAAGCATGTGTACCGCGTAGTAAGCTCAGCGGTTGCACCCAGCACTCACTGTTGCAATGCTGGTGACTGTACTTCGCGGACCATGCTGACATTTGTTCTTGACCGCTTGCCATCCACGGCTCTTGAAGTGTCCAGTGATTTCGTGTCCATGGTTCGCAGATATGTCAACCAGATTCCAGAGCCTGTTCCTAGAGTACATGCATCGACGTGCATGTAGTGCCTCCCAGATTCTCAGTGCCAGTCAGCAACATGTCGACGTTCATGTTTCGGAATTGACAAGGCAAAGATTAGCCAGATGCACAAGCAAGAGAAGACAACAACGGATAGCTGAAAGCATTTTCGGCGACGATTGGAATTATGAACAAGTGGGTCAAGAGCTTTGCGTCAACCTGGTAAAGAAATGAAACAAAGGCAACAAACAGTCAACCTCTCTGCTTTGCATACTCTCTTCTTTCTCTCTTTCGCTCAAATGTATCTCTCACAAAAACAAAGATCTTCCCATCCTAGGGATCATCCGGGAGTGTAAAACGAACGTACTCCGAAAACAACCAGAACAACAATGAGTAATCTCCCCAATCGTGACAACAAGGAAAACGAAAACAAGAAGCGACTGACTAAACGCTGCCGAGAAATGGAAGTAGGCAAAAAGACAAGAAGGCTTTCGTGGTGTGAGTGTGAAGAGATGAAGAATTTCCTGAGAGAAACGCCGGCGAGTACCAAAGCATGCAACTGGCCTGATCCCAAATAGAACTCCCTAGTTACGCCATAATACAATGTGAAGAGCTCCTTTTATTCCTTTCGGTGCGACGCTGAGTATGCTGCATTCAAAGTCCGGTCATGATTAGAAAAAATGCGTGTGAGGCTTGGATAGCTCATGCACCTCCATCTCCTATAAGATCAATTAGTATTTGGGTAACGACTGAGAACGAACATATCAGAACTCACCATCTTGAAAGTGTTAAGCTCCTCCTTGATCTGCTGAGCGAGCATCGGGGTCAGACGATTGCAAGTTGCAATGTCGCCGCGGCGGTCGTAGTCAGATGCTGACCATGCATCATAGAATTGGATGCGAGGACTAAAGCTGATGTTGCGAGAACCTCCTTGAGGAGTGTTAGGCATGCTCTTGGCTGCTGAAACACCGAGACGGTTATTGAAATAGTCACTGGTGGTAGATGACATGCTTCGCGAACCACGCTCATCTCTAGGTGTGGTTGGGATACTGGATGCCGGGCTGTGTGAATCGGTGGAGATCGCGCCGTCGCGAGGGCGAAGATCAGGAGAAGCAATAGGCGAGCCAGTACCAGCGCGCTTCAAAATACCCTTCTTGACTGCGGCCAAAACCTCTGCTCTCTCAGAGTCGTTGCCGACGATGCTCTTGCGCATGGAATCGTTACGACCATCCATCGACTTCCGAGCAGTCTCGATCGAGTTCTTCTCCAGCTTAGGGAAACCGGTTCCTCCAGCAGGTTGTTCGCCGGGATGTGCGTTGACATTAACATTTCGCCTCTCAGCTTCGACCGTCACCATCGACACTTGAGCCATGCTAGGCTGAACCGGTCCATCGGCGGCGGGCACTCCAATAACTGACTTAGGTCTGAACAAACCCTTGATCGAGCGACCACCCTTCTTCATACCCTTGCCCATCTTCCGAAGCATCATTGACGCGGATGAAGCGGTCGAAGAAATGGACAAGTTGTCGGTCGAACCGGTGAAACCACCTTGGCCAGTATAGATGCTCGCGCCAATACCAGCAGCCTCTTGTTGTCGGGCAATGGCAGCTTGCTCGGGATCCATCTCATCGAGAGGGTTGATGGCACCCTGAGGAGGTAGATTCTCACTTGATCGTCGAAGTTCTTGAGTAGCACCAAAGGAGAAAGCACGTCTTAGGCGTGATCTCATACCTCTGTTCAAGTCGTTGGCAGAAAGATGGGCGAGTTGTTGGGCTGCCGGACTCTGAGGCTGCGCTGTGTTCACACGCCTGGGAGTCTCCTCATCTGGCGATTGCGGCGCACCAGTGATGGGGGATTTAGAAAGTGGAGAAGGGTTGGTTGCACTACCACGGATAGGCAATTTCACAGGACTACCCGATGCAGCAGGGGAGATTCTTCCAGACTCAGCCTACGCTTGTTGTTAGTCTCAGCCATTAACGGATATGTCGTGTCATTCACTTACAGGAGGAGGTGTAGTGGAAGATGGAACTCGTCGGCCAGTGCTATCACCACTACTAGTGCGCGAATGGAACGAAACAGGTCTGATAGTGGCATTGCCCTGCGAAGAAGGACGGCCGTCTTCGAGCTTGCTCATCTCCAAGCTGTTCAAGCTTCGTCGACGGTACCTCTTGGCTGACTCAGATGTGTTAGATTTGGTAACGGTAATGTCATCACTCGAGGTTCGATTGAGTTGAGGAGCAGGTGGTGTCAGGAGGTTGTCGACTGATGAGGCGGGTGATGGTGCCTTCTGTAACGAATGGTTGGAATCGGCACGTTGAGGTGTTCGGCGATATCTGTTGGGGGAGGATTTTGGCGTTGTTTCAAACGACGTCAATGAGAGGTCAGGGATATTGGAAGACAGGTTGATGAAGGCATCCTTTCCTGGACTCAACGGCGGCGTTTTTGTGGTAAGATCGGCCGAAGAGGTTGTCGAAGTGGACGAGGTACTCTTGTGGCCCTTCTGTTGGACCTGAGGTACGTTGGAAGAAGCCGAGATAGTGCGCGACTCTTGTCTTAGATGAGGGGTTGTTTGGAAAGCGTAAGGCTGCACGGGAGCGGCAGAGGGCGAACTGCGATAGTTGCTCCTCGCAGTCGAGCCAGCTCGTTGGTGGTTGGCTTGGTATGCGTCCGAAGACGAAGGACGCGAGTGCAGCATATTGATGGAGCTGGGAGGCGAAGGCAGAGGAGACAGTACTTCCGCCATGGGCTGACGCGACGCGAGAGACGCTTGAATAGATAAAGTATCGGTTGACGGCAGATGCAAGTCAATTATGAAGTAATATTAACGATTGGTAGAGTTGCAGGGCTGAATTCAGGAGCGTCAGCAAGGTCCAACTTGATAGAGTATGAGAGAAGTGACAGGCGGTGGGGCAGATGCGGTAAGGAGAGTGGCAGGTAAGCCAATTGGAGAGGAGAGAGTGTGTAGTGTTGGCGGACGTTGTGTTCACGAGCCATGCGCTGTTTGGGTGCGGTGCCTTTGTTGTGCGAGAGAGCGTGCATGGTGACAATGATGCTGAAACGTCAGAGGAGGCGCCATGGAGGCACATCTCACTACGCATGGCAGACAGGCACAACGAAAGCATGTGGTAAAGGCGGTCAGAACAAGGAGCGAGGTGCATACCTTGGGAATTGAGTTGAATTGGATTGAACTGGATTCGGTTGACGAGCCACACACAGGTCCGGCCGGGGGCGGACACAAAACCCTCAGACAATCATGAGGTAGAGAAGGGAGTAGTCGGAGGATGCAAAGGCCAAACTACCAAGAGCGACGGCGACAGGATTCAGTCGTCGTGCGGTGTCGAGAGTTGAAGCCAATGATGTGCAGCGAGGGTGGTTGAGCGACGAGGCTGGAAGGCACGACGGGAGAAGAACGGTGGGCAGTAAACCGATGAGTTGGGGCTCGCAGACAATCAATCAAGACGGCTGTAAAGCGCAGCAGGAATTGTTTCAGCAACAAGAAAACCAACAGTAATGGGCGACGGACGTCGAAGAGAAGTGAAAAGTCGAGCCGATGCGTGTATGGACGCTGGATGGAGGAGGACAACGAGGAGGGACAGACAGCCAGGGCAATGCAATGGCGTGAGGCGCTATGCTGCTTGGTGCGTGCACGGCCTCCTACACAACATACACTTATCGACGGCACCTAAACACAGACCACAGGTCGTTTCGCCATGCCACTTTAAAAAGAATCCACCAGCGGCCACTGCAATCATCGTCATACTGCCGCCAAATCTCCCTGGTCCCAATCACCATCTTGCAAAACCTCCGTCGCTCCTGCCTGGAGCTCTTGCAGGTGTATCATCCTGCTTCTCACAAAGGGCAGTTGCCCAGTCTCTCCCCACCATTTGCTCCTTCCCCAAGCTCTGCTCCTCAACCGCCGGGACGCGTCTCCCTGGCCCGTATTTTGTCTCAAAAGAACCATGTCTTGACCCCATGCCAAAATGCACCTGCTTTCTACCTAGTTGTTTCTGCGACACGCTCCATCAAAGTACAAAGCATCGTCATTAAACAATCATGCCCGTTCAGCTATAACAAGCCAATCTCTTGTTTCCCCATTTCCACCGTGACCATTTCCCAACCGCCGCCGTCTATCCGTTGGCGTCTTTTGTGCGAATCGTCTTCGTCTCATCATTCGAGTACGGCATACGGAACGCCCGTCCATCCGGCTTGGACGCTCCGTCATGCCGTCTATGTGCATACCACTCTTCTTGTCCTGGCAGTCTTTATCTGCCGAGCCTGCCGACTCAATTGAACCATGCTCCGTCGTTGTGTCGTTCTTACGATACGATCTGATACGAACACAGTGTCCGCACTTGGCAAACCCTATTTCATCCCTCGTTACATATACTGTATTCTCCTTGTTTGGAATCACTCCTTCCATCTCAGCCCTGTCATTATTGTTCATTGGTAACAACATGCGAGTCAGAGAGACGAGCAAGGGTTCACAGCATTCTGCAGAATTCTGCAGCTTACCTGACACTGACTCACGTTGGCACAGGATTAACGGAGAAGCTTCCACAAAGCGGGACCCTCCCTTTGGGATGATCCACCCTCGAGCACTCTTGCGAGTCGCGGTGAGTCCGCTTCTGGTGTTTTTGGTCCTCTGGCTCGCATGAGACGCGACCCACGACGACTGCAGCTGAGCTCCTTGTGTTTTACATCCATCTCAGCTCGGCACTCCGACTTTCTGAAACGCCGGCTCTGGCTTCAAATCTCCGCACTGAGACCTTGGGTATGGGTGGAATTGAACAGAAAACACGCAGTCAACTCGGCTGAAATCGTGCGATCTTGTTTGGCCCAGCCAGACCAGCTTCCATGACGCCGTCGACTTGCCTGGTACCTTCGCTTCGCCTGCCGAAAGGTTGAGGCAAAAAAGTAAAGTAAATAGCGACGTGAACATGCAAGCGGCGCAAGCAGCGCTTTCGGCTGCGCGCACATCTATTCGATATTGACCTACATATAAGAAGTGCTAATTGGCAGGCGAAAGGGATAACGAACCAATAACCAATTGACAATTTAGAAAGAAAAGGAGCCATAAATACGAATGGCTTTTGGCCTTTCTCCACACCAAGTGCATTTTTAGATTGATTGAGGCGCTCTGTCCATCGCTCGTACAGGCCGACCCCTTTACTGCGCTCTAGAGAAGCGCGATTGTTCTCTTCTTCGTTAGGGGTTGATGTCTAGAAATCGATTTTCTCGTCGATCATATCATGGAGAACGACAAACACAAAAAGGTTTGCGGCAGCCACGAAACAAGAACGGCAGCAGCAGTTTGTGAAACCACAGATAAAAGACCAGCCCAGGCGTCATGGTGGTTTGTCTATTTTGCTTGGGCCTTTTTTTCTGTTGTGGCTTGCTGGAAGAAGAAAGCGTCCAATCGAGAAATGCGGCTGTCCGGCAGTGAAACCGTCGATTGCCGATCACGAGCAACGAACGCTTTCTACTTTTATCATGTCCTCCATATCTAACCCTAGCGACGACAGCGGTTTGTGGAAGCTACAACAGAGATTTCCACAAAGTCGCAGTTCTCGTGGTTTGGCTTGTTGCAAGAATGAAACGTCAATCGTAGCGTTTGGGCATCATTTAGCATGCCCGCTCTCAAACAGCGCGAGCGAAGGAACAGAAAGCAGCAGCAAGAGCATGCATCCCTGCACTCATGCATGATACTCGGGAGGCGGAACGCACAAGCGAAAGCAAAAGGAGGATTTACCGTAAGCTCAAGGATTCACATGGCATGCAGCTTCCTGGCTCCAATCACATTCGCCGGCCTTTGTTTACATTCTGCTTGTTTCGCCCCCACGGTGGTGTCGATACAAACGAGATACTCTTCGCGACGACAACGCGGCGGTGCGAGTATGCGACAATTCGCATCTTGCAGCACTGGGTACCCTGTTACCTAGCCGCCCCTTGGGCTACCCTATCCAAGCGCATCCCGTCGGGAGCATGCCTTCATTGTGCAGGTCGTACGTATGCGTCTCCATCACGATGATCACATGAACTTGTTTGCGGCAACAACAGAAGGAGGAAAAGAATCGATGGCCGTGTAAAGTCAAGGACCCTGCACACCTGCAACCACTGAACAGTGCATTTTGCACTTTCCGTCAGCCACAACCCAAGACTTCCGCAGAAAACAGATCTCATGACGACGAATCAGAAGCGTCACGGTTGCACGACATTTACGATCCCAGACTCCAAGAGTTGCCGTCAACACAAAGCAACCCACTCGGGAGCTTTCCTATCGCACATCACCGCCCATTCCAAGAAGAAACATTCGCACTTCAAAGTTTCTTCACCGCATGATAAGGACAGCTCAAGTTGTTCTCCTCTTTCTTCACCGCAAGATGGCAAAAAGGAGTGGTACGCAACGATCTACGGCACCAAAAGTCTTAGAAACAATCTATTTGAGTTTTACTGCTTCGGAAAGCAGGAGCTAAACTTCTGCATCCTTTTGCATTGGCGAACTGCAAGAGGGCTAAGCCCAAGATCGACGAACCTGCATATATTCACGGAAGGGAGAAAGCAACGACCTTTTTTCCTATCTTATCACTGCTTCTCAGCAAGCCCTGAGTGCAAGGGTCTCTCTCCCTTGGACACTTGATCCAACACGACTTCCCTCACTTTACTGAAACGTGGTAAGAGAAATGCTCGAGAACAACATATTTCCCACCTTTTGCTTTTTGCGACATCCTTCCAGATCAGGTGTGCGGAACAGCAGATGCAAGGTTGTATATGCTGCATAGACTATAGTTACTTTCGTACATGAAAGGAAAAGGCCGAAAGATCCCTGATTCGTGCTCGCGCATACGTGCATGACACCGAGGCTTCGTGGATTCGTCTTTAACCTCATCATCCACATCTTGCACGTCATGCAATGGCAATGGTATATCGCACACAGGGCATTATTGAGACAGGAGAGGAGGCGAGAAAGCCTCATGAATATGACACAGGCAATCACGTGTCTCGATGCATTTCTCTCAACTACTCCGCCTATGTCTCAATAGATCCCCTATGTGCATTTAGCACAACTCATACGCGCCACTGTTCTCAAGAAGAATTCGTTGAGCTTGCAGTGTTTGAAAGCAATATCAGCGTTCACATCCGGAAACAGTTGGTTTGATTTATTTCTCTGACCCGACTCTTTTGGTCGCTTGACATGTCTCTACCACAGTGATCATGTCAACATGTCCACGCACAAGCATCACAGTGTCTTGGATGATCGTCCCCACTGTCTCTTTTGACCAACCCACAGCATCCCTTTTTGACACAAGCTTCAAACCGGCTCGTCTCGGATGACCACCATCGCTCACTCCTTGCATGAGAGAGAACCCCTTCGTGCGGGGATACCAAGTGTGTCTGTGCACATACATGTACGTAGACCTCCTCATGTATAGAGACGAGAAACCACCATATCATGACTGGACAGTTACCGGTGGGGGATGGTGAAACAAGAAGATTTTGTCACAAGACCACTTCTCAATTTCGAGGATTGTTGTGGCAGAATTGTGCTCGGGACTTTGAAAGCGAGATCGGTCAAAGACTACAGCTAATTGTCAAGATATCGTGACTAGAGCTCTGTGGACTGGTTGGCATGATTGTATTCGTATTACCCGTGTATTCGAATAAATGGGATTTGAAACTCGCGAGTACCAGAAGAAACACATTTGGATTCCCTCATGTGGGACTAGTGCTCTTGGTATCTGCCACTGATAAGTGCGGGCCTCCCAGGCAGCAACCAATAACGCCGTATGCTATGCAGAAAATAATACAAAGAAAGCAAATAAGAAGAGAAGCAAATCACTTCGAGAGCCAGAAAAGAAAGCATAAACCCAGAGCTCAGAGGAAGACTTTCCTAGCCTCTTTGGGATGTCCTTCAACGGGACAGTACGGACACTTGAACCTTCTCGAAAATGTCAGTCTTTCATCTCAAGCAGTACAGTTGGACGCGAAACTTACTTGTTTCCCCTGCTAATCTTGTCGAGCGATTCTTTGGCAATAACGTGACCGCAAGGCAGCATCATGGGCGGATTGGCATCAGTACCTTGTTCCTTGCTGACAGGACATACAAAGATAGAGTGGAAGAGATATGAATGTGGTAATGGGATCTCGACGGGGAGTTCATTGACACTAGTCCATTGACCTCCGACTTCGCCCATGACGCGCTCGAGTTTTTCCAGTACGGGAAGAGCGATGGCGCCGGCTGTTGCGGCGGTGTAAAGAGGACTCTTTTCGCTTAGACCCAGCATGGCGCAGAACTCGCGGATGAAACTCGATGCTGCATGTTCCCAGGCGTCTTCGTTGAAGAAGACACTCTTGTAAGGTGAGGATGTCAGGGCAGGAGCAAAAGCTAGCGAGCCGAGTAGAGACGACGTCTCGCGCATGTATCGAGCAGAGAAATTTGGAAATGTCTGGCGGGCATATTCGAGAGCTTGAAGGGGGCCGGACATATGATCATTGGGATCATGGCGGGTGTAGAGCTCGACGAAGCGTAGACGACATAGATCGAACTCGAGATTTGAACCTCTCAGCTCGAGCTGATGGCTGTGTTGACGAGCCCAGTTGATGGCAGGGTTCAAGTCGTGCCTGTTGCGCAGGGCGTCCAGAACGAGGTACATATGGGCAAATCTCGACTGCAGAGCACCGGCACTGTCACGGTCAATGTCGTAAAGTTGCGTGTCGTGTCCATTCTCCATGAGGCTATCCCCATCCGAAGCGGTTTTTGTGGCAGTAGTATTAGGGTTTGCATTTGCTTCGGCGATGAAGGTCTGGGCTACGTTGAACTGGCCTTCGCGCAGGAGGTGCATGGCAATTGCGCGGTTCACTAGTGCGGGTTGCGACGAGAGGGCATCGTGGTGGGAAGCAGGCATAGATTGTGGCTTGAATTTCTGGATGCAGTCAGCAGCTATAGCAGCAGAGGAGAGGGTTGCAGCCAGCAGAGAGGGTTGACAGACCTTATCTAGAGCTTTGGAATAGTCCTTGTGGGCCGAGTAAATGTCCTTGATGTCCGAGTTGACCTGGTCCAGTGAAGCCTTGACCGGCCGCTTCAGTTTGGCCAGTGTTGGCGTAGCTGCACTTGCATCTGTCGTGTATATCAGTATTCATGGACACGATTGATAAGATCGAGTCGGCCATACCGGCAGCGATGGTTTCTCGGGCGGCGACGAGCAGGTCGATCGTCTTCTGCACATCTTCAATCGTCTTTGACAGGTTGCCCTTCTTGTCCAGCTTATCCTGCTCCAACCGCAGCGACTCCATTACGCATCTGTGCAAGCTGGACTCGATGACTTCTGGTGATAGCAAATAGCAGAGCGATAACCATCTCGGTGCAACAGCTCGACTGACAAGGTCGCCATGACGTGCCGCGGGGTCGAAGAGGTTCGCTCCGAGGCCCAACCACAGCCTTCCGACTCTTGACCACCGCAACAGACTCTCAGGCTAATTAATATACAAACAATTCCACACTCTCTGTTTCGCAATCCTCGTACCTTCCTTTTACCTTGTCGCCGGTCCTGCTTATATCAAGTCGCCAGGAATCGCACACCCCTCGCTCCTTACAATCGTTTTCACGTGCATTCAAATGTCAGGACAATGATAGCATTTCTGCTGCTCCGACTAAGCGCTCATGAGCACTCCCAACTCGGCCACAGAGAGGCCTCCTGGTCCTCATAATCAGAACGTCAAACTCATCACACAACAAGAACAAAAAGCCAAAGAAAAAGAAAAGGCTGAGAAACAGTCTCCAAAACCTGATTCCAACGAATCAAAAGCACCCACACACCAACGTCTCGTCCTCACTGATCCTATCGCCTTCAGGTGAGTTTGCTCAATTTCCCATGTCCTCAAAAGCTAACTCATTCGAGATACCTGCAAGAAGATCCTGGCGTAGAAGTCATTGAAAGCAGCAAAGAACTCCAAGGCTATGAAATCTATGTCGTCGAACAATGGGCCACGTCTCGTACCCATCCAACTTTTGTCATCACCACATTTACCGGTGATCCCCAACATGTTGCTCAGGTCGGCATTCTGAGCGTTCCTACAGACGAATCTGGCTGGTCCCAACGTCTGCGCGTCTACTTCAAAGCCCTGAATCAATACCATGCCCGCCGGAGAGAGACTTCGCTTGGCATATTGATGATCACCAATTTGTCTGGCTTTCCTTCATCCTTGACCGTCATTCCCGTTCCCGATGGCGACCTCAAAAAGCATCGTTCTGAGTTTTTCGTCGCTGAAAATCTCAAGCGCATGGGCTGTTCTGGACGTGTTGGTCTGACTCTGTCTGCACCTAATAGTGCTACAGTCGCCAAATTTCACCAGCTGTACAAGACCAGTGACAAGAATCCCATCCACACTTCTGTCATCGAACTCGTCAAGCTATGTCAGGCTGCCCTCAATATCTTCGACAAACTCGATTTCGATTATGTTGATGGCCTGTTGTGTGACATCACTGAGAAAGCAGTCAATGACTGGTGGTTGGACATTGGTGCCGAATTCTATAACATAGAACCGCACGATGGTATCCTTGGGCCGACTACCGTGGCCGCTTTGCTTGGCTTGTTGATGGGTGCTCGCAATCGATTGAGTGCTGTTGGTGCGCCCGTACCAAAGGATCCCTTTGATATCGAAGGCATGAAACGCGGTATTTCACAATTTCAGAAGAGCAACAGAATGGAGCGGACTCGGAGACTCGATCGACACACCCTCGACAAATTACACAGAATATCTGCAAAGGCGGCAAATGCTGAAGGCTGGTCAGTCCCTCGTGCTGTCAAATCCACAGTGGCAGAGCTGAGTGGAAAGGGTGGTGAAATGCTTGCAGAGGTTGTCGGAAGACGCGATAAAGCAGGTATTGCTGACATTGAGACGTCGTACATCGATCGTTTCGAGCAGCTTGTGTATGGTCAACGCTGTAAGTGGCTTTGGCTAGGAAAACCTCTTAAGAACCAATCTGTCGACCTCAAGGAGCAAAAAGCAAACGAGTCCGGCAGAAGTTTGGTCTTTGGTCCAGTGGAGCGAAAGAACACGCACGAATCGACGTCGACAGCGAGAGCGGCATCTGAGGAAATCATGTCGCCAACATGGTCTTCCAGCAGAGAAGGCGAAGGGTCGATCAAGGGAGAGACCCATCTTCATCGTTCTGTCACCAAGAGAGCAACAGGATTGTTCAACGAGGGAAGAAAGGGCTTCGACAAGTTCAAAGATGCCGTTCGTGGCCACCAATCCAAGGGCTCGAAAGACGAGTCACCCATGTCACCTGTAGATTCTTCGCGACAAGACCTCAAATCCTCCCACACTCTGGAGCGAATTGATTCTTCTTCACCACCAGAAAGTCCCAAGATCCCTCAAGGCGCGGATGGAAGCCTCGACCAAGTTTTGCAGCAGGGAGAACAGCACACGAAAGCTAACGCTGCCGGACGTTCTGAGGCTCAGGATGCCAATCATCCTAGCAACCCTCTAGAACTGAACAACAGCGTCTTCCCCGTCGAAGACCCACAAAGGATAAAGTCTGAAGAGGAGGCACGGGAAGACAAGAGTGACGAGTCCGACCTTGAGGGGTTCGAGACCATCTCACGTACTATAAGCGGCGAACCTTCTATCTCAATAGCAGGATCCGACTACCACGGCGTCGACCTCAAAGAAGTCCTCCCTTCACCTCCAGACTTGGCGCAAGACATTGGTCCTCTCCTCCGGCGCATGCACTCCTACAGCGACTTTGAAACTCTCTCAGCCACACCACGCTCCGACAGTTTCTACCCCCGTCGTCTAAGTTTCTCAATCGTTGCAGATAGTATCCTTCCACCCTCACCCTTACTCCTCGCCCCTGCATCTCCGTTACCGAACCATATCCCCCTACCCCAACAATACACCCACGAAACAACACTGTCCAGCGACCTCAAAGCCACGCGCGCAACACTCGCCACCCTCGACCGCAAAGAAGGCACCTGGACACGCCAACAACTGCTCGCCACTTCCTCGCTGCTCACCCAAGCCGACGACGATCAAGCTTACCTCGATTCCATCTACCGTCCTTCCGCAGCAAACCTCCAAGATCTACGAGATGCGAGTGAAGCTTTGTTGGTCGATGAACGCGATGCCCTGCACGAAGGCGCCAAGGAGCTAGAAACTTTGGCACAGAGATTGGATTATGAGATTGAAGGACTCAAAGGCAAAGTCGAGGATGTAGAGGTCAATGTTGATGATTTTGAACGTGCGGTCCAAGGGATTGAAGGCAGGATTGATGAGTTGGAGGATTTGGGAAAGAGTAAGAGTTTCTTGGGATGTGTTGTTTCATAAGACTTTTTCTCATGTCTTTGCTTTTATAAGGGTTGGAGTTTTGGTATGGGCAATGTGTTGTTCATTAGGTGTTGATACTAGGCTGTTTGTTAGAAGCATTAGAGGGCTAGTTGTGCAGAATCTTCATCATATCCCAAGAAATCTTGATTGCCAGATTTGACACTATGAATCGTACGTCAAGAGCAAAAGCTGATTGAGAGACGAAAGTTTCGTGCAAAGGTTACAAGACATTCTATTCGTATCTAATATACATGATTACATGGTTTTGTTTCTTCTCTCTTCAGAGATAGCTTAGAACTTGTAGACCTGGTCCTTGTTGTAGCCAAGCTCGGCGAGCATACCAGTAAGGTCACCCTGATCCTTGGGGCTCTTCTTGGGGCCAGAGATGGCCTTGTACATGCCAGGAGGACCGCAGACGAAGACCTTGATGTTCTCCTTGCTGGGGTCGGGAAGGACAGTCTTGAGGAGGTCCTTGGTGATCATGCCCTTCGGGCCAGGCCAGTCCTCTGGAGGGTTGTCGAGAGTGTAGAAGGCGCGCATGCGGTTGGGGTACTTGTTCTCGAGGTCCTCCCACTCGCGCTTGAGAAGAACGTCCTCCTCGGAGACGTTGCCGAAAACGAGAGTGACCTTTGTCTTGTCGTTGGGGTTCTTGAAGATTGCGCGGGCGAGCTGGTACATGGGGGTGATGCCGGTACCACCAGCGATCAAGGCGATGTGGTCGTGCTTGTTCTCCTCCCAGGGGTACTTGGGGATGGGACCCTTCATGTCGAGTCGCTGTCCAGGCTCCATGTTGTGAAGGTGCGAGGACATGGGACCACCGGGGTACTTCTTGACGATGAAGTCGAGGTAGCCAACGGTGTCTTCGTCACTGACGGGGGTGTAGGGACGGATGACGGGCTTCTCCATCTCGGGACCCTTGTACTTGGTAATCAGAGCAGCTTCAGGGATGTCAGTATTGAATTGGACGTTTGTGACACAGGGACGACGTACAGGCAATGCTCAGACCAGAAACGCTGTCCTCCTCGGGAAGGTGGAAGCGCAGCTTCTTTGTGTTGTGGTTGATGACCTCGCTCTCCATCAGGACCAAGCTGACGAAACCTTGGTCGCCGCCAGTAAAGCACTTGGAGGCGTTGGCAGCCTGCTTGGGGATGTTGCCCTCCTCGGTCTTGGAGGCGGGCTGGCCGTAAGCACCGCTCTCGTTGGTGCTGCCGTGCTGGCCCTCAGCTTGAGCACGCTGCGAGTACATGTAACCAGCGAGACCGGCACCGGCAGCAACACCAGAGTAGAGAAGAGTGTTTGAGCCAGACTTTGCGGCGGCGTCCGAGGCGTAACGACGGACATGCTGATAGACGTGTTAATAGCGGCGGGTGTGGGCGCGATTGGGCAATTGTGGACGTACGCTGGCGGCAGTCCTCGCGGGACGGAATACTGATCTGGCGAACATGATGACTAGATATTACAATATGTGATGGGAAGGAGAGAAGAAAGGAAGAAAGGCAATTGATGGAGAAACGGCGTGCATGTCTTTCTGCGAAGCCGGCGGGAAAGCTGTCGCGACCATGATGACGAAATGTTTCCGAAGCTTCGGTCAAAAGAATCGCGCCCTTCCAAATCTGTATCCACTTTGCGCTCTGGTACCTGATAAGCGCTCTGGGGCTTGTTTCTGTGGCTGGCAGTGACCTATGCCTGGCACCTGCTGCTATCACACCTTCTCCAACTTGATCGCGTCGAGAGCAGATTCTATGTGCGTCGCTTTACACTGCTGAAGCTTTCGGAAGGAGCTATCACAGAGGCCGAGAGATAGATCATCACTATGTAGAGAACAAGGTTTACACAGTAAACACATGGCAATGTTGACTTGTCAACAGGATTGATTTGACGTTTGCGCACAGAAGCTCTGATGGCATTCAGCATCTGGTTGAAGGCTTCCAAGTTTCCTCCGTTTGAGGCCCGCGATTGTAGCGTGGAGATAAGCAACGCAAACGCCGTCATTGTTCATCATCTCCAACTTTTCGCATGAAAGCAATTTGACTTTGTCACAGTCGTCGACATGAGAATCCGGCTGCAGGTCCTCAGGCATCAACTGCCGCCGACCAAGGTCTTGTGGAAGGTCGACGCTACTACTACCACAGCCGAACTGCTCACACAAATCAGCGACTTCTTCCCGCTAGAAGCTGAAGGATGGGGTCTGGAGGATTACGCTGTCCACCTTGGTGGTTATGAGTTGCTGCACTTTCAGCAGCTGGGTGACATCTTGAAGGAGGATGATGAGGTTGTGTGAGTGTTATCACCATCGACATTGTGGGAATACAATCCTAATTCCTAGGCAGAATCCAACCACTGCAGACCAACGACGTTCGCGCCAGGAACCTCTCAGGCAGACACCAAATCTCAAGAGACGGCAGACATCTCATCGACGGTATCGCTTTCGGACGACCTCTTTTACGAGCCCCACAACACGCTCCCATTCACATCCCTCCTCGCAAACGCGCCAGGCTCGAGCCATCCCTACAAGACTCCGACCTATCCTTCGAAGAATCGAATGAGGATCTACAACTCGCCGACTTCGGTCCACCTCTTCCAGTCCCAGAGCCACGCACCCGAAGCATGGCTCAGAAACATGTCACATTCAGCCCAGAATTTCTACAAGCCGACTACGAGGATAATGGCGACGCGATCTTCGACGATTATGATATGGAGGACGACGATGAGGATGACGACTTTGAGCCTCTCTCTGATGAAGAACTTGACATTGGACAAGACAGAAACATGAAGCTACTTGAAGACGTTGATCAAGTCTCGGCCTCCACCTCAGAAGAGTCATCAAGCGATAGCGACAGCGATGACGACAGCTCTGACTCTGACGATGACTCCAGTGATAGCGATAGTGACGCTCCTTCAGAAGAGCCTATCAACAAGAACAGCAGCTCGATCGAAGCACTCGTCAACCCTAAATTTACCACAGCTCCGCCAACTAAACAGGCTCCTCCTACGAAACAAGCTCCTCCTGGTGATGGCAAGCAGCGAACTCGCGCTAGGAACCGACGCCGCCGTGATGCAAAGAAACTTGCCTGGCTGAAGTCTAAGGGTCATCTGCCTGTAAACGCCACTCGTCAGGATCTAAAGAAGTGGAGAGAGGAGAATGAAGAGAGTCGTGTTTCTGCTTCGGTATCTGATTCAGACGACGAATCTTCCAGTTCAGATTCGAGCTCAAGCTCAAGCTCGGACTCAGACTCTGATTCTGAATCTGAGACTGAACAAACAGAGACGATTGCTCCACCTGTAGTCAAGAAGCCAGTACCCATGGTTCCTAGGCAACTAAAGGTCAAACCCAAGGCCAAGAAGCCTCTTACGGAACCCACGTCCGACGAGTTCAACCAAAAGAGAGAGGCACTCCTAGCTGCTTTACAATCTGGTGGCGTTGATGTCAGCAACGATCTGTCGACTCCTTCAGAAGACGCTGTCATGAGCAATGCCGATCCCAGCACAATGTCCGCGAACGAGAACAACACCACTCCACAGCCAGAAGCCCGTAGAGCAAGACTTGACCTGGCAAGCTCCAACCGTCTCCTGTTCAACTCTCTTGGTGTCCGTGCTCCTAAGAACGACGCCGACAGACAACGCCTACAAGCTAAACTCGCTGCTCAAACCACACGCAAGCCAGTCATCAAGCCTGCTGTTGTTGTTGCTGCTCCCGAAGAACAGTCCAAACCCGTAGAAGAGGAAGAAGGTTCGACCGACATTGATGCCTGGAAGTCAAAGATCTCCCTTTCAGCCGTGGAATGTGCACCCGGATCAGAAGAGTATTACTATTCTACTCCGCCTTTCCCATTCTACCAGCGCTGGGATCCAAGTCAGCGTATCAAGAAGCGCAAACGCGGCTCTCAAGCTTTTGATTCTTCCAAGCTACAGCGCACTGAAGAAGAGCTCAACAACAGCTACAGTGAATACTATAACGAAGGTGCTGATGGCGACGCTCTCAACTATGGCGATGACGAAGATGAGACTGCTGGTGCAGCGCAAGAAGCGGATCAGGAAGCCGCTACTGCACAACTCCTCGCTGAGTCCTCAGATGCCGCCGACTTACCACCTTTGCCGTCCGACCTTTCCACTCTGCCTCTATTGACGGAAGAGACCACACTCCCGGGTGCTATCATCACATTCACACAGTTTGAAGTTTCGGCTGCTACTAACTGGGCACCCGCCATGTCTCCTGTGCGCACTGCCTCCATCCAACATGTTTCAGACAACAAGACTCTGGGATTGCAGTTGGCCAAACGCGACATTCCTGGTCGGAAGTACGACAGTCAAGGTCGTAGACTCTTCGACAAGTTCGAAATGATTACTGGTGATGAAGAGGATGACGATGCTGACGATGGCTTCTTGGAGGTTGAGCTGTCTGCGTTGATAGAGCCCAGACTACTTCAAGCTGCAGGTGTCAGTGAGAAGAGTGCTGACGAGAAGGAAATCCAAGAGGAGGAAAAGCACACGATTGCGAATGGAGACCAGAGCAATGAGATGATTGGTGTTGCTTTGTAAGGATGGATTTTCCATCGCGATACGAAAAGGTGTTAGATACCCAGAGGTCAAGAAGCTTTGTTCCAATCTACTACCGGTTTCTTTGCTCGTCTCGAGCACGTAACGATCAATTGGCAAATTGTATGCTCTTGAGAATCCATGTGATGCCTTGACCCCGCCTATCTTGCCCTATCTGATATTCCCCGCATGGAGACAATATATCTCCTGGCGACCTCTCTTCTTCACCATACCACAACATCAAACATGCTCGACTCTCACATGATGGACGAAGAAATGGAAGATGACTACGTGCTCATCTCGGCGCCGAACCTTCCAACTACCCCCACTGTTTCCTCGTCCTCCGCACCGTCTCATCTCTCCACCATATCTACCTACATCGACCACCTGAGTCCAGAACTCAGGCACCTCAGTCTACTCATCCACGATAATCCCGAATTGAACTATAAAGAGTACAAGGCTTATGCCTCGTTAGTAAAGTTCTTCAAAGCATTGGAAGGATGGGAAGTAGAGGAAAAGGCTTGTGGAATTGACACGGCATTTATTGCTGTTTTCGATAACAGAAAAGCTAAGTGCAAAGATGGTTCCCAAGGAGAAGTCGTGAGTTTCAATGCCGAGTATGGTGAGTTGTCTCCCATTCATAGCACGTAAATTGAATGATGGAGGTGGGGAAGTGAGGTTTAGATTGCTTGTATAGATGATCAAGTACTGATGTGTTTGGGGACCAGATGCTCTACCAGGAATTGGACATGCCTGTGGGCATAATCTGATTGCCATCGCATCCATATCTGCTGCTCTGGCCACAAGACATGTTATGCAGAAACACAACATTGCAGGAAAAGTGGTGCTGTTCGGCACACCCGCTGAAGAAGGTAGCCCCCTCATACTCCCATCATACCACAAAGATGCACATCTAATAAGACACAAACACAGGCGGCGGCGGCAAAATCAAACTTCTAAATGCAGGAGCATACGCCAAACACAACGTCAGCGTCTCCCTGATCTCTCACCCAGGAATAACTCCCGACGCCTCGTTAGTGCGTACATCAGCCTTCTCAGCTTTCGGGGTTGAATACTTTGGCAAAGAAGCCCATGCAGCAGCTGCACCTTGGGAAGGTATCAACGCGTTAGACGCTTTGATAACAGCATACACAGCCCTCTCTTGCCTGCGCCAACAAACCCAACCGGGAGATATTATACAGGGATGTATTACCCAGGGAGGAGTCAAACCTAACATCATACATGCATATGCTGCTGGGGATTTTGTGGTTAGGTCGAGTACCAAGGAGAGACTTGATGCGCTGAAGAAAAGAGTCGATGCTTGTTTCGAAGGTGCTGCGAGAGCCACAGGTGCAGAGTTGAAGATCACGCCGCAATCGACGTATCTGGATCACGTACCCAACAAGGCTCTGGGAAGGAGTTATGCAAAGCATTTCATTGAACTAGGAGGAGAGCTGGCAGCGCCGGAGGTAGAATTGCTGACTAGTGGTACGCAAGCGAGTACTGATCAGGGAGATATCAGTCATGCTTTTCCTTCTCTGAGTCCTGGCTTTTGGATCAAGAGTGTTGCTGAGGATGGGAAGCAAGGTGGTGGACCGCACACGCCTGACTTTACTAGAGCTAGTAGGACGGAAGAGGCGCATGATAAAGCATTGATGGTTGGAAAGGCTTTGGCTGCTACGGCTGTTGATGTGTTGACAGTAGATGGATACTTGAAGGAGATCAGGAGAGAGTTTGATCGTGGTCTGGAGACCTGACCATTCATTCAATACACTTCATAGTCTCTTATGTTCTCGTCTCCACTCGGCCTATCAACGCCTAGTCTTCGCTTTTGCGGCACGTCTTAAGGTATCCACCATCTTCCGCTTCAAGCCATCGCCATCAAACTTCTTCATGAAAGCCAGTAGCAACCTCCTCTGCATACCATCTGGAGTCTCGCAAGTTTGACTTTGTAATTGAGACGAGTCGGTATCCACAAATTTCGACGAAACTGTTGGTCATCTATGTCATCCACATATCTGACCAAGGCACCGCTTGAATGTTCCATAAGCCACGCGTATGGCGAGTCCCCAAAGGCGAACAGATCCATGCGTTTCTTTTTCGGATGCAAGAGAAAGATCTCGAAGATCATCAGACGAATCTCTGTAGCCAGATCCATCAGTCCAGTAGACGGTCGTGGTGTGAGACTTTTATTTTGCGACATTGTTTGTGACATCGCTAGTGTCAGTTTGTTGTGGCAGGTATCCAAATTAGAGATTTGTGAACAACAGGAAAGAGGAAGAAGGAAAAGACGGAAGCTAATAAGGTAGATAAAGAGTCATTGCAGCTGCTTTAGAGACAACTAACCCATTTCAGCTCCTATTTCACCTTGGCTCCTCGACCTCTCTCTACTTGGTCTAACATGCTCGTGGCCACTGCTGGATCTAGGTCAGGAGCTTCGGTATACAGAGGACATGAACGTTGATCGTTTGGTGGGCCTAATGAACTCGAACAGTGATCAAAGATTGGCGATACTGCTTAACTTACACTCGCGTCAGTAGGATATTATGTTTGCTGAAACGTGGAGCCGGGCTTTGTATTGTACCCCAAGTCGCTACGAAAGAACATAAGATTGTGATGCAAAAAGAGCAGAGACCTTACATTGCAGAAGAAGAATGGAGGAAGATGGAAGAAGTGCAAAAGAAGAATTCCGACACGGGGAATTGAACCCCGGCCTCCTCGGACCTAGTTGTTCTGTTCGAACGGTTTGAGAGCGAGAAATCCTAGCCACTAGACCATATCGGATGTTGTTGAAGCATTGCCTGTCTTGTGCAAATATATGCTGACAAAGATCAGCTCATCCATACGACATGTTCCGCTCTACCTTGGTTGTTCGGCAGCCCCACTCTACGTCATGCTGATTATGATGCTATACCGAGCTCTTCCTAGATATGTTAAAGACCTTGCAAAGTCCCAGAATCCTATCAAAGTATCCTTACAACTTTTCTGTCCTATACACAAACAATTCCTTGCACTCTCACATACCAATTCTCAAGCTTTCGAACAGTATGACTTCTGAAATCCATCTATTCATACTCCCCACTAACACCTCGGCAGAATCACAAACCACAACAATGTCTTCGCGCACAATGCACCTGTTCCGCTCCACCCGCATGCAGCGCCTGCGTTCTTTCCCTCCCACCTTCCGCACTTTCACCGCTTCTCCCCTACGCAGCATCAAGGAAGACGCCGCCCGCTCCCCCGAAGAGCTTGAGAAGACCAAGCAAGAGCAGCTCAAGGCACAAAAGCAAGGAAAGGCGCAATGGAACGAGAACCTGGCTTCTGCAGGTGAAGCTTCGATTACCGCAGACAGAGAGAATGTTCATGACCACGACAGCCACATGGAGGATTTGCAGAAGGAGACGGCGGGACAGGCGGAGAAGGAGCATCCTCATGGCAAGAAGAACTGAGAGTCCTGAGAGGGGATATGTATGTTAGTCAACAGTTATCACTGTCGGCCTGCTGGCAGGCGTATGCTTAATGAATGTCATGTAATGACGCTGAATTACGGGTTGACACGGTGACTGAAGATTGATGTGAAACGAGAAACAAGGCTTGAGAATGGCAGACACAAGTGGTCGTATGTATGAGATACGCGGACGAGGCCGGCCCCAGAGAATTCTCGTTTTCATTACGAGGTGACGAGACTCTTCAAGCAAGCTCCCAAGATGAGATTGGCAAGGTTGGGGTCTCTCGCAGGGACCCGTCCAGCTCAGCATGAATATCTAGATTCTGGTGTCCACCATGCGCCATGCTCTGCTAAGTGTTTAACAAGCCCTCTTCGAGTACCGACACGGTGTACAGCTTTTTCTGAGTAGCGGGTGCCAGGCGCTGTCTGCTAACAGCATAATGTTCTGGTGTCGTAACAATGAGACCGCATCGTCCAGATGTCCTTTCAATCGCCAGTGTCGAGTTCCAGGTCGAGCTGTACACCATTACTAACGCCGTAATCATCCAGAGTAAGATGGTCCTTGAATGGGCGTTCGCCTTGTCTCTTCAACATAATCTCATGAGGCTGACGACCAATACGTGCAGCAACCATAGCCTTGAATGCTTCTACACAAAAGGTCAGCACTTGTTAATAGAGCGTCGAAGTATAGACAGCACTTACTGACTGGATCGCTACCCAAGCAAGGAATAGCAGCCTTGGTTCCCAGACGATCATTCACATTGACAATAATCATAGGCTCCGCACGACTGGGGGCAGCGACGGGTTTAGGCTTCTTCTCCTTCTCTTTATCACCCTTGGGTTTGTCCTCTTTCCTCTTCTCTTTCCTCTCATCTCTGCCTCCATCACGTCTAGGTGAGCGTCTTCTATCACCGCCATCTCTGTATCGATCACGGTCGTCTCGTCTGGGCGATCTGGGGCGATAGCTGTCTCTGTTGCCATCGCGTCTAGGTGAACGATCTCGGTATCTGTCGCGATCGCGGGGTGGCGAAGAGCGGCGAGGCGCATCATCGCGGTTGCGTTCGTCAAAGTCGCGGCTGAAGCTGTCGTTTGCGCGCGAGCCTTTGTCTTTCCAGCGAAATCCTCCTGATGACTTTGGTTTGCGCGGTGGTGAGCGCGAGCGACTTCTATTCCTCGACGGTGAGGGTGGCATCTTTGCGATGTCTAGAGCGTGTGTTGAAAAAGAAGAAGAGAAAAGGTGAGCTCTAGGTTTGGGCAGAGAGCTTGAAAGGGCAGGGTTGTGGTTCGTCATGCAACGCTTCGCTTTGCGCGCGAAACATCCATTTCACTTTACATAGCAACCTCTTTCCACCTACTTTAATGAACTCGGATCTTTTCTACCCGATTCGGTTCAAATCAGAATGAGGAACATGCTGACTGTAAAACGGCCTTCGCCAACCACGGTGCTATACAAAGTATCAACTCGCTCAGCAAACAACACAGTCCCAGCACGAGTCCGCCGCACCCTGATCGGACTAGTCAGGATACTAATAGGCCTGACTCTTCTCTGCATCCTCATCGCGAAAGCACATGAATTTGCGACTCCACGTTGGAAGGTCCATACAGACTATGCTTCTACTTTTCTACCTCCAGCGCTGACGGAATTGGCTACAACTTCTGCATCTCGTATCCCCTGGCTCTACTTGGCTCCCATCAGTTTGGCAATTTTTTCTGTCATCTTTCGCAAAGGCTATACTACAGAGTCTCTTCTTGTGATTCGTGGTATGGGCGTGCAGACAACGACGAGCAGCCCGACATATCTTAGTACTGCAACTACGAGGTTCATTCCCACCAACATGATTCAGGATATCTTTGTCTACGAAGCTTTCAAAGGATTTGAGGTTAGATTCTATCTGGCTATTGTGGTTGAAGGTGAACATGATGTTGTTGTGGTCTTTCCGGTAAGTTCTTCTAAGGTATGCATGTACATGTGTATGCTGACGGCTATGGCAGAGTATACTCCCGCGCAGACGAGTTCTGGAAGAGGTTTGGAGAGGTGCAAAGTCATGTTTGTATGAGCCAAAGTCGTAGCCAATGGCTTGTATCTACTCATCTCCTTCATCCTTGCGCATGAACTTGGGCTTATAAGGACCCTTTCTCTCGAGATACCTAGCGTTCACCACCTCGACGGGTTCCATCCTCTGTTTACGAGCAATTGGAACATACGTGCCTACTGGTCTAGGCCAATCGCCGCCGTCGAACAATCTGGGACTTCTTTCGGTTGCTGGAGGCAGCTTGACGTCTGCTGGTGACCGCTTGCCTTGTGCAGCGACAACATCCATCAGACTACCAGCCAAGATCTCGTCCATCTTGCGCTTGTGCCACACCTCCCAAATCGAGTCCATAATCCCCCCTTTGCCGAACTTGCTGTCTCCACCATCGAGATCGGGACGCTTGTTGGTCTCGCGGCCGCCAGTCTCGCCTACATAGACCCAATCCATGTCATCTTCTCTGCTCTGATCGTTATCAGGATGATCGGGGAAGATGCAATCCCAGAGAACTAGCGGAGCATCTGTTGCCATCTCATACTTCGGCCTTGTGGGATACTTCTCCATGTCTAAAAGATCCGAAATGATTGATGGTGGTTCAAATCCTTGGCCGACCAAGAACAATACCGCAACCAAATGGCGCACCTGGTGCCACAAGAAAGCAGATCCGTTGACATCGAAGGTGTAGATCTTGGGAATGCTCAAGTCACCGTTCACGCCCGTCTTGTTCTCGCCATCTGCATTCTGAGCAAAAGCCGGATGCGAGATGAAACCTGCAGGCGTCTGACTGACATCTACCTCCTCGATCGACGCCTTGAAGATCCTCCTCTCGAAGTTTGTAATTTGCTTCGCTGGGTCCACCTTGCAGAAATTTCGGAAGTCGTGCAAGCCCTCATATCTCTTCGCCGCGTCTTTCATGGCTTCAATATCCAGGTATCCTTCTCTTAATGTTTTTCCAGTTGCTGTGGTCATGAGTCCAGCATCTCCAGGTACGGGCGCGAAAGCAGGCTGGGTAAAGAAGTATCGGTATCGACGTTCGCGACAGTTGAAGCGAGCATTGAAGTCGGCAGGAGGCGTCGGGCACCAAGCCAGCATTCTGATGTCCTCAGGCAAGACACGGTTGAGCAGTTGGATATACGGTAGCTCATCCCTAATATGATCCCAAGGCTTCTCTGGTTTTGCGTCTTCCTTGTTGGCTTCCTGCTCTTTCGCATTTCCTTCAATTCCTTGCATTGCATCTGCATTCTCTTCTTGTGCTGGCTTTTCCTTCGGCATAGGTTGCAGACTTCGCACACGAATACCGATGACTTGTCCAAAAGCACTAACACCTCTATCCGTCCTTCCACATTTCGAGTAGTCTGTGCCTTCCCAGTCGATTTCTCCTTCTTTCAATTGACCCTGCCTCGAAGGAAAGATCAACCGTGTCTTTGTCAAAGCCTTCCACAACTCTTCCTCAATTGTAGGCAATGGCGTTTTATTTCCAGTATGATGTTCAAAGCCATTATATCTCTGACCCAAATACGCAAACTTTAGCGCAATGTGTCTGGTATTGTAGCGACTAGCATCAAAAGGACGATCTTGCTTTTGTTTCTTCTTTGGCGGAAGGACAGTTGATGGATCAGGTACGGGAGCGATACGATTGTTGCGCAGTTGGGCTTCTAGATCTGCAATGCGTTTCTGCAATTGTTCGGATGTCCAGGTGGTATAGTCTGGTGTTTCTGCTGGGTCTGGGAGACCCATTCTTCTTCGTCTTGCTCGGCGCGATGTGCTGGTGCTTGTGCGTGTATAGTTGAATGGAATGCGAGATGCAAGTGTCGAGATTCTGGACTCTGGAAAGGAGCAACTCGCTGTAGAGGTCAAGGACCAGAGGGCTGAGCGCATGTGGTTGTTTCAGCGAGCATTATTTTTTGTGACTTTCGAGATTCATGATGCTCTCATGGCGGGGAAATGCCAAGGCCAGAGATGTTGCTGTCAGTTCTCATCCAGAAACTCAACAGGTCATGAAATGCTTGGGCAGCATGATAGCCTCTCTTGTCCATGCTACAGGAATGCACCTGGAGATAGATTGCTTTGATAGTCTTGAATAGGTGCATTGTTATAATACTATATTGTACTTGTCTACTATTAATTGAGATGCGGTCGTCACATTCGTTACTGCTTCAAGAACGCTACTTGTTCTTGTTGCTACATCTGGTCGTCGCACTGACGACTCTGACTCACGAACAACCCGTGTTCATGAGATCAATTATGATTTGGAAAACCATTGACAACGTGCTCAGCCCGTTCGATGCTGGAGCTGACTCTGCCGCAAGTTAATGACCGATTTACCGACTTTGGCAAAGCCGAGAACCCAAAGCCAAGCTGAAGCAAAACAAGCCGGCCCTTTTTCGTGCTGTGTCGGTTTCCAATTTCCCTATCAGCAGCGAAGCGCGATTTGTTGTTCTGCCCAACCTCCCTCTCCGCTTCTTCCGGTCCGGAGTGGATATTTTATTGAAGTGATATTGGCTTCAATATTTGGATGGGAGAAGGCTAGGATGCAGTTCCAGCCAACCCGAATGGCAGGGCGCGGCATGCTGTTCACGTCGGCGTATCGTCGGCCGGTGGTGACAACTCGTTGGGACCGATAGAGCTCACATTGCACCGCGGTTGTGGCTTGTTTGGGCTCGTAGGATTTGCATGTGAAGTCTTCCAGAAGTCTTGTTTGCTTGGGAAGTCTGCCAGTTGCTTACTCCACTCAGGGGCCTGCAACTAGCGACATGCGGCGTGCAATCGTGTTCATCGAGGGCAGCTCCATTTGGAAAGGGTTGAGTGTCTGCCATGCATTGTTGACAAACGACTGGAGCCACTGTTCCTCTTCCTGTGCCATCTTCATCTGAACCTTGGCTAGCTTTGAACGCTTGATAGTGATGCCCGGCACCACGGACTGCCTTCTCGGGTAGATCGTTTTTGTCGGGGTCATGAGGGACATTCTGCGCTCCGAGAAGTATGAGAACGAGGGCAGGGGGTTGTCTTCCGGTGTTCCAGGTGGTGTCATCGAGAGCTCAAGCTTCTCACACTGACGCATCAAATCCTGCATTCCGAGGTTCAAGTCTTCGGCCTTCGGTTCGACGTATTCGTAATAATCAGGTCCCCATAGCTCATCTTCCTTGAGGGCATCACGCAGAGAACGGAGGAAGAAGTCGAATGAAGGAAGAGTAGGGCCGTGGCCAGGTTCAGGGCCCTTTGCACAAGAAAGCATGCACGCGGCAGCCATTAGTCTGATTTGAAACTCGGCATCCAAGGCGTGTTGCACTACGCAAGCAGGACAATTCTTGCTAAGGCACCAATCTTCGTCATCAGCCAAGAACGAGGTGAGCCAAACAAAAGCATTGCGGCCCTTATTCCTAAACGCGAACTCGATATCCTCTGGTTTGGTAGCCTTGGTGTACTTCTGAGCAATCCTTGTTGTGTGATCGTGAAGAGCTACGACAGGTGCGAGCAGAGCATGAAGTATGTCTCTCATCAGAATCCAGGCCTGTTTGTCCTCAGTAATGTCGGTTTCATGGTCCTTGCAAAAGTCGTTGCAACATTCATTTGAAAGGTGGTCTCGGAGTATGCTAAAGCCTTCCGAGTCTTCTAACAAGATAGCATCCTGGACTGTGATGAGGAATGGCGTAGTATTCGGCGAAGACAGACATGATGTTGTGGAAGGCATCTTGGCGATGGTAACAGTTGAATGCGAGGGGGACCGATGAACATCAGACAGATGAGAGAAACCTTGATAGAGGGAGGGAGAGGGCGTTCATTGATACATATACCTGGCTGGCCGTTTAGCGCCGACACTCTAAACCGAGAATCAAAATTGGCTCTTTTGCGCCATGTGAACATGCTCATCAGGGTTCATGACCTATGGTCATGGCACTTCACCGGCGGAAATAGTCCTAACGCGCATTGACTTAATGTCGACACATGACCACGACTCGAGGCAGAGAAGCGAGCGACTAGCATCGTTTGCGGACCTACCGTTCAAAGACATTTGCTTCCTTTTCGCGGAGAGAACAATGGCATTACCCAGCAAAGAACGATGATTGCTCTTCGGAAGACTCGCTATCACGATCGCCTTGCTTGGGGTCTCCAAGCATTACGCATGCTCTGCTTCCTGAACCAACCGGAGTGCCATCCATGGCTGCAGGTCCGAAAATTCAAAGGCTTTCTGCCATTTTGGGCAGCCCTGTCTCACCGCGGCTTACCGCCTCGGTTGAAGAGCGGATGGAGATGGCTCTTCCTCGGCAAACTTCTGACGAATGTGGCTTCAGATCCGGTCGACAGTTTCACTGCGGAGACAGGCTGGATGCGTCGAGCCTTGATGTCGGCCCGCTTCAGAAATGCCATCTCGAGCAAATGCCAATAACTTACGTTACAGGTATCGCTGTTGTTTTCCACACCAGCAACCGTTGCAAATCGACGACGTATGTTGTGCCCATCATCCTATATATTGCCTGTAGCATCTTACCTAGACCCTTCTTTTGTCTCTCCGGTAGATCAATCTATGTAATGGACCCCGCATGTTCATAGAGCCTGGATGCCCATGCAATGCAGGCGCTAAAGATCGATCTAGAACGGATCATTTGCGAAGGCTGGCAATTCTTGAACAGCCGGTCCTTTCTGTCTCGGCCTCTGCGACTCCTGCTCTGCGAGACAATATCACCGGCTGATCTCTTTTGGCTTCATGAGCACCAGCACGTGGAGGCAGCCCATGGGGTAAAGGCGCATGGAGAACAACCGTCAA
This sequence comes from Aureobasidium melanogenum CBS 110374, assembly GCF_000721775.1. Taxonomy (NCBI): domain Eukaryota; kingdom Fungi; phylum Ascomycota; class Dothideomycetes; order Dothideales; family Saccotheciaceae; genus Aureobasidium; species Aureobasidium melanogenum. Next base: position 454,795 of record NW_024470067.1, read on the forward strand.
AGACTCGGGTGAAGACGTGAAATGACTACTGGTCGCTGCAAGCGAAAATCCCAATTGAACCGACAGTGGGTGAGTGGTTTTGATTTGCCGACGAAGCCAGGCTATATGTCCAGTCTCGCAAATGGGGGTGTTTTGCTCAGGAAGACCTTCGTCTTGAGGCTGCTATGCTTGTGCAGCAAAGTTGGTCCACAACGACCGCATTCGCACGTGTTGCAATGAGAAAGACGAGATATTGATATGCTCACCTCGGCAGTTTGCGGGATCTGGTAGAGTTCTCGTACTCGCAAGAGCACCAGTTTCCATTGGAAGTACGAGCATATTCGTTGTCACCCGTACGAGTGTGGTTGCATATAATTCTCAAATAAAACCAGTTCTTGAAGCCAAAATGCCGCTTGACCAGACAGCGGAGAGATGCGCATGGACAGCTCAAAGTGTCAAACTGGCGAGCATCTTCAGATACAACGATCAGGCCGTATTGGCATGACTGGCAATAGTGCCTGTGGACTCGGTCTAGCCACGCAACACTCACAGATGACTGACTCTGCTTGCAGAATTGGTGGCTAGTACCAGTTTTCGCCGTGCTGGTTTGAGAGGATCCTCAAGCCGCATAGAGGTTCTCTCGTATCCGAGTTTTCAAGTGGCTGAGATATCTCTATGTGGCTGATGTAGGCACGTGGTGTCAAGCACTGGAGGCTTGAAAAGCGGCTTGAGACAAATGCTGCTGCTGAGCACCTGCAACGAACCACGCGGCCTCTCGGGTTCGAGTGCGGCCAGCCTCTTTTCGATTTGGCAGACCACGAACCTTGGGCTGGAGGCGAACCACAGGCAGCGGCAGAGGAGGGCCGCCGCCGCGGCTTCAAAACTTGGATTGCAAACACTTTCGGGAGATTGTTGGCGCAGGACGTTTCGACGCACAGGCCACTTGCTGATGTTGTGACAGGTCAACGCAGAAAGAATGCTGTCGGCAGTCAAGAAAGGCAACGAGTCAATGTCATCTGCGACGATGTATGAGAGATTCAAGTAAGAACACTCCTATGCAGTAACACGTTCGGGTGCTTGCAGCTTGACAAGCAGAAGATCTGCAGCTCTCCATGGGGATAGAGTGCGCGATGAAACTGCAGTGGATCCCCTCAGGTTGAGCCAGATCATCCTTCTTGCTGCCGCTAAAACATGGACTAAAGTCAAGTTGGGATTATACATGTAAAGGTGGCCGAGGACTTTTTCTATTTCTTTCAAGTACGGCCTACTTTCGTTTACCTACTCTCTCTGCGCAGGCCTATTCTTCGATTCTTCTTCAGTAGTCACTCGCTCATCTTCGTTGTCATCTTGTTTGAGGAAGCCACGACCCCTTACCTCGTTTGTCGTCGTAACCGCTCAACAACGCCATCAATCAACCTTTTCTAATTTCTTATCACCAAACAAATTCTTCCTGTCAAATCTGCTTCTTTCCCAAGCAGTTTACCTTCCATCAAAATGCGTTCTTCTCTCAGCATTGCATGCGGAATCGCATTCGCCGCAGTCGCCTCTGCTATTCCCACAATCTCGGTCAAGGGAAGCAAATTCTTCACTAGCGATGGTAACCAATACTTTGTTAGAGGTGCGAAATTTCGTATTCATCAATCGAGTTGAGGGAGACTAATATTAAATATAGGTGTTGCTTACCAGCTTGTTCCCGATGATCCGCTCGTCGATAACACCCAGTGCCAGTTGGATGCATCATTGATGAAGACTCTGGGTGCTAATGCCATCCGTGTTTACCATGTGGACCCGGAAGCTGATCACCAGGACTGCATGAAGACTTTCGCGGACGCTGGAATCTATCTCTTTGTGGATCTCGACACTTTCACCACTCAAATTGAGCAGGACACTCCTGCATGGAACCAGACTCAGTTTGATGCGTTCGCCAAGGTCATGGATGAGTTCCAGCAATTCGACAACACTGCTGGTTTCTTTGTCGGTAACGAGGTTCTCACCACTGGAAACGGCTCTGTTGCTGCTCCTTATGTCAAGGCCGCTGCTCGTGACATGAAGGCATACCGCAACAGCAAGAACTACCGCAACATCCCAGTTGGATACTCTGCTGCAGATATCTCTTCCCTTCGTCCCAACCTCCAAAACTACCTTGCTTGCGGTACCAACTCATCAGATGCTCTGGACTTTTTCTCCCTCAACGCGTATGAATGGTAAGTTCTTCAATCCGGCAAACACAAATTTGAGAGCGAATACGGTACTAACAGAATCCCCAATAGGTGTGGCGAGAGCTCTTACCAAGTTTCTGGTTACGAGCAGTTGACCCAGAACATCACCGATTACAACATCCCCATCTTCTTCTCAGAGGTCGGCTGCAACACTCCCAAGCCCAGAACCTTCGACGACCAGGCCGCTATCTTCGGTCCTGAGATGTCACCTTACTGGAGCGGTGTGATCATCTACGAGTGGATTCAAGAGACCAACGATTATGGTCTAGTCTCCTACGGTCCTGAGGTTGCCGCAACTGCAACTCAAGCCAATGTTGTCGATGGATTCACCCGTACTGGAAACCCCACACCAATCTCGCCTGACTTCTACAACTTGAGCAACCAGTGGAAGACACTTACTCCTTCCAGTGTTTCTGAAGCTGCCTATACTCCTAGCAACTCTGCTCCTGCATGCCCTGCCTACACCTCGGGTGCATGGGAGGTTAGCGGTAACGTCGCACTCCCTACTATTGGCCAAACCTACGATGCTCAGGCCGCCAGCGGTGCTAGCTCCACCTCAGGCGCAACTGGCACTCAGACTAGCAGTGGAAGCCACAGCACTGGCAGCGCCACTCGTAGCAGCAGTGGTACTGCTGCCACCGCTAGCCACACTGGTATGGCTAGCCCTAGCAGACAAATCGCTGGTATGGGCGTTGGTCTGGTCACTGTCATGCTCGGATTCATCTGGTGGTTGTAAATTATGTCTGAGTTGATCTGATGTTGTGGGCTTGGTGCATTTGCGTCTCATTGGAAAGGTTTCTTCAAGAATGATGGGATTTTGGCCACGTTCTCTTTCAAGAGAATATCATAATCTGTATAATACATTGCTACATGGTACAGTTCTACGCATACTCCCATCGCATAATGCATTCGCTGTGGTTTTCGGATGTCCTCCTGTGATCCAATGAGACAATATAGGATTGGGCCAGGGTCATCCTAATAACATCTCTGGTTAAGTTTTGTTAGACAACATACTTGTCCGAACCTCATGAACAAGTCGAGGGAGCTAATTAAAGAATGTTTGGGTTTGCAAAGAATGGTATCTTGTTCAGAAGGATGAAGGGAGCATATCCCATGCTGGAAGGCGTTTTCTCGTTGGTAAAGCCGACCCCCACCACTGACTATCTTGTCTACGGAGATGAAAGGTGCCAAATTCGGCGACTCAATAGAAAACAGGCTCCTAACATCCTTCTTCGTTCTTTTGCATATACGATGAAAAGATTCATATATTAAATCAGTATACAAGCAGGCGGATCAGACTTTCCACCCTGCTCAGTAGTCGTCGCAACAGCCGTCTTAACAATATCCTCCCAAACCTCAGCACACAGCTCGCCCGTCACAGCACTACATTCGCAATACCGATCACACCTCATCTCCGCCGCTACTCTCAAGGCTTCCTGTGGAAACACCATGTCCTCGACATTCTCCCTCCGCAAGTCCCGCTGCAGACCAAGCACAATGATAGGAATGGTTTCGTCATAGTTGAAATGCGTTTCTACGATGTGCTTCCATCGGCCTTTGAGAGAGTTCAAAGAGTCTCGCGACGGTATCGAGAAGCAGAGTAGTATCAGGTTGGGTCGTAGTAGAGTGTAGGATGTGGGAGATGATGTGTCATAGAACTCCAAGGTGTAGGGTCGTTTGCGGCCACGCAGCTCAAAGGCAAATGGTTGGTCGAGGTCTCGTAGAGCAGGTAGAGCGGATGTGGTGTTCTTTGGACCCAGAGCTAGGCGACTTGGAAGAACAGTCAGGTCATAATCTGAATGCTGTGTTCAAGCATTGCGAAGAACGAGAAGCAAAGAAACTTGAATTTGCAAGAAATGTGTCACATCGCGGAGAGGTCCGTGTGGCTATGGAGGAGACTAGAAAAGGCACGTGGCGTGTGTGGTACATACGAGAGAAAGGTGGTCTTGCCTACGTCGGCATCGCCCAGTAAAAGAATGCTTACTTCTTGAGACTCCATCGAGGTGTTTGCGTAGGCAGTGTATTACTCGAGGCTTAGGTGAGAAGATCAAACTGCATCAAGATGCACAAGAAGCGGTCCTGACCAGGCAGATGACAGTTGAAACGCAGCACAGAGCCAAGAACAAGGCGAGACATGCAGCTGGGACCAGCACTGGGCGACAGGAGAGCGGTGGCCTGCCTTCGGGCAGCGGCATGCGTGGGGCGCCAAAGCTTGAGGGACAAAAGTCCTTCAACCCCAAGTTTGCGCGAACTCTATCCCGACATCCCACCATGACGGAGTCAGACTTTTTTCCCTCTTCACACATCCCTTGACGGCGCTCTTGACTCATCTCGAACAGCCTCGACGTCCTTCCTCACCTTCTCGCCTGCGTGAATCGATCCGCGAGCCCGCAGCTTTCCCCACAGCAGGACAGCGAAAAAAAGCCGGACCAGAAAAAATAAAACTGCAAGGAACTTGGAAGTCTGTCAATAAGGCCAGCCGGACCTCCTACCTGTCAACAAAGAAGACCAGACCTCCATCTTAGCTACACACTCCAGCCTCATCATGGTCCGCAACTTGGTCGTCCTGGGCGGCAGCTCACACCCTGAGCTGACCGAGACAATCTGCAACCACCTCGGTATTCCTCCAGCAAACATCCTCCTCAGCAAGTTCGCTGTAGGAGAGACTCGCGTCGAGATCATGGACTCGGTCAGAGGAAAGGATGTTTTCATCATCCAATCTGGCGGCGGCAAGGTCAACGACCACCTGATGGAGCTTCTCATCACCATCTCGGCCTGCAAGACCGCGTCCGCTAAGCGCGTCACCGCCGTTCTTCCTCTCTTCCCCTACTCGAGACAAAGCGACATTCCTTACAACAAGACTGGCGCTCCTCTGGCCAAGGCTCCTACTCAATTGAACCGCAATGGCAACTACACCTTCGACAGCAGACCTCAAACGCCTATGCCAGGTCAAGTAGAAAGTGCTGGAATGAAGGGTGGCCCGGAGAATTTGCACAAGAAGCTGATGGACATGCAATTGCGCGACAACGGCGATGGCCAGCGTAGCCGTAGTCCTGTCAAGATGCCTCGCCGCTCGACAATGGAGTCCGTTTCCTCTGAAAAGTCCGACTACTTCGACGACAATTCTCTCACACCTACCGTGACCAATGGAAGCGCCAACGGTGACAAGCCTGTAGCTAAGTTCCACAAGGCTCCTCCTCACTTTGAGCCCCAAAGAGGTTACAAGCAATGGGTCGCTCAGGCGGGTACTCTTGTTGCCGACCTTCTTACCTGCGCTGGCGCTGATCACATCATCACAATGGACCTTCACGACCCTCAATATCAAGGTTTCTTCGACATCCCAGTCGACAACTTGTACGGCAAGCACCTCTTGCGCAAGTACATCCAGTTCCACATTCCTCAGTACCAGAACGCTGTCATCGTCAGTCCGGATGCTGGTGGTGCCAAACGCGCAACTGCCATTGCCGATGCTCTTGGTATGCCCTTCGCGCTCATTCACAAGGTAAGGAGATGTAAACGTATTGGAGCCCAAGATGGGGTTCTGACGGCATTGTAGGAGCGTCGCCCGACTCAGATCACCGATCGCCAGAATGCGACAATGATGCTGGTAGGTGATGTCGCAGACCGTGTCGCCATTCTTGTCGACGATCTGGCCGACACTTCCAACACCATCACTCGCGCAGCCAAGCTCTTGAAGAAGGAGGGTGCCAGCAAGGTCATTGCTCTTGTTACTCACGGCGTGCTGAGTGGTGATGCCATCGACCGCATCAATGCTAGTGCCATTGACAAGGTCGTCGTCACCAACAGCGTTGACCAAGAGGAGAACAAGAAGCGTTGTTCGAAGCTGGAGGTTCTCGAAGTAGGAAACGTCTTCGCCGAGGTAAGTTGGGTTGCGCCTTCTCGAGTGGTCATTCGTGACGTTGCGCGTCGGGGACAAGCCATTGACAACCATTCTAGGCCATCAGAAGAGTCCACCACGGCGAGAGTATCAGTGTTTTGTTCCACGACTAGGTGGTTGCTGCGAATGTTGAATGATCTTGTTGGCGTTCGGGGCATGCCTTGGTGGCACAACAGCATAGAAGGGGTACTCCGCGAGGACATTGCTGCAATATACGAACAGAGAGCAATTGCAAGTTGGCTTCAAGTGCCATCCCGTCTTGGGCTTAGGTTTCCCGACGCCAGTCAGCCATATCACGACATTGGTGGTCTCCCCCTTTCCACCATTATACAAAGGCAGGTCCTCAATTCTCTAGACTGAGAGCTAAGTATGTTTTCACGCATTGTGGAATCAGTGCATCAAATGCGACAGTGATATAGTGTGGTGTAGGCCTCGCGTGCCTACCCCTTTCCATTGACCAGACCAAGCCGACTGCACCAACCCGTCGTATGATCATGGGCATGTAACTGCACTGCGTCTTCCGTAGCATGATTGTTCCTCTATTTCTATCTATCGTTGTTGTGTTGACGACTACCACTATGCTTCTCTCCTCCTTGTCGTTGCTGTTGATTATGGTATGGGAGCTGTATCGGCGCTATGGGCTATGTTCGGCGAGGAGTTAGGACCAAGCAATGTTCTGATCTTGCTTAGCTGGAGTTGGTGATCCTCTCAGAACCTGTTTTGATGCAAAAGCTCTGTTGCTAGGGTGTCCAAGCTGAGGTTGTGATTCTCCAGTGGTGATTCTGGTTGTTGTGTCCGAGCTCAGTATAAGGTATATAGGCGCGTGCAAACCCTGCACCCTCTCTCTCTTCTTCCCAATACAAACTTTTGTTCTCAGAACGCATACTTGTTGATACCAGTTACTGTGTATACTATTAAGTCTATATCAAAACGCATCCCATTCAAGCATTCTCCATTACAAGTTATATACCAAGCTCTCATACCATCACCATAACAAACACACGCAACGCGTCTGTTTACTTCGCGCAATACTCGGCCCAACCAAAAAATCATATCATGTATATCACTTTCTTTGTCTTCACTGCACACATCCCGTCTTCCCCTTCACTGCATTTATCTCGTCGATGGTCGGCGTTCAGCCAATCAGAGCGTCGCGTGGCGTTTTTGACAAGCGCCGTTCATTGCCGAGACCGACGGCAGCGTCTCCAGAAACAAATATTCTCGCCCTTGCATGCTGGCAGTTCGCTGACTTGTCCGACTATCGATAGCCAACACCTTCACAATGCCTCGCGTCACAAAGACAAAGGCATCAGCTGTCGCAACCCCAAGACGCGCAACTCGCAGCACTGTTCGCGCCGGCAGCGCCAGTCTCGAAGAGCCCATCGAGGTCCCCGCGCCCAGAAGACGCAGCTCGCGTTCGAAGACGCCAGAGTCCAAGAACTCGTCGTTTGAGAAGTCGCACCTCGAGCCTCAGCTTCCTGCTCTCGCCGAGGTCGAAGAGAAGCAGTCGCCTCGCGTCGTCCTACCACAACCCGTCGAGGTCGCTCCCATCGTCGACGCATCACCATACGTCACTCCATCAAACTACCGCATCGCTGCCACGCGCAATCCTCTACACACCTCGCCAGCCGCCAGCCGCAGTGCTCAACAGTCACCTGCTGTCAGCCAGAGTGCTCAGAGCTCACCCACGGTCAGCCAGCTTGTCCACCAATCACCTGCCGTTAGCCGCAGTGTGCAACAGTCACCTACTGTCAGCCAGCTCGTCCAGCAGTCTGTCGAAGTCTACATTGACGCGGACCAATCTCAAGACGACCACGAGACCCAGAACAGCGTTGTCTCCGAGGACGACCAAGAAGAAGAAGCTGTCCAGGCTGCTGTCGAGTCACAGCTTGCCAACGAGACAGCCGAGGCTGGTTTGTCACACTCTCATCCTATCTCCCCTGTTTCAAAGACTCCCAACTCTGCAAGCCTTGCTGGTCGCACCTCCTCCAAGAGAAGACGCTCCGCTAGAAGCGGCGGCTTCCCTCGCACTCCCACCTTCAACCAAAGCCCATTGTATCACAGCCCGTTGGGCGAGATCTCTGGAAACATCCCTGCTTGGAAGGAATACTTCCCTTCGTCGTTGTTTGAGTCATCTCCACCTCAGCGTTCACCTGTTTCTGCTTTCACATCAATCCCGCTCATGGATCGCGCCATTAAGAATGAAGAGATCCTTCCAGAGCTGACCGATCGTCAACGTACAGCGCTCCTTGCCGACATGCGCAGAGAGATCTTGCGCCTGCGCAAAGTCGAGGAGCAATTCCTCGCTGCCTCCAAGCAGTCGCAGTCTCCAGCCAAACAATCTCCGGCCAAAGCATCTCCTCAGCAACCTACCATTCATCAACCATCACCCGAGATCCCTCGCACTATGAACCGTCTTGGAGATCTTCGTTACCAAAGAACCATTGCAACACCTGCCAGAAAGAGACTCTTGGCTCAGCGTGAGGCTGAGGCAGCTGCTGCAGCTGCTGCAGAAGCTGAGCAGGCCGCCAATGAGCAAGCTGCCAGTGAAGAACAACAAATCAACCAGACTCCTTCGCGCTCGAGCCCATCGCCAAGCGAGCACAAGCGCAAAAACAAGACTCCTCAGAGCAGCACGCCCGAAGCTCAAACTCCTCAAAAGTCATCACAGAACTCGGCATCAGCTGAGACACCAGCTGCCGCCTCTCCAGCTTGGGGCCTCACTTCTCTCTTCGGCTCGGTGAAGAACATTTTCTCACACCGTCCCAGCTTCTCGCCCGTCAAGCAGCTCCAAGAGCAGCCTCAAGAGCAACGTCAAGAGCAGCAACCGGAGCAGTCTCAACAAGCAGAGCAGCAGCAACAGTTTACACCTTCACCATCCAAGAATCAGAGACGCATCCTCTCTTCTTCGCAGCAGAGCCCTACTCCAAAGCCTAGAACACCGGCACCACCCGCAACACCTGCCCATGCTCCTCAGGAGGTCGAAAATGATGGCCTATACGGTCAGACACCCAGAACCACTCGTCGCCGCGGTGTGCTGCCAGGTTCCATGCCTCGCAGAAAACGCGACGCTCCTTCAAAGCCCAAAGAGACCAACGCAGACCTCAGAGCATCACAACTCGAAGTAGCAGCCCAGAAGACAGCCGAGCGCGAGCGAGCTGAAGAGAAGGCCGCCAGACTCGAGCGTGAGCGTCGCGAGATTGTGGAAGAGCTGAAGAAGCGTGAATCGACCTACAAGGTCGGCGAGAAGAGAAAGATCACTGTCAATGTCGACGATCTTGCAGTCATCCCCAGAAAGCCCAAGGGTGCAGGCTCAGGATCATACGGTCTCGTGGACATTTTCTTCGAATATGACGATGCTAGTGACTTCGTTATGATGGATGAAGATGAGGTTCAGCTGCGCCCAGCTCCTGAGCACCCAACCAAGAGGATCAGACTTGACGAGAACGTCTTCCAGCCAAAGACGCCCGCACCTCAACCTGCCACTACCAGTCCTGTCAAGGCAGCACCTCAACCACCTACCATCCCCGCAACACCTGCTCCCAACTACTCGCAGCTCGCGCAACAAGCAATCGAGAAGCAACGTCTGCAGTTTTCTAAGCACCAGCCTCAAAAACCTTCGCGTCTGCGTCAAGTCCAGCGTCAATCAAATGGCAGCACTCTTGATCCAGCTTCGCCACAGCAGCCGATCGATACTGCACAAGACATTGAAGAAGTCGCTGCTCCAGCCCAAGACATCCAGGAGGCTGCTGCTCCTCTCCAAGAAGCTCAGGAAGTCGCTGCTGCTGCTCAAGTGCCCAAGACAACCGTAGCAAGAGTCTTCAAATGGCCAGAGCTGGGACCACCAATGCAGACACCCGAAACTTGGGCCAAGATTGACAAGATCTACACACCCGAGCTGAAGGCACTTGACCACGAGTACTTCATGAAGAAGTTCGAGGCCGCCATGGCCAACTCCCAATAAACCCTCCTCAGATCGCCCAAGCAACGCGAGATCAGACGAACAAATCTACAAACACGGTCGAAAGAAAACGTTAAGGAGCCTTTGGTTTGCAGCTGGTTCATCAAAGACTAGCTCGCCATTGTTCTCGTGGTTTGCAGCTGGCTCACAACTAACTCGCCATCACCTGGTTTGCAGCTGGCCATTGTGCTAGCTCGCCACTTTTCTGGTTTGCAGCTGGTTTCCCATGGCTTAGCTCGCCATCTACCTGGTTTGCAGCTGGTCTCACGACTTAGCTCGCCATCATTGTCGCCAAAACTTGACTAGGCTTGTCAATTCGTTCATCCTACTCGACGCGTTTCTTTTACGAATCAAGGAGAGCATTGTTTCATTACATCAAGACGAAGGAAGAAAGGAAAGAAGAAGGATTACTGTTATTATGCATAGCGAACGGGGTGCATTGAAGGGAAAAAGGAATATCGAAGAAAAGGGGTTTTACATTGCATTTGTGGATTTTTCAGTTGTTCTGTTTTGAGTAGGATACTTGGTTCTGGTTTTTGAGTTTTCGATTTTACGTTCGTTGTTCTTGTTTTTTTATTGCACATGTTGTTGATACCCAGAGAGAAGAATCAAGCCGCTGTGATATGCGCAGAGCAGAAATGAACAAAGCAGAATGTTTATACAAAGTTTCTATCAGTCTGTATCATCTATGTGACAAGAGAAGTGACAGAAAAGACTTTGTGCGTCCGAGTGGGATACTTGTTCCATTGGAGAGATTAGACACACAGGGATATCGAGATCAAGACAGGTAACGGCCAGAACAGTGTTAACTTTATGATACAGGATGCTTGCGTGCTTGCAGAAACCTCTATTTGATGAAGAGCAAGTCTATCGCACAGCCGTGCCTAGATAACCACCTTCTCTACTCTGCATCTCAAACCCTTGGCCAACCATCTCCTCCTCATCCCTAATCCTCTCAAACATGCTCTGTTGTTCAGCAATACCATCCTCAAAAGCATCATAAGGCTCATCACAAGCCCTACTCGATAGTGCCGGAAACCACCTTCTCCAGCACCCAAACGCGATTCCCAGACCCAAGCAACTGCCCACCACGACATCAAAGACATCATGGCGGTAATCTTCGAGTCGAGAAATTGCAATCAATGCTGCACCCAATAGTGGCGAGAATGCAACAAGGGTGCGATATAACCCTGCTCTAGGGTGCAAAATGCGGAATTGGGAGAGGAGGAAAAAGGAAAGGTAGCCGAGGCCGGAGAAAGAAAAGGAAGAGTGGCCTGAGGGGAAACTGCGCCAGCCGTCGTGGAGGACGTGGTGGTTTGGGTTTGTGCAGACGGTGTAGGAGATTAATTGATGTTCTGGAGTTCCGGGGGCTGGTTGACAGCGGGCGAGGAGGTCGGGTCGGGGTCTGCCTACAGCGTTCTTGATGACCTGTGAATTGTTGGTGTTTAGTGGGTGGGACAGAAGTTAGGATAGGGATATACCTACATCTGTTATAAAAAGGGTTGTCAAGAGACTTATACCAAAACCGAGCAAAGTAACATGGGCCTTGTGTGGTCTTGAAAAGGCAAAGTTCCAGACAAGAAGAATGATAAAAGGGAATAGACCAGCATAGATTAGTAGCCAGGGTACAGGCACATGTTCGATATCGGCATGAGGGTATTGGATTCTTCGATCATCTAGAGCGAACATGCGATGAAAAGGTTCGGTAAAGATGAAGAGTTGGAGGCATATCCAGATTGGAAGTATTATGGCAAGACCGATGTAATCAGCAGCATATGGTTGCTGTGATATTGTCAGTTGGGAATGGTATAGAGACGGATATGTGGAGAGCAAGTACACATTTCTCCCGCCATATGTGAAGGATGGTCTCGGTGAAGGAACCTGAAGAAGGCCTTCTCCTCGAGTCTGTATGAGACTCAGAGCCAGGCATAATTGACTCTGAAAAGTGAAGTGTCGCAGAGAGCAAGTGAGCGAGTCGAACAAGGAGGCGTCAGGGAGTAAGTGGATGATGTGGCTGATACTGTGGCTGCCTCCCCAGATTTGGGCCCTTTGCAGTTCCACCTTGAATCACGACCAGTTTGCGACCAGTAACAGCAACACCATGGCAGACCAGGCACAGGCGCGCATGCTGTCGGCTGCCTTTCCGACTCCCCCGCCGTATTACAAGCACTTTACCAAGCAGAATGTCACCAAGGTCCGCCAGATTCGCAAGGAGGCTGCTACAAACACCAACCAAGTCGATGTCGAGTCGTTGCCGGCCGAGCTGCGATACTTGATTCCTCCCGAGCCACCGGCAGATGGTCGCTACAAGAGCTTTGGAGCGCAGCATGATGTGCGTATATATTGGCTGTACGAAAGAGCAAGAGACTGATAGATGAGAGCAGTTGGCGCAACCAGCACAATCGCTTGCCCAAGCAGGAATCCAAGAACTCTATCCAGCAGATGCTGCTCACCTCGATCCGACTCCCCATCTACAGACCTTGACACGCGCCGTACTTCTCAACTTCCTCGAATTGGTTGGCACCTTGTCTGTCAATCCTACACAAGGCCCGGAAAAGGTCGAGCACCTGCAAACTCTCTTCTACAACCTGCACGACTTGATCAATCGCTACCGTCCTCACCAAGCACGCGAGAGTCTGATCATGACTATGGAGGATCAATTGGACAAGATCAAAACTCAGATCAAGGGTGTCAATGCCGCAAAGGATCGCATGCAGCAGGTCTTGGGCGACATTCGCAGTAACGCCATCTCGGACAGCATCGAGACACCCACAAAGCAAGAGAAGCCCGCAGAAGCAGAAGCATTTCGGACCACCGACAGCATACACAAAGCCATGTACGAAGCCATGGAACATGATCTCGACGATTGATTGCCATTACCACAACTAGTTTATCATGACTCCCTGCGTCCCTTTACCAGTCATTAAGTCGTGGACCTCATTACAGTTACTTCTCGCCAGCGAGAATACGCTCGCGCATCTCTCTGCCATGCGCCTCGGCGTCGGCAGCTCCAGCAGCACTTCCATTACCCATGGCCACACCTTTGATTGCCGAGTTGTCTTTTCTGTGCTCGACCTCGCTACCATCGGGCTGCTTCTCTTTCTTAGACTTGCCGGAGAAGGCTCCTGAGACTGCGCCAAAAAGATTCAGATTGAGCTATGAGACGAGTCAGCTGTCTAGTTTCATCAACTCGACAACAAAAACAACATACACCGGCACTTGCGCTCGCGCTAGCACTTTGCTCTTTCTCCTCACGGGCATATTGAGGTTGGTTGGCAGCAACTTGCTGGCCTTGTGTTGATTTCTGGGCGACTTCTGAGGATGTCATGGTTTCGAGGGAGTGGATTTTTGATCAAAGAGAATGATATTTCTATGAATGGGGGAGAATGAGCCACATATGAATTACTCTCCTCCAGCCACAAACAGGGAGAGGCTGGGTTGATATGAATGCTCATCAGTTGCACAAACAGGATTGAACCCATGGTTGCGAGCAGAGCCGCTTGCGTCATGCTTTCCAGCAAGGTCGTGTCAAACAACATTCCTCAGCCATACACATGAGAGGCAGTGAGCAGTCTGAGGAGGAAGTAGTAATAGTATTATCCTACTCAGACGTCAAGGAGGTTGCCTCGATATGCACGTTCAAAGGAGTAACAACGTGTGCTCTTGCTGTGTACTGGTGAAGTTGAAAGCCGCGTGATCGTAGAGAGCAGAATCGTCGCTTGTCTTGCAGTTCCAAGTTGAGTATCCCGAAGGGATAAGTTAGGATGGCACTGTAGCAGGCACTTGAGCAATCTGCTTTCTAAGTCGTGATTTGAGTAGCTGCGTCGAGCCGATGGTGAGAATCGATTAATTCCTGACAAAAAGTCGTTGATCAAGACAACACCCACCCCGCCATCGCAGGTCAGCCCCACCTTACTCCCCTGTCGGAGCTTCAGAATTCATTAGCGCTGATGGCGTGTCCAAAGATTCCCAGAGCACTACGTCGACATCCCATTCTCGTCGTTTCGCTCTTCATCCTGGCATTTTCACTGTTTACACCGTTCCTCCCTCGACTCCGCCTCCTCGCACGCCACATCAATCCCTCACGAGCTTACTCCAACACCGCCGCCATGTCTACCGACTACTCGAAAGAGCTCAACGTTGCCCTCCTCGCTGTCCAACGCGCTGCTATCCTCACCAAGCAGGTCTTCCACAGCCATGCCAAGGGCACTCTCAACAAGTCAGATGCTTCGCCTGTCACCATTGGCGACTTTGGTGCCCAAGCACTGATCATCGCTGCCATCAAGGCCAACTTCCCCGACGACGAGGTTGTTGGTGAAGAGGAGGCCAAGGACTTGCGCGAGAATGCCGACCTCAAGAAGACTGTATGGGATCTGGTTCAGGCAGCCAAGCTTGACGACGATGCTGCCGAGAAGACCCTCGGAGGCCCCATTGAGAGCGACGACCGCATGCTCGACGTTCTTGACATGGGTGCTAGCCAGGGTGGAAACAAGGGCCGTATCTGGGCTCTTGATCCTATCGACGGTACCAAGGGTTTCCTCCGTGGTGGCCAGTATGCAGTCTGCCTCGCCCTCATGGTCGATGGCGACGTCAAGGTTGGTGTCCTTGGATGCCCTAACCTTCCCATCGACGACAGCGCTCCTTTGACCGAAGACCTTGGTGCCAATGCCACTGATGCTGAGGGCAAGGGTGTCCTCATGTCTGCTATCCTCGGCAAGGGCGCCGACAGCCGTCCTCTGACCCGTGGTGCTCTCAAGTCCGCCACTCCTATTTCCATGAAGACCGTTGACCAGCTTAGCAACGCTACCTTCTGCGAGTCTGTTGAAGCTGCCCACAGCGCTCATGGTGACCAAGCTCAGATTGCCTCCAAGCTCGGCATCACCAAGCCCTCTGTCCGCATGGACTCGCAAGCAAAGTACGCCAGCATTGCTCGTGGCGCTGGTGACATCTACCTCCGTCTCCCCGTCAAGAAGGACTACCAAGAGAAGATCTGGGACCACGCTGCTGGTGACCTGATTGTGCGCGAGGCTGGTGGTGAGGTCACCGATGCTCAAGGCAAGCGTCTTGATTTCTCAGTTGGCAGAACATTGAAGAACAACAAGGGTGTTGTTGCTGCACCCAAGGCTATTCACGCCAAGGTCCTTGAGGCTGTCACCAGTGTGCTCTCGGCCAAGCAATAGATGATTTAATATGAGGTTTATGATACCAGCTTAAAAGTAGGAATGTGTATATATGGCATGCTATCTCCAGTTCAAAGTTTTCCAAAAAAATTTGCTTCACTCCTTCAGCCACAACATCAAATCGACCGATGATTGTATGTTCTTGACGAGCAAAACAATTGATCTTTCTTATCACCATGAGGATGGAAGAAGAGCAAAAATGGAGTAGCTGGGAATCGAACCCAGAACCTTCTCCAACTCAGGACTGCTCGAAGAGCAATGCTAAGAAGATGTCATACCACTAGACCACAACCCCATTTGATATGAGACACACGGCTGTGTATGCACATAACACATCAAGCATACGCCAGAGAGATTTTCGGCCACGACTCCTATCTGTCTGATTCCAACCGCTCTCCTGCTCCAAACCCTCTCGACAACATTCATTGATAGCTCATTATCAAAGACTGCATATCATCCGCTTGCTGTCAATGGTCTAAATATAGTCCAGCGGCGATCAATCCAAACCCTTCGACGGCTTAGACCTATTATTTCACTCTGAGGCCTCTGACCTTCCTATCTCATGCAGCCACAAAACGCCCCCTCCGCGTCGTCGCGATAGCTCGATGTGTTTAGGCTACAATTTTGTTACTAGGGAAAAAAGATAAGTCCTGCTTCATTGTCTTCTGAGTTTTATAGAGCTTCAAAGCAACTGTCAACTTGCTCTCCTATGCTTTTCTGCATTCACACAACATGAGTTCTGCCGTCTGCTCGCCGGCCGCTGACAGCGCTTTCGGGCCTGCGGTCGAAGGTTGTCGACAAGGCTTTGATTTTACTTATGCCTTCGAGTCCTATTTTTTCTCCATTGTGCCTTCTGTATTGTTGCTTTGTTTTGCTCCATTGAGATTCAGGACTCTTAGTCGTGTGCGGCCTAAGGTCAAAGGCAATGCGTTCAAATATGTTAAATTGGTGGGTTGCTAAGTCACTTTGAAGCGGAAGCTGCTGCTCACGACAACGACTTTCTAGTCGGTCATTGCAGTACTTGCTGTTTTTCAGTTGGCATTGATTGGCCTCTTCGCGGATAATACACACCTGCAGGCATGGAAACCATCAATGGCAGCCTCGGTGCTCTCTTTCGGGTCCAGTATTGCTCTTCTCACCTTGTCGTACATGGAACATTCGAGGTCCCTTCGGCCATCCATGTTACTCAATGCCTACCTCTTCGCTACCGTCATACTTGATGCTGCCACACTCCGAACGCTGTGGTTGATGCCACATTTCTCTGATCGCATTCGCAACATCTTCACGGTTGCGTTTGCTATCAAAGCTGTGGTGCTTTTGCTAGAGGCTAGGGGTAAAAGAGCATATTACAGTGCAGAGAGGAATATGAGTCCGGAAGACTTTAGCGGTATCTACGGTCAAGCACTTTTATCGTGGTTGAACCGTCTAATTTGGCAGGGCGCTCGTCATTTGTTGAAGCCAGAGGATTTGTATGCCGTCAGTGACGATGTTGCATCCGAAACACTCAGTCTCCGGTTCTCACAAGAATGGGACAAACGTGAGTACAGCATTCGTCTTGTGGCTGATCAGTATGCTCACAACTCTATTAGAATTGAGAAGCGGACCCCCGAACTTGAAAAAGGTTCTCTTTTCCTTGCTCAGGTGGCCGATACTTGTGCCTATTGTTCCTAGACTGGGACTCTTGGCTCTCACCTTCTGTCAGCCACTGCTCCTAAGGAGGCTACTCGATTATCTTAAGCATTCGGACGTGGAAGATAAGAACATTGGATATGGACTGATCGGTGCTTATTTCGTTGTATACGTCGGTCTGGCAGTGAGTACAATGTCTAACACCACAGTCTGTTTTGCCGACTAATACTCGATATAGACCACATCTGCTCTCTACTGGCACAGACATTACAGATTCTTAAGCATGCTTCGTGGAACGCTCATAACAGCAGTCTATGCAAAAGCTACCAACATCGTCGCTATGGCAAAAGACAACAAAGCTTCGATTACTCTGATGAGCACTGATGTTGAGCGTGCTACTCGCGGTCTCATCGATTTGCACGAGATGTGGGCAAACATCGTCCAGGTTGCTATCGCCACATGGCTGCTTGAGATTGAGCTTGGTGCTGCGTGTGTGGGTCCTGTCATTATCGCTCTGAGTAAGTGCCCGTCTTGCTGACTTGTGCGTTTTCGTTGTACTGACTACTGTCTAGTCGCAGTAGGTACTACTATATGGTTCTCTGGCTACACTGCTTCGTTCCAGCTCTTGTGGATTGCCAAAGTTCAAGAGAGGATTGGTAGGTCATGAGAAGTCCTGTGTTCAAGAAGCATAAAAGAGAAGTGCTAATCTTTGTCAGGCATCACTACCTCAATTCTCGGCTCCATGAAAGCTATCAAGCTTTCTGGGTTGACCTCGAGGGTTGGGAGTCTTCTGCGTGGATCTCGTGTCCACGAACTTGACGCTGCCTCGCGCTTTCGCACCCTTTCCGCCATCTCAGCTGCTATAGGTATGTGGTTGTCAAGCTAACATTCGTAACATCATCAAGGGACACGCCTAATAGATGGTTCATATAGGAAACGTGCCTCAGCTTATGGCCCCTGTCCTGACCTTTGCAATCTACGTCGGTTTTTCGTTCAAGGACCACACTGCAATCGATACAACCAAGTTGTTCACATCACTGGCTCTCATTCTTCTTGCATCTGAGCCTCTGTTCATGCTGATCAATGGTCTTATCGAATTTCGTTCGGCAATTGGCTGCTTTGCGCGTCTGGAAACTTTCTTACAGTCTTCAGCACGATGTGACACCCGAACCATCGTATCCTCTCAGCCGAATCCCGACAACGCTGTGTCTATCCAAAATGCTTCCTTCGGCTGGAAAGATGGTGATCAATTGACCATAAAGCATGTCAGCTTGAGGGTACCTCTTTCCAGTTTGGTCATGATCACTGGCCCTGTCGCTTGTGGCAAGACTACATTGCTGAAGGGAATACTTGGTGAAACACCTGTGACAGAAGGAAGAGTTGAGCTTTCGAGCTCTAGTATTGCGTGGTGCGAGCAATCTCCTTGGCTGATGGTGAGTTCTCGCTATTCGTCGATGTCTATATTTCAACCACTGATTTTGCTCATAGAACGCATCTATTCAACGCAACATTACGACTTTCTCTGAGTTTAACCCGGAACTCTACTCATCGGTCATCCACGCCTGTGATTTGGATAGCGATCTAGAAGCATTGCAGAAAGGCGATGCAACCATGATCGGCAGTAAAGGCTTCGCGTTGAGTGGCGGGCAGAAACAACGCATCGTAAGTCTAAGTTATGATCGTAACTGCTGATATCTACTAACGCATTCTTGAGGCACTGGCTCGTGCTGTCTACTCGAGATGTCCTATCATTGTTCTCGACGACGTCTTCAGCCAACTAGATTTGAGCACCAAGACCATTATCTTTGAACGTCTCTTGGGACAACGAGGTCTCCTGCGAAGACGGAAGACAACAGTAATCATGACGATTGGTGCAATCAAGTTCTTACCCAAGGCGGACCACATTGTCGTTCTTTCTTCAGACGGCATAATCGAAGGACAGGGCACCTTCCAGGAACTGTGTGCTGCGGGGAACGACGCAACCAAGTACATCACCTCGATGGCAGCTAATTCAGCAGAGAATACAACACCAGATCCTGCACGAGTTAGAAAGCCTGCAAGCACGGGTAAGACACATGTCGCTGTGACCGAAAGCAAGGTGGACGACAAGGTCCTGGAAGCAGCTCGTCAAAGAGGTGACTTTGGCATCTACAAGTATTACTTTGCGTGCATCAGTTGGACAGTGGGAGCAATCTTCCTCCTATTACAGCTCGCATATGCCTTCTTCTGCACATTTCCTAGTAAGCAATTCTCTCCGTGTGCTCGGCAATCGTGTACTGGCTAACAGAAGAAGCGGTCTGGCTCAAATGGTGGGCAGATGCGGATACGCAAGAGTCTCACTCAAGATACGGCTACTATATTGGCGTTTACACGGCGCTTCAGATCATGGCTTTAGCACTTTCTGCAGCTGTCACTTGGTATGTACAGACACCAGGGGAAAGTGCAGACATGAGACTCTACTGACACGAGGCCAGGTGGTCGTTCAATGTGATGGCCGTGAAGACAGGTATTCAGCTTCATAATACTCTTGCTAAGACTGTCATGTCGTATGTCTAGATGACTGTTCATCCCAACGGATTGAGGCCTGACAATCTACAGTGCTCCACTATCATTCTTCAGTAAAGTCGACAGCGGGACTATCTTGACGAGGTACGTACAGGCTACACGCCTACACTACAACCAGATTATTCAAAAGGGAGCAGATTCAGCCAAGACATACAATTGCTCGACATATCGTTGCCTCTGGCTGTCATGGTGGTTACAACCAGTAAGCGACCTGACATCAGTCATGAAGTTTATCACTGACACGTCATAGCGACTCTTACTTGTATCGCCCAAGTAGGACTGATTGCTTCAGCTTCCGCCTGGATAGCTATCAGTATTCCAGCACTGGGTCTCGTCTTCTACCTTATCCAAGGAGTCTACCTGAGAACTTCCAGACAGATGAGACATCTCGACCTTGAGGAAAAGGCTCCAGTGTAGTAAGTTTTTCACGAGTCTTGAATGCATTTGAATGCTAATGTTGAGAACAGCACACAATTCATGGAGACTCTCGATGGGCTGGTAACCATCCGCGCATTCAACTGGAGCAGACCATCCATCGAACACAACTTCGAGATCGTAGACCGTTCTCAAAAACCAAACTATCTGGTTTGGGCACTAAAGAACTGGCTAGGACTTGTACTTGAGTTGGTCATAACTGGTATCGCAGTCTTGACTGTAGGTATTGTTGTCGGCCTGCGAGGTAGCTCTTCGCCTGGTTTCACAGGTGTTGCACTTACACAGATCATCTCGTTCACGACTAACCTCAAGTACTTGATCAT
Organism: Aureobasidium melanogenum CBS 110374; assembly: GCF_000721775.1. Lineage (NCBI taxonomy): Eukaryota > Fungi > Ascomycota > Dothideomycetes > Dothideales > Saccotheciaceae > Aureobasidium > Aureobasidium melanogenum. The sequence goes on from NW_024470067.1 coordinate 474,984, forward strand.
GTTCTGGACGCAACTTGAGAGTTCTCTTGGTGCAGTGGCTAGAATCAGGCAGTTCGAGAAGGAGACGGTTGCTGAGGACCTAGAAAGCGAGACCCACGATCCTCCTTTTGATTGGCCGACTCGAGGCTCGATTGAAATTAGCCATCTGTCAGCGAAGTACAAGTCAGTCTCGAAACAACTACATATTATTGTTGTCTCACACTAACACGTTGAAGATCTGATAGCGAGAGAATGACGCTTGACAACATTTCCATCTCTATTCCAGCAGGCTCAAAAGTCGGCTTCTGTGGCCGGACAGGAAGCGGCAAAAGCTCTCTCCTTTTGACGCTCTTCAATCTTCTAACACCAGAGTCGGGAAACATCACCATCGACGGTCTTGATCTATCGACCATCCATCGGGAAACACTACGCGCCCGCCTGATTTGCGTTGCAGAGGAGCCATTCCTGTTTCCAGAAAGCGTTAGAGAGAACCTTGCACTCGACTCCACGACCATGGAGGACCATAACATGGTCCACGTGCTGCAACAGACGGGGCTTTGGGAAGCTATCGATGCAAAAGGAGGACTCGATGCCAAGATGGAAGATGTACATCTGAGTCAAGGATCCAAACAACTCTTTAACATTGCCAGAGCTTTGCTAAGAAAAGATCAAGGCAAGGTGTTGGTGATGGATGAAGCCACTAGCAGGTTAGTACTCGTCCCTTCCCTATTTTTTCTCGGACCTCTGTGCACAGTCAGAGAAGTGGAAAAGAAGATCGGTGAGGTGAGGACGAGAGTAGCATTCTAGGAGATGCGCATTAGAATAATAAATATATCGTGTACATCCGAAAAGCTGACAAACTTGTACAGTATTGACACCGAAACGGACATCAACATCCAATCTCTCATTATGAAGGAGTTCTCTGAACACACTATCATTTCGGTGGCTCATAAGTTAGATACCATTGCTGGGTTTGATTTTGTAGGTGTTATGGATGCAGGCAGACTGGTCGAGTATGGCAATCCTAAGGTCTTGTTGCAGCAACAAGGACCTAGGTTCAGGGAGTTGTGGGATGAACGCTAGTGCTATCGACGGAAAGAAGTAGTCAGGTGTGATGGTTTCAATATTCCGATCTCATTTTTCGAGGTTGACAGTATGATACTACCGTAGGAGAAAGATGAACGATTCACTTATGAGTAAAGATGCAGTGCTCAAGAACAATCTGGGCTATTTAAAAGAGCACATGTCACATAGTCCACGATAAAGAAACTGCAGATTACCTTCTAAAAGCAAGCAGGTTCTAAACAAAAGTGGTGTGCGCAAAAGATCCGGACTACTCAAGTCAAAAAAAAAAAACAGAATAACCACCTCCATCTCACAATCCCCCGTTCCACTCCCTACGAAACCAGCAAAACAAATCCCCGCTACCAAGGCTCAGTCGTATAGAGCCTAATCAGCGGGGAGAAAGCCACCAGTTAGACTGGTTTCATTTCTGAGTGAAAGGGAGCAGACTCCCTACAGTCCGACTCTGAGAGTCGAACCGATGACCTTCCAGCGATGGTGCTGACGCAACACCGCTGGGCCAATCCACCGCTTGTCGACAAAGCGATGGTGGCTGGTTGGGGGAGGGCGGTGGGGTTGGGATATAAAGTGAAGGGGTGAGTGACTTGCCTGGGTTAGCTGTGGAGGTGATATTGATTGGTTCGTTCTTAGTGACTGGTGATTTGACGCAGGCCATGATACTTCACGATCTGAGAAACCAGGATTTTGTGTAGTAAATGGTGTATTGTTTACTGCTTGTAATACAGAGCAGGTTTTGTTTGCGGTCGTCCAGACTCTTGGAGGGTCCAGCCTCCGCCGTATTAAGGACGACCAAGTTCATGATATGCGTTATAGTTCTCCCATCTTTTATCCTCATTTTTGACCCAAGAAGAAACAGCCTCTAGCCTTCTTTTCCTCTTTCTACTTTGCGCCAAATACTCTTTCAGCATGACCTCCGAAATATCCAGTCTCATAGTCAAATTGCGATTCCGGAATCGTGTATCCTGCTCTAGTCTTTTGCGATCCTGTCTTGGGAATCTCGAATGCATCGCCGGTTGCAACGTGTGGTAGACTCTCGTTCGAGTGGTTGAGATCGTCTTGTGAGTTTGATCGGGAGTTGACATCGGTGTATGGGCCATTCATAGGAGTTTCGCTGGTCTTTCTGTCGCCGAAGATGTTTAAGCGGAAGTGTTGGCCGCGTAGAGTGTTCATGCGGCTGATGTGGATATCCAGTGCGATTGCCAGAAGAGTAGAGATCCTGTATGTTGGTCAGATGATGCCATTACCAGTGTGGGTAAGTCGATACTTACAGTCCTAGCAGCGCAAAGCTGAACAGAGCCTTGTAGATCTTGCAGACCATAATGCCAGTGCCGTCGTTCCAGTGACTGACGTCGCAATAGTGTGTAAGAGTGCCCCACATCCACCAAGACAGCATGCCGAATCCAATAGTCCAAATGACGAAGACAGTGGAGTTGAGAATGAGGTTGAGTTGAGGATTGAGACCGACACGCAGATGGAGGGCGATGGTAACAGCCAGGATAGCTATCGTAATCCACGAAACGCTCATAAGCTATTGGTAAAAGTCAGTGACTCGAAACATCTAGAAGTTGCAAGGTTGAACGTACCACTTTGAAGGTCCACGGTGTCGGCCAGTTGTCGTGTTGTAGATGATAGATGAAGAATGCCATTATACTGCCAACGATGATACTGGAGATCAACTGTGCAGCGCGAATGGCGTGGAAAGGTACGCGAACTTTGTCATATCCATACAGCTGAGTCCGCGACCGACTTAGGAATAGATCTGAGAGCATTATGGTAGAGTATACAAGATGTCGTTATCAGGTATCAAGGTGTAAAAGAGAATGCGACCAGTATGCGACAGGAAGCAAAGTAATCAGATTGAAAAGGAATGTAGCTCGTCAAGAGCAGGAAGCGAGAAATCGTCACAGGAAACTGCTTCAGCTGGTCGACTAATAACCTACCGTTTGCAAAGGAGGGGGTGTAGAATGCCTATGTAGTCGCGCCTATTGGAAGTGGTCTGCAAGGTACGAGGTAGCCGTCTGGGGATCCCTCTTGGATGCTGCTTTTTTTAACCACGGTGGCTTGCGTCGCAGAAGTTCATTGGTGCAATGGTGAAACCAGTTCGAGCCAATATTGCGATACGAGACCCAAGGGTAAAACTCTTTAGACGACCGACCATCATCGATATGATGCAAGAAGATCTACCGAGCTCTTCAGCTGAATAATGGATGTTGATCAAAACAAGATGTTCGGGTGTGCTTATGTTAAAGAACTCCCTGAATAACTTGCTGAAGAAATCAAATGATTAAGGTGACTAAAATTCACGGCCTTGGCACTCCTCTATCGACATGCAAGTAAGTCGCGTTTCGGGCCCTTCCCCTGCAGCTTATTCTCCGATATGATACCCTGCGAAACACTTGAAGACTTTCCGACACTCGTGCATCAATCACTGTCACAGTTTTGAGCGGGCACTCGTCCCGCCTCCACCTTTGCTGCTTCACGCTACGGAGTTCAGGAAAAGGAAAGGCCGTTCGAACATGAGATCCAGCTCTCGGAATAGATATCGTACAGTAAATACATAGTGCAAGAAGCGAATCGTCTATTTGATCTTCTTGGCCTTCAACTTGATGGTTTCGTCGTTGACAAAAATACCCTTTCCCTTGTAGGGCTCGGGTACTCTCCATGCACGGATCTCGGCAGCGAATTGCTTCACAACCTCCTTCTCGACACCCTCAAGCAGAATACGTGTAGGCTGGGGAGTGCTCGCCTTCACACCCTTGGGGACGCCGAGTTCAATGGGATGTGAGTAGCCAACTTTGAGAGAGACGAATTCCTGGCCAGGATATTCGGGCTGTTTTGTGACGGCGGATTTCTCGACGGTTGCACGGTAACCGACACCAACCAGACGGAGGATGGCAGAGTGACCTTCACTAACACCAAGAATGTGATTTTGCAAGTATGCGCGGCAGGTTCCTTTGAAGTATGTCAGACACATAGTCCTAGCTCTTTGATGATATCTTTCACTCACCCCACATCTCTCTCTGCTTTCTCTCCTCCTGGTCCAGAATGCTCAAGCTGTATGTGCGTTTTGCTTCGTCCGAGACAATGTTCATGTATGCGGGAATGGGCATAGACAGCTTTCCAAGAGGGCCCTCAATGTGGACAATAGCGCCTTCTTGTGTACGGCTGACTCTAGCACCCTTCTTCTGGACAGGCGCTTCGACGATGTTGAACTTGACATCCGGAGGCAATGATAGCGGTGCGCTACCGATCTTTGACTGGCATGGCGACGAGGTAGAAAAGGACGAGGATTGCTGCTGGAAGGCTGGGAGGAGGAATGCCGGAATGGAAATTTCTGCGGAGCGAGAGTTCTGGATTGCGCTGACACAGCGCCGCCTTGCTGGAGTGAACATGGTGTGTAGTGTGGACGAGATGTGTATCGCGACAGACACAATGTTTCGCTGGAGAAACAAATGAAGGGCGAACCGACTTTCCAGCTCCGCCCCGAGTGAAGCTTGGCAACCAATTCCTCCGCAACCTCCGCCGACTCCGCGCATCCCACGCGCTTCACCATTCCGCATTGTCAATACCACAATTGCAACATTGACTTTGACAAGTTGTCTATTCAACCATTGTCTATTGTGACAAGTCAGTCACTGCAAAGATCTCTTCCGATCTTGTGTCCCCCTTTCCTTCTTTCCTTCCTGCTCCCAACACCATTCCTTTCATTCAGGCCCAACGATCTGAAGTCAATCATCTTTCTTTCCTTTCGTGACCTTGATCGTGAACGCAAACATGCTGGCCATGCTGCTGTTCTCTCTTCTCTTCTTTCTCCCTTGCATGGGCTTCCAACCAGCCCTCAAGGTTCATGATCTTCAAGATCTTACAGGCATCGAACTTTCTTCCAACAAGGTTCGCATTACTGAAGGCATGCACACCATCATCAACACAATGCACAAGGTTGAGAAGCTTCCTTCATGTCAGAAGCTGGCTTCTCAGGCTCTGCTCAACACTTGCTCAGAGATCGGTCATGCTACCACCCTCGACACAAACAAAGGCATTGACGTGATGCTCGAACGCTCAAAGTCGATCTACGCTACACGTCTGGCTATCTGTGAACTCATGGATGCCAACGCCAACATTCCTTCATCTTGCTCACCCTTCAGACCTGTCGAGCAAGCTTCCAAGTTCAATGGTTTTCGAGGCTTTATCGTCAATGGTCGCTTTTCCAAGTCCACAGCTCCTCGCGACTTCGATGACAACAGAGATCTTGATCAATGCTCGGCTTCACTTTCTTCTAACCCAGTGTGGTGGACCAGCTACTCAAATGCCCGCCAGAACGCAGTGCTACTCTGTCATTCAATGAGAGCCGAGCTGGACAAGGGTGCGGCCTGAACTTCCTATTCGTGAGAATCTTTCGCTGACGCGTGAAATCAGACAACATGGTTGAGAAGGTGAAGCTCATGCTCGAGGCAGTCTTGGAGGCATCCAACGTCATGGCGGACACGACTGAGGAGCATCGCATGTTCGAGAGACAATGGACTGAGATGGGCAAGAACATGCAGTCCTTCCATCTTGCTCTGAACACAGATCTCGACATGCAGAATCGCATCGCTGAACAGTGGGCAAAGTTTCAAGTCAACATCCACGAGCTTGACGATAACATCCAGAATTTGAACCGCGATGTCGAGAGAGTCCGCAAGGTGGGTTGAGCGTGCCTCGGAGAGTTCGTTCTGATACTGATTACTCACAGGCGTCTTCTCACATTACCTCGGATCTTGAGAACCACCGTCACCGAGCTCAGGAAGCACAGGCAGATGTAACACACCACCTTAGTCAGGCTCTTGATATTGCTATCAAGATCGATCAGTCTCATGACAACTCACTGGCGGCCTCAGTGGCTCTGGCTCAGCAAAACCAAGTGAGTCTCTGATCTCATACGTTTCTGTTCTTCGCCGCTAACGACAACAAGCAACTCGCACTCGCTCTGGCTCATAACACCGAGACAACAAGAGCCTTACAACACAGAACCAATATGCTTCTAGAAGCCATCTCGGCCGTCACCGAAAACGTGACAGACGCCGCCAGAACCGTCTCGGAATTTCACAATGACATTCACAACCTCCCTACCAGAGTTGTTCAGCAAGTCTTCGAAGCTTCGCTCGCAGGCATACCATTCGATTGTATTTCGATTGTGCTGCTGTCTATCTTTTGGTGTCTCGGATTTGCTGCTCTTGACACCTGGGGCCCATTCCGCGCAAGAAGTTCGGTCGTTGCATCGCTCGGATTTTCGATTAGTATGTTGATGTTGCATGCTATAATGCCCGTTCTCTGACAACTCGCAGCAATCACTTATCTTGTGACCATGATTACTCAGACCGTCGAGGTTCCCATCATCAGCATTCTGGGCATCATGGCAGTCGCAGTCTCTGCAATCTTCGTTTGCAAGGTTTGGTACAAGCAACAGAAGACTTCGAACCAGCCTATCCTTCCAGACAGCATCAACCAAGACTTGAAGCAGTCGGCTTAGCTGTCGCAGGCACCTGCCAGCACTGGTTTACTGCTTTCTTGAACCTTTCATCCACCGGCTTGCGCTTCTTATTTTTGCTATCACGACTTTACTTACGTCTATCTCTTTGACATTGCTTTGCATCGGCAAGGCTCAGGCAAAATCGGCTATGATGTGATCATGAGCCAATGGCTCTACGAGCTGAATTTGGCGCATTCATTTTGATTTTCTTTTCTTTGCTTTTCTATATATCTTCTTCGGATCGCAGCTGGCATCTATTCTATTGACGCTGCTCCTCTTCTCTCAGCATCTTGAGGGATATTTAAAATGCATTTGCCAGAGCTCATTACGCTTCATTGTTACGTTCAATCTTGCCTCTCAAAACACCTTAGCTCTTCCTTCTTTGTATCTAGACCATGCTCTGCGAAGCTGATTATATCCACAACGTACATTCACGCTCTCTCTCGGATCAAACTTGTCCGTACTTAACGTATAGTCATTCTAACAGATGAACTGTAAATATGAGTGGAACGCTTACAATTCTGTCTCGACAAATTGCAACAAGATACAATTGTTGTGTAAGCTGATCAACCCATTAGCTGCGCGACCCTCTTAGCTGCGCAGCTGAGCGTCGCACACCAGCTGAGAGGCTTCAATTGAACTCGTTGTATATACATCAATAGTTATCTATCTGCCACTCAAATTGTAGCGATTCGAAGCTCTGTTCAGCGACTTCGCGCGCAGCAGCAGATGCGTCGTATATCGCTTATTTTGCTGCCTCTTATGCCTCTTATTATACGAGGGCCTCTTTCGCGCGCATGATGTTTTAAATGTTCGCGAATTGAGTGTTTAGGTTTATAGGAACTTTCTTGCGCTTCTTAGTAGCTAGTTGCTTAAGTTGAGCCTCGAGTTAGTTATTACGGTGCTATAGAGCGACCTAGTTTGCGTTAAGATAGTTAATTACATAGCTAGCCTTATATAAGGCTTAGTATAGTGCCTATTTCTCGCCTGATTTTTTACGAATTAATTAAGTAGTATAATGTATATATTGTAAGCTCTTTAGTATGCTAAAAATTAAAGTGGTTTCTTAGGTTTATAGTAGTGTAGATTAACATGGTTTTAAAGCCTAAACTTAGGAAGAATTTAGCCCTTTTAAAGGGTTAAATAGATAGAGACCTACTACTTGCTAGCCTATATATAATAGGCAAGGTGTAAATGTCTCTCTTTAAGCTAAATTATAGTAAGTAATAAAGCGTTGCTTCTTAATAGGTAAGGCATTATCTAGCAAAGCCAAATCTGCAATTTAAGATTAGTATCTTAATTTCAAAGGTGCAAAAACACTAAGATCTAAAGGTTATAATACATGGCTTATATAAGTAGGTAGAAATAAGAGATATATCTTATTTTAATATGCAAACTAGTGGAAATTAATGGCTATATAGCTGCTATGGCCATCTAGAATAAAAAGACGCTAGATATCTTTTTTAGGCCTTGTTTCTAGCTTAAACATGGTTTTTAACTAAGATAACCCCTTCTTATTAGTAGTCTAGCTATTTTTAGAGCTTGTATATTCCTAGTTAGGTATACTTATAGGAAAATAGCTAGTTTGTAGTACTACACCCTTAAAAATCATAAGGGGATAGATAAATCTATTTATAGGGGATATAACTTTAATAATTAAGACCTATTTGCATAATTCTAGTGATTTAACATATAAGTACTTCTTCTTTAATGATCTAAGGATATAGGAATTGGTATATACACCTAAAGCAATGCTATGTTTATCCATATTCCATATATTACATAGCTAAATCTTATAGCGGCGGACGATGTCTTTATATAAAGTATAGAACTTCTATATTACTTTAGGGTGTGTTCTATTAATATGCTCATAATTAATAGGCCTTCTAATAACTAAGGCAATACTTAGATTATCTTAGATTAACTTAGTAATAAACTTCTTTCTAAGTAGCTAGGTATCGCCATTTATCGCTAAAATTCGGGTGGCTATTTTGCGACAACGAGCATGCAAGGGAGGGAAGCCTTATACCTCTTATTTAAGTATCTATGTAACGAGAAACTCCTCTTATCGAATTGATAATCTCTTACGGTGTTAGTGTGCTATACGTCGATTCGTTGTGCTAGCTAGACGCGAACGGAGCGTCGATTCGGCCATGCCATGCGCGCGCGTAGTCGCTCGGATCGATGAAAACACGCCATTGTTGAAATCTTCGACGGCCGATTAAATAGATTGCTCGCGTTGATCCATTGCGACGACGTGGTTATTGGTTGAGTTGAGGGGGAAGTGGTTATGTTGATTGAGCGTGGAAATCGCGAAACGCGCAGCTGAGAGGGTCGCGCAGCTAATGGGTTGATCAGCTTACCTAGAGGTCAATGTTCAATGATTCTCAGCAAGGATAAAACTCCTCGCTTGAATTCTCTGCAAGCGGTCATGCAACTGTTCTGATGTACATTTGGACTCGTCAGCCCATCGGTACCGTCGTTGAAAGAGTGGGGAGGTGAATATTTTGATCGTCCCGTCCACACTCAACATCATTCGCTGGGGTTTACAAGGATTTCGATTCAGCGCAAATTGCGGGCCTGATCCGAAGGGTTTCAGGCTCCCTACACCTGTTGCACTGCCTGGTTGGCCATGATCTACTGTTTTGTGTAGCTGCTACATAAGAGATGTAAACGCCCACGATTCTCTGTCGCCATTGCAGTATTTACTGATTCTCAGCCTCAATCCAATTGCTTAATAGACATCCTCTGATTATCTGGTAATCCTTACACCAATTTTCATGGTTAATATAAAACTTCTGACATTTCGCAGACGACCATTCCACCTTTTATGTACTACCTCGACGAATTTGAGAATCTACACAATAGCGATCAGCAACCGCCAAAGGTCATTTTCACACTCGAAGCCTTCCATTGCGCCATGGCATACGAAAACGCAATCCCGATTGGCGTCATTATTGGATTCGTGTCTACCATCGTTATTCTGATTCTCATTCTGCGCTGGCTCAAGCACAAGAACAACCAGAAGGAAGCTCGTGAGAAGGATATCGAGGCAGCCAAGGTTGAGGCTTCTGCATTCGATGATGGAGCATCAGATATCTTTACACCAGCAGCGTCACCCAGAGATGCTCTGTTCAAGCCAAATGCGCATGAGAATGGTTCTGTCATGAATGTGCAGACTGTATCGCACAAGACTGAGAAGGAGTGGAGAGCTGCCAGACAGGCTCAAGGGCAAGCATGAGCGAGCAGAACCATTGGTCGAGGCTGGAGATACATAATGAATTTACGACATCAATACCCTACTTGAGGTGTTCCCTTAAGTTTGTCTTGCAGTGCGATGATGTCTGTATGTTTGGTGATGAAAGGGAAATATCAAAGTCGAGGCTTCGCAAGAGACATGCGACTCCCTCGAGTGGAGAAACTTCGGCAAACCATGGCGGCATCGTTGGACCGAGCTTTCAAGTCAACTGTGAAACCTTCAAGGTGTTTCATATTGAAGTGACGAAGTTATCAGTACATCCATATATCGCATTTCTTTACTGGGATACGGGAACACACTTACGACAGTATCGCTATCTGCCTGGAGGGGTTGCGCAACAAGAAGATGACGTCCTACGAGGATACTGTGACGGGCCATGCCTACAGCACACTGCTGCGCATCGGACTGCCCGCATACACGATGCACTTCAAGAGCCCGACGTTTATGAAGGAATCCATGTTGGAGAGGCTGGATAGATCGGTTTGTAAGGGCATACTCAAGGCTTCGGCGCAGCAACCAGAAGTCAGGTTAGTCACATGCACGCCTCCATTCACACTTGCCTATGACTAATGCGCTTGTTGCTCTGCAGAGAAGGTCTTGGTACCGATGACAACGTTTGGAAAGACATGGTCACCTTGTTCCGCGCCGCCATTCCCTCGCTCGAACGCCGTTCCTTTGCCGTCTGGGATCCTTCCGCCGTCGATTACGAATCAACCTCGGGTGCTCTCATTGCTCAAAACTACCCTGGGCTGTGGAAAGACTTGGAAAGGCTCAATGACCTGGTTTCGATCCTGCGTAACACGCTCACGATCGGCGAGAAGGCTCAAGATCTGGCTGCCGAGTGCACATTCGACCAGGAAATATTCAGATTGATCAACTGTTGCGTGCGAGTCACGGCAAGAGGATTTGATGGCGATGCTGGTACTGGCGATGAAGAAAAGTGGCAGTGGATTGTGAATGCTTACAAGAAGCTACTCATAACCTCCCTTCAATTCTTGAACAACCTGGTCGCTCGCAACGAACGAAGGAAGCTGATGCTGTGGGTTGCCCTGTTCGACAACTCAACCGAAGGTATTCTGGCTGAAGATACTGACGATGCGACTGGCGGCCAACCTGCTCTCGGCGAAATGCCCAAACCACCTGTCTCCACCGGCGATATCCTGGTCGCACTTGGCGAGACAAGCAAGGCTACTTATGATGCTGCACAAGATGCCTTGAACGCGAAACGACTTTTGGCGAACAAGGATCAAATGAAACCTCCCTCAAGGCCTGTATCTGGATATGTACTGTTCGTGAGGCAACATCAAGCAGAGACGAGAGAGGCTCTTGGCCCAACCGCAACTCCAGATAGTGTCGCAAAAGCTCTCGCTGCCAGATGGAGTATTCTGTCCGACAAGGAAAAGACAACTTTCAACAAACAATACGATGCCCTTGCGCAACAGTATGAAAAGGAATTGGCAGCTTACCAGGATGCACGACGTCTCGCACAAGCCGAAAAGGACAAGTCAGACAGAGCGCATGCAGACCAAGTTGCTGCACGAATTGCCCACATTGAGGAGCAACTCGGTGATCGCATGAAGGCCGAAGGTACAAAGGTCGCCCCCATGGAACCTCCGGTCTACAACGCAGATGGAGCTATCGCATTCCCCGACGAAAAGTCAGCAACAGGACCTAGACCTGTGGCAGAGGATGACTACAAGATGATGTTCACCGCCTCGGCAGGAGCCAAGATTTTAGAAAGCGGTAAATCAGAACTCATGAAACGATTGGAAAGCTATCCTGTTCCGCCACCACAACAAGCTCAAATCACAAGCCCAGCTTCACCTATTGCTTCTCCAGCCTCACCGGTCTATGAGAATCGGACAGATGAGGATGATGTAGGCTTGGACGAAGAGAGCGAGGAAGAGGAGAGTGAAGACGAAGACGAATATCCTGGTTCGAGCGAGGATGGACGTGGTCTCCTGACAGACGTTCCGCTGATCCTAGGACCGTCGGAGATCGAAGTATTGCCTATGATCGTCATGTCTGGCATTGTACCGCCTGCAAAATCAACACAAGCTGGCACATCAACCGAAGAGACTAACGCAATTGTCAATATGCATACGGTTAGATGCCATCTGCTATTGGCTCAAGACAATGGAAAGAATCTGTTGAGAGAGCTCTTGATATTTGTTGCTGCTTGGGACTTGCGAGAGGAAGAGCTCTATTTCAAATTCATGGTCAAGATTATGGAGGCAATCTTGGTAAACGGCTTGATGCCTTACGCTTACCACGCCTTCCGGGACAAATCGAGATCCAAAGACATAATCTCACCGGCTCAAGCGGTGATCATGAAGCTGCTTACCAACATCTTCAGATCGAGAGCCGAGGCTTCCAAGACGAACCCACAGCCCAGTGACTCGTATCCGCTCAGAGTTGACGTCCACATCGTCAATTTCATCTTTACCGAATTCCGCCAGCATATCATTCCGCAAACATGTGCACTCATCTTCCTGCAAGGCAAGATCCACCAGAATCTAGCTTCGCCTGAAGACTTCCCGCTTAACTTGTGGGACATGGAGCGTATGTACGAAGGCGTGTACCAATACCTCGAGTTCTTCGCCGTGCTCACCGAAGAGAGCATTTGGAAGGATGTGATGGCACAGTGGGAAGTCGCGAGCGAGCTTGTGACATTGCTCAAGGAATTGGAAGCTGCAATCCCTAAACTCGGACCTGGAGGCACATCACACGGACCCGTTCCAAGACGTCCCCCTCCTCACCAACAGAATCATAATTACCAACCGCCGGCTCACAATTACCCACCTCCACCAGCACCACCTCAGAACCTCAAGCCTCTGCCTATAAGTGTGGAACGACCATTCGATTTGTCTCCGGATCTGGCTAACACTCTTCCACCACTTCCTATCCCACCGACAGATGCCAACGCTCAGCCTCCGAACACTACAATTTTTGAAGCTGAAACTCCCTTGGCATACCCAGAGGATCCGCAAGATGAGCCTTCGGACTTTGAGTGGCGCAACCTCAAGAAACTGACGGTCCTCGTACTCTCCTCGCTGATCTGGAAGAATCGCAAAGTGCAAGACCAAGTTCGTGAATACGGTGGATTGGAAGCACTGGTGGGCTGCTGCCGTCACGATGAGCACAACCCATACATTCGCGAACACGCCATCATGTGCTTGCGCTTCGCAGTCGAGAACAACGAGGACAACCAAGCCGTAATCAAAGACATGGCCGGCATGGCAGCAGCAGGCGAAACCCGCATGCCCACCTACGCCGAAATCCCCCACGGCAAACTCACTCACCCAGACCAACTAATCCCCTTCCAAGTCCCACCAGTCCCTCAAGAAGTGCTCGACACTAATGGCTACGAAACATTCATGGATGGAAAAGGTCAAGTCGGCCTCCGCAGAAAAGATATCGGCCAATTGTCTACAGGACCACAGAAACCTCGTCCGCATCCTAAAATGACGGCGGAAAAGGCTGCAGAGCTTATGCAGACTGCACTTCGCGACCTTCCTTTGGGTGATAAAATCCTTTTGGATAAGGAAAAGAAGGAAGCTCTTGCCAAACTTGATAGAGCGTTTTCTTAGGCGTGTTCTTTCTCTGGAGACACCATCTTGAGAGAAAATAGTGTGCATTTGTATAGGTGCGTTGGGACCGTGGTCAGCACACGGAGATGGTGAAAAGGGGTTTCATGACATTGACCTATGTAGGTGCATAGGGGGCGAAGAAAGTCTGTAGCCTTCAATCCAATTCATCGTTCTCCGACTACGCAGAGAGGCAGAGAATACGCTACGAAAAGGCACAGTGCTTTTTGGAAATCTAGACATATCCACAGAGATGTCTGTATCTGTGGTTTCTCAGTGGACAATGTTCTGTTTTCTTGTTGGTATTGTGCACTTTTACAGCTACACGAGTTACATACTTGACGCGGGGAGGCAGGAGTAATCAAGACGGAAGGCATGAACAGAGGACATCTTGATCCGCAGCATCAGAAATTGAAAACGAGAAATCTGCCTTCCCTTGTGATAAAGTATGTTGCCATTCTAATCTACCTTTCTATACACATCTCACCATCCAAAAACTCCACAACCCACCAAGACAAATGAACGGACAACAGAAACAAAAACACCCCTGATATGCAATGTCCATCTTTCTACTTTCTACTCAAATTATTATGCAAAGTATGCTCACGCATAAACAAACTAACAAAGCCCGCCACACCAGCCAGAACCACAATAACCACCCACACAGCCCTCAAACTCTCAATATACGTATCGCGAACCCCGTCTTCCCAACCAGGGGGCAAGAAAGAGATATCGCCTACATCATCTCTGATACGGGCGATAACCTTATCCGCACCAGGTAAATCTCCAAAACGTGCGTAGAGACCAGCGGACAGTTTGTTTTGGAACACTGCAGAGGCGATGGTGATGCCGATTGTAGAGCCGGTGCTGCGGAAAGCGTACGAGGCGGATGTGATGACGGCTTGGTGTTCGTGGCCTACTGCTGAGAGAAGGGCGAGTAGGGTTACTGTTAGCATAGCGCCATAGGCAGTTCCAGAGGCAAACAGCCAGACGAAGGGAAGTACGCCATTGACGCCTGCATTAAAGGTAGTGGCGATGAGCACAGCGGCGATGATGTATAGCGTTAGTGAAAAGGTGGAGAGCCACCAGTAACGGCCTGTTGCGCGCATGATCACGCCAGCGCCTAGAGAGCCACAAGCTGTACCGATGGATTGGGGGACTAGTCTTGTGCCTGCTGCGGTGGCGGATAAACCTTGGACGATCTGGAAGTAGATGGGGACGTAGTAGAAGAGCGCGTAGACGGCCATAGTCAAGAACCAGTTTGTCAGACATGCTGAAGCGACGGTGCGGTGGAGGAGTAGGCGGATAGGGATGACGGGTTCCTTTGCGACCTTGTCTTCGACGTAGACGAAGGCTACCAAGGCGAGTCCGGAGAGAGGCAAGCTGACATAGACCAGAGGGTGGTTCCAGGGTACGATGTTGCCGCCACTGTTGAGACCGAGTAAGAGCAAAACAAGGGCAGTGCACAAGGTAATAGCGCCGAGGAAATCGACACGCTTGATGCGTTCCTTTGAGTTGCCTTCCTTGATAGGAATGTCAACAAAGTACCAGCCAAGGATACCAGCAAGCACGATGAAAGGAACCTGGATGTAGAAAGCCCATCTCCAGTTAAGGTGATCGTTCATAAGACCACCAAAGATACCTCCCAGGCCCATGCCAGTTCCGTAGATGAGGTTTGCAAAGCCTTGCCAGAGTCCACGCTTTCTAAGAGGGATCAGATCACTAGCGATGAAGGTCGAAATGGTGTTGAGACAGCTGCAATGATATCAGCAACGATCCTTTTACCTGAGTCGCACAGCACTTGTACATACCCACCACCTGTACCAGCAACAACACGTCCCAAGATCATCATGGGGGCATTCTGAGCCAAACCACAGATCAAAGTACCAATAGAGAAGAAGCTGCTCGCGAATATGATACCAGCCTTTCTTCCATAGATATCCGACATCTTTCCCGAGAGAGGCTGAAAGGCAGCATTGGCGATCAGATAACCTGTAGCGATCCAAGAGAGCAGAGTTGACGAGTGAAAGTTTCGACTGATGGGAGAAGCAAGAGTGGCCACGATGGTCGAGTCTGGAGAGCCAATTGATTAGTATACTGCCGTTCAAGCATCGAGATTGGGAGATGGTCACCCATAGCAGCCCAGAAGGAGCCAACCCATAGACAGACCATGATGACCACGACTTTTGCAGAGGTAGGCTCATCAATCGCATCCGCCTCGCCCTCTTCCTCTTGTGCAGCCACACTTCTGTCAATGGTTCCATGATCGGGGTGTGCCTCGTCCAGCAAAGGTCGTTGTTCATTGTCATCATCAAGTGGTGATGGTGGCAACACCGTGATGTTATCTCGTCCGCCCGCCATTGTCGTCGTTGTCGCCGTCAAAAGTACAAAGTGTACCAAAGAAAGTTGGCGATGGCATCTCGAAACATGGAACCCCACGCTCTGTGACACACGCGACTTCACCGACCCTCCGTCACTCTTCGGCGATATCGATTCCCTATCCCCGACTCGTCATACCATCATCACTTTTTGACAGGCATCAGAAAAATTCCATTAGTTTGCCCCAGGATTGATTATCGCACTTAGGGGGAGCAATCTACGAGAACATGCAATCAAAATGCTATGAAGTTGATTGGTGTGACCGGATGGTAATACTGTGTACCTCGCCGAAGCTGCAGTTCTGCTTCATGGACATTTACCAACTGCCGAACTGGCGGGACCCAATGTCTTAGGCATTGAGGCACGTATCAGCGACAGCAGATCCTCCTGCTTATCCCGGAGAGCAAGCGAAGGCCACTTGGATCGAGACTTTGGAGATCAGTTTGCGACTTGTCTGTCCTGGAAAGCAAGATATTCTGTGACGGGGTGACACGAGCAAGAACGAACATAGACACTTGAAAGAAGCGATGATGCCTCTTTATACTGAGTATGCATTTGTTTGACTGGTTGATATCTCCTTTCCTGCTTCAGGCAGCGGGCGGTGCCCTTCTTTTGAATCCTAGAACCGTCTTCAGACGCCTCAACTTGGATAGCCTCTCCTTATCATGCTTCTCCGTCTCTGCCCTGCTCAGTTCTGGCATGGACGGCAGAGTCTCCAGAGCCAAACTTTCTCTACCATCATCCGTCGCTCCCGCATCACTCTCCACATCGTTGTCAGCTACAGCAGAGCCATGAATAGTACCTCTCGATCTACGCCTCTGCTCATCGATATAGCGGTCCAGAACATCAAGAAGGATAGAGTGAGCAGACTTGCCAGCATAGTTTCCTGTAGCAGCTTGGGTGGTCGGATTGCGCCAGGGACAGTGCTCGCGATGTAGCTGTATGAGGTCGAGGCTGCGGTCTTGTTCCTCTTCATCGTCGTCGTCAAATCTGTGGGGTTTGTAGTCGGGCTGGTACATCCAGAGACCTATTCTTTGGAAGCAGGCCTCGCATGCTAGGAGTTGCGTGCTGGATTCTGTCGAACCTTGCCAGCCGCAGATGGCAACTTTTAGTGCTTTTTGCTTCGTCTCTTCTGCGATGTCCGTATCCTCGCTTGAGCTGGGTCCTTCTGGCTCTTGGAGAAGAGTTGTCGGGAGGTTTGCGAGAATCTTTTCAGGAGATGGATTGAGTTCAGCAGGTTGTAGAGTCAGGTTGGCGAGTGACGGCTCTATCTTCAAGAGAGACTGGAAACGCATGCGCAGTTCGGGCTGCCAGACAGTCGACTTGACAATAGGTAATCGGTAAATGTCGTCCTTGCAACCAGCCTTCCTCCATAGACAGTCTTCCGAGTGTCCCTCAACAATGAGCTCCTTGTACTTTTCCACCAATGCTTGTTCCAACTCTTCCTGATCATTGTCCTCGTCATCATCATCGTCGTCTTCTTGTTCCTGCTCTTGAGCTTCTTCCTCAGTCTGGACGCGACGTCTCTTGACGATGGGCTCGACCTTGACCACGACTCGCTGTTGACACCCTCCCTTGCAACCGACAGTATTTGTATCCACACACCACCATCCTCGCTTAGCCCACTCGACTTCATTGATAGCATCAGGCTTAGGGTGCCAATTGGTAACAGGGCCGAAGCTGCGCAACCGCTTGACGAAAGCATCATGCGACCATGGCGCAAAATTGGGCTCTCCTCTGACTGGGTTAATGGACGACTTTGGTACTGTCTTGCTGCGTAGGCTGGCCGCTAGAGATGTCGTCGAGCCGCTCGATCGAATGCGCTTGGTTGCTGGTTCGCTGATTGTGCCCTGCGATACAGGTCTAGGAGGTGTTGCTGCTGCCGGCGCCGAGGGAGATCCGAAGCGGCTGTCGAGGAGTTTGTGAAACTTGCGTTTCGTTGTCGCAAGTGCTTCAGGCATTGTGTGATGGTGATTTGGATGTGTTGCGACAAGCAATCGAGTCTGTTGTCATTTATTTGGGTCTTTGTTGACAAAAGCGCGACAATCACATGCAGCTCGGCTCCGCTCTCATGCTGTCAGCAACAAACGCCATCAACTCTGCCGCGAAAACATCAACCATCACATTTTGCATTTTTTGAAATGCGAAGTCAACTGGTTGTCATATTGCTTCTATGATTCTTACTAGCTACCCATTCTCATTCACAGCTCCTTCTCTGGCTCTTGGTTGTGATACCCATCCACGCTGGTAAAGAATCCTTTCTCCCATCTCTGATGAAGGGCTGCGTTGTACATCGCTTCTCGGCGCACGTTCCTGTCACTTTGAGTACTACTTGGAGTGCTGCGCGTGCTCCGTGATGTCTTGGCTCGTTTCTTGGGTGTCTCATACCTCACTGTCGAGGAGCTGCGAATCGGACTTGCTTCGCTCGCTCTCGAGAGGTCGGTTTTCTCTGCCCCATCATGCTCTATGATTGGCTCCGAGTGTCTCGGCTGTGGAACAGTTGGTCTGTCCCTTCCGGGCGATGGAGTGCTTCTTTGAGACTCTTCGTCTTCTGCCTCTGAGTCCTTTATGCCTAACTGTGCATGGAGTTCTTTATCTGCTTGGAATATGTTGGCCGAGCAGAGATCTCCAAACAGCATCTCCATCGACACATCGTAAGTGTAGGTCGATCGGTCGACGGTACAAGGGTATATGTCTTTTGGCTTGAATGCTTGCACAAGCTCACGGAGCTCCAGGTAGGACGAATGACGAGAGAACGGGAATGTCTAGCACTGTTAGAACCTGTCTTAGCAGGCAATATACTCAACTCACAATCTGCCGTTGCTGCTTTATGCGATCCTCTTCCTCCTGCTTGGACTTGCCCGTGATCAGCCTTGTCAGTGCTGGAACCAGCTTGTCAATAGGCAAGTTGTCCATGTCAAACTCGTCATCGGGTCTACCGTCTTGACTGGTGATTTCGACTTCATCACGCAAGATCTCAAGATCAAGGTTGATAGACTCCTTGCCGTTCTTCATCAAACTCGAGAACCATTCTTTCATTGGTTCTTTGAGCTCAGGTTGAGCCTGAAGCACTCTGTTACAGATGGCTAATAGCTGCTGGACGCTGCCCAGATCATATAGCTCAAGAGAGTGCGTCTGGTTTAGATCACCATGGCCTCCACCAGCCCCAATTTCGGCAATCTCGTTACCTTTGTGTCGAGCTATGATCGGCGTGATCCAAACCACATTAGCTGCATGCACTTTGTCAGCTTTAACTAGAATTGCAATTTGAAGAGACTTACGATTCTGAAACACTTCACAGCGAGTTCCTCTTTCGCAGCTATGGATTCGTGCGCCTTCCAACGAGTTTGTCAGGCATCCAGGATGCTCGTGGTTGCCTAGTTTGTAGCCCACTAAAGGTGCAGTCTGTGGTCCGTAGCAAGTTGGTTGATCTCTCTGTGAAGAGTATAAGCGCCAACGATAGTCATCAAGGTGGACTCGAGTTTTCAGAGCAGCTGAAAGTGCAATCCAAGCCTCCTCATAGCCAAACGTCCACGTATTAAGATAGAAGATTGTTTCGGGAGGATATTGCGAGGCTTTCTTGATGAGTTCATTCAAACCCTCGCCTTTAGAGGGCATCTCATACTCTAGAGCATCACTAGAAGCGAAAGTTGTGTCGAGGTATATGTTATCAAGTCTCTGAGTGCCTTTGGTATATGGTAAAAGAACGGGATTGCGTATCAGCGTGTTGACCCACCATTGCTCTGATCGAAGATCGCCTGTATAAAGAATGGCTTTACCGTTGCCTTCGATCAAGAACATGCATGATCCTAGACAATGGTTGGCATCGAAGAGGGTTACTCGGATAGATTGTCCGGGAGCTAACTCGATCTCAGTTGGCGTTTCGAGAGGGATCGGCTTGATGTGATTTTTGAGGCGGCGATATGTCTGCTTTCTTGATTCTAGGATTCCTCTTGCAAAGTTCATACGATGAGGGTATTTTTCCAAGCGAAGAAGTAGTTCGCGAGTCTGAGCTGTGCAATAGATGAAAGTTGACTTGAACGACTCCAGTCCCTTGAGATGGTCACTGTGGACATGGCTCAAGAAACAGGCGAGCGGAGGCGGCTCGTCTGGATAGTTTGTGAAATTGTCAATGCGGATGTAGGGGAACTCCCTGACGATGCCGTCGAATGTCGACATCTCATCATGCACTTCATCTATCCGATACTTGTATGCGGAGGATCATCGATGGTCCCAAATGAAGGGTCGCGCATGAGAAAGACGCGTTGCGACGCGGCATGTGAAAGTTCTTGATGACGTTGTCGTCACATTCGACGGCGCTTCGAAAGATTGCACGGGAGCAAAAGCGGCCTCTATCTACATGTTTCAAATTCCAAGTTTCAAGGTCATGCTCATAGCAGGCGGACGAAGAAGCCACAAGGCAGGGGCAGGCAAACTAATTGGTTGCTTGTAGATGCAAGGCGGGAACCAATAAGCTCCCGTACTCCGCCTGCGACAACAAGCAAGATTCAGACCATCAAAATGCACAGTGGTGATCCG
The DNA here is from genome assembly GCF_000721775.1 of Aureobasidium melanogenum CBS 110374. Taxonomy (NCBI): domain Eukaryota; kingdom Fungi; phylum Ascomycota; class Dothideomycetes; order Dothideales; family Saccotheciaceae; genus Aureobasidium; species Aureobasidium melanogenum. The sequence goes on from NW_024470067.1 coordinate 495,319, forward strand.
AATATGATGCTAGCCATTGAGATAGTCTTCAATTAGGTCCTCTCTGTGGAAACCACATTCATTACACAAGTATTGTGCATTTTTACATCTGCACCGTGACTGTCTTTAGCGCAAAGGGATGAATCAATATAAAGGCGGTGGATGTAGCTACCCCGCGAAGATCATGTTCACACGTCACTTTCCAAGCTTGTCTTGGCGAAGCTTAGCTGGAGCTCGTGGTGACGATTGACTCTCGAGCTTGTTGGGAGCTTTGTGGAAAGCTACCCGGTCGTGCCGCTCTCTGTTTATAACTTGCAGATCTCCCTTTAGCCATCCCCTTTTGACTTCTCATTCTTCTTCCTAGATCAAGAATATCACATTACACATCACAATGGTTCACCTCGGACAAGTCACCAAGGATTCTGAGATCCAGAAGGACTCTCAGAGCAAGATTGACCTCTCTGGTCTGGGTCCTGAGGGCAGCCAGCCCGATGACTTCGAGACCAGCATCTACGGTAGTCGCTTCGCAGCAGAGGACCTGCCCAGACACGAGATGCCTGACAAGGAGATGCCTGCTGCCACTGCCTACAGAATGATCAAGGACGACCTGACTTTGGATGGCAACCCCACCCTCAAGTAACTTCCACTGCTCCGATTCATCCTACAATCACTGACAATGCCACAGCCTTGCCTCGTTCGTCACCACCTACATGGAGCCCGAGGTCGAGAAGCTCATGCAGGATGCCTTTGCCAAGAACTTCATCGACTACGAGGAGTACCCTGTCACCGCTGACATTCAGAACCGCTGTGTCAACATGATCGCCCGTCTCTTCAACATCCCTACCCACAACGATGACTCCAACGCCATGGGCACTTCGACCGTCGGCTCATCCGAGGCCATCATGCTCGCAACTTTGGCCATGAAGAAGTCTTGGGTAAACAAGCGCAAGGCCGAGGGCAAGGACTACTCTCGCCCCAACATCATCATGAACTCTGCTGTCCAGGTCTGCTGGGAGAAGGCTGCCCGCTACTTTGATGTCGAGGAGAAGTCCGTGCCTTTGTGAATTGGCTGATGTTCAAGTGCTAACCGACCCAACAGGTACGTTTACTGCACAAAGGACCGTTACGTTATCGACCCTAAGGAGGCCGTCGACTTGATTGACGAGAACACCATTGGTATCTGCTCCATCCTCGGTACCACCTACACTGGCGAGTACGAGGACACCAAGGCCATCAACGACCTCCTGGTCGAGCGCAACATTGACATTCCTATTCACGGTAAGTCTTCTTAGTCGATATAGCCGCGACTTATGCTCACTATTCATAGTCGATGCCGCATCCGGTGGTTTCGTTGCACCTTTCGTCAACCCCGACCTCATCTGGGACTTCCGTCTTGAGAAGGTCGTCTCGATCAACGTTTCTGGCCACAAGTACGGTCTCGTCTACCCCGGTGTTGGATGGTGCATCTGGCGTGACCCTAAGTACTTGCCCACCGAGCTGATCTTCAACATCAACTACCTCGGTGCTGACCAGGCTTCCCTTACCCTCAACTTCTCTCGTGGAGCCTCCCAGGTCCTGGGTCAGTACTACCAGCTTATTCGTCTGGGCAAGCACGGCTACCGTGCCATCATGTTCAACCTCACCAGAACTGCAGACTATCTGGCCGCCTCGGTTGAGAAGATGGGTTTCAAGCTCATGTCTCAGACTCGTGGTAAAGGTCTTCCTCTGGTCGCTTTCCGTCTTAACCCCGACGACGGCCACCTGTTCGACGAGTTCGCTATCGCACACCAGCTCAGACAGCGTGGCTGGGTCGTCCCTGCTTACACCATGGCTCCTCACTCTGAGGGCCTCAAGATGATGCGTGTTGTTGTTCGTGAGGACTTCTCGCGCAGCAGATGCGATGCTTTGATCGCCGACATCAAGCTCGCCATGGAGACTCTGGGCAAGATGGATGAACAGAAGATCAAGGAGCACAAGGAACAGATTGCCAAGCACGGCACCTCTACTGGCCGTCATAAGAAGATGAACCAGCACTTCACTGGCGAGAAGCACTCGCTGCAAGGCAAGACTGGCAAGACCCACGCCGTCTGCTAGAGTGTGATTGAAGAAACAGCCACAGAGCACACAGCTATAATGAATCAATGACTTCTCTCTAAACCAACATCTGTTGTGTCCTTTGAAGAGCATAAATTTTATGAAGTGACAGTGAAGTCTTATCAAAGAGTTTATATCCGGGGCCGAATACTTTGGCTGCCAACCGCGGGCCGTCGAGATCTGGACCGGCTTCACGGCTGTGAGCGCCACCTCGCAACGCATTGCTTGTCTTTTTGCTTGAAGAAGCCATTCAACTTGGCGCTTTGTACTCGAGTAAGTATTACTGGGCCACAAAAGATAGGCAGACAATCGATTCAACATTCTCGTCGACTTGCACTTTTGGGTAAGCCAAGGCAATTGAACGCCGACAACCGGTGGGCATTATCGAGTTGTACACAATCTTCTTTGTCAAAAACGTTTGAAGGATTGCGGAGGACGCGCACTCCGCATTGCCGGCAAAGCGCAATGATCCTCTTGTGCCCCATGACATCAATTTGCGTGTGGTAACAAAAATTCAATACTTCTGGGGCAACCGTCCGGCGAGGGGACTATCTTTTGGTCAGCTGGAGGGTTCAGATAGGGCACTCTGGCCCTTAAAGGATCTTCCACTCCCTCTGTTTTACTTTCTGGACACTCTTGTCTTCTTACTTCACGCTCTACTCCAAGGGATCACATTGCGAGAGAAGAAAGAGCCGGAAAGACACAGGGACAACAACATCATATAGACCATGGCTGGCGGTGACTCCTCGGAAGATGCGCGACAACTCGCAGCCCTGGGACATGCCCAGGAATTGAATCGAACATTCTCCCCACTGGCTATGCTCGGCTTAGCATTCGCCATTTTGAACTCATGGACTGCTTTGGCGACATCGTTAGGCCTAGCTTTGTCTAGTGGAGGTCCTACTTCTGTCCTTTGGGGACTCATCACAGCAGGCATTTGCAACCTATGTCTTGCAGCAAGTCTAGCAGAGTTTCTCAGTGCCTACCCCTCGGCAGGAGGCCAGTATCACTGGGCTGCTATGCTCTGTCCCAACAGTCGCATGATCTCATGGATCACTGGATGGATCAATGTGAGTAATACCCCATACAGCCACCCCCACAACCCACACTGTGCCATGATTGTGCTGACACATAGATTGCTCACAGGTCGGTGGTTGGATGGCCCTTACCGCTACTGGTGGATTGCTCGGATCGCAACTTATCCTGGGCATCATTTCGTTGATGGACTCCTCCTACAAGCCTAAGAGTTGGCAGCAGTTCTTGATCTACATTGGATACAACATTTTTGCATTCTTGTTGAATGCTTTCGCCAACCGTATCATCCCTCACATTGACAGAGGTGCTATTATCTGGTCCATTACTGGATTCGTTGTTGTGTCCATCACCGTCCTAGCATGCGCTTCCCCACACTACAGTTCTGCCGACTTTGTCTTTGGCGACTTCATCAACACAACAGGCTGGCCTGATGGCCTTGCATGGTTGTTGGGCTTGCTCCAGGGTGGATTTGGTCTTACTGGCTTTGACGCTGTCGCACACATGATCGAAGAAATCCCCAACCCGAGAAAGACTGGTCCTTTTGTCATGATCACCTGCGTCGCCATTGGTACTTTCACTGGATTCATCTTCTTGGTGTGTCTTCTTTTCGTCGCTGGAGACATCAACCAAGTCATCGATTCCGGCGCTGGACCTCTCCTTCAGATTTTATATAATGCTACGAACTCGCATGCCGGAGCTATCTGCCTGCTCATGTTCCCTTTGGTCTGCACTGTCTTTGCAACCATCGCCATCATGACCACCAGCTCTCGTATGGCCTGGGCCTTTGCCAGAGACAGAGGACTTCCATTCTCCAAGTTCTTCAGCAAGGTCCAGCCAGGACTCGATGTGCCAGTCAATGCACTCGCTCTTACCTTGGGCCTGGTCATTATTTTTGGATGCATCTTCCTTGGTAGCTCCAGCGCATTCAACGCCATCACCAGTGCCTCGGTCGTCGCTCTCAGTATCACCTACGCCATCCCCATTGCCCTCAACGTTCTCCAAGGACGCAAAGGACTCCCCGCTGACCGTCCTTTCATCCTGCCTAATTGGTTTGGCTGGTTCGCCAACCTGCTTGGTATTGCCTACGTCACCCTCACCTCGGTGTTGTTCCTTTTCCCTCCCGAGCTGCCCGTCGATGCCAACAACATGAACTACTGTGTAGTGGCATTTGGAATCTGGCTGTTTATCTCGCTGTTGACGTACATCTTTGACGGCAGAAAGAATTACACTGGCCCCAAGGTGGATATTGTTGATGAGAATGTGCTTACAGCTTCTCCATCGCCTGAAATGACGAGGACGAACAACGAGATGGATTATTCGGAAAAGGGCAAGGAGTCGGGATTTTAGATTCATGATATAAAGCTGCGTAGCTTGTGAATTTTATGATATTTCATTGTTGAGATTGATATGGTCATGAAATTGTGCTTTGCATAAATTGTGTGCTCTAATCATGTCATGCACATGATGTGTAAAGCTCATTCGTCTCCATCATGTTGGCAACAACCATCAACCACGACTATCGTTGCTTCCTACCATAATCCATTAGATTCTTCCATCCATTAATCCACAAACTCTTCGAATCATCAACCACCACCATCGTAGCTTCCAACAACAATCCAACGACTCTTTTCAATCAACAACCACAACCACCGCCACCACAATCCAGACTGCACCACATTCTCTGAGCACGCACTCCATTTAACCTCACACCTCTCTCAAAATAGCTGTAAAAATGCATGATACTACCAGAAAACTGGACACTTACCGCTGAGAGGCAACAGAGTATGGACTCTCTAGGAACAGCATTTGTCTATGGATGAGATCGTGCCTTTTCATAGCGTCTATCTTACTCTATGTTGTGGTCGGAGTATGATAGAGGTTACGTTCTTTTGAACACGAGGAGGGTAGATAGAGTTGCTGAACCATTGGAAAAGGTCAGCACAGGCAAATGAGCAAGGGAAAGAGGTTAAGATAGGATAGTGTTCCTTGAAATTTTCATCTAATAGAGTATTCTTGACAGTAAAAGAGAGCAAAAAAAGAAAAGGTCTGTCCAGCATCAAGAACATCCAGCCAGGACTCAACGCAGTATGAAGCCATGTCATCCCAAGACCCAAAGCAACTTGACGCCAAACCCAGCAGAAAGACAACCGAAAGCAGAAGCATGGAGAAAAAGGTACAGAGGATAAAATAGCAAAGCAAATGGTCTTTTACTTTTTCGTTCAGCCGTTGATCCATCAGCAATGAGAAAGAAAAGAAGTAACGAAAAAGGTACACGAAGAGTAGGAAAAGCGGAGCCAAGTCATGTGGCGACATCGCCAGAGTGCATCAAGTCCATACATCTCGACAGCCAACGTGAGTCATCAAGACTAACGATAATAGTGGCGCCTCAACAACAGATGATGAACGTTGAGCGCATGCCGGTCGATACGCTGTAAAGCAGCATTGATCTCGTCAGCGCCACTGACAGATTGCTCTTCTTCAACGATGCGGTTCAAGTGAGTGCGACTGTAGGAGTTCTATCCCTGTTGGCCATGCGATCCCACGTTGGCGAGACGTTGTGAGAAGATGCCCAAGTCGTCACGTGCGGCAGGATCGTTCGCAAGGATGTCGCGCATGTTAAGCAGGACATGCTCCTCAACATTGTTGCCAGCAGCGGAAAGGATTTGAGCAACCACAGGTGTATGGGCAAGAGGGCCCAGAATGCTATGGACCATGGGGTTAGGGTGGGGCGGTAACTGTGGTGAAGGCGAGGGATATGCTCCAGCTCCGGAGTTGGGGGCGGAGTAAGGCTGTCCTGACACAGGAGACTGTGCGCTATAGGGGTTAGGAGGAATGCCGCCAAACTGCTGCTGGTGGGCATGGCCGTTCTGCATAGGAGTGAATCCCTGAGGTGGACGCGGTGAGAACTGAGGACCGTGTGTACCATTACCATTTACGGGGCTGGCACCGACTGGCTGGGGAGCATCGGGTACGACAGGGTTGTCCCAGTGCTCGGGCTTGTTGACAACGAACGTGACAACAAGCATACGCTCAGGCACGTTGGGGTCAAGTGTGTTATACTCGAGCAGGTTGATGTGAGGTGGCAGGTTATGGCCAGGGCCGACGGGGGTGATGTAAACGTCCTTGACAATCGAAGACATGCCACGACCTTTGCCGATGACTGCATAACGACCACGAGAAGCGAAGTAGTCGAAAATCTGATCGAAAGCAGCGCGGTTGTCGTAGGGTGTCAATGCAAGAACTGACACGTCGCTCTTCTTGCTCCATTGCAGACCACACAGATAATCGTCAGCGCGCTTAGCTTCCAAACGACCCTCAATCTCAAGAACTGGGGGCAAGAGTTCGGTCCAAGGCATGAACTGACCAAAGTCGTTGCCGGCAGCATGACGAGCACAAGCAGTGAACTCAGTAACGCCGGGCTGAACAAGTTGACCCTTCCAGACAACGCCATTGGCTTCGGGAGGAGCATAGTCAGTCTCGTTGTCGTCAGCGAGCATACGATCGACATCTGCATCGTGCTTCTCGCCCTTCTCTTGAGGTGTCTGCGTCTTGGCGAACGAGCTGCGTCGGCGAGCGGGCTGTGCTTGTTGATCAGCAGGAGTCTTTGCCCAGACAGAATTGATATCGAAGTTTGATTCGCGGCGGTCGACATCCATTGCATCGGGTGATGCAGCAGCACCAGCAGCAGCAGGAGCTTCGGAGCCAGGTGTTGGTGGCTTTTCTTGTTCCTCTCTACTGCGAACAGGTGCTGAGGTGAAGACTGATTCATGGGCGTCTTCGGCCTGGTCGTCAATGTATTCATCGCCCTTGTGGGTACGGCGGACACGAGGCTTGTCGTCCTCGTCGTCGCGCAACATGACGGCCTGTTTGTCGGCCTCTTCCTTAAGTTGTTGACGCTGCTTCTGCAGTTCTTCGCTGGCCATGTCTTGTGAAGACATAGTTGCAAGACCGTGTGCAGTCAGTGAATTGTCGAGCATGCGTTGAACGAGCATGGGGTTTTTCTTCATGTTGGCATGGATGGCTCTGAACTGTTGACTGTAGCCTTGCGATTGAGGAGGTGCACCATATGTTTGGTACAGTTCGTACTCGATACGTATGGCATGATGGTGGCTGACCGAGTCGGCGTTTTCGCCTTGGCCAAGACTGTAAGATCTGAACAAGTAGGGATTAGCCATTGTTGTGCATTAGGATGGATGAATGTGAAGATGCGAAAGACGGGGTAGAGGAAATGAGTTCAGGAGTTCGTGGATTGAAAAAGAGGAAAGGGTGAAAAGCAGAAGTGGAAGGTGCGACTTACCCAGTTGTGACTCTCTCGCGAACAACATCGGCGAAAACCTTGATAAGTGCCTGAGCAGGTCCTTGTCTCTCCTTGGGCAGATCTTTGACATCAACAAGCGCTGTATCGGCGTCCACCTTATCGTCCTTCTTCTGCTCCGACTTGCGGCGCTTGGACTGCGTAGCTGCTGATGACGATCGTCTCGTCTCTTCGGCCTGAGTCTCTGCCTGCGCCTGCTCTTTCTGTGGGGTCTCTTCTTCAAATTTGCGCTTGCTGCCAGCAGCAGGAGCAGAGTCTTGCGAAGGGGCCGGGACGGATGCAGAAGCAGTAGGTGCAGGGCTGGTCTGCTCGCTGGCTGGAGCCTCAGACTTGACTTCGCTCTGACGGGCAGCTTTCTGTTGGCGATTCTTGGGGCGTTTCTTCTCGTTGCGCTTTCTTCGCTTCTCGGCCTCGTGCTCGGCGATGCGCGTTTGCCATAGCTTCTCTCCACGCTTCAAGGCATCCAGTAGCTCCTTGTGGTCATTGGGTGCGCATAGCTCGCAGAAGTAGTGTTCTGGCTGGTTTTCCTCCTCCAGCGGCACGCCCATACAGACATTGTGTTGCCACACCTCGCAAGTATCGCAGCTGACGTATTGGCGACCGACCTCGTCGTCCTTGGTGTCTCCACAAACGCAGCGGATAACTTCATCGTTGTTTTCTTCGTCGTCTCCTTCGGGCTCAGGTTCGGGCTCGGCCGATTTCTTGCTGTTGCTCTTCTTGGTCGAAGCAGTGGCAGTGCCTTTCTTGTTCTTGGGCGTTGTGACTTCGGCAGTCTCGAGTTTTGTGTGCTGACCTTTGGTCGCGCGACCACTGCGTCTGATGTCTGTTCGAGGGAGCGCATTAGCTGACATGTCTGAGGTTTGGCGCATTGGAGTCCATGGCCATGTTTGCGACATAGACCATGTGTGATTGTGGGTGGTAGAGTGTCTTTGCTTACCGGACATGGTTGTCGTGTTTGGTGTCTCGTCTCACCCTTCTGCGAAAGATCTCTTGCAGCCGCGGACAAGGGCCACTCTTCAAAGGCGCACAAACGAGTCAAACGTAGGTGTGGAATGGGTATGGGCGACGACAAATCACTCTCGCGGCGGCGCGTGTGCAAAATCACAAGCTGTTTCTCAGAACTCCGGCGCCGTCTACTACTAGCGACGCTGTTTGTCTGTGACTGTCGCACTCTCTTCCTCTGCGAGATAGGATGCGCCTTGCTTGTTGCACTTTCTGATGTCCACTCGGCACGCGACGATGTAGTCAAACACGCGCAGAGATGAGGTGATGGATGTTTGTCTAACTTCTAATCCCCAAAAGCGCTTCCCGAAAACGAAAAGCTCTCCTCCTCGCACAGCCGTAGCAGTTGGTTGCTGATGTCGTCGGCGGCGGCGCGTCGCGTGAGTGGGCGCAAAAGATGTCTTGAGTCAGTCGCGCGCGCAAGTCGCAATAAGCTGGTCTTGCAAGCTCGCGTATCTTGTCGCGAAGGCTTCAAATGATGATAGATGTCGTCGAGTTCTGGTCGCGCAGTTTCTGCTATGATGTGGTGATGGATGATGAATGAGAACAAAGAGTGAAGCTGGGACCTGAGACCTTTCCGCGGTTGCGGAGCTTTCGCGTGGTCAGTCTGTCTGTGCGGGAGAGGGGAACCATGCCGCGGCGCCAGCCGATGACAGCCTTTGGGCATATCTTTACTTTTTCCATCCTCTTCTTCCACCCTTGGATCCAAGCCTTGCGAGTGTCGCAGGCTGCTGTCGCACTTCATTTCAGAGTTGTAGCATACAAAAGAAGCAGTCACTACTTTTCTCAGGACAATTGAACCATGCTAGGTGAAGAACATAGACCTGATAGTATCGTGCCTTCCTTAGAGCAGTTTGACTAGCTCCACCTAGCTGTCAAAAGAGACTCTCAAATCGCATCGAATTTTCTGGAACCATTATTGCAGAAAACAACTGAACACAACATTAACATACCATCATATAGACACGCAAAAAGATGGATCGGGAGTAAAAGATGAATTTGCCGCTTCTGTGGATCGAACACAGTGCCTCCAGAATACTCTTGTCGGAACAAGAAGGACAGAAGTTGACTTCAGTCTGGCGCTCTCCCAGATGAGCTAAAGCGGCGAATCATGCTTCACGAGCCGGCCAAGATCTGTATCATTACTTAGTCTCTATCTGCAACCAGCCAGCATTGAGCAGGTATTGGATAGTCGCCGGCCCACTGCAAAGGCAGTCTTGCTACTGATAACTGGTGATTTGCATAGTTGTTTGTTTGTTGGGCTCACAAATTCTTTATGCTACGGTCAAGTTGACCGAAACTATATTTGAATTTGATATTCTGGGTGAGTTTCAAAAGCTAACACAGGTCTGATGGCAGACTACATGCAAAGATCGACATCACTTCATGACGGCCATTATTCAAACGAAGGGGTAGCGTAGATGCATTCGAGACCCTCAGCTGACCACTCGACAAGATCTCTGTCGCTTTGAGGCATTCTGAAATCGGGTTGGAGGTGGAATCTCTCACGCCAGGGTTGGTCCATCAGCTTTGATGTCAAGAAAAGCCGAGGTTCAACCAAAGGGGCATCCTGGAGGACTCCTGGTTTATCGGATGGTGCTTGAATCTTGAGGCAATGCATCGAACTCGAAAGGCAAGAGAAAACGAGAAGAAAGAACAACATGTATCATGTTGATACCAATTGTATTGTATCTTTGGCGACAGCCTTGCAATAGAAAGCGGCGAAAAGCAGATACCAAAGACCCCAACGCCGCACGCTATGAGAACCTAAACCACCCAGAAAAGTGATAGACAGAAAAGCAAAAAGGACGAAAGAAAGAGATGCTTCGGGGTTACCAAAGGCAAACGCGAAATCAGTCCAGAAGAGCCGAGAAGAATCATTGACCGAGAGCAAGATTACTACTCAATGCTCATCCTCATGATACCTTCATTTGTGTCGACCATACCCTGCAGACCTATCCTTCGAGGAGCAGTGTTATTGCCGTTCCCACCACTGATACTTTTCTCGAGCGGAGCACCGTCCTTTGGTAGACCTTGGTTGCGTGCGGCAGCAGAAGCAATGGGAGATGCAACGATTGGGCTGTTACCGTGCACGCTCATGCTAGGACTGACAGCCCTGCGCTTGAAACTCTGCATGTCGAAATCATCGTCACGGCGACGTTTACCAAAGGGTCTGCGAAGGGCGTCTTGACTGGTGTATGTAGAGTTTTGAGTGTCGGTTTCTGAAGCGGCAGATGGTTCATTCATGCTGATGACAGAAGCTGAGCGCAGTGTGCTGTCAGCAGGTGAATCCATAGCAATGTCGCCAGATAGAGATGAGCTGCCTCTCGTAGGGAAGGAGGGTGGAGGGGGCGTGTGCAACTCATTCTCGAGCTTATGCCAATAGTCAACGCCACCCGAATTACGATGAGCATGAAGGTTAAAGCTGATGGGATTGTTGCTTATGGTATCGGGTTGTGGGTCGTTAGGATCGTTAGGGTTGACGTTGGGTTGTGAGGACGAGGGACCAGGGGATGGGCCTTCGAGGTCAGGGACAGGATCATGGTTGTGGACTTGACGCATGGTCTCTGCTTCACGACGGACTTCGCTATCGACAGGAGCGGACTCCTCAAGCAGAGCGGCACGAATGCGCGCAAAGTTCTTTGTCTTTGGCTGAGGAGAGATTAGCTAGTTCAGCGATGAGGGGGATGGATAAATACTTACCAGCAAGTTACCCCGACGAGTGACCGCGCGGCGGACAACACCAGGAACTGAGGATGCAGCAACAGCTTCGTCTCCACTGTCGTTACCGGATGAGAGGGAAGGATGCTCGGGCCTGGTCTCTCGGAGACGCGGCCAGCCAAAGTGAGCGGAGCCTTCAATGCTGCGTAGGGGCGGCGGCGAAGTAGTGCGTGGACTGGGCATGGCCGAATTGTTGCTGGCACTACTCGAACTCTTTCTGCTTCGACCTTTCTTCAGACGACTACGTTGAAACGTCTTCATCAGACTGGCGTGGGCGGGGGAGAAATTGTTGCTCCACATGACAGTGCTGTGGCCGCCAAAAGGAGTCGCGGCTTGCGGATTGGCAGTTTTCCGAACCTGCGGAGTTGTAAGGATTTGGTCGTCCATATCGTCCATCAAATCATCATCGCTGGTACTGTCGTCGCTATCTTCATCGGCAAGCATGCTGATACTGCCCACGCTACTACTGACGGCACTGCGGTCGGTTTGACCTTGTGGCCAGAGGTTTGGCGAGTCGAGCATCATGCTGTTTACGCTGGGCTTACGGGCAGTCATGATTGGGGACGAGCTAGGAGAAGGGTTGTCGGCGAGGGTTGAGTGGTGAAGATTGGTGCAGGCTCTGGAAAAATCTAGACCACGCGAATGCCGCGGTAAAGAGGTTTGAGGAGAGGCGTAGGATGTCTGAGGATCAAGTTGAGGAGATAGCGGTACGCGTTGGATGGTGGTGGGAGCAGCCATGGAGGTTGTAGCTGTCGTCGCCGTCGTCTTGGGTGGCATCTGCAGCGACAGTCCTCTGGCTAAGAAGTCAGGCCGCCTGGGCGTCTGTGGTGAAGTGTCCAACAGGCTGTCATCCTTTGTCGCGCCCGCCAACCGACTCGTCAGAAGTGGTGAGGGCTGAAGTCTTGCAGCCGTGGCCGTGGCGTCTGAGATGGAGCGTCTCTTGGAAGGCGTGCCCATGTATGTATCCATGGCTCTTTAGCGACTCTCAAGTCTGTCTTGTCCTCTACTGTCTTCGCTGTCTCAGCTGGTGGTCGAGTCCTTATGTGGGAGCGATCATGGTCTATTGTCTGGTCGTCGTCGTGGAAGCCTTGGTATTGTCTCAATAACCATGTGAATCGAAGCCTGCTGTATTCGTCCAGCTTCCGAAAGCAATTCTATTGATGATGAAGCATAGATCCAAGTTGCAAGTCACGGTCAAAAGTACGACCGTTGCTGTCAACCGCTGAACCTCTTCTTCCCCACATCTCATCACCAGCCTTGCCTTTATCCAACCTCGTCACCACCGAGACCTATATACTCAAGATAATCGACCGTCACGACATACTGAAAGCATAGAGATAGCTCAAGAGTATGCTAGAGTATGCTGGAATCCAGTAATGAGCCACTTTTGAGAGCTCGTGTCCCCTTCAGACAGTCTGATCAAAAATCGATTATGGAAAACCTCATCTGATAGCTTCGCTTCCATAAGGACACCCAGGGCTCCCTGAACCCTACTACTGGATCATTCAGAACCCAGCACAGAGTTGCACTGTTGCACCAGCTTTAGGCACCATCTTGCAATCACGATAAGTGACTTTGACCACACGTCCGCCTTGTCTGAGATTCCAATCGCCGTGCCGTCTTCTTCCACATGCTCAAACAATGCCTTTGAATTCTTCCCAGAACCTTTGACATCAATTGGCCAAGAGCCAAATGTCTGCACCACCGTGACTCCCGTCCCGGCACACATGTCAAAACTCTCAACTCCAAGCTGTACTCTTTGTATGTACCAAATGTCAGGCAGGTATCCTGGCCATGTATCTATCCCAGCCGCCTTGATTCACCGCTGCGTACGACTCCGCTCGGTCGGTCGTTCGCAGTGACACTGCTATCAGTTCCCCCGAAGCACAGGAAGCGCGTGCCGCTACCCGCGACAAACCACGCCCAGCACGTTGTCTCCCTACAACATCTCAGATCGGGCCGCGGATGCGAAGGTCCCGCAGGCATTTCCTCCGCGACAGCAATCGTCGTCGAGTCTACACAGCGCGGTGCAAGGCGCAGTTGTCCGTTCCAAAACGAGCCTCAATTATTGACAATTGTGCCCCCACAGCCAAGCTTCCTTCACCGGATGAACGAGCCGCAAGGTCACCACCTCATCCCAGTCACTTCACGTCAGCAATTGGTCAATTCACGAGCTGAATTCCTCGAGGCCATGCTCACCCAGTCTCGGCGCGCTGTTCCTGAAGGCACATGCGTTCACGAGACTCCTTTTTGCATGTAGCAGTGAGTCACGATGCTGCCACCCGCGTCGGCCAAGGTGGGCAAGGCAGCTCTTTTACGGATTGACGGTCCACCTTTTGCGATTCTCAGCCTTCCCAGACTCTTGGTTCGCAATCAAGGTTTCCTGTAGATCCATCTCCGAACCCTTCTAGCGTAGCTCCATGCGTTCCACCCCCCAAGCTTTCGCTGCGGCAGTGTGTCGCAATGCATAGCCATACGTCGCCGCAGTCTTTCGGCGTCCCCTTTCGGTAAGGTATGATTTGCATGTAATTGACGTTGATGAGTTGTGCACAATTCAGGCAGACAGTCGTTGCTTCCTCATTGTTGGTATAAGTATATGCCTCATCGTCTGTCCTCGCTCTTTCCCTCCTTCCCCACTCTTTACTTCCTGCCTGCTGAATATAAGTAAACACTCCCTCGCCTTCCTCCAACAAACACTTTCCATCAACAACTTGCTTTACTTCTAATACAAATCAAGAAAACCCACCCCAATATTTCTCATGACGAGACTTACTCCAGGACTGGCCACAATGGTCAACCAATCTATTCCCATCAGAACAAGAAACAACATGCCTACTGCTGCTCCTGCTGTTCAACCTTCCTCTCCTCCCTCGCCAAAAGAAGTTCGCTTCTCAGACACTTCCTCGATCGTCACTGGCTTTTCAAGACCTCTGACGTCCGAGGAGGCATGGCTCTTGTTCGATTTTGAGACCCACTCTCGTGGATGTCACCAATGTATCTCCCCATACAAGCGATGGCAGGCTGGTGCTCCATTGTGCCATAAAGGCAATCACCTGTCAATGCGCATAGCCGAGACCATCTACATGCAGAAGGGCAAGGTCTTCGAAAGATATACCCGGTTTAGGAGACCTTCGCAAGTTGAAATCCCTCACACATACACCTACCTCCGAGAACAACTTCGTGTTTTGGAAGAGTCTGCCGCCATCCGTCATGCTCGCAGACAAGACGAGGAGCAAAGACCTCGTGTCAGAGTTCACAATGATAGCAATCGCCGCAACGATGAACCTCACAGATCCAGCAGCACTGAAGTCATCATTGAGGCAGCTCGCAGAGACAACCACCATCGGAGAGACAGGTACCGTCAGGAAGAGCCTCGCGAGAGCAGATACCATGATCAAGACAGACACGGCTACAGAGAACATCGCTCAGAGTACCGTCACCAAGACAGCAGAAGGGATCGAGAACGCCACCGAACTGCAGATGCGGAGGCGGAGGTCAACGTCCGCGAACACAGGTACCGAACACAGGAGAGGAGACCCGCCTGGGCGGAAGAGGATTCAAGAGCACGCCGGTAGTTTCATTTTTACGCCTCTCACGACTTTATGATTCGATGACCTGTTCTGCTTTGGCGTTTTGGCTGGGAACTGATACCCTAATGCCGCATGCTGTAATGATCATTCGAGCATTGCTATTGCTCTTTGTAACGTCTTCTTCTAGTACTGTCATCGTTACTATATGATTTGATACTTCCGATTCTTCTCAAATGGTTTACTGCTGTTCACACAGCATCGACGAGATAATGGGCCATACTGATACAACCAGCGGTGTGATCCCCGCTCGGTACTTGGTACGAGACTCGAGGTGGCCAGTTATAATGCATCAGTACCTGCATCTATAGCGGCAGTGTCATTGAAAACACATCGCCCAGCTTGCGAACCCATGCACAGATCTAGCGGTAAACGCGTCTGTGCCATGGTTTGTCATCTGCCGATAACAATCGGCGGCTGGTGATTTTTTTCACCTCGCCGGACAGGCTCAGCTTTGTCACTATTACGCAGAACTGACAACCTCTTTATCTTGTCCGACGAAAACACTCTGATAACAATCTCGAGACTCGGCATATCGTTGATTTAGCCTGGCCGAGAAGGCAATGCGTTGGCAAGTTACAAAT
The DNA here is from genome assembly GCF_000721775.1 of Aureobasidium melanogenum CBS 110374. Classification (NCBI taxonomy): domain Eukaryota; kingdom Fungi; phylum Ascomycota; class Dothideomycetes; order Dothideales; family Saccotheciaceae; genus Aureobasidium; species Aureobasidium melanogenum. The sequence continues at coordinate 510,636 of NW_024470067.1, forward strand.
GTCTGCCTGATCTCTCGAGAGTCGGCCTCCTTGGTCGACCGCCTTCTTGAGGTCTTCGCTTACTTGCCGAGTGGTATGCATACTCCTGATTTGCCTATATCGGATAAGTAAGACTGCCAAAAACGCAAAAGATGGCGACATCTGCTTGGATCCTCAACTACCATTGGTCTACATTATATACTAGCAAGGTCATTGGTCAGCATTTCGGCCATCAAATACGGCGATCGGTTTCACTGTGTACTGATTCTTCCTACCTAGCACGTGGTGCATGTAATGGTGTACTCGCAAACAAGTTTTGCTCGATCTCATTGCCTTGCCACATCATCCCAATTACTTGCCCTTCACCAAACACCACTCGCACTAGGTATGATGTCCTGGTCTCATTTGATAGAGGGTCACCGACACTTCCTCTCGCCTTCTCTGGTATAGTAGGTGTACCTCGGTCTCTCTTCCGTTGGCCAGGCAGCGATATCCCTCACAACATACCACACCTTCTATGGCCAAGTGGCCAACTATCACCATGACCCAGTCCATGACCTTAGGTACCACAACTGATCAGATGCAACAAAAATCACCTTGTTCTTAACAAGTCTCGAATCAGCCACCGAAGTACCTACGCCACAGCACAAGAAGTTCGAGATTAGGCCATGACCCCCACAGCACCACAATGCCGGAATCTAACACATGTAGTAGTCATATTTCGCTCCTCCAATGACCGATTAGGCATGAAAATCAACGACCCACAGATCTGGGTCACGAATGGGTGATTGACTGTATTCAGGTAGCTCCGGAATATCTTCGTTTCGTAAACAAGGCTCGCCGAGTCTATCCGGGTGGAGCGATGCACTTGTACTCTAACAACACAAAAGAGCATCCAGGCTGGCCATGAAATAGTATATCATTGTGTCCATCCGCAGTTCAAGTGTCGGAAATGGCCGATACTGGCTTTTGACTTCCCTTCTGGGCATCCATGTCTACCATCTTGTACAAAAGGCATAGTTTTGCCGCTTGGGGACAACACGACAGATGAGAACACAGAGCTAGACGAACCCACGCCTCTGGATTGTGGGATTGCTGTTGTTACTTTGTCGTTAGCAATAATTTGTGTCACGACTATTCAAGCGTCGATATCGCTGATTTGGACCAGCTTTCTTTTGAGATATCCTTGTGTTCAAGTTCTTTGTTCCAGTCGTGTATCGCAATCCTTGACCAGTGCCGAGCTCGATACTACACCCTTCTGTGCCTATGTCATGAATGACTGGTTCATCATCAGCTTTCTCACGAAATTGATGATTTGATATCTTGTCCGACTTGTGACGACAGTTGTTGATCAAGATCGCCTCTGTTTGCAGTCGTGCCAACTAGGCGCAAAGTCCAACGGAAGAGGTCAGCTATTGACAGACTCGGTTTGTGCAATCTTGACTCACCGGTAGACAGTATTTCGATATCATCACACTTTGTCATATTTTGATCCCCTTCTTCATTTGACCAAGCATCCACTGCCAGCTCAGTGTCTAGAGTACGAACATGTGGATTTCTGTACGCTGAATTCTGAGTTGACGTTATCATACTTTTTAAAGAGGACATGGATATCGAATTCGAGTTTGATCTGAACAGGTCGATTTCGAAACTCATTCGGCTGTGTGACAGGTATGACTTGGAGCTCAGGCTAGGAGTCTGGGATGAACACATGATGTCGCTCTATAGATGAAGTGCTTGTCCGAAAAGTCGGGATAGAAGTCGGATCGCTTGACACGACAACTAGAGGATGAAAACATGTGTGGTAAACGCGTCAGCTTACCCCTTTTTTCTTCTTTTTTTTTCACCTTACCCAATGTTATGCTCTCACAGGGAAGAACGATACTCAGACTCTCGAAAATGACAACATGAAATTACCAGATGGAACGAGAAGATCAGTCTAGTCTGAGGCACGAACATCTTCTTTCGCATAGTCGTTTGATACTATTCACGATCTGGTCGCCACACCAACATACATCCCATGCACTAGCAGATGGTGGCAGTAAGGGTACTGGCGTGGGAGCGTCAAGTCGGAAAGCAGCATCTCTCTTAGAGTTCAAGAATTTTGCTGGCGACATTGACTGCCTGAAATATCGTGGAAGCGGCGTTGGCCTTCATCGTGGAGAGCCATCTTAAAAGAGAGCAAACTACCTCAAATCCAAGCCATGTATTCTTTTCCTCACCAGACGACTGTAGCCTATAAAGCCTCAAGATGCCACGCCTCTTGTCTTTGCTCTTTCCTGCTGGCTAGCTTCCAAAATCCTTCGCATCGCATTTGAACACAAAATGCCTACCAATACTCCAACGTCCTCCTCCTACGACATGGATTACGCTGCGTCTTCATGGACAAGCTACCGCCTTCCCCCAAGAACTCCATCAGATCAGGGGTCGACCGATGCACAAAAGAGCAGTGATTCTGTACTCAACGCAGTCTCCGAGATCCTTTCAAGATCTCCCTATCATCCGGATCACGATCTGCAATACCGTCACCCTTTTCTCGACCTACGACAGATCGATGGTGCAGAACCCGATACGAACTTCGAAAACTCTTCAGAGTCCTCCTCCAATGTTGATTCAGCTGCGTCTAGATGGTCAAGCTACCGCACCCCAAGATATTCATCAAGGTGGCCATCAAATTGGTCCCTCGTCAATACAAGACCGAACGGTGCTTTGCAGATCACTGTAATACCTGCCCAACCAAAGTGCACAGCTTGTTGGACGGAGCTAGATGAAATTACGACACCTATGCCTTGTGGCCACTACTGGTGTGCTTCATGCATAGTACAAAGATTTACCAAGATACGCAATCAGACCGAGTGGCCAGTCAGATGCCATCACACTAAGTGTATCATCTCACTCGATACCGCAAAGCCTTTCCTACGGGACGAGGATATCCAAAGACTGATCCCTTTGATCGAAGAATTCGAAACAGCCGTCATGGATCGTGTCTACTGTTCGAATACTAAATGCAGCACTTTCATACCACGCAAGGATACCGATGACCGCATGGCTCACTGCGAAGCATGCCGGACCGACACCTGCTCAGACTGCAAAGGAGCTGCTCACGAAAGCGATGACTGTCCACTTCCAGATCAAACCGAACAAAAGATCCTCATCAAATCACACAAGGAGAAATGGCAGAGATGCACAAGATGCGGCCAAATGTGCGAAAGAATCAGCGGATGTTCAAGAATTGAATGCCTATGTGGATACAACTTTTGCTACCACTGTGCGGGACCTATCTACTCTTGCAATGGCTGCCCCGAGCGTGAATACGGCTCCAGACTGACAGACCGTGAGGCGAGACGACAGAGAAAAAAAGCACAACGAGTACCCAAGCAGAGAAACGACTTCAAGAAGGACTTCACAGAATTCACCACCAGAAGAGCCAGAGCTCGAACAGAAGGAGGAGTGACTCCAGCTCCTGAGACACCGTACCAACAGAGACAGCGACTCGAAGACCAAAATTTCGCCGTAATGATGACACGAATTCATGAACGCATCGACGCAGAAAGAGATCAGACGGAAAGGAACCAGGCAGCAAGAGCACGTCGTGAGCAACCAAGTTCGATAGTCCAGAGGGTTGGACGCAAGATCCAGCGACTGTGTGATAGAGTGTTTGGGTTGTGATGTCTTTGAATGGTTTGGGAACATATTGAATTGATTCGGTGTAGGGAACGGCAACTTTGACAACGGATATAATAGCTGAATGGAAACACTCTCGGAGTTGATTGTTGGTCTGCCATGGGATATGAAAGGTTCTACCGAAGGTCGTTCGCCTGCAAAGCAGTGAGTACCCTCCAGGTCAACCCCTCTAACCTGGCCACATAAGAGCAAGTGACGTGTCGTCGAGTGACAAGCTGATTCTGATATATTGCGCATTGGCAGTTTGTGACCAACGGCTTACAGCCTGATTAGTGTGCGTGATCGAGAGATTGCCTCAGTTAATGTCAATGAAGGTGTTATTGTAAAGTGAAGAGGAAGCCGACGTTGAGGAATTCTGTTGAAGTGCAGACATTATTGGATCGAGACGCAAGCGGTAGGTTTCTGTTGGTGGAAGCAAGGCCATGTTTCGGGATGACATATAGGCGAGCTTAGTGAACGAGTCGATGCGTGGGTCCAGCTCCAAGTCCAGAAGATGAAGCATGTACCGAAAAGACCAAGCCACCCTCGTAAGAGTCAGGTGAACATTGGAATGGTACAGTCACCAGTATCGCAAAGCTCTCAGCTGAGCAAGGAAAACAGGCCATACGGCATCCTGTTCCCTCCTGATTCTCCGAACGTGGTCCTGAATATGAAGGAGTCGTTCCCTGATTTCCAAGTCATTTTGAAGGACAGGCAGTGGGTGATATGCCTCTTGATCTTCTTGACGCAAGCGTTCCTGTAGATGAGCATCTTGCCATTGCTTGCAGGTGCAGGTCTTCTATTTGGCACCGCAGATATAGCAGAATTCGTGCTTGCATCGGCAACTAAACGAGGAGTGGTCAGTTGAGTCGGAAATGACAGATGAGGAAACTACTTACGTGATGTGATTGCATCCCTCACTCAAAACCACCATTCTTGAGCAAGAAGGACAGCGTTGCCAGCCCTCTTCTGCAGCAAGGCGCTCAAGATCTGCATCGAGCTTGTGGACGTCTCGACCACGCTCTTCTTTACAAACTCCAGGATGTGCATGGTCCTTGCAGACGTCGCAAGTCAGATTACCACACTTGCCGCATCTGAGGATACCGCCGTTCGCACGTCCCAGGAAAGAGTTGCAGCGAGTATCTGCGCAGTAACGACGATCAAGCACAGGGGTACTGTACTCGGCAGCACACCTTACAAAAGCTCTGATCTGTGGGCTATGCAGCAGATGCTTCACAGATTCGATCTTGATGGCCCCTGAACAACACGAGGGCGGGAAGTGTGCCTCATCATTGATGGCCATGCGGTATATAACACGGAGACAGTCGGCACAGTAGGTGTGGCCGCAACCAGGTAACTGTACGGTCTTCTTGCGGCTGACAATCTCGAAGCAACAATCACATTGAGTGCCGCGGTTGTGCTGCTGCAACATTAGGGATGTTGGAAACATACGCGTAGAGAGTGATAGAAATGGAGAAAGATGCACTTACCTGGTCACCGGAATACATGGTGCCTGATGGAGGCTGTTGTGTACCGTGATTTGGCTCCATGTGTGTTGTGACATAAAGGAGAAGGAAATCAGCAAGCTGGATCGAGAGCCTTGTGGTCCACGTCGAGGGCGGGAAAATCGAGAGAGTGTCGTCGTGGAAACGATCCCCCTGACAAGCTCTCCTCTTTGTTCTCGTCGAGCCCAGTTCTTACCGAATGCAGTCAGAGTGAATGCCTGTTGTGCTTTTCTTGGGATGTGCCTCAGACACCTCCAACCATTAAACATCCGCACTCTCCACTCCCACTCTGCTGGGCCTCAATATAATCGCTCGGTAAGCAAGTTCGTGGATTGGATTGAAGTAGCTCCTGATCTGGTTGCATCTCCACTTAGTTGGTCGAAGGCGAGTATAAGGATTGGAGTCAGAGTTCTGGACAACAATACAGCTTGTGCACTTGGGATCATTAAAATCCTGCTGATTGAGTACCGCCTATATATGCAACAGAAGCAAGTCCATTCCGAGTATATACCGAATGAGACCATGAGGACCTTGGGTGTCTGAAGTATATAGCCAGGTCGATCGAACGCGCTGTGCCGAATGCTACGATATCTGAGGCGACCGCAAGCCTGGCTGATTATGTATATCCTACGCTGTAAGCTACAAAGACGCATCCAAAACCTTGCTCTTGAAATATCAAACGTTCGAAAAAAAGAAACCATCAAACATTACCAGCAAGCAATCTTTTGTATGGTCACAGTGAGCGTGAGTTAGCCGGTCTGATAGGAGCGAGCATAGATTTTTTGGGCGTGATACAATATTTCCTTCATTGATTTGAGGATGACAGGCAAACATAGTTTCTTGTGTATGCTTGCCTCTGATCGTTTGACCCTTCTATGGTACACACTAGTTCATGCCATTCCCCTTGCCATCATGCATTATGTTTCTGCTCATCCAGAGCAATCAAGTTCTCTCGCTACCACGCAGTCTGACGACTTGACCGTACTTTTGCAGCTTGGTGATCAGCTGGTCACCTTGCTTGACAACATCAGTGTACCTGTAACTTGCAATTAGTAACTGTCGTCAATATTGAAATTGTGCAAGACTTACTGCTTGTTCTTGTCACCAGCACGTTGTGTCTCGATGACGCCCTTGACACGATCGATAGTGCAAGGCAGGCGCTGGCTAGCAATGAATGGAGCCAAATCACGGTCCAACCAATCGACGCTGACTCCGAAGCTTTGAGCCATGCTCTCCAGACCCACAACCTTGTAACTTTGCAGCAATTGGGCATAAGCGCGCAGGCGCATCTCCTTGACGTACCAGCGGCGATGCTCATAGAGATAACGATCTTGGGCGAGGAACTGGGTTTCAACTGTGCTAAGGGCGCGGAAGAAGTTTTGGTAGTGGCCTGAGTAGAGGGAGCGGATCATCTGGGCGAGAGGGGAGAAGTCGATTTCGGGTTCGGCCTTTTCTTGCTCGGCGGAGCCTGAACTCAGAGTGGTGAGGTTGACTACGGCAGGCTTAGGAGTGGCTGATGAGGTGGTGTCGACGTCCATAGCACTAGCGTCAGTGCCAGCTGATGGTTGTGAGGAGACAGCACCTGAAAGGCCAGCGAGTCTCTCGTTGGCGTCTTCTGAACCGACAATGGCGCGAATTTCGGGAGCGTCAACAACACGCGACTTGAAGTCACGGCGAGGAAGAGCTACGCTACCAGCGAGAACAGCGTAGACAACCAAGTTACTGTATGAGCAGAGCTCGGTGGCTGTGAAGGTGCTGAGGGAGTCGAGAAGGAGAGGAGCGGCGGCAGCATGAGAGCGGATGGTGATGAGGTGGAGACCTTGGTAGGCTTTTAGGCGGTTGCGACGGTCCTGCGATATGTGTTAGAACTGTCCTGTTTTACGAAAGAGTTGCGACGTACCCAGTCACCACCAGACTCGACCAAGGCGGAACAGCGCTCAACACTCTTCTTGACCAAGGTCTTGTCGTCGAAGAACATGGCGATGCGGATGATAGCCAGAACAATGTCGATCTTTGATGCCAGAATACCAGTCTTTTCCAACAGCTTCTCGAAAGCTTCAAGGGCCTTGTCCTTGTCGCCAATACGTGCATAGAGCTCAGCGCGCTTGCCACGGGCAGTGTTGACCTCAGTGTCACCTTCGCGCTCAGCAGCTTCGTCCTCCTCCTTCTGGATGGCGGCCAACTCTTCCTCGTTCTCGCGCTTCATGGACTCGTACAACTTTTCATCCCATGGTAAATCAGCACCGTCAGTCTGCTTGACACCACCGAGAACACCAATGATACTGGTTGTATTGATGCTGGATGTTCTTCGTAGTGATGGCATGTGCGAGGATGATGAGGACTTCTGGGTCGAGCCAGATTCTCCAGAGCCATTCAGCTTGCCAGTCTGAGGATGTGCGAGGTAGTGATATAAGGGAGCCATCTTGTGCTCTCGGATGGCATCTTGAAGAGCTGTGAGGGAGGTTTGTTTCGCTGAGGATGAGGCAGACGGTGAGGCGAGGGTGAAGACAGACTGGGCCAGTCTGAGGTCGGGGAACTTCATGTACTGCGGGTCACCCATGTTGGCGGTGTTGGGTGGGTAGACAGGAGGCGGAAGGAGTGGATGAAGAGGACGGGTGTAATCGTCGTGGTCGGCGTGAGTGTTTGATGGTAACAAGGCGAAGGCGCGATGATGATGATGCTGGAGCTTCCCAATCACACTCGCCGTGTCCGTGCGCCCCGGCCAGCTTCACCGAGACCCGATGATTTCACTCGCTCTGATTATGCTATTGATTGCACCTTCCACTTGAATTATTTACTGTCTGGAGATTCTGAGGGACTCGTCTGCAGTTCTCAAGCTCCTTCACGAGTTGCAGAATCGAAGGCACTCCCTGGCTACTCCTCCCAAAACCGAAATTGCTCTGATTCAGCTCTTGGCACGGCGCCTATTGCTAGCTATTCTCGAGCGTCACAACCACTGCGGATTTGCATCCCATCACAACTTTTGACTTGTTCTCCGTTCTGCATAGCCAATTCATTTGCACACAACAAGTCTGCGTACTCTCGCTCGGAAACCACGCATTGTGCTTCACCAAGGACTTCACGCATCATACTAAGCACACGACACGATGCCTCGTCAGACCCAGGACTCGACCAAAGGACGCCGCAGTCCGCCGCCTACCGATTCACCTCTTCCCGAGTCAGACTCATACCAGAAGCCATCACGCAAACGCATAAGAGAGTCCGACCTTCCTTCGAGCAGAGCTCCAAAGCGTCAACGGAGTCCGCTTACAAGCTCTACTCGCCGCGACGTTCCAAATCCAGATCCGCCATCTCCACCCCGTTCTCCTCCACGAAAGCGTCCCGGTGCCTCCTCAAGAATCAGTGCCGCTGCCAGACAAGCCGCCGAGCAGAAGAGATTGCAACGTGAAGAGGAGGAGCGCAAGCAGGTACAACAAAATCGTGCAGTTGCTCCTACAGACATCGTCAGCGCTCATTACAATGCTGTCCCAGAAAGAGGCAGAGACTGGAGAAAAACAGAGTCCAAGATTCAAGGTCTGCGGTCACTGAACAACTGGATCAAGTCATGCATGATCCAAAAGTTCTCTCCCTCAGATGACAGAGACTACCGTCCTATTGTTCTCGACATGGGCTGTGGTAAAGGTGGTGATTTGCAGAAATGGCAATCTGCACCTCAAACACCACGTCTCTACGTCGGTGTAGATCCAGCCGATGTCTCCATCGACCAAGCCAGAGGCAGATACATTGAGATGCAACGTCGAAGGAGGGGGCCCAGAAACGCCAAACACCTCGAAGCTCACTTCTTCGCCCAAGACGCTTTCGGTGTAAGTCTGGCCAATATTCCCATAGTACGCGAGGTTGGCTTCGACCCTCACGCTGGTCCTGATACAACTGGAGCTATTACTGCCCGCTTTTCACAAGGAGGTTTTGACGTGGTCTCGATGATGTTTTGTTTGCACTATTCTTATGAGAGTGAAGAGACGGCCAGAGGTATGCTCAAAAATGTTGCTGGTGCTCTGAAGAAAGGTGGTCGCTTCCTTGGTGTCATGCCCAACTCGGATATCATTCGCAGAAAAATCGAGCAGCATATGAAAGGCGGCGTGAAACCTTCAGAACCAACAAAAGAAGATTCCCCACCGGCTGGTCTCAATTACGATGATGATGATGCTTGGGATCCCGAGAAACCAAGTGGAGGCGCTACAGCTGGAGACGATGACTGGAATCCTGAACAGAGTCTCGACCCACATGCCCAGAACGACGAAGATGACTGGGATCCGGAAAAGCCTCTTGAGCCAATGCAAGCCGCCAACGGTGGCAATGACGACGATGATTGGGACCCAGAAAAGAGTTTGCAGCCTGCAGCGAATGGCACTGCCAACAATGATGACTGGAATCCTGAAGCGCCGATCGAGAATGCCACTTCTGGCGAGGAGAAACCCAAACCTCAGGCAAAAGCGCCAGCACTGCCGAAAGAACCCCTGGAATGGGGTAACTCAATCTACAAGGTCAAGTTCCCAGAGTCGCAGCCCCTGCCTTATGATGGTGTCTTCAGGCCACCATTTGGATGGAAGTACTACTATTACCTTGAAGAAGCTGTGGACGTGCCTGAATTTGTGGTGCCCTGGGAAGGATTCCGTGCTCTTGCTGAGGAGTATGGATTGGAACTGATGTACCGAAAACCCTTCCCAGAAGTTTGGGAGGATGAAAAGGATGACTATGAACTTGGACCGCTGAGTGAACGCATGCGAGTCAAGGACAGGGAAGGCAGGTTCTTGGGCACAAAGGAGGAGATGGAGGCGGCTGGCTTCTACCACGCTTTCTGCTTCTACAAGATCTAGAAGAGCTCCGAGCATCATGGATGGGCTGCATGAATCATGTTGATGCCCCAAGATTAAGAGCAGATATCTTACTATCACTTCAACGTGTTTGGTGTCCAGGTGATTTGCGTTCAGTCTGCTCCTCGCTGTGATGCCTTGTGACTACTGTGGCGGATGCGGCGCTCAACAGCAGCGAGTGTCTACTACAATCCAAGAAAGAATAAAATGTTCAGATACAGTGTCTCTTCAAAACCAGTATATACCAATTTTGCCTTGGCTGACGTGCATTCGAGGAAGGTGTCGAGACTGGAAGAAGAACAGGGTTGCAGGCTTGACGAGAAGCTCGGCGCACCTTCCCCGCGTGGACCCCCGAGGCGCGACCTCACGCATCATCGGGCGGGCTCGTTGATGGGAGTCGCAATTGCAGAAACACAACCAGTCAAATCATGTCGTCAACACAGATTGCTTCTTCATTCGTCGAGGATGCTCCGCCAGGCGAGGTATCACAGTCTTAATCTCACTCTTCCAAGAAGCAGAAGCTGACTCCTGATAGCTGTCCAATGTCATCACCGGTATACACACAGCACCCGCTCGACCCCTAGCACCCAACACTTACGAACCACTCTAGACATCAAGGCCCTGACACCATCCGAATCAAGTCTGATCTCCAACATCACTCCTGCCCTCACCAAATACCACGAGACACAATACAGCACAGTCAAGCTACCGGGCAGCAGCGGCAGCGTCCTTGTCAGCGAGTACAACAGCCTGGGTAACAGTCGCTACTACGACAGCGCAAACAACACCGCCTTCGACTTTGATCCTGTAGAGCAAAAGGCCACCAATGCTCAGAGCCACTCTCTCGACAGCCAAAATGCCGACCTGATCCAAAAGCTCCACAAGGCCCTCCGTGCACATGCCGACGAACACTACCCTGCTGCCACTATCGGTGTCTTCCCAGCTGAGAACGACTCCAAGATTGCTCTTGTCCTTGTCAGCAACAAGTACAGTCCCAACAACTTCTGGTACGTCCGCCTTAGCACGTCCCTGCAAGCACAAGACTAAGACAGGAATAACAGGAACGGTCGCTGGCGCGCTCACTACCTCTTCTCACCCTCAAACTCCTCCCTCTCAGGCGCCATCAACATCGATGTTCACTACTACGAAGACGGCAACGTCCGTCTCCAGACCTCCAAGCCCGTTTCTATTTCCAGCGCCAGCGACGCCGTCCGCGAAATCGCAAAGGTCGAGAAGAGCTACCAGACAGAAGTCAATCAGGCTTTCACAAAACTCAACGAGGGTGCCTTCAAGGGTCTGCGAAGACAGCTTCCTGTCACGCGTCAAAAAGTCGAGTGGGAGAAGATCAGTGGTTACAGGGTGAGTAATGCAATACCAACCATACACCCTTTTTCATAGCTAACTATGCATCACAGCTTGGCCAAGACATCGGCGGTGGCCGCTCCAGATAGAAATTGCGAAGAATCAAAGCCCCCCTTTCCAATTCCAATTTTGATTCCAGACCGTGACGACTGTTCGTGGAATCCGAGTTATTGAGATCGCTTATTCGTGGGAAAACTTCAAGGTCCAGTTGTAATCATTTATGCGCTCTGAACCTTCTGATGCTCTTGGGGCCTTCATCTTCTCCCATATCCTTCTCCCATTGCTTCCCAACAGCGAAGTCCAACTCCCCATGTTAATATGTGCAAGTCTCTCTCGTGGTCTGGTCACTCTTCAGGTTCTTCCCTCCAACAAGGCCGTCTTGACACTGAGTTCGACAGTCTTTTGGTACAGCTCGCGAACCAGCTCTCCCTTGTCTGAGCGGAGTCCTTCGGTGATTTCCTTCTCCCTGGCCAATGCCTTCTTTGTAAGTTCGACGTCAAATTCGGCATCGACAAGCTTGTGGTGCAGCTCTGCAATCTGCTCACGCTGCTCTTCCTCGCGTTCATCGCCGCAGTTTTCTCTGTGCTTGGCGGCCTTGATTTCTTCCTGGAGGTTGAAGATGGTAGTGGCATCGGAGGAGAGTGCTAGGGCTTCCTCCAAGGCGCTGATACGGCCTTGAGCTTCTTCGAGGTCGACATCGCGTTGCTTGGCTTCCTGGCGCTAACAAGGGTCAACTGACTGTTACTGCCCTTGCGTAAAAGGTACTCACCAGTCGCTTTACGAGGACTTTGTATTCTTCAAGAGACAGTTCTTCCTCCTCAATCTTGTCTTTGCTGTGAACGTCTGACATGGTGACGGTGTTGTGAATTGTAAGTTGAAGAGAAGATGAAGCAGGAGAAAGAGATGAAGCAGGAGAAAAAGAGATCTGGAGTCGGTATTGCTGCTGCTGCTGCTGCTGCTGCTGTTATGGTTGTGGTTTAGGTTTTGTTGCGCGGTGGTGAGGTTTATATATGGCTGGCTGGTGACAGTGAATCTTCCGTGGTGACAGTGAATCTTCCGTGGTGACAGTGAAAAAGGGGAAGTGAAGACTCGGAACAAGCTGGCATTCACCTATCAAGTGAAGAGAGACCTTCGCCCAACTAGTGAAGTCCAATTTCTGTTGTGAGAATCCAGTGAACTATGCAACCCGAAAGAAAGTTTTTCACTCAGCCAGGCGTTGTCATACTCCGTGTGCAAGAGACTGTTACAGTGTAGCTATGGAAATGCGCAAGAATGTTACAAAGCTTGTTGTTTCCATTGAGAGAACTACTGAAGCTACAATCTATCTTTGCCCAAGGGATCAACGATGCCAAACCGAAGGAAGACATGGAGCGAAACAGACGCTCTCTCGTCTCCGCTTAATCAAAATCTCAAGCTTGCAAGTTAGCATCAAAGACGTCTGGCATGTGATCTGGGACAAAGAACATGCCACGGAAGATGAACGGCTTGGGAACCTCGAAGCTTCCTCCCTTGTCAGTCGTGTATCCCGGATTGATCAAGGTGCCAGTGGTATCATTGTGGTGACCAAAACGTTGCGGCAATGTCAGAATGCGTCTACCGCTGGCATAGCGGGTGCCCGGTAGTCTGAACAACATGGCTTCCTGTTTAGCCAGATCAACGAGAGCATATACTCGGATTGATTCGAAGAGCTGACCAGCAAGGAGCGTACGTGGTGACGATGGATCATCCTGATTCACGCGCTCCTCAGTGCGTTCACAGCCAGCAAGTGCTGTCGATCGCAACCAACGCCTCGTATGCTCGCTGACATCCTCTGACAACAGCTGAGGCATCGAGTAGATCAGTACATCTTGCCCTTCATTCCACGACATGATGTCAGTGATCAATTTTCTATAGGCCAACACAATGGGAGACTCATGAACGGGAAGCCTTTGCTGCCGCCATCGTGTTTCGACGTCTCTCAAGCGCGCCCATTGTCTTCCGTGGTGATTGGCGGTGCGTATGATCAGTTCCAACATGCGGCAGTCACATAAATCACGGTCGTCTGATCTGGTGTAGCTCGGGTCGGACCAACAGGTCATGAGGAGGTTGTCCAGCATGAGCAAGACCCCGACTTCTGAGTCCTTGATATGGTGCAGCATAGCCTCAATGATTGGCAGCGCTGTCTCGTGCACCGGATGTATAGGCAGCACAAGGGCCAATCTGCGGAAAAGTTGTCCGAAGCTTGTGCCATAGTAGCGTTTCATATCATCGAGCGTACACATTGACAAAGTCCATCCTAAAGCAAGCTGCGGAAGCGATCTTATGCGAATGGGGAAGACGTCGTCAACTTTGACATCAGCTCCAACCGTCAAGGCACCCCAATGAATGAGTACATCAGCAAAGACTATACCATACTCTTTAACCCAAAGGCCGTCGAAGATAATCGACCAGAGATGGCGGACGATTGTATTGACTTGTCCGTCCAGCACGCGGATTTCCGCCTGCCGTTTTTGGAGCTTGTCGTCCGAAGCTTGTTTGGCGGACTTTGCCGTTTCCAGCTTGATCGCCTCCTCCTTGGCCCTCTGTACAAGTGCGCTGACACTACTCTTGAGGGCTTTGATCTGATCTTCAAGCCTGAAACCATTGGCCAGGCAGTCATTGTGCTTGAATCTCTCTTCCTTGTAACGTGCTTCGCTTTTGCCTTGCTCTCTGACGGCTGCGATGATCTTGGCGTCTTTCTTATCACTTTCCCTCCTCAGATCGCCGACTCTTGACTTCTCCACTGCAAGTTGCTGGTTCAGGGTTTCGATATACTGATCTCGTTCAGTAGTCTCCGTAGTGGCCGATATGAGAGAGGCGTTCATCTCCCGACGTATCTTGGCAGTAGCCTCAGCAAGCGTCTCCTCGGCACGAGCGCTGGCGTCTATGAGCTCCTTCTCAACTTTCGACTTATCCTCTATGAGCTTGAGGGAGTATGCGAGGTGATTCTTGGCCTCCTGTTGACTGGCATCGACAGCCTCATTGGCTCTATCCAACTCGTCTTGGACTCTGGTGAGGCGATTCTCGATGCTCTCCTTGGCTTCCCTCTCTGACTCGAGCTGCGCCTCTAATGCGCTGTACTTGCTGCGCTCATCCTTGGAATCTGCCTCGAGGGTATTGACCCTGGACTTGAGAGACTCTTGGGTAGCTTCAGCTTGAGTGACCTTTCCCTCTAGCTTGATGCGATCAAGTTTCAAGGTAGCTCTCTCGGAGTCCAGCGCCTTTTCTCGCTGATGGACATCGTGGAGCTTGGTCTTGACATCAGACTCTCGCTGTTCGAATCTGCCTTCTTCACGTTTGCATTCATCACGGAGCTCCCTGGCTTCCTTCTCTCGCTGCTGGACCTCGATCAGACGGGTGTTAAGGGCGCCGCTCTCTCTATCAAGGTCTTGGCGTTGCTTGTTGAGCCTCTCACGTTCGCTCATCAATTCGCTTTGTTTTCGCTTGAGCTCCTCACGCTTGGCCTCAACCTCAGGAGCTTCGCCCTGCAGCATGACCAGCTTGTCGCTGGCCAACTCAAGCTCATATCTCAAATTCTCGCCATGTAGAGTACACTCGCTGAGTTTGGTCTTGACGTCTTGGACTTCATTGTCCTTTTCGGTTCTGAGCTGTTCGACACGTACAGTCCACTGGTTTCTCTCCTTCTCCAGGTCCTCATATCGTTGATTGAGATTGTCGTGACGAACTTGGGCCAGTCTTATCTCTTCCGCACGAGCCTCGAGATCATGGCGATTATTCTGAGCATCTCTGATCGCCTCATCGCGTGCTGCTTGAATGGAGGATTTCAACTCAGTTTTCTCGCTTTCCAGCTTGTCGACACGGGCTTGAAGCTCAGAAGCCTTTTCATTAGCTGTATTCAGCTGCTCCTTGAGTCCTTTGCGCTGCTCATTGAGCTCAGTGCCGTTTATGTTGCAAGTTTGTAGCTCTTCTTGAGTAGACTTGAGATCCTTCTCGACTTGGTGGAGCTTGTTTGTGTTACTCCTCAACGATCTGACCTCCGTCTCCAGAGCCGAGCATCTGACTTGCAAGTTTGTCGACTGCTCGAAATATCTAGAACCATATTCTTTGGACTCATTGAGCTGTTTTTCCAGGATCCCAACGGTGGCCGAAGCAGTTGCTGCCTTCCTGATCTCGGTCTGGTGCTGACGGCGGAGGCCCTCGGTTGAAGCGGTCTTGTTTGCGCTCTCTTTTCGATGAATGACCACCTCTTCAAGCGCGGAGGCGATACGTTGAGCGACAGTGGAAGGATTCTGCAATCACGGCAATATCAGCATCTGTTATGTATGAGGAGTGGTGTGAGTAACGACTATCACAACTCAGAGTACTAGTCCAAATCTGGAAGGCCCACTGAGAGCTCGCCATTCCTTGGTATGCAGGCAGGCTCTCGATGGACTTTCCCACATCTGGAATGGTACTGTGTATTGTGATGCATCGTCATGACCATAGTTCTTGTACGTACCCACTCTTTCTCGGCCGTATTCTCGCCATCGTCCAATGCGTTGTCTGCACAGCTGGCAAGCACCTCAAGCAATCCCCTCAAGGATGCGACGCTTTGGTAGGACTGAGTCAAGGAAGCAAACTGATTCGAGATATTCTGAAGTTCGGTGTTGCTGTGTTTGAGCTCCTCGACAAGGGTATCGTGTTTGATCTCTATTTCCTGGAGAGTAGCCGATGTTTTCTCGTGCTGTTGTTGCTTTGCGTTCAATGCTTGTTGCAGTTCCCCAATCTCACGTTTACCATCTCGGATGGTCTGCTGGGAGAGGTCCTCGGCTTCTCGACGAGCCTCCTGCTCGGTACTCATCTCCTCGCAACCCTCGCGCCAGAAAGTCTCATTCTGCTGACAACGAGCGAGATCAGCCTGCGAGATTTCCAATTTCTCTTCGAGGAGCTTCTTTTCGTTGGTGAGCTCGAAGTTTTGCTTCTTGGTTGCCTGGACTTCATTGTAACAATCAAGGAACTGCTGACCGAAGGCAGCACCGAGACCTTGGAGTGTACTTGAGGTGTATGCTTTGGCCTCCTGCGCTAGTGTTTCCTTCTCTTGCTCCACGCTTCTGCTTCCTTCCTGAATGACTCGTTCCAAGTGTGCATTGCGTGCTGTTAACGCTTCGGCCATTGTACGCCTGGAATTGTTTGCCTCCTCCAAGGCCTTCTTGACTTCTTCTAAGGCCTCGATGTCACCAAGGGAAGTGTCGAGTGATTGCTTCGTGACGGCAAGCTCATGCTCCTATTTGAAGGTCAGTCAAAAATCAGGTCAAGGGAATGACTTTGAGTCACGGGGTAATTGGTTGTAAGAATGTCAGGCCTATGGTACCTGAACACACCAGCGGTAGGGTACTTACAAGCTCTTTAACCCTTTCCTCAAATGTATCATCCACCATGGCTTCCGCGGCAGCCTTCTCCTCCAGCTCCTTGACCCTTGCTTCGGCCTTCGAGGCGATGGATCTGTACTGGTTACGCTCAGTGCGCAATCTCTGTTGAGTGGTCTTGTCTGCTTTCGAGTCCTCTCTCTGCTGTCGTAGGTCTCGTTCCTTGTCTTGCAGCTGGGTGCGCAGATGCTTTGCCACTTCAAAGATCTCGTCGATGGTCCATGATGGCTTGTCTACACCTAGAACCTCGGTGAGGTCTGCTGAGGTCCTGGTTTCATCGGCCTGGAGGTTTGCGGTGACCTGCTGGACGTCTCCAAGAACAACTCGCACCAGGTGGTCTTCTGCAGGCGATTTGTGGACTCTTGTCGCACGCAGGAACTTCCATGCACCGATGCGATGTTGGCGGGTTATTGAGATGGCATATTGAGTTTTGGGGAAGTCTGACTCGTCCACCAGTTTGACCAAAGGTGCCAAGGTGGTTTCCAGTTCTTCGAGATCGGAGCGAGACTTTGCACCTTGGGCAAGTGTATGCTTGGCTTTTGCGATCTTCTCGCCGACATCTCGCATCTCGACGTCCAGGTCTTGTGTGGAGGTAGAAGGCATGGTGCCATGCAAGTCCACATCACGCTTGAGTGCCTGGGCTCTCTCCTTGAGCTGTGCTACCTTCACAACATCTTTGTGAGCAACTTCGAGCTTCAGATATCCGGCTTGGCGAATCATATGGGCACTTGTGGTTGCAGGGGTCTGGACACCAGGGGGAGCAGTGGGTCCAGGGCCACCTGGGGGACCGGTCGACCCGGAACCAGTAGCCATGACGAAGGCTGAGCTGATGGAAGTTGGTAATGTTGATCAGATTGGAGATTGAAGTGTGTCAAGATCACTGAAGGATGTGTCGACAGAGTTGAACAAAGAAGACGCGTGTTGCCCAATGCAGGCGGAAAAACACACAACACGAATTACGGGTACATGCATACTACCACGGATGATGTTACACAGAGCATAAAGGGCACAGCGAGCTTAGTGACAATGCACAGACAATGAGCTTTCATAGTGGTGTAGGAGAAAGAGTAAGAATGTACAGGACAGTACTTAACAGCATACATTTTCTTTTCCGTTCCTGTGTGATAGCATTTGCTTCCATGCAAGACTGCAATTATTCGTCCAAGGTCAGGACAGAGCCTTGAGTATTGTATACAAAACATGTTTGACCATACCGATTTGTATACCATGTAGATACGATTAAACTAACTAGGTTCATGACAAAAGAAGAACTACCCAGGCTCATGACTGCTTCAAGACTCCCTGACTATCTCTCTCTGATTCACCCCACTCGAATCCATCTATCCTCTACTCAAAATTGCCGTCGGAGCAAGGTTGGCGGCTTTTGAAGGGTCGGTGACCCAATGAGCAAGATCATCGGGTGACAATGGGTTTCGAAGGGGCGCGATGAACATCACAAACCTTGTTGTCGAAAGCTTGCCCTTCTTCAGACAAATCCGATTAGCTCTGATACAAGACAGGCAGGCGTACTCATCGGCGGCCTGCGCGCCTCCCTTCAACATCTTGTTATACATGCACATTGTCTTTTGCACGTCTTTGGGCAGCTGTTCGTATCTCTCGTCGACAGCTACACAGATGATACTGACGAGTTCCTCAACAAAGCGCTTTGTCACTGCCGTACTCAGACCTGTCGCAAAAGGCAAGTAGCCACCGATCTGATCAGAGCCGTCTCCAACCTTGATAGCATTGTCGAACAGGACCGTGTTGGGACGTCTTCGGAGAGTGCTTGCAAGTGCGTCCGACATCCTGACATTAACCGTGATTTCTGTTGACGCTGGGCTTGCGACGGGGATGATCGTCACAATATCGTCTCTGGAATGAACGGGGAGATCAGCAGTATGACCATGCTGAGGGTCAGGACGGCTTGGGATGGTGCCTGGTCCAGAAGGGGGCACGAAGGGATGGTGTTCGGGAACCCGTGGCAAAGGGCTCACAACTGAGGCTCTTGCTCCATAAGTACTCTCAACATCCATCTCGGAACCACCTGTAAGTGTTGTTCTGCTTCTGCTGGGTCTCACAACAGCATTGAAAGCACCTTTGAAATGTCCGTGACGAAGCTCATGAGTGGCAAGGGAGGCCCTGCTGCTCGAATGGGACAGAGATCGCCTATGATGGCCTTCTTGAGGGGGTGAGGAACGCTCAGCCCGAGGGATGATATTACTGCCAACGAGCTGTTCGTTTGTGCGGCGGCCTTTGTGCGGCAACTCGGATTCTGCATCCGTAGGCAGCTTCTCGACGATGTTCAAGACTTTTGTCATGCTGTCTGAAATGCCCCTCAAGGTTCGTGGGATGAAGGTGGTCAGGTTCCTTTGCTCAGCATCTTTACCAGTACTGAGTGTGTTCTCGATGTTGTCGACTTTGTGAAGGATCCCCTCGGAAGCTTCGGTACCCACAACAACTTGATGAACTTCGCCCAACTGAGTAAGGGCTTGGTTGGCTTGTCGTCGAAGATTTTCGAGCTCAGATCGCTCACTTGAGTCGAGACGCATTTTGTCGGCGGAAACCTTTTGCTCCCGAAGGATCTTGTTTTCTTCCTGGAGAAGTGCGAGCTGCGTGCGTTCGTTGCTTGCGAGCTGCAGAGAGTTGAATTGTTGACGCTGGTTTCGGAGAGACACAAGCTCTGCGCGTTCGTTGACAGTGAGCTGCAGGGACTGTTGGCTTCGAAGGGTTGCAAGGTCAGCGCGGTCCTGAGCCGAGAGCTGGACAGCCTGGAACTGGGCACGCTCGCTCCGAAGGGTTGCAAGCTCTTGAATGTCTCGAACAGTCAGCTGCAAAGGCTGCTGTTGTCGCAGGTTGTCCAGTTCCGAGCGTTCTCGCACAGCAAGCTGGATAGATTCCAAATAGCTCTTTTGCTGACGGAAGTTGTCAAGCTCTGCGCGTTCTCGAGCACTGATCTGCCCAGCATCGACTTGGCTCTGTTGTCTACGATAGATGTCAAGCTCTGTGCGTTCTTGGGCTCTGAGCTGAAACTGATCCATCTTTGTGTCTATGCCTTGCCTGACACGAGATTCATTCCTGAGTCTTGCGACCTCGTACTCATCGGTGGAGAGGTCGTGGAAGGCTTGAACCGTCTTCTCCTGAGAAGCATGGATAGCTGCGGTGACCTTGGACAAGGTATGCTCCTCGTTGACCTGGGTTTGGAGCCTCTCGACCTCTGCACTACATCAGCTAACTGTCTTTGTTGGTCCAGAAAAGAAACGAAACACAGTCGAGGGGAAAAAAATCAGAGAACGAACCACGAGAAGAGGGTTTAGTCAATGGAAGGGAGGGAAGGAGGGGGACGGAGTAGGCGGACCATGGCAAGAGAGCACAGCCAAGGGAAGGGAAGGGAAACGAACCAGTAGTCAATGCTTGCACTCTCTGTAGTAGGTCGCTGAGCGACTGGAAAGTGTGGTTCAACCTGGGATGAGGGCAATTAGCATGTGACTTTTGGCTGTCTGCGCAGTGTATTGATACGTACTTCTGGGCATCAGCAAGGTATTCCTTGAAAGCTCCGAGAGACTCAGAGAAACGACGCTGCAGTTGTTCTGCTGTGAGCATGTTTGGTGTATCGCGAGCGTCAACTTGTAGATCTTGGAGGGCCTCGACCAGCGAATTCAAACTGATCTGGAGAGCCGAGATATCTCGTCGAACCTGCTCGGGGGGAGGATCCGAGACAGGATTCAACGAAACACCTTCCATATCCATGGCAGAGATGGAGGAGTAGGTGATGAATGATAGTAACAGGTAAGAGATGGAGAAATTGAGATGGGCAAGAGGTAGAGATAACGCGATGGGCAAGTGGTTGAGGAAGGAGATATTATCAAGAAGCAAGCAGATGAGATGTTTGAGCAGAGACAAAGAACCTGCCTTTGCTTTCTACCTATCTCAGCCTGCAAACGCGAGATGCGAGATCCAAGCTGCGGGTGTTCCCCAGTCGGCAAACGAGCCCTCGGGAGGATACCTACGATTTTCCGGTTGTCCTGGCATTGAACGGCATGGAAGACACAAACATCTATGCAGATTGGAAACCTCATTGAGAGTTAGCGTGCACAATCAGATAATGATCATGGACAGATTTGATGGTTGTTTGTTGATGAGTGCCTGTGGAGGAAGAAGGACCCTGGCCGCGTCGCGCTAGTGGGAAGTGGCCAAGGCAGCAGAATCCATCTGACATGCACCTTGAATTTCAAAGCGGTCGCTCTCGGCCACCAACGGCTGGTTATGTATCGGTCCACTTTGGAACAATTGATTGATAGAGACCCAGATGGTGGTCAATTGAATCAGCACATAATAGTAAGGTGGCGACGTGTGACTTGTCCCGGCGCTTTGTCCTTGAGATTCGAGCATTCTCTCACCAAATTTTGACATTCCGAGTCTGACCCGGAGATCAACCTGGCCTCGCCACCAACTCCTGGCAGAACTTCGGACGACGTGCAAACCATTCTCTGTACAATAAACTACATACAGACGGCATTTCAGCAAAGACCAGAAAGATCAGGTCAAATGGCGGCTCTGTACGTTTGGCTATCTAGAAACCTAGCATTTCTCACCAAAATCTCACATTCTACGATACAAAGTAGTACTCTATAACCATCACCTGGCAAAACTTCGGTCAAGGTGCAAACGACCCTTCGTACAAGAAGCCATATACAGACAGAGGATCAGAGAAAATCAGAGAGTCCGGGTCGGATGATAGGTTTTCGTGTTTAGCTCTTCAGTATCCTAACGTTTCTCACCAAGATCTCTCAACCTACAACGCATAGCACAACTCTACAACCACCACCTGGCAAAACTTCGGTCGTGGCAGAATCGAATCTTCGGCCGGGACCCAGATTATCGGCAAATGCTCGGCAAGACCCAGAAGGGATCCGATAAGGGAGGAGAAGTCCGGTGCAGGTAGTGAAACCTCACCAAATTCTCCCGCCAAATCGAGGCAACACAGATCCATGTATCACACAACCCACGACACTTGAAATCATGTCGGTCGTGTTTCAATTGATTCCTCAGCTTGGAATCTGTTGACCGACAAGGGACCAATGTAAGAAAGGGAGGGTGTGATGAGAAACAAGAAGTCCGGCGCAGCCAGTCTCCTCACACGAAGGGTTCTAATGCCACAGCATGCATCTCCCCCAAGATTCTCTACCAAAGCAACGCAACCAGCCATAACTCCCGCGTAGTGCTCTGGGTTTTGTTCAATCTTTGGCAGCCACAAGATTATCTGACCACCTACCTCCTGGTTGAAAACCAGCTCAAAACAAACAATGGTTGGTGAGCAATGCTTCATGCGCCAGAGTCACTCCAGCCCAAGAGACAGCCAGCGTCGGACCTTGGATTCGCGCTGCTCTTCACCCTCTCGACCAATCTTGACACAACCAAAATCCAAATTTGTGAACAACTCATCTCAACATCAAAGAGATCGCAATTATCATTGAGTCGCATGGTCGATGACCACTTGCAACTGCCCCTCTGGTCCAGCATTGATGATCCGCACGCACGACCTCTGTTGAGTCCGGCTCATATGCCGCAGAAAGCGACTTGGTGCTATGGTGACCTCTGTTCTTTGGCGATCTGTAGCGATCTTCCAGCTATAAGAGTGCACAATAATCTCAACGCCTGGAGTGTATCCATCGAGAACCATTGAGACTACGGACTCTGTTCTGCGTTCTCACAAGCCTTCCCTTCACGAAATGGCCGATCCAGAATCGCAATCAGCCGCTCCCCACAAACGCAAGCGTGACTCCTTCGATGAGGATACCACGGCTGCGAAGAAGACCTTGACGACGACAAGGAAAGCAGACGCTACACCAGCAGAAAAAGCATTTGCCACCTCGAAGATCTCCTTGAGGAGTCAAAAGCCTTACCAGGTGGGCCTCCTCGAGGAGATGAAAGCCTTGCCAGAAAGCGGTGAACGCAGCGCGAACATCAAAGACCTCGAAGAGACGAGAGCCTTGCCAGAGAGCGGTGAACGCAGCGCGAACATCAAAGACCTCGAGGAGCCCGCCAACGCCTTGGACTTGCACGATCCTTTTTCTTTACATATCGACGAATCTGGTGTTGACTCTTCGACAGCTGCTGCAAATATCAAAAGTGTATCGGCCAAAACGACCTCGAGGTCATTATTGGAATGACCGAGAGCGAGCTATCTGTCGAGGACATGTCTACGTTCCCAGAGTCTCCAAGCTCTATCCATGAAGTTGCCAATTCAGATTCGCCTTCAGTCGCTTCCCACAAGCGCAAGCGTGAACCTTCTGAGAAATCAACCACTTCCCGCAATCTCGAGGAGTCGTAACCGGAAGGGCCTAGCAGAAAAGAAGACCATGACGACGAAACGGATGAAAACGATGA
Organism: Aureobasidium melanogenum CBS 110374; assembly: GCF_000721775.1. Classification (NCBI taxonomy): domain Eukaryota; kingdom Fungi; phylum Ascomycota; class Dothideomycetes; order Dothideales; family Saccotheciaceae; genus Aureobasidium; species Aureobasidium melanogenum. The sequence continues at coordinate 533,751 of NW_024470067.1, forward strand.
GGACAGCAGACTTTACACCAGTACAAACAGCATCGGTCATCTCGAAGATCTCCTCGAGGAGATGAAAGCATCGCCAGAAAGTAATGAACGCGCCGCGAGCATCAAAGATCTCGAAGACTTTACCAAAGCCTTAGACTCGTACGACTATGAGAGGTAGGTTCACGCTACATATTGAGGAACATGTTTATTGGTTGTTCGACCACAGCTGTCGCAGATACGAGATGTGTATCGACCAAAACGACCTCGAGGACATCATAGAAATGGCCGAGGGCGAGCAGTTCGTCGAGAAGCTGACAAGGGATGATCTGAAATGCGCAGAATCTAAACCGCCAAAGAATGAGGACGTCGCGCATGCTCTATCTTACTTCATGGGCCCGTCAGGTGGAGCAGAGGTCAAAAAGCTTGTGGCTGCAGTCGCAGAATCCAAACCGCCAAAGAACGAGGATGTCACGCGTGCTCTGTCTTACTTCATGGGTCCATCAGGTGAAGCAGAGGGAAAGAAGCTTGTCGCTGCAGTTACCAACACGGTGTCAGCTCTTGGAGAGAGTGATGACGAGGATATTCTCAAATGCAATGCTGAGCCTGTGATCATCGATCTGATCATCAACTAGAGGGACGAAGAGAGAAGGGCAGGGCTGGAGAAGTTATTCGGGTTTGATGGTCAAAGAGGGGAAGTTTGGACGGGCATTGATCGTCTCTTCTTGCTACACAAAGCTCGAGGTCCATGCCTTTCCAATAAGTTTTCACTGCCAGTACGACACAAGTTGACAATGGCCATTGTTTGTTGCTTATTACACACGCGTTCCATGACACGCCACAACACGTACATCACGAACTACCCTCTTTCGTCGGCAACCTGCATGGCTTGGCAATACACTTCCCACAATCTTCAATCTTCGCACCTCAGCTTCTTCCAGCACTCATCGTATCTCAGCTTCACCCGACATTCGTCGTGCCAGATTCTTCCTCTATCATATCATATCAACATGGCAAGACCAGCAAGATACGTCAGCGAGTCGATGGTTGCCATGCGCAAGGCCTATACTGAATGGGGTCTCACTGGACTTGCCGAGGAGATACAAAAGCTGGATCAACACTACGCTCCACTCGTCAACATCTCTCGCCTATCTACCCCCGTCATGATCGAACACGGCATGCTGCTTCTTGCTCAAATCCCTCGCGACATGCTGCTAAGCATCCTTAACAACACTCTGGTTTCGAACTTCAAAGCCGGCAAAATCACACTACAAGACTGGAATCTCATTCCCCGTTCTGTCAAGCAGCAGAGAGAGCCCGCGATATACGTCAACTACTACACAACCCCTGACGGCACTGGTTTGACTATCACGGAATATGAGCAGTACCTACAGGCAATGGAAGATGCCATTCAAGGCAGGACAACAACAGTCAACGGCGTCAGCATCAACATTGTCTCAGAAGTGAACAAGTACTACAAACAACGCACCAACGAAAAGGGTGCATTCTTGACCGCCCACAAGACTGCCACCCGTCGCGATCTGCCTGATTTCTTGAAGTATCAGCAGAAAGTGGTTGCGGCTGCCAAAGCCAAAGGTGCTGGCAGGATACGTTTCCCCGGCGAAGTCGGCTGGGCCATCAATACTGACTCTCGAGTAAAAACTCATCACAAACTCCAAGGATCAGCGATTATGTTCCGCTTGACCATGTGTGTCGTCAGTGTATTATTTCCACACAGAAACTTCGAACTGAACTCATTCGCTCTTTTCCGTGTGGTCATGTGGAATCATGCCGAGATTGTAAGTACACTGCTTTCCCTTCTACTCTTTCATATGAGCCTTCTGCAGAGTCACCCTCACTGGTTTCATACCAGTCTCAGAATATCTTGTGAATTTCTGCAGTTCATCTGAGGATTGGCTATGATGCATCTTCTTACCCACTCCCATCTTATACAATTCCTCCCGAGTCAGGGGCTTTCATTGGTGACGCAGCTGGCTCTCGACAGTACTTTGGCTTGCCAGGAGAATCACCTTCGACATTGAAGACTCTGCTTTTTGTATATGACTTCACTTACCCCGACTGACTTTTCCCCCAGGGCGAATCGATTGGATCTCACCTAGTCAACAGCTACGCCGGTTATGGTGGTTTCAACTTTACCACCGCCGGTATATCAGTCAACTCAGCCATCATTGCCAATGCCAGATTGTGGATGACTGTATGCACTCAATACGAGGATGTCATTGACTATGCTCACCAAGCTATCCTCGCTGATCGTCAGATGTTTGAAGACAAGGTCCAGAAGCTTGAGGTGAGTTTCCATAATCTCGTCATGACCATCTTGAAGTATAGTATACTGATAGAACCAAAGGAGGAAATCGAACGCCGCCAGAAGTTTGACAAGCTAGCCGACTTGGAAGACGAGTTGGACAATCTCCTAGAACAGGCCGGTGACGACTCGCTTCATATCGCAGTTCGCGAAGAAACAAAAAAGGTCAATGATCTTCAGAGAGTGTTTCAGAAACAAGAGGGGGAGGTCAAAAAGTGCTATGACAACCTGTCGACCCTTGCTGCCGACTTCCAGCTTCTCGATGTCGCTCCATCGACAATCGCTCACAGTAGTGGCAGTCATTCGTCCAACTCAGGCGAGGGAGCTCAGGCGTCTTGAACTAGGTATACATATGAGAGGAAGCTTTTGGAAGTCATTTCCTACAAGGCCATGGGTATACTCTTCAGCTGTCATAATGCAGGATATCTATGTACCACAATGACACAGAGCACCCATGAGTCACGAGGCATGATGTATTTTCTTTTTTGCTTGTTTATGAACTTTGACAGACACTATTACGTTCTCACTAAACAGCACTCTTTGTAAAACTGTTACTTAATCTCATGTCAAAAAGGTGGAGGTGATCCACATCGAATATAGCTATGACAACTTATGTACCTCCAAGCATACCAGACCAGATCTGTCCCTGACTTGACAGTCACTAGATAATCTGGCGAAAGTCGTGGTAGATTCTATACTAATGTTACAAATCTAGCCATCATTCATGATTGTCGATACTAATTGCTCGAAAGAACTCTCTCTAAACTGTCTCTTAGCTTCTTTCAATTTTCTCCAAGCAAGAAGAACATTTGATTGTGGTTTTTCCACAAAGGTAAACTTCTCGAGCTTGGGTGCGTGACGGAGAATTAGCACAGCACATCGCCTAGCGGGAACGGGGCCTCTACGGGTCTTGACATGAGGCTTGCACAGTGTGAGATTCCTCAATTCTGGGAACAAGCATCCGGGCACATCAGTAAGAGCAACGAGGTCCCAGGATCCAAGAAAATTCGCCAGCGAAAGTTCAGGGCAATGAGTTGACAGTGTTTCTAAAGTCTCAACCGAGATGTCAGTCTCGAGAAGCCATTCCAAGCGCTGCAGGCGTGGCAAGCCAGGTAATATCCTTCGCAAATCGGCATCATCGGAAGATTCGAGAATGATTGGATCATAGTCTTCTTCCCTGGCGGCACAAACAAGATGTTCAAGGTTCGTCAAGGTCCCAAAACAGCACAGATCTTCGCTTTGCAACAAGGTACCATCTCCTTCAAATTCCAGCTCCAGTTCCTTGAGATTTACCATGTGTTTGAGGTTTGAAAACATAGTCATCTGTTCATCCGGTTGAGACCATATGTTGAGGTCCACTTTCGAAGCGTGGCGAATCGCCAGAGTTATGGGCTCTACAGACTCCCGATCAAGCATCAGATCAACCTCATGGAGATTCTGGAAGAACGAAGCACTTTCATTCGAGAAAGCTCCTGGGATTTGTTGCGGTGTTAGTCGTTCTGTGATAGACAACTTTGTAAGAGTCTTCATGTTGGCAAAAGTAGAGATGAGATCGACACTCATAAGCGGCGGTGGGAAGTCGAGTCTTATGCTCTCGAATGGTTTGATCCGGAAGAAGTTGTCGAAATCCTTAGGTGTAACATCAGTGTCGTTCGTATTGATTCTTTCCAGTTTGATGGAGCGCAGTCGGGGACACTTTGAGCTTATGGCAGCCAAGAGATCCTTATCGAATCCATTAGCCCAGCTGAAGAAGAATATCGACTCAATAGATGGACACAGCTTTTGCTCAACAGTGGTGTGTGTTAAGTCGGCATCGTATCCAACTTGATCGACAATAAGATTCTTCAAACGAGGGAATGAAAGCAAAGGCTCCGTGCTCAATGCGTCGTCTGGCTCTTTACATAACTTGATTGATGGCATTTTTGAAGCGTATTTTTGACGGCGACTACATTCGATATTATCCAGGTCTTCCATTGATGGACCCCATATCTGTTGGTAACTCCAAAGCACTCTCGTAGCCGCTTCGAACCAAATGTGATTCACGCGGGCCGCTTCTGCGAGGGTAGATCGAGTCAAGCGATTTTCGAAGTAGTGTTCCTCACTTGTCTGTTCTTTAAAACATTGTAGGATCAACGAGACAAGCTCGGGTGAGCTCAATACTTGAGCGGCTGCCATGATGAGTTTTCTGAGAATGTGTGTTTGTCGTATTGTGTTTAGCACCAGGAAAAGTTCACACTCAAGAGGTGGTGGTTGCTATTGAGACGCATAGTGGTATGACGCTGATCCCTCCGCTTGGAACTTTGTAGAGAACACGACTTCATCAATCAACGCCCTAACTTGAGATTTGATGAGATCAGAGATGGGAAACAGATTTTAGAAGTCATGAGAATGAACATTGTCTCATTGAACGAACACATATTGGCCAGGAAACACGTATTCACTTTGTCGGAGGTGTAGCCGAAGTTGGCTTGGCGGCAACAGATTTGATGCTGGCATTTTGTTTCTCCTTTTTTTTCCTTTCGCGACCACCCACCTCAATATCTTTTCATCGGGTTGCCAATCCACGATTCTCTTCTCTCGCGTGTCTTGTCTGTCCAGTCTCCTTGATTCGTCCGTGTGCTCTCATCGTCAATCGTGAGAGCTGATCGTAATCGCCATCTGTGGGACGAAAGCCGTAACGATCAAGTGCCACAAATCTATCCAGATTCGGAGCATGTCTGTCGAGAATTTCAGCCATAAGCTGAGCAGTAGTCTCATTTACTTCGCCCAGCAGGTTTCGATCGCTGACCGAGGAGACCCATGCGAATTTGAGCCTCGGAAAAAGCGGCTTGGGTATATCCCACCAGGCTGTTATATCAATAGGGCAGTACAAGCGCAGATTCTCAAGCATTGGACAGGACCGTCCGAGATCTCTCAAGGCGGATGTTGGACTAGGAATATCCAGAGCGTACCAGATCAGCAGTGAATCCAACTTTGACAGATTCGCGAAGATTTGTTTGAACTGGTCGTTTGAGATCTCCCATCTCGGCATTGTTTCTCTTTGTGGAAAAGGTTTAGGGCTTATCGAGAGAGTTTGCAGATCCTTTGCATTGCGTAAGACTAGAAGTTCTTGCGGCGATAATTTGACACCAGTAGCAACTTGGAGCTGGAGAACTACTAGTGGCAAACCAACAAGTGCATCGAGTGCGTGGACATCACTATCTATCAGAAGCTCGAGTGAAAGGCGGGTCATCGCGCTGAATGTTGTGGACAACAACGGCAAAGCTGGAAGTCCGATATGAATTCTGAGCTTGCGTACTGATGCAAATGGCGATCTTTGAAGCCGTTCCATTGTGTCTAGAGATATCTCGCCATAGAGCGTGAGGTCCTCAAGACTGATGATCTTGCTCAGAGCTACAGTCGCTGCGAGAACTTCGTCCTCATCTTGAGGATAAAGCGTGAGCCGTACGCTTCGTAATGTCTTATTCGCGGTAAAGAACTCAGCAAGACCAGGTCGTCCGTTGGATCTTAGAGACATCTGGGAAAAGCCTCGAAGTCGTGGGCAGTGTTTATTGAGACCTTCCAAGAACGTAGTAGGTGGCCAGTCTTTGAAGTGGACCTCTTCCAAAGTTGGCTGTATATATGGCGCGAGGTTAGAATCTCGAGGCAGTGGAAGATTGTCAAACCGTAGAACGCGAAGCAGCTCGAAGTCAAGGTCAAGATCGGTATTGTACCGATCAGAGTCGGACTCGAGCTTGAGGTCGCAGATCTTGGAAGCGTATAGCGTGCGACGTGGGGGTACGACAGTCATTAATGCTCTTGTATCTGACTTAGCCCAGAGCAATCGTGTCGCTTCGTGGAACCATACCTGGTTGACACAGGCCGCCGACCGTAGACTTTTGCGATCCTGTCCTAACATATTGAGCATGCATGACAGAATTTCCGGTATGGATAATGCAGCTGAAGCCATTGACTGCGGCGCACTCCAAATAGAGAGCGATTCCAGCTGGAGTGTTTCCATGTGTATTAGCTGTGGAAATGCACAATATCATAAGAAATAGGACGATATCCACTGAGAAGCGACGATCTATCAGCTCTCGATGGACACGCCTCTTTTCCAATAACAACTATGCCTTTTGATAGTGAGGATGATGCTTGTCGTCGCGGTCGGAGTGTAATAGGAGTTGCAGCTTGTAGAGGACGGGAAGGAAAGATGTTATTTTCGAAGCTCCTCAATAGGCAACAACGACTGATCCTTCGAACAACCTTTGTGAGTCATGGACCGCAGAATACAGCCCATCTCCAGATTTCGACTTCATCGTCGGGCAAAACGAAAGACCCAAGTGAAGGAAACTCTGATGAAAACCACGTTGACCAATGTAAGGAGCAAAAGAGAATCATGTTGCCTGAGTTGATATGTTAGTAAGCAAGCTGGATACGACTAAAACAAAAGCAATTCCGGTGCGGGGAATCGAACCCCGACCTCCTCGGTGAAAGCGAGAAATCCTAGCCGTTAGACCACACCGGATACACGTGATGTGGTTTAGTGAAAATTTGACATATATATCCATTCACGTTTTCATCCTCGAGATGATCACATCGTGGAAATGCACAGTACGTTTTCGAAAGCAGTAATTCAAGATTATCTCTGTCTACCATCGTTGTTAAACTACAGCCATGCATTCTGGTAGCTTGTGACTTGACTTCTCCACATGACGCGGGGCCAGAATCCTTCCTTCCTTGCTTGACTCATCGTGTGCTACTCGAGTAGGCAGCCATCCCAGTATAAAAGTGGGAACCAAGATGTAAATATTTCCCGCAAGACCACAATGGAAGAACACAAACCCACCACACCGCTAGCTCTCCAAAAGGGCGACACCATCGCCTTTATCTCTCCTTCCTCACGCCTCAACACACTGTTCTCCCGTCGGATTCAGAATGCCATCACCTTCTTCAAACACCATGGCTTCCTTGTCAAAACGATCTACAATGACACTTTACCTTCGGATCATCTCTCCGCCATTCGAACTCGCTGTTCAGAACTCCACACCGCCTTCTCCGACCCAAGCGTAAAAGCAATCCTTTGTACAATTGGCGGCTTATCAGCAAACGAATTGCTCCCTCACCTAGACTACAACCTCATCCGCCAGCATCCAAAGATTTTCTGCGGATACTCTGATATTACAATTTTGCATCATGCAATTTTCGTGCAAAGCGGGCTGAGGACTTTTTATGGTCCTGCTGTCATTCCCGAGTTTGGGGAGGATGAGGGATGGGTGATGGGGTTTACTGTTGATCACTTTGTTGAGACGTTGACAGGAAAGAGTGGAAAGACTGTTCCTAGGTCAAAGGTGCACACGATGGAGTTCAAAGATTGGTTGGATGAAGATGGAGATAGTCGACCAAGGGTATTGGAGCCTGCGCCAGGGTGGAAATGGATCAAGACTGGTAAAGCGAAAGGCAGACTATACGGTGGATGTCTTCCTTCCCTGGTTCAGCTATGCGGCACGAAATATCTACCCGACTACACTGGACGAATCCTCCTGCTCGAACTACCTGAGGGCCACAAACCTGGGAGCCCCTTCTCACTCGACGCTGCAAGGTCTGCAATGGCAGATCTACGTAATGCTGGGATCTTGGAGAAAGTTGCTGGTATTGTCATTGGACGTCCATATATGTATGACGAGAAGATGACTGCTTCATTCGAGAAGATGGTTTGGGATCAGTGTTATGGTATAGAGGTTCCGATACTGGCGGGTGTTGATACCGGACACTCGGATCCTATGCTTACCTTGCCGTTGGATGTGATGGTCTCGCTTGATTCGGAAGCTATGGAAGATGAGCAGTTTATGATATTGGAAAAGGCTGTCAAGACATGAATATGAGATAGCGAATCTGAGCAATATCACCCTTATGAATCTGAAAGGGAGATGCGTTGATTGACGGCCTCGAGATCCCGATGACATCTGGTGTGCATGCAGGTACTTGATAACACACAATCACAATAGCCAATCGATGGCGTGTAGATCAACACGTCGAATGGCGGATGCATGCAGCTCGAGCTCGGTCGAACATCTCAAGTTCACGTTGAGATAAAGAGATTATGTCCATGCTTTCGAGTCAAAGACAAGATTTATACTAGCTTTGGTAATAGGGTGTTTCTGTCTAGCAATATAAAAGGAAAACTAGAGACTGTGAGCGATATGATAGGATAATCGGTAAGAATGTTGCCGCTCAAGCCCTGCTGCAATGCGAAGTTGCCGACTGAACAGGTCTCCTCCGGCAGCATGTCAGACAGCAGAGTACAACAGCATGCGTGAATGTCAAGCGAATGACTATGGCGAATAATCGTGTTTGTTTTGCGACATGGCGCGTGACGAGTGGTGGCGTTTGCGTGCTTTACTCCGATACCAAAGCAGCAGACAGGATCTCTGAGCTTGCGAAAAAGCAAAGTCAAGCATTAGGACACGCGAGGCTTCACTGAAAGAGGCTTCACGATGGAGGCTTCATGAAGACAGATTGTTTCGGACAAGATGGATGAATAGGCAGCAGGCAGAGAGCTGAAAGGTGCGACGAATAGGAAGGAAAGCCGAAGGTCGGTCGGGTGCAGTTGCTGTCAAATCCGGGGAAAGGACGATGGATGATGTTGATGGATGATCAGTGTCGATGGTTTGGGCTATGAGTCGTCGAGGCGATAAGGAATTGCTCATTCGACCCTCCAACTTGTGTGTCCAACTTTCTTTCTCTTCTCGTTTCTCCTCATCATCTGTTGAGACAGACCAAGTGTATCAGCCAGTCAGATTGAGCGGGGACCTGTCTGGAGCTTTGTCCAAGCTAGCGGGTTGTCGAGTCACAAGCTGCATACACCACACGGCGATAAGGGACTGCCAGTACCTGCCAATACCACACGACCCCCGTCAGGCCCATTCGACCTTGATCTCCATCCTTCATCCAAGACACAGCCTGCCATTTCGTCCTGGTCACCATGCAGCCATAATTTTCCATCAAGATCCGCCTCGTCGTCGTCCACAACTGCCCTAACATCGACCTCCGCCGAGCCGCCATCAAGGTTCAACACCTGCCGACTGTCACTATGATGGATCGCTTGCCCATCAACACCACTCCCATCTAGTATATACCCCACGCCCGACCTCCCTTGTACAAATCTGGTTCCCTATACCATGCACCAACACCCACGCCCCTCGACAAGGGCCCAACCTCCGGCCCCCATGCCATCACCCAACCCTCAAAGACAATCCAACCCGAGAGACGCCATGTCGAGCCGAACGTACTCCAACGAGGACCTGTCATCGGGCAGCCAGCCTGTTCGTTCTTCTGACGGCAGGGAGCAGACTTCAAAAGATAGGGCCAACTTGGTTGTTCAGGTGCGTCGCGAGACAACAAACTCCCCAGCTCATGCTTATACCATACTACAGCACTTCTTCACCAAAGCTGCTCTCATCATCTGCTCATCCCGAGTCAGTCTATCTCCTGCCATATCCAAGACTGGAGAAGCAAAGATCGATAGATGGGTACGTAACCTCTCCTCCGCCTTTACATCCCTGCAGTTCTCGAATACTCCCTTGACCACCGCAGTAATTCTATACTGTTGAAGAGAGACTTGTATGTCTCGGATGGCCTTGTGCGATCATGAACCTGGCAGCTACATCACTGCTAGGCACTCTTGCTTCGAAGAGTTACTATCGTCCTTGTCTTGTGTCATTCTAGAACACACTCAAACCAAAGACAATATTGCATCCCTCCAACTGTCTTATGTTATTCTATCTGCATTGCATCAAGTACTGTAACCGTGTCTGACCATATCCAGTTCAATACCTTGATAGAGGAAACAGACATATTGAACCAAGACTTGCAAGAGTGGAGGTCTATGGATGCAACTGTAGAAAGACCCCCTCCGTTGGTGATCGATGTTTACCTCGACACTGCCCAACTCGCCCCCAACCAGACTCTGGTCGCTATAGATGAAGAAGGCAAACCGTGGGATGTAAGCGAGACTCTGAGAAGACTCGAAGCTTCAGCCCCGACGCCTCAAAATCACACCCTCTCCACTTTCGTATACGAGAGATGGACAATTAGCCTGAACGACGCTTCATCAGTGTCTCCGGCTACCCTCAACGAACCTGCACCTAGCTTTTATAAAAAAGGTGTCATCACATGCAGAGCACTCTGCACCTACGCACGACTACTTCCGGCGTGGAAGCTAAGGACTCGTCTTGGAAAGCAAGCTGCGACTGGTCCAGCCACCTTACGACCCCGGTATCGTGTCTCAGACGGATCACTCAATGAGAAATCACGAGTAGACACTCTGAGCTGTTCCATCTTCCCTTCAGACAAACGCCCAACTGAAACGTATCGCTTTTCGCCTCTGCATTGCCCTTTGGGATCTCTCAACATCTCGGTCACCTATCGAAAGAACCTTGATCTGCAAGTTGAGCTTTCTGAACGCCTGATTAGCGCGCGGATGGCTGGTCACGAACGCCCTGACAGTGGTCTTTCAGGCGAATCGAGCAGAGAAAGAACTTCCATGGACCAGGAGCGCCCTTCTTTGCGTTCACAGCCGTCCAAGTATTCCTCATCCTTCCAGCGTACTGCGCAAAGAAATGCAAACGCAGGAACATCACCTCGAACAAGCACTCTCCGTGAGCCTGCCGATCGCCCTTTGTCAGCACAAGCCGAAACATCACAGCCATCGCCTTCATCACAGCAAGACGAATCACTTCGTCGCTACTCTTCACAAAGTCTGAGAGATCGAGAAGCGTCTCGCTTCACTCCCTCATCCTTGAGAGAGCAGAACGCCTTCCAGCGTAGACCGTCTGTGTCGTTCCAACCCTTCAAGGCTGGCTCTTTGTCATCATCGCCCGCAGCTGGTAACTTCCTGTCCAGTTCGCCGAGCAGTTCTGTCGGTCGAAGCGCGGGCAATCCATTGCTAGCACACGCTAGAAAGTCTTCGTTATCGACACTGCCCCAAATGGCTCTGCGCAATCCTGGCGCTGTAGCCGAGACAGCTGTCGGCTCTTCAGCATCAAGCTCACCCAAACCTGCTCCTATCCAGAGATACTCGTCGAGCTTCAGCAATAGAAGAGCACGATTCCCTTCAGTGTCCAGCAGTAGAGTTGAAGAAGACAACAACAGCAGTGGCAGAGCCAGTGTCTCATCCACTAACCGTGAATCAAGCACACTCCAGGAAGGCGAAGGAGGTGCCAGCTCAGGCTCAGTACAAGCTGACGAGGACAACATCGCCGACTTTCTCAAGTTGCTCGACAGGAACAAGGGCTTATCGAGTCTCAACAAGACTGATAAAGCTTCTCTGAGCGCTAATTCGCAGCGCGCCGCGACGCAATTCTCCAAGTTCTCGCGTATGAAGGATTCAACAGCCCAACTTTCTGAGTCTATGCAATCGTCAACGATGTTGCACAGATCTTCCAGTTCGTCGAGTCGACAATTGCAGAATATCCCAGGCATGAGTCCAGGTTTGATTTCGACTTCGTCTTCGCCTGGTAAACCCATCTCACCGCACACACCACACATACCCGCCATCCCCTCACGACTGAGTAACAACAGTATCACAGCAGACTACACACGTGATCGCAGTCGTAGTCGTCTCTCCGGCACACACATCCAACCATCCAGTGATGGGGCTAGAGACGTATCTTCTCAACCACCTACACGAGGTTCGGGTACACCTCTGTCCACAGCAATCGATATTCCAACATCCCCTCGCACTTTCGTCTCGAACCGCCGCTCGTCGTCTACAACACAGCAAGCACGTGCAAGAGGAGTTACGAGTGTCGAGGATCAGGATGCATATGGCATGCGCTCAGCAAGTATGCCCGTCGCTGAAGGTGGTCGAAGCGAGCTTAGTCTCTCTGAACTGCTCTCGCAAGGAGAGAGTGGAATCGGTGGATCAGGTGGTGCCAGCAGTAGACGCCGCAACCGTGAAGGCTCTGGTACTGTGGATGATGACGAGCCCTTGCTTTTCGCTTTGGCCGATTGATTGTCTTCAACTTTCTCATGCTCGGTTGATTGTTCAGCTGCTTGCCCTTTCTCTTTCTCCACTCTGCGTTTACAAACACGACAAAAAATCTCCCCTCCTTCTGCTTTTGTTTCACTTTCACTCCTCTTATCAACTTGCTTTGGTTTGCAAATTGCTTTCTGTCAATGTTTTTTCTGTTCAATGCATGGAAAGGATAGGATAGCGTGGCGCTGGGGTTTGTGCTTTTACACTAGCTTTAGTACTAGGATTACAGATTGAGAAGAGCGAGACATAGGTAGCAGATGAATGAAATGCGTGCTGGACATGGGTACAGCTAAATATCATACGTACATGCAACTTATCATGTATATCCCCTCTCTACGACTCAAAATACTTAGGCACTCTTTTAACCAACTCGCCCACCTCCTCATCACTAACAATATACTCAAAGCCTTCTTTATCAACCACTTCCTCACCATCAACCTCTCTACTCATCCTTCTATATCCATAACAGTTCCTCCACCTCCAGCCTTTGGCTTTTCTTGTTGCCTCTCCCTTCGCCTTGGCCTTTTCTTCATCAGCAATACTAAACCCATCAACAACCAACTCCCACGTCACAAACACCGCCGCAGCAAACTCTCCAATTTCCTTGACTGCCACTCTGATCATTCTGATATCTGCACCTACCCCCGCGGACACCAACTTTTGAAGGTGCGTCAAGGTGCCTTTGGCAGCTTCTTCGGGAGTTGCAACGGTGGTGTTGGTGCCCAAGGTGAAAGAGATGAGGTTTGGGAGGTAATGGGAGGACATTGCTGTTGCGCAGGCTTGGAGGTCTGAGGGTTTGGAGGTGGAGCCTATGGCGGTTGCTGTTGCGTAGGAGTGGATGAAGGAGGTTGCGTGCGGGGAGATTCCTGTGTTTGAAGACATGGTGTTTTGCGGATTCTTGGATTTGATGTTGATGGCGATGGTGCTGAGGTTTTGTGTGGTGACGAGTTGTGAGATGATAGCACCAATAGGTTGGAGTTTGGTGTGTTCGTTTATGCAGGTCCAATGGAAACTTGGTTGAATAGGTATGCCCAAGACCAATGGCCCCTCGAGATGTTCCAGTACTTTTGATTGGTGCAGAGAAAGGATCACCAAGAGCTAAACGTGAATAACTCGCTGGTGCTTGAGGTGGTTTGGGAAAGATGATGGTATCAAACATTCATCAAGCTCACGAGATCTACCAAGCTTCACGGGCCGAGATCGGGCCATTTCTTTCCCATCACCTCTTTTAGTAGGATGTCATCTGCCTATACCAGCTGTCTGGAAGAAATCTCGGTCAAGAAGCGGATGGACGGCTTAGGAGATTATCTCTAGCACAACTTGCAAGTACAGTCATCCTGTGGATTTTGGGCAGTCTGAATCTTCAATTTTTATGCTAATACATGGTATCTCCTTTTTTGGTTATTCAGCTCTCAAAACATCTAATCATCACCACCACCCATCTGACCACCTGCTGTCGCAGCCTTCTTAGCACCACAGATATCATCAACTCTGAGCAACAAGCAAGCCGACTCAACAGCAGTCTTGATACTCTGCAGCTTAACAGCCTGAGGCTCCCAAACACCAAGCTTGTGCATGTCACAGATCTTGCCAGCATCACCATCAATACCCCAGCTGCTGTTGTCGTTTGACTCGGCGTGCTTTGCGCGAAGCTGGGTCAAGACACGAATAGGCGAGTTACCAGAGTTTTGGATCAGGGTGCGGGGAATGACTTCCATGGCATCGGCAATGGCGCGGTAGGGCCATTGGGCTACACCTTCAACACCCTTGGCGAGCTGTGACAATCGTACGCTGACGGCCATTTCGGTGGCACCACCGCCGGGGGAGAGGTAAGGGTGGAAGACGACGTTACGGGCAACACCCATGGCATCTTGAAGGTTGCGCTCAATTTCGTTGAGAATGTCTTTTGAAGGGCCGCGAAGCAGGATTGTGCAGGCCTTGGGGTTTTGGCACTTTGTGAGGAAGGTGAAGTATTCGTCGCCAATCTTCTCAATCTCGAAGAGACCGCACTGAGTACCGACGTCTGATTCGGTCAGATCTTGAACGGTGTTGACAATGGTGGCACCGGTAGCGCGAGCGATACGGTTGTTGTCGGTCTTGCGGACACGGCGGAGAGCGGTGATGTTGTGCTTCATGAGGAAGTGCTGGGCGAGATCTGAAACACCCTTCTCGGTGATGACAAGGTCGGGCTTGACAGCGATGATGGCGTCGCACATTTGCTTGACCTGCTCCTCCTCAATCTGCAGAATGCGGTTCCAGTCCTCCTCCTTTGTGATTTCGATGTTTGTCTGCGACTCTCCCTTCTTGTACTCGAGTGTGCAGTCAAGCAGAACAATTCGGGGGTTCTCAATGCGCCTCCTCATCTTGGGGTGGGTGATGTCCTTGTTGAGCATGACTCCGGTCAAAACTCTGCTGTCCTCAATCTCACCTCCAGGAATCTTCTCGACACGAGCATAACGCTTGATGTCGACCTCTTGCTTACCACCATTGGCGTTGTAGGAGACGGTGCGCACAGCAGTCAAAGCCAGGTTGCACATCATGTCGGACCATCTTGAAACGAATTTTGTACCGATAGAGGAAGAGATGAGCTTGTACATTTGCTCGTCGTCTGAAGTGTCGACAGGGATAGAGACGTCTTGAATAACCTGAAGGGCGTCGCTGAGGGCGCGCTTGAATGCTTGGATGATGACGACGGGGTGGATGTTGCGCTCGAGTTGAGGGAGGGAAAGAGCGAGAATTTCACCAGCAAGGATGATGACTGATGTGGTACCATCACCGACTTCCTCATCTTGTGTTCTGGCCAGCTCGATCATGCTCTTTGCGGCGGGGTGGGCGACTTCGATCTCTCTCAGGATGGCGTGACCGTCGTTGGTGAGGACAATACCGCCCATAGGATCGAGCAGCATCTTCAACATGGCCTTGGGACCAAGACATGATCGGATAATGTCAGCGACGCTGCAAATTGTCAGAAGGACGCAGGTAATGAGATGAGTTGTGTAGCGTACGTCTTTGCGGCGGTGATGTTGGACAATTGGGCTTTGCGACCGAATTGGCGCTCACCACTGTTGGTGTCTGGGATGGGTTATCAGTATACACAGCAGACAGAACAAGCATAGAGAAGCTCACTCATGACCACAACGGGGGCCTGCATCTTGACTGTCTTGTTGCTGGACCACGATCCAAGCTAGCAACTAGATTCTGGGATAGACTTGTTTGAAGAAACTCTAACTTGATGCAGAGTCGACTGTGTTGTTATGTCGTCGAGTGTGGGCGGTAGACAGTCTATTTGGGCCCTTGACCAGCAATTGCGCGCGCCTCAACTTTTGGAGAAGTTCCATCGGCAACAAACGCCAAGCGCTCGGGGGTCTTCATCACCTATGCACGAGATTTGTGCAGGTACATAGGTCCTGAGCACAATTTATGCGGTCGACACAACTACGCTCGTGCTCAATCACAACTTCTGGCCATATCAGCGCAAGGCAAAAGTCCGCGCAAGGCCATCCACGTTCTAACCCGAATACGGCAATGTGGGTCTCGGCATGGTCCAATTGAACAGTTGCTTGGCGCATGTTTAGCTTCCACCTTTGTCGAAGTCGTTGTTGCCCGGCTAGAAAGCTGATCAAGGGTCCAGTCGCAAGGCTTCTCGGAAGGGAAACCACCAGACAAGCTCTTTCTCGCTCTTCAAGAAGACGTCTCTTCCCTCCTTCCACTCAATCTCACTTCTCCCCCCTTCCTCCCTCCGATACTTCAGTCCGCCCATCTCTCACTCTACCTTTCGTCTCACACGACTATATCCACTTTCAAGCCATCGACTCGACGTCATTTAATCAATCTTCTACTTTCTCCATCTTATCATCGCCGTCGCGTCTTCCCGGCTTCGCGACGCGACAAGCTTCAATCACCAATCCGACATCACTGTCGATTGCCCACATATCACACGCTTCTTTGTGCATTGACTGCTCAAACCTTGTAGCATTCTGATTTAGCAAACAGTCTTTACTACCTACCCTTCACAATGTCTTCCTTTTACGCTTCATCGCCTACCGTCGTCCTTCCGGCTCCTTCGGCGCAATACTTCCCTCACTCGCAAATACACAAAACACCTACTACCATGGGCAACAACTCCTTCTTCAAGCAGACTGCTCCCCCTACACAATCCCTCCCTTCTGCCGCTGGACGCAAACGCTCTCGCGACGATGACGACGACGAAGAGGTCACTCTGGCTGCTCCCGTGACCACTCCACCAACAAACCCTGGAGAACCCGTCTATGGTCCTGGAATGACTCTGCTTAACAATCCTTATGGTCAATCCTCTACTGGTTCCTGGGTTGAAAATACCTGGGTCGAAACACCCCAAGTCAGCCCTGTAGCCACTCAACCATCCAGACCCGCAATGCCCAGTCGCAAATCCCAACGTCTCGCTCCCTCAGGCCCTGAATCAAACGACATTGCTCTGACCATCGACGCATCGGCTCACCGTCGTACTGCGTCCGTCGAGCCTCTTATCGACGAGGTCACGCGCCTTCTTGGCATCTCATGGATGCGTCTCGACGCCAGCGAAGCACTTCAGATCTCAGCAAAGGCCTACACCAGATGGGTTCGCAGACACTATCCTGGCCTTGCCGACATCGAGCTGTGGTTCGAGAACTCCTCCATCCCTGGTTACCTTGGTGTTGCAACCAACAAAGCCTCTGGCCAAAAAGTCTTTTTGCTTTGGAGCAATGATCTCAAGCAAGCTGTTCTCGTCACCAAAAATCCAAACGAGCTGGTCTCGAAACTGATGTCTCCTCAAACGATCATCAGCTCGGCCACTGAATCCATGTTTGCCAGTGATGAACCTATTGCCGATGACTCGTCAGACAAGGGCTCACCAAGCCCAACCTTTGCCATTCCTTCTGCTGTTCCTCAAGCTTCTGCCGCAATGGAAATCGACTAGTCACGAACCACATTTGCTTTTTGGCGTTCGATCATGGGTTATCTGAGGGAATGAGATGGATTGGGAGGATCGACTGGAATTGCTAGGAGCTGGTATGCTTGGGACTGGCTTTACAGGAGATTTGGGGTGCTCCGACATGGACCGTGACGTTGCAACAACTTTACTTGTCGCTTGCTCGAGAGCGAAAAAGCTGACTATTTTTTTCTGATGCTGTACTTTAGCCAAACAATTATTCTCACTTTGCTTTTTATATATCAATAAAGCTTTGGCAATAGGCCAATCATACACAAAGTCTTCGACTTTCATTCATTCATTCATTGTGCTTCGAAAGATTGCAATTCTTGCTGTATGCTGTTGCTCCTATACTAGCTTGAATGCACGGCATCCGCGCAACCACAATCTATACTCTGCGACCTATACGCTCGTGAAACGAGTGCACAATGGCGATGACCAGCAACTAAGCGGTTTCTGCTGGGCAGAGAGGTATAATCGAGTGGTTGACCATGGACTACCAGCTTTTCGCCTGGATGGGGTTTGAAGCAATAGGTGGCTGGTCACTGACTTGGTTTGTCTCGGAAACAATACTAGCCGTGATCCCATTGCTCGAGCAGAAAGTGAAGAATGATGGTCCATAAAATGCTGCTGATGCCAGATGCGTGGGAACGATGCCTTGGAGACCACTTTCGGGTCAAGGTCGAAATCTCACGATGGAGTTTCGTTTTGAAAGGGTTCAGCTCTTCCAGCCTTCTCATTCGATCAATTCGTCCTTGCCCAGCATTCCAGCCATAGGATCATTGCCAGCATTTCTTTTTCTCCTGTACTCGTCCAGTTCTTCTTCCGTCACGCCATCTCTGATTTCGTCAAGCTTTCTCTTTCTGTCTTCTGGTCGTTGATCGTCTAGTTTGGTCTTTTCAGCGCGGTCGGGGGCATTGGGGACGTGTTCTTCATTCCTCTCTTCCTCTTTCCAAGCTATTGATTTTGGGACTTCTGTTGTGATGTTGGATTTCAAAGCTTTAGCGTCATCGAGCAGGGTACCAGAAGATAGCTTTTCAGCATTTGAGGATGCGACTTTCCCTGCTTCGCCCACGCAGTAACTGTTTTTTATTGTGGAGTGACAGCATGCATAGCCCCAAGTAAAGTTCTTCCACCAAGAGCCAAAGACTGAAGTGTGGTTGTTGAGCAACACATCTTCCGCATACATTGATTTTTCCTTTTTCTCGGGGAGGCCTTTTATTCTGCCGCGCTCGTCGTACTCGACGAAGACTTCGTTTTCTGTGATGGCAGCGTGTTTGAATGGGTCTGGAGCTAGGTGTTCTTGTCCACCGTATTTCTCTAGTAGGGCTTTGCGGGTTGCTTCTTTCTTTGCTGCTGCTTCTTGGGCTTCTTTTTTGCGGTAGTGTTCGCCTGCTGTTGGGTTGGCTTGTAAATGCACGTTGTTGCTACCACTGTTTTCAGCGGTTTCCCAGGCGTAGCGCTGGGCTCGTGCGAATTCTGCAGCGTCGCCAGAAGCACGTTGAAATTCTCCTTCTGCGTCGTCGATCAAAGTGCGGGTTTTGGGATCGTATTTTGCAGACTCGAGGTCGAGATTTTTGAGGTAGCCTGCTGTGTCTTCTCTGAGACGTAGGTTTCGGGACGAGTTTGGTTGTTTGCGACCCATGTCTGTTTCTTCTTCGTATTTGTCTCCGTCTTCTGCTTTGTTTGTGTCGTCGTCGTCTTCTTCGTCCTCGGGAATTCCAGCGGCTTTGCGTTTGGCATCCTTAATAGCTTGGAGATCATTGTATTCGTCCACGACTTCTTGGTATGCGCGTGCATCATAACCACTCCAACGATCTCTTTTAGCTTCCCAGCCCATGTTAATATCCTGCCCCTGCTCATCTGCCTTAATATCCCTCCCCGTAAATTTTGCGCCTACTTTGCGTTGCCTGTACAGACAATCTTTCTTTTGATGACCCATAGCGCCACAATTCTCACAAGCACCTTTGCGATATTTTGTAGCTGTGACAGCGCCAGCGCGTTGGCCTCTGGTGTACCATTTTTGGGTTGCGAGGGATTCGTCTTTTTGGGCTGAGAGACGTTGATGTTCGAGGTAGTCTTCTTGGGAAGCGGTTGCGTCGTCGATGTAGAAGGGTTTCTTGGAGATGAAAGAGGGGATGTATTCGTTGCGTTCGTTTTTGCCCTGGGGCTCAGTTGGTTTTTTGGGGGGTGGTGGCGGTGGCATTTTGACGATGGTTTGTTCGATTGGTGAGGATGCAAAGATCCGGAAGTTGTTGCAGTGTTGTGGTTGTTCTGGTGTCGAAGATGACGATGGAGTCTGTATGCCAAGACATGGGAGGTGCTCCTTCCTTCTGACAGTGAGCCCCGACTCTACCACCATCATTGAAAGACATCGCGCAACTTTGTCTATGTTTGAAGCCATCGATTATCGTATCTCCGCGGACCACTATAAGTGTTTTCTTTGCTACTCCGATATCATCGCCTACCTCAGCACCCGCACTTCATCGTGGGCTGCATTCAACATTGCGGCCATTAAGAGACCCATTAGTTCTTCAATCCTCACTCCAACCACTTTTCAACACGTTAATATCCTTCAGAACGTCTGTGGTATGGTATCTCAGCGAACGATAACTTCGGATAACTTGTTGTCTTGGGTATGCTTTGTTACAAAGAACTGCTCGCTTAGTCCTGGATCGACCTTGCCAAATTTGGCCGCGTCCGGATGCGATCGCCACGAGACAAGACAGTCTGGTAAGAATAGAAAAATGACACAGCTTCCGTCTCAGCAGGACATGTCGACTCGCAAGCTGTTTATTGGCAGGGAATTCTGACACATTTCTAATCTCCTTATTCTACTGTCCTTCAACTATTGGCATGGTCAAGATTGGAGAAGACGACCGTAGTGGTTTGCCACAAGAGGATGCCTGGTTATGGAGTGTTTATCTAGGCGCAGGAGGCTTTGGTACCGTACACTACTGGCTCAAGGTCGATCAAAACCAGAATGTCATCGATCGTATGGTTATCAAAGATGTCGAATGCGCAGAAGACACAAAAGAGCCGCCAGAATACCAAGGCATATACGAAGAGCTTGTGCGCAAGGGTATGGACTTTGGTATCAACCCTGACAGACCAGGCAAAGCAACGCGCGACGAAAGATTCCTCAAGGAAGCTTATTTGCAAGGACTTATGGCCGACAACACTATACCATTCTCTGCCGTCACCACCGTTCCCTAGCGGGATTTCAAGAGAGGCCATCGTTCCAATTCTACTTGGATTCGGAATCGGGAAGCAACTCCACGCCCAAAGACCTACGGCGGAGTAACCAGAAGGTCGGAGAGTTTAAAAGAGCGTGTGAAGGCTAGCAGAATGAATTTCCTCTATGGGTACCCACTCGACTGGGCTAGGAGATATTATCAACTGGACGTGGACTTGCCTATTGGATGTGATCTTGCCTTTATGGCAACAAAGATCTCGCCAAACTCAACACCAGAGCTGTCATTCCTCCGAAAAAGCCAGAGGGGGATGGTTGGTGAGGTATTAGTTATTGGTGGATATCTCGCTTGTTTACAATATGACGAGCGGAATACATGTCCATGGCAGAGACGAAGTAGTTGCTGCAATCTGATTGTTCGGCGTCCTCTTAGCAACAATCAATTGAGTCTCAACTAATTTTCTCCTTGATATGTAGACCATCGCTGTATCACCGCGGAAGAATGCCGATGACAAAATTGCAAGAAAGATACAATGATGCTTGTCTATCGACACGAAAGCCAGTCCACATTTTATTCCTGAGGCGAATATGCGGTACTTGAGACCCTCTGCTCCAACCGCAGCACGTTTTGGTATCTTGTCTTCTTGTTTGTGGTTGAGGAATGATCGCGTGTGGTTTTTTACTAGGTTATGACGGAAGAGCATGGATTGAAGGCAAGCTTTCAGGGTTTGGAGGCGAAGGTAAGGGCGCGCTGTGGTGTGGTGGCTGGGCCCCCGGTATAACATTGAGAGCATTATCATAAATTTTACCCATAGCGCAATTCAACCTTGGAAGCAGGTGGAGTGTCTAGAAACTCCGCGAATCGTTCGGCAAGTAAGCAGAACACACGGCTGTCTCTTCCAAAGGATGATGGCTAAGTTCTGCTTGAGATTCATGAGTGTTTCCATCCTCAGGGTTTCATTACCGTGACCACCAAGCGCCGTGCCGGCAGCCGAGCCCCCATCGAAGCTTCCTTCCACATCGGCAGGATAAGCATCTCTCCAGGAAACGCTCCAATTGGTTTGCGGGCATGTTCACGAGGGAAGATCGCCTCAACTGCAGATCGCAGGATCAGCCCTTCCTTCGATAAAACTGGTCGCGTGCCCTCTCAAGGACGGTCTTCTTTTTTTCTTCCATTGCTTCCTGCTTTGGTTGCTCGATCGAGGAGATCACAAATCTTACGTTTCTTCCCATCTGTACCTTTTCACAATCACCGGTATCTGTCTTTGCGACCTCAGATTATCACTGCGTGTTCCTAATCTTCGATATTCGCAACCTGGTTTCACCAACGCGGCTAGCGCATTGAAAACCCAAAGCGACAACACGATTGCCCATTGCGACTTCGAGCACTAAGATCGGATTTATTCGAAACCATGGATCGACCATTAAGCACCGAAAAACACTCTAGTGGTGCTAATCCAGATATCGCGCCTGTCCAAGAGCACCCATCTACTTCCTACGAAGGCAACCCTCCGACTACCTATGAAGACACCGAGAAGACCAGATGGGAACGTCTTTGGCCAGTCATCGCTTGCGGTGCTGGTCTATTCAGTGACGGATACCTGAATGGTGTCATCGGGTTTGTCTCTACTATGCTCGGAAAGATTTATCCTGATGCCTATGCTTCTTCTCCCGCCCAACGCAACGTTTCGTCCATCACCTTTGCTGGAACTGTGGTTGGTGTAAGTATCGTCGATCCTCGTGTATTAATCTTGTTCTGACAGATGCTTCAGATGTTGATATTTGGCTATACTTCTGATCATTACTCTCGCAAGTGGAGTTTGTTTGCCAGTACTGTTATTTTGATTCTCTTCGCTGCACTCAGTGCAGGCAGCTACGGAGCTGGTGGTAGTGCCTCTGGCCTGTTCGCTGCCTTGACCGCTTGGCGTTTCCTGCTGGGTATTGGAATCGGTGGTGAATATCCCGCAGGCAGTGTAGGTTGTGCCGAAAGCACTGGAGAACTCAAGAGCGGCACCAGAAATAGGTGGTTTATCCTGTTCACGAACGTCCAGATTGATATTGGATTCGTGGTTTCTGCGCTGGTGCCCATGATTGTGGTATGTTGGTTCATCTCGCATTCCCCGCATACGTTGTTGCTGACTTTTCATGCTCTAGGTTCTCTGCACAGGCGAAAATCACCTCCGCGCCGCCTGGCGCATCTGCCTGGGTCTCGGTGTAATCCCTCCACTTTCCCTTCTGTACCTCCGTCTTAAGCTCAACGAGCCTGAAGCCTATCGCCGCGAAACTATGGCGAAAGCAAAGACACCCTGGCTCTTGGTCTTGAAGTTCTACTGGTGGCGATTGACCATTGTCTCATTGATCTGGTTCATCTATGACTTCTCGGGCTACTCCTTCTCGCTGTTCAGCTCGACTATCGTGGACAACCTTCTAGGCAGCAACTCTGCACTTTGGAAGTCTTTCGGTTGGACTACTTTGATCTACCTCTTCTATCTCCCAGGCTGCATTGGCGGTTCTTTTGTCAGTGACTGGCTGGGTCCTAAATTGACTTTGGGCATTGGTGTTCTTGCTCAAGGTATCGTTGGATTTATCATGGCAGGCGTGTACAGCTACCTTGCCCGCCCTTCAAACGTCGCTGGTTTCGTTATCGTCTACGGTGTCTTCCTTGCGCTTGGAGAGTAAGTCACTCAGAGGCTAGTGCATCAGAGATGATATGCTAACGAGATTCAGGTTCGGACCAGGCGACAACATTGGTCTTATCGCTTCCAAATCCTGCGCCACTGCCGTCAGAGGCCAATACTACGGTATCGCAGCTGCAATCGGCAAGATCGGTGCCTTCGTAGGCGACCAAGTTTTGGCTATTCTGTATGACCGCTACAAGGACACTGACATGGTCAAGGCTGGCCAATACCCCTTCTTTGTGTCCAGCTCATTGTGTATCTTGAGCGCTTTCATTGCGCTTTTCTTGTTGCCTCACATTGGTCAAGATACCATCGATGAGGAGGACAGAAAGTTCAGGGCCTACTTGGCGGAGCATGGATACGATATCAGTCAGATGGGTGTGCAGCAGAGTGCTGAGCACATTGTTGGACAGAGTGAGGTTGAGGGTACCGAGGCTACATCTGAGACGGTGGGCAAGGCTTGAGATGATAGGACTAGTATCAGTCCGCCCACGAATGAAAAGTTTTGTGATTGTTCTATAACAAGCAGCTTGGGATGATCGTAACGATTGAAAGCAGCAACCCGTGATAGTTCGTGAGTACGCTGTAGCAAAGCTGTCTTTCAGATGGACAACATTGCACTTGCTATCTTGTAGCCGTCGTAGACCAATACCTGCATACCATCTAACGGCAGATATAAACACTAGTCCGTTTTTCGCTCTAACATCTTCGCTCTAATCTATGGTCAGGGTGTGAATTGCACCGAGGAGTGCCAAGACATGACTTTGTCGACGATCATTCGACTCGACACCTTCAGCTGCTCTATCCAACTTTTGCATGACAGTCTTAGCAGTTGTAAACCTCCAATCGTCACATTGTATGCTTATGCCATAAAATTATGTCTGAATGGATGAGTGTTCGTATCGACTTTTTTGTGTTCGGCATGACAGACATATCGCATCTGCAGCTACCCCGTGACGCGATTATGACCACCTTTTTTGCAGCGAATGAATTCTTCCAAATATGGTTACAACAAGGCTGCCTCTGCCCTACGCAGTATATTTGAACAGGTTTGTCCGAAGTCAGCCCATATACTCTGGTTCTTCATGATTCTCTGCCTTTCTTGACCAAAATGACTTTACGGTAAGCACTTCTTGCCGGCTAACAGTACACGTCGAGAAAGGAAAGTAGACATTTCATGGACCTTCCACACTGATGAGCATGGATATGTCCGATCAGGGTGCATCCGATTACAGACGCGACACTGACCAAGCCACACTGAAAGAAGCGCCCACAAATCGAAGCAAAGCTTCGAGGGGAAGTCTTGATATCACAGAATCAAACAACTCTGCGTCCAATAGTCGTCCTTTCATATCATCTGGTTTGCGGCACAGGATTTCTCACAGACGCGGGACACAACAATCTGATCGTAATCCTGCCTATACGACTAGCAGAGATGAGAACAATAGACAAATATTCACCTTAGCTGGTCCAAGTCCCCCAGATGAAGGCAACAATGGACGCGCACAAAATCAACATCAACCATATGTAGAAGATGGATATGCCGAGCTTAATCCCGCGTACAGCCAACCTGGAAATGTACGACCAATCTGGGGTTTGGCAGATCCTATGCCACGAATCATACGTCGAGGTATGAAACCGTCGCAGCAGGAGATCCAAGCGGACAGACCAAAGCCTGGAGAAGAGGATGAGGATGTGTTGCAACCTACCGATTCTCAGATGGAGCAAGGAATCGGCCCAAAGTTGAATCTGAACAAGCTTGACAAGAGCATACACGACGCGACAAAGGAACGAGAACGAAAGTATGCCGACAAATATGGCAAGAAGTCCGAGCCACCATCAGAGATGGGTCAGGAGTCCCACACGCGACCAGCTGGCTTCCTGCAGCAGCTCACGCCTCCGCACGAGGCTGGCGAGGATGAAGAAGAACTATCAAAAGCATCGACAAGACGGTCCGATACAGAGCGCCAACAACAACATAGTCGTAGTGAAGACGGTCACGACGAAGAGAAGGATGAAGAGACCAATGATGACGTGGCAGAGTCTACATCTGTTCAAAGGAATGAAGGCATCTCTCCAATAAACAATATCGAGGGAGAGCTACATAACCACCATACGCTATGGGCAGTTCTTAGGACTAAACTACGTGAGCCTCTGGCCGAGATTCTTGCCGTAAGTCTAACGCGCTATCTCCTTTTTGCACACATCCTAATCTTTACAGGTATTTGTCTTGATAACAATCGGTATTTGTGCTAATGTGGCACACAATCTTACCAATAGCGGCTCGAGTGACTCCATGGCATGGTCATGGGGTTTCGCCACCATGATTGCTATCTACATCAGCGGTGGTGTGTCTGGAGGACACCTCAATCCTGCGATTACAATCATGCTCTACATCTTCCGTGGCTTCCCGAAAAGGAAGATCCCTGTGTATATTCTTGCTCAATTGCTTGGAGCATATATCGGCTCACTTGTTGCATATGGCATCTATCGAAATTGCATACTCAACTACCTGGACTCTAATCCGGAGCAAATAACAAATGTCTACAACTCATTTGTCACGAATCGTATGCCTGGTGTGGCCGATGCTGCCTCAGGTTTCCTGACTGAGTTTGTTGCTGCAGCATTCATTGGTGTTGTTGTATTGGCTCTAGGTGATGACAGTAACGCACCCCCTGGAGCAGGAATGAATGCTTTCATCATCGGCCTAGTCATCAGCATCGAAACTATGGCCTTTTCTGCCAGTACTGGCGCCGCAATCAACCCTGCTCGCGATATGGGGCCTCGCTTAGCTTTGATCACGGTTGGCTTCAATAGACACGACTTGTTTGGAGATGGCTGGTGGATTTATGGAGTGTGGTGCGCCAACATAACCGGCGCTATTGTCGGTGCGATTCTCTACGATGTTGCGATCTTTGTGGGCGGAGAGTCTCCTCTCAACTATCCTCGAGGAAGTATTAAACGAGTGAGCAGTAAGACCAAGGCAAGGTGGAGGCATCGGCTACGATACAGGAGAAGATAGCGGCTACCTCATGCACTATTGGAGATAGGTTTCAGAGCCTCCAAGAATTACATCTACCCAAAGAACACTCCGGGTTGGTACACGTTCATGGTTTGGTCAAGAGGCACTTGCTTGCGAGATCTGTTACATTGACCAGTGCCGATGTGGCTCTCTTCAGCAAATGGTCCTTCGTGTATCAGCTCAGCTGTTCTTACGGCCCACGACATGGTTGTTTATCAGGTCTGCGTTAGGCTTTCTGTCGCCGCATGCAATTGCGATGTCTCACCAACAACATACGCTTTCGACAACTCTAACTATATCGCTATAGAGCACTGACTCGATGAGCCTCAGCCATTGAATTGTGGCTTGAAGTTTACCCACAACGGTCTAGCAACCGTCCCGAAACGTCGTTAAACTTTGGCATTCAATCCGCCAAGACATGGGATGACCACCAGGCTTCTCCAGGCTTCTCAGGAGATGTGAGACCTTCTCGAAGACCTATCTGAGACGATCAAAGACAGTTGTCCCGCGACGATGAGATTCAGCCTCAGACAGCTAACGTCTGTTATACAGCAGCTGTGTTCGGTCGAAGCCGAAACAGTTGGACTTCAGCTCTCAAACCACATGAAATGAACGCTCCTGAAGTACAGACATACTGGTCTCGAGATACTGCGATCATACGCGAACCTCGTCGAACAGCCTTTCGCGTCAAACTCTGTTCAGGCTCAACTCGATTCAGACATCGCCTCGTGACTGTCAAGGTCTGTTACGCGAACGATCTAGGGCTCCTTCTCAGCCTCATACGTCGTGTTCGAAGGCAATGCCATCGTGGAAGGAAGCCAAGTCCAAATATTACATGCTGGTAACCATGGGTCATCATGGTCATGGCATGCAATAACCACATGGGGCGGCTAGTAGTAATCTTGCTTGTCAGGGCACATGCTACTTGACAATGACGATCTAGTCGAGACGAAGGAATACAAAAGCCGAGACGATCCCCAACGATAAATGAGAAACATATCAGAGACCTTGGAAGTATTGAAAACCTTCGTTCGACATGCGTTCGACTTTTGTCATCTCCGCTCTCGTTGCGGTTGTTGCTGCTCTACCGGCTCCTGCACCTCAGGAGATTGACCTTGACCTTATTGTCAACATCCCCACCCCGACTGTCATTCAAGCAACTGGTACCCCTGACAAAATTGTCACGTACGACACCAAGGCCATTCTTGCCTCAGCTACTGCGGCTTCCTCCATCTCCGTTGCTGTGACTGATGCTGCTTCCTCAGCTGCGAGTGTAGTGAAGCGTTCAGCTTGTGGACCTGAACCATCTGGCTACGGGCCCGTCACTACCGATCCCAAGGACGATGCTGCTTCGTTTCTTGCCAACCCTGTTTACGCTAGTGCAGCCAATGCCGCCGCTGTCCCTGCTGGATATGATCAGACCTTCAGGAACTTGAATGCCAGTAGCAGCGCTTACGGGTATCTCGGTTTCAGTTACCTCCAATCGTACAGTCCTCAGTCTTGCGCCACTAAGTGTAAGTGAGCGAGATTTCTCTTGGTCCTCAGAGCTGATGGAATCTGTCACAAAACAGGTAATGCCATCAAAGGCTGCATGGGTATTAATTTATACTTCGAGCGCGACCCTAAATACACCCCTGACAAGACCCTGTGCCCGAATCCTGCTTCTCTGACCCAGATCAAGTAAGTCTAATATCACAAACGATTATAGCGTCATTCACTGAACGATGTCAGATGTGTCTATTGGGGCGGCCCAGTCACCACTGCCAACACCAAGAACTCCGGCAGAACTTGGGTGCAATTTTCTGTCGTGGTTGCTGGCTCCAACGGTTACGTAAACCAGACTGTTGCTGCTCCTCCTGGTTATTCTGATGCAAATTACCTTGGCAATGCAGCCATCAATGCTCCATACGATGCTTTGGGCTACAATACTTATATGGGTGCCAAAGTCTTTGCCGCAGGTCCTTTCAACGCAAGTCTCTGCGCCGCGGCCTGCAACGCTCAGAACGATTACAACCTTGCCCATCCCCCCAGCGACGGTAGCCCTGTCCAGACTTGCCAGTTCTTCAACACTTACATTTTGTCTTTGAATGGCAAGACGGCTTTGGGACAGTACTGTGCTATGTACAGTAGTACCTGGGCCAACAAGTATGCTACCAACGTTGGGCAATATCGTGGCAACGACCACTACACAGTAGGGTTCTCGTACTCCTTCTCCAACCTCACGAATGCAGGCACGACACCCAATCCAGCTGCTGCTGTTGCTCAAGCCAAAGGAGAGATCTCTGCTTCCAGCCTTCAGAGTTATTGCAGCACTTTCTTGGGTTATAATGATCTCAACGCCTATACCACTGCGACTTCTACCAAGATTCCTGTGTCAACTGTTACGTCCACCTCGACTCTCAAGGTCAAGGCTTCGTCTTCTAGCACCTCTTCTTCGAAGACATCTTCTTTGTCCAAGCGTGCTTTGGCATCCTCGTCTTTGGCTACACCTACTGCGTTGACCAAGTATCCTGGCAGCATTATCTCTAGTGCTTGCTCGGCTTTGGTTACCAAGGTGCCCAAGACTGCTACTGTTACCGTGTCGACAGCCACAATTACTGGTTCTACTAGCAAGTCTAGGGTCGTCAAGACTGTCACGACCACTACTCGTTAGTGGTGTCTTTTGTGCTTGATGGAAAGGATTGAAGCTAATTAGAAGGGATGGTTTGGTAATGGAGAGATATGCTATACAGGCTCATGACATAGATTAGTTCGTTGCTCTTGTCTTATGTCTTCCAATAAATTTTGTTATTACCTAGCTGCTTCAACATACACCTATCAATCAGGTTTAGACCTGCTGAGAAACAGCTGATACGTAGGAGCCCCTGTGAACATCAGCCTCGAAGCTCTGCACCACCTTCTCAGCTACCGGCGACGGCGCCTCTTCCTCTGATGTCAACCGCTCTGGCATCTCGTCCGCCTTCCCTGTCTCCACTCTTCTGATAAGTTGTCTCCTTTCCTCCTCCATAGCTTTATGCTCTCTCTCCGCAACAGCACAGCGATGATTCAATGCCATAACAGCCAAAGGCAAAAACACAATCTCCCAAGTGAAGAGAATGGGCAAGGCTTGGTAGAGACGATCCACAGCACCACCCGACCAGATCTGAATCAAGACTTGCCATACTTCATGGGCGGGCAATGCATAGCCCCAACGATAGAATCCTGGTGCGAGTTCAAAAGGCCAGATTGTAGATGTGACGTTGAGGATTACCCAAGTCAGCACGAAGAAAGGGAGGAATTTCATGGGGATAAAGCCGGTTGCGACGTCAATCTGTGTTACGTTAATGACTAGGTCTTGTTTGTTTGAAAGGATGTAGGTGAGATCTTACCACTGCAAAGTTGATGTGCATGAATAGCCACATGATGACCCAGGTGCAGAAGAATTGGCCCGCGCCCACAGACCAGTCTTCGCGGAAGGCCCAGATGTAGCCGGCCCAGCAGAGGGAACCGATGAAGGTGTATGACAGACTGAGTACCAATCTAATGATGCCATTGTTAAGAACTGGAAGATGCGAGTATAGATTGAACTCTGCACTGACTCCGTTGACAGCCATGAGGAAGAAGAATTGCATGATGATGGGCATCACCATAGCGACAGTGTTGTACAAGACTCTTGTCCCCTGACCTGTTGGCATGATGTTGATGTCTCCTCCTTGGATCGGATTGAGGAAAGCTTGCAAGGCGGCAGGATCGTTCTTGTTCAGAGTTTGTAAGGCGCCAGTGCCGTTGATGTGGTTGTAAGCGATGCGGACGACGGCCATGAGCTGTGACATGCTGGACTTGATGGTGGCATCTTCCACAGCTGGGTACCTGACCTCGTTCCAGACGTATGTAAGTGTGTTTGTTGGATCGTAAGCAGCTGCTGCATCGCCGCCTTCAAGGGCAGCCGCAAGGCGATCTGAAGCTCCAGCGTGGGTGAATACGGCAGCCCAATGGTCACCCTTTCTAACTGCTTGGACAATGTCCTCAACAGCCGGATACTTGGCACTGCTCTCAACATCGAACGTTGGGAACGTATCAGCCTTGAGTTGTGTTATAGCACCTTGAAGACTCTTTCCGATGACACCACCATCATAGTCGACTGTGAGGATGTGGAGGTTGTGTACCCTGTGCTCTGACTTGAAAAGGGACCCGAAGAGGTATGACATGTTGACGAGGAACAAGATCTGAAGTAACATGAATGAGGCAACGGCTGCGATCATGAAAGGCTTCTTTCTGCCATTCCAGAACGGGTCTCTGTGCCCTATACGATGGGTAGACTTCTCTGGAAGGAAGAGACTGACAAAGCCCATGTTGAGACACAACAGATCAAGCTCGAGGATGGAAGCTGAGATGGTACGGTGATAGGCGAGCTGATTTTCCTGGACAACTAATGATGTATAGATTTGGGGTTTGCAAACATGAATGAAAGAGAAACCAAAGAGAAACCTACGCGACTCCTATACATATACATCCTCACGCCTCCTACCTTTCAACGTTATTCCTGGATTTTCTGACACACTGTCGGATGGTCGGAGGTTCAGCAGTTCCAAGATTGCAAAACCAAGTCGGACCAGCGTCAGAGAAGTGATCGTGAACGAGAGGTCTTAGCCTTTCTAGGGCTTTAGGGCTTCGGCAACGTCTTCCGAGACCTCCTTCTCCCTCTTCGTCTCGGATCCGGAGGCAGTCACACCCGTTCATGGCCTCAACATAGAGAATGTTCATTTGCGAGGGTAAGGTCGGCGGCATTCGTTCTTTTCAAAATCCGGCGCGGACTGATTGAGCAGCGCCATCGACGCAATCTGCATACCGCGTTGATCAGACATACTCAAGGGGCGAAAGCTGTGTATCCACCATGTTTCGAGTCGTTTTATCACTGACATCGACCCGTTCATCGAGGAGCCATCGAGCTTCTATTTATGCCTGTGTCTTCGGACTCCGGTGGGGGAGTTTTGACTCACGGATTTCGTCTGATGTTCTGAGATCTTGCTGTATTGTCGAAGCCTAAAAGCTGCTAATAGCACCATGCTGTTAACCTATATTCCAACATATAAGAAGCCGATGTTTTGCGCAATTGGTTTCTCTAACGAGAACAGTTCAAAAGCAGCCGCCAATATCAACCATGAGTCTTTCTTGGAGAAGCAGTTGCGCAGGTGGGAAGGTGCAGAGGAGATGGAGGTGGGGTTGTTGCAGCCTACGCGCCGCGTTCTGGCGCTTGACAACTTCCCTCACTGACAACCACCCCAATACTGTCCTTTAATTCTCAACCCAGCATTTCACCTGCCATTGATCCCATCAAAAGATGTCTTTATCGGCCGTTGAACGTCTGCCGCCTGAGATTTGCCTGCAGATATGCGAACTGCTTAGAGATACACATACGCCAAGCATATACAGCTTCTCGCAGACGAGCAGTACAATCAGAAAAACTGCAAACATGGTCATATTCCAGAAAGTCATGCTTCCCATACACAATCATGATAGCGTCGAGAAGGATGTACAAAGTCTCCTTGATACTCTGGGACCCATTACCGCTCTCGATCACATACGCAAGCTAAGGCTCTGTCATGCTTGGAACTACCCTGGTGCCGACCAAAAAGCTCGCCGAGGATCTGCATCTTGGCCTCGTAGTGATATGGCGCCCGCCGAGGTTGTCTGGACATACGACCATGCTTGGACATCCATGTCGAATATGTTGCGGCGATGCCCTGCTCTCTCAGACCTCCTCTGGGAGATTAGACACCAGATCCCACCTTGTGTGCTTGATACAATACATCGATACCATCCTGGTTCTCGTCTACATATGAGAGCCTTTTGTGCCCGAAGTCTGCTTGAATCCGAGATAGACAAGCATGAATTGGCCATTGTGACTTCACCATGTCTACACAGCATCTGGTTCACATACATGGAGCCTGATGAAGAGGCTTATGCCAGTCGGTCACAACGAGTTGTTCAGCAAGTGCTTGCACGCTTGGCACCGAAAGTCGAAGAGGTGCGCTTTCGGCGGACAATGATGCCACATCGCGGAAGTCTGCCACATCCAGAGACGGAACTACCTATGGAAAGGGGTGCCATAAATCCGTCCACAAGTTTGAGGCGACTGGAAATAAACGCCATGGCCAGCCTGGATCGAGAAGAATTAAAGAGCTGGCACACACATGTTGATTTCTCACGTCTGCATACTCTGGTTCTGAACACGTTGATTGGTCTAGATGCACTGGTCTGGCTGATAGACTGTGATTTTGCGTCATTGAAAGTTCTCAAGCTTCAGTGGAATGATCGAAACAGCCATGAAAGTTCCCAGAAGAAGTCGACTGCGACGTTGTTCATTGTGGATTTGTTGCCACTCTCAGAGCTTGCTATTGGGTGGCGATTCAGAGATATGAATCCAATATACCAAAGGCACGGCGCCAGTCTCCGTACATTGCGCTTGCCAAACCGGTCCGCACGTGAGACTCGTGACGCAGTCTTCGTGCTTCAGGACATACGAGATCAATGCCCACTGCTCGCGGAGCTTGAGTTTACGTTCCCAAGAGATCAAGGCAGTATCACCGAGGTAGCTGTCTACAAGACGTTTGCTACCTTCCCAGCTCTCCAACGGCTTATCCTAGGACTTCGCTTCAAGAATTACATCATGGAAGACGGGCGACTGGCACACTACGACGAATTTGATCGGCGGCGCTTCTCACAAGATATGATTCACGGACCTCGTTACGGCGATGTTCGCAGAGCGCTCATTGATAGAGCAATCGATGAGCACTTTGCAAGAACTGTATATCGTCTTGCATCACGCGCCAACTGCTTCCTAAGTCAGCTTGATTTAAGAATCGATTCTAGTATCATAGGCTACCCTTATGTATTCAGGAACATACGAACCCCGGAAAGCCAACTCTCTGTTGTCTTTGAGTATATTTGCAGATCTTGGACCGTGGAACCAGGCGTTCGGGATGATTATCCAAATGAAGTCGTGACACGAGAGGTGGACACATCTTGGGAAGACGAACCTGCTCCCGAAGAGCTCGGACCTCGTACCAAGAAAGTTTTCAGACGGATCTGGCCTGGAAATGAAGATGGAAGTAGCGACTGGCGAACCGACTGGCACAGTTTTCTAGAATATGACGATGGAACAGATGAGCCCGAGAGTCCTCATGTCAGTCAAGCTTGAGGGCGTTCGTGACGATAACTCGATATACACAGTCATAGCTTCTGAGTCACTCTGCCACCCACCTGGGATATTACTACTATTTGTCGGCATATAGATATAACGTGACCAGCATTGGAATGGAGCCAATGTCTTGATGATGCCATCGATTACAGTGGATCTTGCTGAGCTGGCCTTGGACGATCTTTTCAATCAACAACACCATCTCACCGTAAGATTTCTGGTCGACATCGTGAAAGTGCACATTAATTATTGCGGCTTAATTGGCATCCTGCCAGGGTCCGAGACAGTGAACGTATGAGCGACTATATTACTGGCTCAGAGATGGAAGAATGTAGGGGTCATGTTTGCATTATGAAGCTTATTTTTGTTCTTGACAAAAGAGTGTATTCGAAGGTCATTATGTCATTTACCCAAGCATTGCTCACTTCCCATATCAAACGCCGTGTCCTGATCCTGTACCCGATACCCAAAGCAAACATCATAATAAGCCGTTACTGCGCAATTCTTCTGTCAGCAGCATGCTCATTGATCTGGTGAAGAGTGCCCTGCAGCATCTTCTCCTTCTCCTTGCGTCCCTCATCCCTAACCGTCTGCAATCGATCAACAGCAGAGCTGATCAGATCGATATGCATCTCCAAAGGCATTCTCTTCCTGTCTACGATTGTGGGTGCAGCAACATCATCCCTGAGTTGGCTCAGATTGTTCTCGATATCCTTGAGTTTGACGAGTGTTGAGATGACATGCTGCATGGCAGTCTTGCGGTATCTGCTAACATCATTCAAGGTTGCGAGTTGTTGCTCTTGTTTGGCCAGTGGGCCCCTGTTGCCGCCAAGTTTGGTCCAGAGAAGGCCTAGTAGCTCGGCTTTGGCATCTCCGACTTTGAGGTCTTCCCGATGGGCGATATCCTGGATTTGATGAAGACGATCATCGAGGTTTTCAAGGACCTCGAGGAGGGTGTTGGCTTCCAAGATGCAGACTTGAATCTGCTCTTCGACTTCGGAGGTGTGACGGATGTACTGATCGTAGATCACATCTTCAGGGGAGTATTGGGGTGTAGCCAGAGACAGGTACTGTGAGAAGAAGCGAGGAATGATGCCTTCGGAGTCGGGCGTGGCTTCGATGCCTTGCAATACTTTCATGGTCCAGCGGTTGGCAGAGAGTATACCGTCCAAAGCTCGCGAAATTCTCGAGTTGAACTGCGACAGACCGTCACTGGCTTGGCGAGCTGTCTCGATGAAGCCATCGAACTCGTTGACAAGCTCATTGCGTGAACCCAAGCTAGAGTGTCTGACCACTGTACGGAGATCACGAATAGACAATTCAGAGTTCTTCATGGCCAGAGGTAGAGCAGCTTGGTGAACAGAAGCTTCCAGGATGTCTTCGAAATTTGACTGTGTAATGACCAGCTTGTCGAACTCGACGGGACCTCTGTGACCATCATGATGGCGAGTGTCGCAGAAGGGGAGGTTGAAATAGCCAGCTCCTGGAATATTGCACAGTGGTGATAGAGCATTGGTGACGCTATGTACCACCATAGTCTTGGCGACACCCATACCAACTGCCATGAGAAGTACAATCAAAGTATAGCCAAGAAGAGGCTTGAGGGCATGTGCAGCAATCGAGAAGACAGACAGGACATATCTGAGCAGTGGAAGCACAACATTTGGCCAGGCATACTGAACATAGTCTGGCGAAGCATCTTGAGTAGCAGACTTGGAAGACTTGCGCCTTGATGGTTGAACGACTGGAGTAGCACGCCTGACAGGCATAGACTTACGCACAGCGGATGCTCTCACGGCGGGTCTTGGAGACTGTCTCGTTGTTCTAGTCGGAGGAGACTCATGATAACCACTGGATTCAGGCGTAGGCATGACGAACTCAGTTGATTGGCTTATCTGGGAAGCATTCCGTTTGCGACGAGTTGGAGAAGGATGATTCTGCGATGGACTTTCGCGAAAGTCCTTCGGGCTCCGTGGATTCGACAAAGTAGCAGATTTGTGAGAATTGTAGTAGGCTTCACGAAGACGTGGTTTGAACTCTTCTTCCTCAGTCTGAGAATCGTCCATGTCTGCCCAGGATTCGGATAACTGGGGCTGTGTGCGCGTGCTGATGCGTGTCATGTTGACGGCGTCTTTGTCCAATCGCTTCGACTTTGTAAAAGTGGAATGATCAATACTTATAGGCTAAGTCATGCAACGTGAGCAAAACAGAATCACATCGCAATGGGATAAAACAAGATCAGGAACGTGAACCTGGTCTTGCCTCCTTCGAAACAATCCAAGAAACGCGAACGACGCGAGGGGGGTTGCGATCGCGTTTTGATTGGTTTGGCTTGACGTCACCGCCTTCCTGCAAGTCACGCACTTTCAGACCTAGACCTTCCTCTTGCTTCTGCCCAATTGACATGAACTCAAGATTGAGCTGCTTGTTCACTCGCCATGCTCGACCAAATATTTGTTTGAAACAGGTGCTGGATGCGCAGCCCAGGCGTGGACTGCTTACCACCACACAAGCTGCACCACTTCGACGCCCCCATCTTTCGATACGCAGCCATGTCTCGAAAGGTCAAAGGCGAGCCATCTTTGCTGGTGTTTCGCCTTTCGTCCTGGTTCCAGGTGTCTTTGTTGGTCTCCTAATAGCTCATTGGATTCACAAATGCCTCCTCATGGTTCTGTTTCAGAACAAGATCATTTACATGCCATCTCTACCCCCAGGCTCAAGACGTGAGAAGTTGGAAGATTACTCTAAAACATGGGCTGGGGTATCATGGGAAGAGAGAAACATCAAGTCTCTGGACGGAACCAAACTCTCTGTGGCCATCGCACGTCCTGAAAACTTATTTACAGTAGCCCGAGACAAGCGCAAACGAGTCGTCGTGCTCTACTTCCAAGGTAATGGCGCATCCATTCCACCTCGGACACCAATGCTTTCAAACATCCTCAGAGCTGCTGCAAAAGACTCTCCGCACGAGTGGACCTTGCTCGCACTGTCTTACCGTGGATACTGGACCTCCTCTGGGCGTGCTCATCAAAGAGGCATTGAGAAGGATGCACAAGCTTTTGTAAAGTGGGCAATTGAGAACTATGGCCAGGACTCTGAGAATACCGAATTCATCCTCTGGGGTCAGAGTATTGGATCAGGAGTCGCTGCATATGCTGCATCGAAATACCTCGAAACAGCAAAGTCCACTGATGCTGCTCAGATCTCCCGAATTGTGCTCGAGACTCCTTTTGTAAGCATCAAGAGCATGCTCGCAGCCATTTATCCGGACTGGTGGGTGCCGTACAAACACCTCTGGCCATTTCTCCGTAGCTGGTGGGACAGTGAAGACGCTCTGCGCAAGATTGCTGAATCCTCCAATCCACCCAAAGTCTTGATGGTCGTTGCTTCTGGTGATGAGATTGTCCCGCAGGTTCAGGCCGATCAACTGGAGACACTCTGCAAAGACTTGCGACTGGACGTCACCAGGAGAGATGTCTTGGGTGCTTTGCATACTCAAGCAAGTACTCTAGAGCAGGGCAAGAGGGTCATCTCAGACTGGATGGCAGACCGCAAGATCGACTAAAGAAGCATTTTTATCCGTTTTCTGCTTACCTTCACGAAGCATGCAGTATGCTTTGTGTTGAAAGAGTACTCATCCTCGGAAAATCTTCGGCTTCTGCAAATGAAGGAAAAATTTGCGGCTTTTAGAGCTGGAACGACCACGACCCAGAGAGCTGCTGTACACCTAGATGCCTTGCAATGCCCCTTGAACTCTACGTTGTTCATTGTTGTATTTTCCGAGCGTTCGACTTTTCATCAATCTGGTCGGTTAGCTCAGTTGGTTAGAGCGTGGTGCTAATATCCGGTGGATATCCA
Source organism: Aureobasidium melanogenum CBS 110374 (assembly GCF_000721775.1). Taxonomy (NCBI): domain Eukaryota; kingdom Fungi; phylum Ascomycota; class Dothideomycetes; order Dothideales; family Saccotheciaceae; genus Aureobasidium; species Aureobasidium melanogenum. The sequence goes on from NW_024470067.1 coordinate 570,950, forward strand.
CCCATGATAATGGCACGCCAAGGTCGCGGGTTCGACCCCCGTACTGACCATCAATATCATTCCTTTTGCCCGTGGAGCGAGAGGCAGGCCTTCTTTTGCGGGTGGGAACTTTTTCTGATGGATGTTGAATATATTCGAGCTTTAGGGTGGGGCAGGCTTCACTCGGAAAGCCGGGCGTCATCCGATGCACCTCATACAATCTCTGAACCACTGGGATGAACAGTCACCTCGAACTACCCATAGAAGTACAACAAGTTTGTCAGTCAAGTACAAAAGAAGCGCGGGGAATATGACAGTATGACAATAGGTAAGTTTGTTGTACTGCTGCTTTCTTCTAGCTCTTAACAATTTTATACAAGATAGCTTGGAGGATATAACACTCAATTAGAAGTGACCAAACATATTCTGAGACTCAAAACACTTATTACTCTTATGAAACTGCACTTTTCGTTACTCATAAAAACGGTGTAAGACAAAGGTGAGAAAGAAAGAATGCCATTAGAGAACGCTCAAAAGTATTGGGTAACGGAAGATAGAATAGAGTCATGCTTGGACTGAAAAGACGTGAGGGGTTTGCAATCTAAACCCCCTTGTTGCGAACAAACAAATACAGAAGATGCGAAGCCGAGACGCTCCTCTATATCGTTCCACTGAGCAAGTGTTCAACAGCACCTTCCACGCTTCCACCACTCATGCGCAGAGCACGAACATTACGATCAAACTCGTAGAAACCCATTGCGTTGAGTTGTTGCAGTTGAGTTGCGTATTGCTCCTCTGGCGGACGACTGTCCTGCTGTTGTTGTGGTGCGCCGAAGCCTCCCATACCACCGAATGCTGCGAATGGATTCATGCCGCCGAAGGGGTTGGCAGCAGCACCTCCTTCACCACCAGCGCCTGAGTTGTTGTTATTGTTGTTGCCGCCGTACATGTTTTGCATCATGTTCATTGCGGAGCGCATCATCTCTGGGTTCTGCATCATTTGTTGAGCCATCTGTTGGATGGGATCTGAGCCACTGCCTTGAGCGCCTCCCATACCACCTCCCATACCGCCGAACAGACTTGCGAAGGGATTTGCTTGTGTTTGGGAAGCATTGGCACCAGGAGTTTGACCTTGAGCGGGAGTTCCTTGACCGGCAGTGGGGACGGGAGGAGTGCCAGCGGGTGTTTGACCTTGAACAGCACCAGGGTTACCACCGAAGAGAGCAGCAAAGGGGTTTGCGCCGCTTCCTGCGCCCTGTCCACCACCGAACATGGCAAAGGGGTTTGGCGGAGGGTTCTGCTGTTGTGTGTTTTGTGATGTTGAGTCTGACTCGGAAGTGTCTGTCGCGCCGGGAGCAGGGAAAGCACTTGCGCCGCCCAAACCACCACCCATGCTTCTCTGCATGTTCATCTGCATACGGATAAAGTCGGGGTTCATGAGCATGCGACGTAGTTCCGGGTTGTCGAACATTTGCTGGGCCATAGGATTGTTACGGAGCATAGGGTTGTTGCGCATCATGTTGATGACATCGGGATTGTTCATGGCTTCGTTCATCTGTTGGGCAAAGGCAGGGTTCTCGAGCATTCGTAGGAGGTGATCCGGGTCTGGGGGTGCGCCCATCTGTATTGTTGTCAGCAGTATTCATGAGTTGGAAGAAGGCGATAGCACTTACACCACCGTCAGCGCCAAACATGTCTGCACCGGGCAGTTGGTGGAAACCGGCATAGCGTGCGCCTGTCAGCTGGGCTAGGGGATTGTGTGCGCCAGTTCCGGCGGCGATGTTGGAGGGAACGTTGGCAGCTGTGCCGGCTCCGGGGATGGGGGTTGAGCCTCCTTGGTTGGCAGGATTTTGGCGGTTGTTACTCTCAGCGCCCTTGACGAGGTGGATAGTGTTGCCGTCCTTGATCTTGTAACTTGCTAGCGTCTCGGGGTCCTTGAGCACACGACCAGAGTAAATTAGACGTTGGCGCTCGGTGGGAATGTCTGCGAAGTCTGATGTAGCCAGCTTTTCCTTGAGTTGACTGACGGTAGAATTGGCAGCGATGGTGACTGCATATTTGGCGTCGTTGGACGACTTGACGGTGAAAGTCAGCTGTTGCTCGCTCTCGTCCGACATGGCGATCGCTTGGTTGTGAGCAGATTTGAGTGATGGTTTGTCAAGTGGAAGTCGTGGATCTCAGGCGCAGACGGGGCTGATATGGATGTGCTGTGTATCAGTTCAGCTCGCTGTCAATCCGTCACTTGGGCAGACCAGGACAGGCCAACACGCCGCTTAGAAGGCCGCAGAAGCCCAAGGACAATGACGTTGAGACCCTTGCCAAGCTCTTGTGATGGTGCGCGAGTCATGGGCCGAGGCATCGATACTGAGTCCATCCTCCGCCTCCACATTTCGGCTATCATCTCCTGTCATATCAACTGCATCCCACGCTCGTGCAGACATGCATTGCTCCTATCATTTCACTCGTTTTCTCATATACACCAGTATACCACAACTATGAGAGGAATCCAAGTCAAGGAATATGTTCAGGTATCGTCTTCGGATCCGACTTCAAGGCTTCACAGCTGACAGCCCATCAGGGTCCTCAAGACCTCAAGGTCACCGATCTACCGGACCCGACTCCTAAGCCAGATCAATATCTGATTGCTGTCCACGCCGCTGCTACCAACTTCTTCGACTTGCTCCAGATCCGTGGAAAATACCAAACCCAACCTCCTCTACCATGGGTCTCCGGTGCCGAGTTCTCTGGTGTTATCCTCAAGGCTCCGCAGTCATTGCCCGGAGGAAAGAAGCCTACATTCAAGGAAGGAGATAAAGTCTTTGGTGCATCTCAGGGTGCTTACGCTACCAAGGTCTGTGCCACTGAGGCTCAATTGAGACCAATGCCCAAAGGATGGAGCTTCTTCGACAGTGCTGGCTTGATGGTCACTGCTCCTACCAGCTATGCCGGTCTGGTGACAAGAGCTGGCATCAAGAAGGGTATGTCTCGACATCTCGAACATTTGTCCTGATGAGCCAACTGACAGTACCAGGTGACTGGGTCTTGGTTCATGCTGCTGCTGGAGGTGTCGGTCTTGCTGCAGTCCAAATCGCGAAAGCTTTCGGAGCAACCGTGGTTGCCACAGCTGGTACAAAGCACAAGCTCGATGTCGCCAAGTCGTTCGGCGCAGACCATCTGATCGACTACAGACAAAAGGATTGGCCTAACCAGGTCAAGAAACTGACACCCAAGGGTCGTGGTGTCGACATTGTTTATGATCCCGTTGGTCTGATCACTGAAAGTATGAAGTGCACGGCCTGGAACGGACGGCTGTTGGTCATTGGCTTTGCAGCAGGCGACATCGAGAAGATGGCTACCAACAGAATCTTGTTGAAGAATGTCAGTGTTGTGGGTCTGTTCTGGGGAGCTTATGCTACCAACGAGCCAGAGGCGGTCGAGCCAGTTTGGAAGGGTTTGTTTGACTTGATGGAGAGTGGCAAGTTCCGCGGAACATGTTATACAGACAAGGAGTTTGTCGGACTCGAGACTGTCCCCGAGGCTCTGAAAGCACTTGGAGCACGCGACACTTGGGGTAAGGTGGTTGTCAAGGTGCCACAAGAAGGACAGAGCAAGCTGTAATTGGAAATTGCTGCAAGCAGGACAGAGCAAGCTGTAGATGGCAGGTGCCGATCAGGCAGTCAAATCCAAGGTTCCTTCCCAAGTCGCTCTTTCCGCTTCTTGAGAAAGCACTCGCCCAACCTCAAAACTCTGCGCGTCCCCCGTCCCAATGTCTGATCTCAATCCCACACTTCCTCTTACCAATTTGATTCATCTCTTCGAAAAGAAGATGGCATCCCAACCAAATCATGATTTTGTCCTGGCTGATGAGCAGCGCCGCAGCCTGGGCTATCGCCTGCTCCTCGAAGAACAGCAGCGCCGTCTCGAGGCTCGCAAGATGGCCGAGGCATCCAATCATCCTCCCATCTGCCCTCACTACTCTGTCTCTGGTCATTCGGACTGCTTTTATTGTCATCAAAATGCCCTTGCACAGCCATCCAACGCAACCGACACTCTTTTGAGAAGTCTGACTCGTCCTCGCTTTCAGGTACATTCGTGAACACACTTGGGTTCAATCAATGACTAATCAACGACAGGCTACTCCCACTTCTGTAAAGACAGAGACTTCTTACCTTCCATCTTCGGCCTCGACCGATGAGACCATCAACCACCTCAGCCATCTCATCACCCCTAGATCGACTGCCTCAACTATCCCTTTGACCGACGATGGCATCTACACCCAGGACCCATACCACAAGCTGATCTCCAGCAGGCCTCGTATACCTACTATCACCCCAACAAAGGCTACTACTGTTACCGCTCCTTTCCTTCCGGTCCTTGCTGAGGCCAAGCCTGCTCCACCACTTCCCTGGAAAGAGCTTCCTGTCGAGAAAGGCTTCGTCCCTGTTCGCATCCCACCAACTTTCTCCCGCTTCTTGTCTCTTCCTCTCGAGATTCGTCAGCGTATCTACGTCTACCTCGTCTACAATGGTATCCACGGTCTTCTGATCCCCAAAGACTTGAGAGCTTATCATCAAGCCCCTATCACTCGCGTCAACCGTCAGATCCGCAGCGAGTCGATCAAATTGGTCTATACAGAGAACGCCTACAACGCAAAGACTCGTGAGCTCATCAAATACGGTCCCTCCTTCACACTTCAAGTTGGAGGTGCTCGAGTTCAGCTCATTCGCGATTTTGCATGGTACACAGCCAAACGCCACCTGTTCATCAACTTCATTCCGAATGGCAATAGCTACCACTCAAACATCACCTTCAGGGGTCCCAAAGGCAATGAAGAGATAGGCGCAGTCGCTCAAGAGAGAGCCAATGAAGTTTATCGATACCTGAGAAAGCAAGGTGGTCTTTCCTGCTTGACCCCTGAGCACTTGGGCAAAATCGACGACATCGTCCTCCGTATCACTCCCAGAGCCAAGAACAAGGCAGATGAAGAGCCTACCCAGTAGGCGAAGCTTGTTGAAGATGCATGATGAAGGGATGGAGACATGACCTATCGATGGTCTCTGTTCAGAATACTATGAAGACATGGATTATGTGCATGAATTATGGCTGGTCGCTTGGAGGATATGAACGACATGATATGCTGTATGGGTTTTGCTTTTACGATCGACACGAATGACATGGCTATAGCTGTATGAAACAAATGAAGTTTATGATTGTGCTTTCTACCTTTAGTCTACTTTGAACCAAAAGCGGCACCACCAACACTCTCGTCAAAGGCCATAGCCTCATTCAAGCCACAAATCTCGAACAGTGCCTTGGGACCAATGGGCTCACACTCATCAGTGCCTTGCTCAACCAGCATCTTGTAAGCCTTCTCGAGTGGCCTGACCACAGCCTCCAAGCCCAAAGTAGGGTTGATATAGAGCTTGAAGCCAATCTCCTTTGCCTGCTTGACACCCATCTGAGGAGTCTTACCACCAGGCACCATATTCAGCAACACAGGCGTAGGAGCAAAGATCTTGACGGCCTTCTCGCACTCTTCCTTACTCTGCAAAGCCTCAAGGAACAGAGCATCAACACCACACTCCACCGCACCCTTTAATCTCTCCACCGCCTCTTCAAAGCCCATATCGGCTCTTGCGTCCGTACGCGCAATAATCATCATCTGACTGCCCATCTCATCTCTTGTCTTTACTGCCGCTCTGAGGCGTGCGTAATACACTTCTCTGGACACGCATTGCTTGCCTACCAAATGTCCGCAGCGCTTCTCTTGGACTTGGTCTTCGATGTGCAGGGCTGCGACGCCGGCGAGTGCGTATTGACGTACTGTGCGTGCCACCATGATGGGGCCGCCGTAACCAGTGTCTGCATCGCAAATTACGGGGGTGGAAGGTGAGAGAGAGGTTATGGTGGCGGCGTTGGAGAGCATGTCGTTTAGTGTTGCGATGCCGAGATCTGCGGTGCCGAGGCGGGACATGTTTGTTCCTGCTCCTGTCTGTTGGGGGAGGGTGTTAGTATGGGTGGGAAAAGGAGGAATGTGGAGGGAGACAGGGACATACCATGTAAAGAACTTCTGCACCGGCTGCGAGAGCGATTCTACCGGATAGACCATCGTAGACACCTGGTGCGACGACGATGTGATCTTCTTTGCTCATCAACTCTCTCAAACGCTTTGCTCCGGTCATGGCCATTGTGAAAGGATATTTGTGAGATGTGTCTTGCTGTGTCGTCCTCTGATGATTTGTTTCAGATTCTTGATATAGGTCGAGATGTTATAGCTCTGCTTCGATCCAAAAACTTCTGTAAGTTCTTACCTTGATGGAAATCTGGGATTTGACGTCCTTATACTCTTGTTTCCTTTTCAATCAAGACCGACTTCGGAGAGTTCAAGGCTTCCTATCAATTCTGTTTCATAACACTTCAAGTCTGCACGCCCTAAACGTAAGAATAGCGAATAGACACCGACAGCTGATTAATGTATCTAGCTCAGACGTCACAGCGTTTTAATTTGTTAGAAGGCACGGAAGGTGGTCCGCTGCCGGGAATATGGCCACGTGGGTGGGTAGGTGCGATGTCGGGGGCCGAATCTTCTCCGTTGGAAGGTGGGAGGCGATATCATGTTTGACATGACTCGAGCTGGTCGACCATCGACTTCTTTGTTTTGCTCCATGTTTTGCTTTCGGAGATGTTCATACGAGATTTATGTGAATTGAGTTGTTGGGGTGCCTCCCGCTCGACACGTTGCGACAATGCAAGATAGCAAAGCTCACCACGATCACATACAGATATGCCTGGGGCTCAATGTCAAGAAGAATACTACGCTTTTTGACCTCTGATAAATAAGAGGCTCGTTCTCTTGGATCTCGAAAGAGTCGCAGCCTCTTGCGTCCTTTGGCAGAAGCCCTTTAAGCCATCATCGCAATTCATTGTTCGCTTTGTTTTGTTGTGATTCTCACACCCAACACCTTGTCTGACCACCTCAAGATTCGATTTGCACAATGCTATATATCCCTCCCCATTCTCTACTTCTTTCCGCTTCCTGCCTCTTTCCTAAATCTACTAGCCACTCAGAAAACCTACTAACCACTAACAAAATGCCTTTCCTCGAAACCATCTGCGTCACTCTCTTCATCCTCTGGGTCTTTGTCGAGGTGACTGTCTACACGTTTGCTCCACTCTTGATTCGCATCAATGACATTGGAGAGGCTTTGGACTGGTACCTCTGGGTCATGCCTCGTCTGTATGTCTTGTGTGTTTTGATCGAGGAGATCATCGTTGAGGCTCTTGAGACTGTTTCAAGATGGGTTTTGGGAATGGAGAGATGAGGTAAATTTGAGGTAAGTTCTGGTTTCACGAGGCAGAGGTAATTACTTGAGAATTTTGTCTTTGCATTCGAGGTAAGTTGGTTTTGTTACTGTTTTTCGGTTGGTTTCTGCTTAGTACATGTAATTCAAGATCTTGTTCCCTCGTTGATTTCTTGATTTCTTCCGTCCTTCCCTTTTTCTTCTCTTTGTGCGCTTCAAGTCCATGGAAGTTGATTGTGTTGTTCTCATCCAATTCAACCCATGTTGCATGAAAATTTGTGATAGGTTGTCTTTGGCTGACACTCCGATTGGTGGCATATCTTTGATCTTGATAAAGACCCACCGAGAGATTATGCTGTTAAGAGTTCTGATCGTTTTGATATTTTCGATGACCATTGCTGGTTCTCCGGAGAACCATCGCGAGCATGACCGCACGATCTTAGCAATGCTCTCCCTTGTTATGGACATGGTAGTGGCATCTTCCTCGTGGCGGCATCAGGTGCTTTCCTGTGGATTTTTCCTTGCGAAACAATGCTCTGGCTAGGTCTACAAGCGCTTCTCGAGTCCAGAGTTCCTCCGTGCCGGGGTGAATGAAGTGATCAACGTCTGTCTCGTACACAACTTGATCCAAGATGAGTTTTCGAAGTGGCGAGTTTGGCAAAGTGTTCTCCCAGATGAGCTTGATCTTTTCTGTCGGTATATAATTTTCCTTGTCGCTTTTTGTCTTGAGCGAATTCATAGCAACGTTCTGGAGAACCGGCACGAGATACTTGTCGCCAAATAACCAGAGCTTGATAAGCTGGTCCCCAGTCAGTTTTTCGCCTTCTCCATCTGCCAGAACACGGCTGTAAATGAACTGGTTGAAAATCTCAAAAACATCGTCGCTCTCATCGGGCAGAGAGATTTTGCCCTCGGTAGCCTCCTTGAAGGATCCGTTGAACGCGCTGCGAAAGTAGTCGGAATAGAAGACGAGGAGATTTTTATGAATCACAAAGGCTTTCTTCTCTGGTCCGACTTCGACTGTGATGACTTCCTTGTATGACGAGCTTGGATGAGTCAGCGAGCTATGTTGTAGGGCGATGGACCTAGGAAAGTACTCACCCTGGAGGCCTTCTGGAGACACATGACACAGCTCTCGATGCGTTGTTTCTGGTAACGGAGGAGGATAACTTGGCGCTAATATCGGGGGCGAAAAGACCTTCATCCGAATCTAGATATCCGTCAATGTCTACGAAAGGCGTCATAACTTTGTGGTACTGGTATCCGATAGACGCTGTAAGTGCTTGGGATGGTCTTAGAAGCGGAGGTACGGAAGACTTGAGATAGCGTGAAGGTGTGATGTAAAATTCGAGACGAAAGGATTGATATGCCTTTATGTGGGAGTGATGAATGAAGGTGAATCTCAGTTCCGACACATCAGATGATTGTTGAGCTCAAACTTCAGATCGCTCTCACATATGTTCGTGAGCGTTTGATGTCGTATTGTCTTAATGTTTCTGCTCTATTCCTGATCTACGGATCCAGACGAGTGGAATCAAAGCGAAAGTGACACTGGAAATAAATAAAACTCTTAGAAGATCACGTAGGCGTTTCGAATGACGGTGGTAGTACAGGCCGCACTTAAAGTGACTCAAATTTTACGACAGCTGAATCAAAATGTCGAAGATATGATCGGGCACCTCGAAAGCGACTGATGTGAAAGTGAATGTCTGGTGCTGGAGGTGTCGGAAGAGTTGGAAATCCACTACTCTTCGATCAAGTATGGAAAAAATTCAGGGTTCTAGAGCAAGTACAGTGAGCGATCATGCCTTCTTTTTTCTTGATACAACGATGGCTTTGTCTTCCCACAACTAAGACACACCTCTCTACATCTCTCTTTCACCATGTAAACTTCTGGATTGTTCCTTTGTCTTATTCCCACCACACTCTCAGACTTTCTATCCTTATTCTCATTCAGAAACATTCATAACCATCTCCAATGCACCCAAATCCCCTCCTCACTCCCACCCTTCCCAGATCAACCACTCTCACTCAAGATGATCAAACTCACATTCATCTTCATTCTCGGCATCTTCATCAGTCTTGTACTCTATGTGGTTAACAACTCTCCTGCAGCTCTTCTGATCGACATCATGGGCCCCGTTGAGTTTTCCTTCGTGGTCATTCAAATGGTCTGGGAGATGTTGCTTAGTCGTGCTCACATCATCTAGATTTCCATTTCGAGTCATTTGATTATGTATCTGCAGCGTTGAAGTAGAGATAGTAAACAGGTCGGCTTTGCGAGCAATTGGTATTCGAAATCTGTATCCAACTCTATCACTAATATATTGTTCTTCCTTTCCCAAATTTTACTCTGCTCTGCTGTGTCATTCACGTGTGCAAAATTCCGCGGAAGCAAGGGATACTCTTCACCCCCTCGCTCCAGCATAAGCAAGGAATGCCGTCACAAAACCAGTATATAAACCTTGCTTCGTCGACACGACACTTTGTTCTCTATCATCCTTGAACATCCTCTTTATACAGGAGTCTCCTCGAGAACAACCTGGACATGGCCCGCTGTGCTGTGTTCGTGAATTTATCTAAGTTGCCGCGTCGACACCCAAGGTCGCCAACGTAGACGTCGCGGACGAGGTTACGATCGTAGAGAGCTTTAGGTAGGATCTCCCATGCACAGGTTGTAGTTTTGAATGTATTGAATCATGTCAGTAAATGGAAAGGAGAAGGTGTCAGAAGTGGGAGATATAGATTCGGCGATATGGACCTTGTGGTTGTGCTATGCCTGACTATGCCTGACCTAGTTCACATTTTTCTCTGATTTAGCTTAATCTCATGGCAGGGCGCATTTATTTTTATGCTTGTAAAAATGCACAGTGTAATTCAGAGATCTTGCTAAGTCCAGAGAGATCACATAACTTATATGTAGATAGGAAACAAAATTGTAAGATGATTAACTTGGTTCAGGTAATATGTACAGGGTGTTAGAACCAGCAATATGAGTACAGATATAAATATACAAGAAAAGGAAACATTCGTCCATCGCTTCTCTAAAGCGGCTTTATGTGTTTCATCGAGAGCTTCTGGCATTCAATGCCGAAGGAAAACAATCTCGTGTCATCAAAGGCGTCAGAAAATTGTGTTCACACAATTTAAGGGGCGCCAGCGCTGCAGGCGGGGGAAGTAGGTGCGGTCTTGAAGTAGACCTTGTTGTAAACGTTGTTGCCAGCGTTGGTAGCCTGAGCGGAAGGAGAGTTGATGGGACCACCAGTTGCGCTGGCGCTGGGGAAGAGAATATCGCCCTCCTCGGGTGAGAGGTCGCTCGAAGGGCAGCCGAGAGCGCCACCACCGAGGATAGGAGTGAGCTTGCCGAGAGCCCAGCTGACAGCAGTGGCAACATCCTTCTCAGTTCCACTGAGAATCAGAGGGGTGATAGACTGGATACCCTGGTAGATGTCACAAAGGAGGGTGGTGGCGTTGAAGTTGGGAGTCAGGAGGGTAGAGGCTCCGGGAACGACAATGTTGGAGGGGTAGATCTGAGTGTAGGCGTCGGTGAGAGCCTCAACAGCACCGTAAGGGGTGCTACGGCGGTACCAGTTCTCGGGCCACTTCTCGGGAACGTACTCGAAATCGCCAGTGTTCTCGTTGAGCTTCCAGCCAACGATGCTAGAGACGGATTCGTAGTTGGGGACACCACCGGAACCGTAGGTACCGTTGCTGAAGAAGTTGGGATAGAAAGCGAAGGCACCGAGAGAGACAATCTGAGGGAAGGGGAAGGCATAGAGGTAGGGGCTGTACTGCTTGCTGAAGTCGGCGTTCTTGGCGTACTGCTGGGCCATGACTGACATGTCGTACTGCTTGTTGCTGCTAGCTGCAACAAGCTCAACACCCTGCTTGACAAGGCGGGATGAGACGGCGTGGTTGTTACCACAGCCAGTGTAGTAGTCCTCACGGTGGGGAGAAATGTCGGCCTCGACGGTGGAATGACGGTTCAAACCACCAACATTGTTAGGGCCAGCACCGAGGTACCAGGACTCAGTGACAAGGTCACCATCAGCCAAGATGGCGAAGACAGCCAACACTGTAGCAAGGTCGGTGCCCATGTTGAAACCACGTGCGGTGGCTTCCAGAACTTGGCCATAGTTAACATAGCCGTTGCGAGGCAAGTAACCATAGTTGGCGAGAAGGTTGAGACCAGGGCAAGGACCACGGCTGTCGTTAGGGCCGGGTGCCTGGAAAGTGTAGCCAGGTTCGGGACGCTTGTCTGAGGGGTTCAAGATACCCTCAGCGACGGATCCTTCTCAAATGTCAGCACTGGTTATCTATAGTGTGAACAACTGCACGTACCTAGGAGACCTCTAACGTCGTTGACGACGGTACTGAGAAGATCTGTCACGCCAGAAAGGATTTGAGGTTCTCTCTTGGCCAATTGCTCCTCAGCGGCTCTCTTCTCAAGCATTCTCATCATGTCCTCTCTGGAACCACCCATCATCTGGGGGAAACCCAAGGCGACTGAGGGGAGCACAGCTCCTGCAATGGCGAGATTGAACTTCATTGTGAGGGACGTTCAGAGAAGGTGTTTGACTGAATGTGTGACTGCTCTGGCTTGAGGAAGGGGGAAGGTCAATATATAGCCCGACCACGGGAATACTCTGGCATCAAACAAGGATAAGTGTTCTCCACGGCCAGCAGATGTTTAACCGTTTCTGGTCAGCGCGATTGCTAGCACGCCTTTGATCGAGGGTACGTTGAACAGTTGCTGCATGTCAAGAGATTGCATTGACGGATGATCTTTCCTGCTCCTCGAGAGCTGGAGTAACGATCAGCGGTGACATGGGTGGCATAGTACAATTTGATAGGATCAGCACGAGATACAACTCAACATGCGGACTTAACAGCATCCACAGCATCGGTACGTGTACCTGTGCAGAAAACTGTCCCCGCCGATGACCAATTGACAGTCTCGACTGGCTCACGCAATTCTTGCTCGGTCATGTAAGAACCATGTGCGGTAATTCCAGGTCTATCTCGAAACCGTGCCGAATGCCACGCCTATGACGATGGGTCGCTTGACGTCGGCAGCTGGCTGTTGCTAGAGCTTGAACAAAAGCGAGCTGTGCATGGCAACTGATCTGCAGCGCCGCCGTGCTGGTGTACCGGTTCATAATTTTGTTGACCACCAAGGCCCATACAAATCCTCATCATGTTCGGGTTGAGAACGTCCGCCACAGGCTGAGCTTTAGGTTGTAAATCAGGGCGGTTGTACCTTTTTGCATATTGCGTCGGGAAGGTTTCGGAAATCTGCTGTGGCTTGCGGGATGGGCGTGCAACGGGGCACAGAGCCTCATGACCATAACGCATGTCTCAATCGTAATTGCACCTCCTACCTCATAACTGCTTCCAAGTTGTATGCATCAAGAACTTGCATTTCTTTGTCGACGTAAAGCACCAGTTCCAATTGATGACCATGTTGAGCGAAGGAACAACACAAATCATCGCCAAGCTCACGCTCCCCAGAAAATCCATCAGCCGCAACGACGATCTCTCCTTCCTGATTCAAACATTCATGCTCCGCGATCGCTCGATCGGGCAAGGGAAAATTTAGGTAGGTCATCATCGACGACAAGCCTTTGTGGATACCTCTGTCCGTGTCAATCTATTTTGCTCAGGGGAAGGACGTCTTTCTGTCATCATGCACGGGAACTCCAATGACGGTGTTGGTATTTGTCGAGCATTCCTGACTTCGCTTGCCTTGGCTGCTTGACTCAATCTCAACAAGGAGATCTTCTCCGTGCTGTCGTAAGCAGAATCACCGATCTTGGTGCGAGATAAATGGCGAGATGAAGCCAAAACCACGATTTTTTGTTTGCAGATGCGGCCTGCTGCCGAGTGGAAGACTCGTCTTCGTTGCATTTTGCGTGGTGATGATCCTGGTGTACCAAACTTCAGCTCCTCTGATACAAGCATGTCTTTGCTGCTCCTCTCCTCTTCTGGTTTACGCACTCTGCTTACCATGAGCTGATCTACAGAGGTCAACAATCGTGACTTTCGATGTTCCATGGATCGTCTAGTGGTAGTTGTGTTGCGAACAAGGTGTTTTATTATGGACAGGGTCACTACTGTTATTGCAGGAAATGGTATGCATATATGCAGAAGAAGCCGCTCAAGCGAGTAGAGCCCTAGGGGAACATGCATATTCGTGTCGCATATCAACTACTGCACGAATTTCAAATGTCATAACGCCGGCAAATATTCCACGTCGAAAACTGCCTGGCAGCCTGCATGAAGCGACAGTTTCTCTCCACTTGTCAAGTCTTTAGCGCTCCTGTACCGTTATACGCGAATCAGGCGGAGAAAAGGGACAGATGTCATCGAACACATCGCAGAAAATGATTTATCAGAGATGTTCTGATTGGCTTTTCGTGCACAAACAACATCCACGCAGAAAGTGACATACAAAAAATGGCGAATGGTTTTATCCGCTATAGAGTTTAGGAAGAGAACGAGCGGCAACCCTTTTGGGCAAGGTTGGCTCGGCACGGGGTTGAAGTCCACTCACCGCGTTGATCACGGGGATCTGCGACGAACATCGACATCATGAGTCCTGCTGAACGTGAATCTTTTCTGCAAACATACAGTGCCTACTGCGGCTCCCGGAAGACACGGCGTTGATCATGCTAGATCCTGTTTAAGCAAATGTGTTCATTCAAGCATAACATCTCGCACGAAACAGTTGATGCTCATCAAGCCACCTTCGTCAAAAGAAGACAAATCCCATCATACGCAATGGCCCTTCTTTCGTTGAGGAGATTGAGCGCTTCAGTAAGAAGGAGTGCCTGCATCGCAATCATTGTGCTGCTTATAAGAAAGTGCAATGTATACGGACTGCAATTGGGTATCTTGCCAGTAATGGAAATGCGAAAAGAAGAGAGAGAACAAAAAACATGCCACCCAGAAAGAAAAGATCAGATCAGGATCCTGCGCCCCCCAAGAAATGCAATCAAGAAACGCCTGGTCCGCAATGCAAGCGACAAACCACAAAACACCCTCTATCTGTGCCAACGCCAGGTAAGTACTAAAACATGTCTTAGAATCCAGATTATCGCTGCTGCTGTCACGAATGTGATGGTCGTGAATGATGAGGGTTGTCTTTGGCCATAGTCAATGCCCCTCGTTTGCTCATGAGATCGATACCACTATCCATCTCACTGCCCATGCTTCGTCTGTCGGGCTCGCCAAAGTCTGGAAGAGCGCCAGGCTGTTCATCGATACTTCGAACGCTTTCCGCGTATTCTACCTGCGAAGAAACTTCGTCCGCGTCATCTCCAGACAGAATACGACCGCCCAGCTGAACTTCTGAAGAAGCGACTTGGTAGTCAAGGGCCTTCCTTCCGTCCTTTATGAGTCCTTCGGTCCAGTAAAGGCAACGCTGCAGAGACTGATTCATACGTTGCGTGTCCATCAGCAATTCACGATGTCTACTCAGATCAAGTCGCAAACGGCTTTCATCCTCAGCTCGCTGGACTGCATCGCGCTTGGCTTGAGCACCAGGAGACAGCGGAATAGCGGAAGAGCTAGCCGAGCCTTCGTCAGAAGAGTCATCCTCAGGCACTGAATGGAAAGGACTCGATGGTCGAGCGCCTTCGTCATCGTCGTCAAAGTCAGGTAAATCAACTTCTTCATCCAACGTCGACAGGTCTGCTTCAGCATCACTTGACCTTCTCTGAGGAATTGAGAATTGACCAGCTCGGCTCAAGCGGCGGAAGCGTTTCAATTCAGCTTTTTGTTTCCTAAGCTCACGTTCCAGAGACTTGTTGATAGCTAGGAGTGATGAGTTGGAAATCTCAAGATCAAGGACTTTTCGTTCTCGTCGTGCTTCGGCATAGGGATCGACCGGCAAAACATCACTGCTCTGTTCAACATCAGAGTTGGAGGCTTCAGGAGAACCATCAGCACCATCATCTGGTACAGGCGTAGGCGATGTGTGGTTGCTGTCCTCAGCGACAGGCTCTGTGATAGCTGGTATTGGATGAGACTGTCGACGGACATGGTCAGGGCTACCCGTGTCAATCGAAGACAGACTGGTGCTCCGAAGATGAGAGGTTCGCAGTGACGCATTACTGGTCTTGCGCTGAGTGGGTCGGGTAGGATGGAAAGGTAGAGGCGGACCGCCAAGGCCAAATATTTGGGATGCACCTTTCCTATAAGAGAGGTGAATATTGTTCTTGGGCGGCGAATTAGGACTTGTGAAGTAGTGTGAGGCCGAAGATACAGCACTAAGAGGTGGTGAGGCAATGGTTGGTGATTGGATCGAATCCGAGAGGTTGGGCGATTGCACGAAGAATTGAGGGGAGCGCGAGTCGGTGACGGCCGATACATTTGAAAGGACAGGAGAAGAGCTCCTGTGCGAGAGAGGTTTTGGCTCTAGAGCCTGCTGTTTCCCATTGGCATAGATGAAAGATGGGGTCTTTCTTAGTCTTGGGGCTGGAGCTGCCGGCTGAGGTTGTGATTGGGGTTTTGCGTCGCTGGCATGGAAGAACATGGGACTCGAGTCCTTGTCTACCTTGGCTGAGGTGGGTCGAGAAGTAGGAAGCGGTGAGACCCGCGCAGGAGGGGGCGCATGTGGTTGTAAAGTCGAAGCATTGGACCTGGCAGTGTCTGGCGTTTTGACAAAGCCTCGGACTGTAGGGGCAGTCTTTGTGGTGATGGGTACCGGGCGTGGTGGATTCGCATTGGTTGGCCTTACAGAGCCCACAACACTCTTCGCTCTACTCGAAGAGGCCAACTGTGGTCGGCGCACAGCAGGTTCGCTGTTTGTGGGAGAAATCATAAGGGGTCTCTTTCTTGCATGACTCGGAGTATCGTCGTTGGGAGATTGTGTGGTTGGTGTTGAGTTTAGTAGCTGGCCCGCTCGCGTCTTTGCAGTCAGTGTTTGTGGTGTGACATGGGCGTGGGCGACCTGCGCCGTCGGTCGCGATGTCGAGGAGAGGGGCGAAGGTGTTGGTTTGTGGTTGTTGAGTTTGGGTCTGAACTCCGACTCTTGCAATTTGGGCCGAAAAGGCGGTGTTGATGTGTTTGTTGTTGGCGTGATGGTTGTGGTCGAGGAGGGACTATCTTTGGCGAGGCGAGGAGTGTTCGGTGCTCGAGCGAGAGTGGGTTTCAATGGCACTCCAGACCGGGAAGGAGCAGTCGGTAGAGGATTGCGATTGTTGGCCATGCTGGCTGGCTTGTTTTTATGAGGAAGGAGCGGGTCGAGTTGTCTGCACCAACGTTGTCCGCCAACATCCAATCATCTCTACTGTGATATGTCTATGGTCAAGTACCGGCGCATGGTCTTGGACTCGAGAACAAGAGACCGGCTTCTGAATACACTTGTGTCGAAGTCTTAAACGTCGGTTGCCGTGGTTGTCACGGTTAAACAACGTTCAGGCCCTGGGATAATCTCCAAATGACGCTCCAGCCCACCAACGTTCCGCCTTCCGTGAACTTTGTTCGTATTCGCATCGTTAATTCTCTTTTTTCTTCTTTTTCTTTTCGCGACCTCCCCGCGTTTGCATCGGTTGACGTGAGGCAACATTTCGACGCTTGCCGCTTGAGCCTCTCTGAAACATTCTACCATCTGGTGACCATCACCAGATGTACTACTTTACGGAAAGATATGGATGGCCCTGCCCGCCATGACAGCATTCCTCCGGCTGTCGATGACTCCCTTCCCACCCCTGATGACCCGACAAACCCCGAGTCGAGTCAGCACCACACCCTCAAGTACCATCTTTTAGGCCCATCTCTCACGAAACCTGGTCAAGATGATGTCGACCAGAAAAAGGTCTCGGAGATTATCTACGAAGCGTCCAAAGGTAGCAAATTCTTTCTCCAAGAAGAGCAAAAGGACAAGAACTTGACCATCAAGATCAACCGTATTCTCGCGAAGAAACGTCAACTCGATCGCCTCGACCTAAGCCACGACTTGCGCAAGGCAGATGAATACGTACAGAAGCTCGAGCTCACTCGCGATCTGACCCAGGTCATCGTCCACGTCGATTGCGACGCTTTCTACGCCGCTGTTGAGGAGCTTGACCGTCCCGACCTGAAAGATGTGCCATTCGCCGTCGGAAAAGGCGTCTTGACAACATGTAACTACCATGCGAGAAAGCACGGCTGTCGCAGTGGTATGGCTGGTTATATCGCCGACAAGCTCTGTCCCCAGCTCATCCACATTTCGCCCAACTTTGAAAAATACTCGGCGAAAGCAAAAGAGATTCGTGCTATTTTGGTCAAATATGACGCCAGATTCGAAGCCGCAAGTGTTGACGAGGCATACCTCAACATAACCGGGTACTGCGAAGAACACAATATGAGTCCTGAAGATGTCGTACAACAGCTGCGTGCAGAGGTCCATCAGGAATGTCTGATCACTGTATCGGCTGGCATCGCGGCGAATGCGAAACTCGCAAAAATTTGTTCCAACAAGAACAAACCCAACGGCCAATTCATTCTGCCTTCGGATCGTGCCAGTATCATGTCATTCATGAAGGATCTGCCCACACGTAAGGTGAACGGCATTGGCAGAGTTTTTGAACGTGAGCTCGACGCTATAGGTGTCAAAACATGTGGCGACATATATGCGCAGCGTGCTTACATGTCCAAACTCTTTGGCGAGAAAGCTTTTCAATTCCTCATGGGCGTATACCTTGGACTAGGCAGAACGAACGTTCAGCCAGCAGAAGAGTACGAGCGTAAGAGTGTTGGCACGGAAAGTACTTTCAAGGAAATGTCGGACCCTCAGCAACTTCGCGACATGCTTCGACATGTTGCGGAAGAGCTGGAAAAAGACTGCGAGAGAACCCAGTTCAAAGGCAGGACCCTAGTTCTCAAAGTGAAGTTGCACACATACGAGATCCTAACTCGCCAGATTGCCCCACCAAAAGCTGTGCATCAAGCTGATGACCTCTACAAATTCGCCTTACCTATGCTCGTCAAGCTGGAAAAAGACATTCCGAAATTTACCTTGCGCCTTATGGGACTGAGGCTCACATCGCTAGTCAGTATGAAGAAGAGCAACATTGATACTTTCTTTACGCCAAAACCGCAATCTGCAGCAAGAAAGCCATTCGTTCCTGCTGGGGACGAATGGGAGCAATGGCCTGACTCGGAATTTGAAGAAGCCGCTCGCCAAGAGAAGCAGGATGACTTGGATACCCTAGAAAAAATGAGTCAGGAGTACATAGAAGAGTACAATAATACTCCGAAACCACCAGCGGGTGGGCACGCAGGTACAATAATAGAAAGTGTGCCTGCAGCGACTTCTGAGGATACAGAAAAAGAGAAAGAGGGAGACGAGAAAGAAGAAACATGGAGCTGCCCTATTTGTAGTCAGCCACAATCTGCTGATGCCGTGCTCTTCAACCAACATATCGATGGATGCTTGTCGAAGCAGACGATCAAGGAGATTGTTCGTGAAAATGCATCGCCATCTCATTCACCACAGGAGAAAGCTCCTATGCCGGGACAGGGCAAGAAGAGAGGTCGACCAAAGGCGTCGGACCCACAACCGAAGCGGCCCAAAAGCGCCTTCTTCTCTCGTTGAACTCCATATCGTAGTTAGACTTTATTCCCTGCTTAGATCACTATACCCTTGTAATTCTTGCTGCGCGAAGCAATTCCTATATCCGCACTTCTAGCCAAGTCCGAAGGATGCTCGGTTAGATTTCTCATTCAATCAGACGGCAGACTGGTATTGCCGGGGGCAGCTCTTGAAATTTGGATGCGGCGCACTTATACGAGATGGCCCATCCTTCTCATATCGACTTGCAGAATCTCCACTATCAAGCCCTATCGTTATCCGAGACATTTGCTGTGCTGTCCGCGGTGGCTGTTCTTGAGCCTCACTTGACACTCCCCAAAGCGGGGTCGCCATCCGGTTTTCACCTTCAGCTCTCTCCAAAATTCACATCTGCCATCTTTCAACACTGATAAAGATGCAACTCTATGCTGTGGCGTTCAACCCGCTGCGACTCTGTCGCAATTTGCAGCCGCCTCTGAACCGCCTTTGACCATGCGAGTGTGAGCTAACAACGTATATGCAAGCCAGCTTGAGAAATCTCCGAAGAGCTAGACGCGTTTTGGGACTGGCGTTCATGCAGGTCCGGACAATAACACAACCCAATCTGGGTAGAGACGACAGATATGGGTATGTCAGTTATGGTTTCAACCTATGGATAGAATATTGGCCGGAGATTTTGCTTACACTTTGCGAAGACATGGAGCCACGGCAAGGAATTAGGCTTGGCGATGGCTTCGATGCGCGTTCACGACTGTCAGACTGCGGCGTGGCAACTTAGAGCGTGCATGGCATTGAAGCTTGCTTGCTTGCATTGCCACAGGCTAAATTTGTCTCTGCACATGCTGCACGTAGCCGACTTGCTGCCAAACCATGATATGCCGTGCAACACAGTGTCTGCAGAGACACGTTTTGTTTGAAACAACAACAGAAATAACTCTACAGCATCGATTCACCTAGTATTGAGCGGCAGTGCAATGATGGCGTTCAAAAGACTGCAAGAAGCACCACAAAAGCCCATGTCTACGGATCTGGGAAGTGAGATGCATATCGCCAACACATCCATGCTTCGATCTTATGCTGATATCACGGCACGGTCTTGCCGCACACTAGCAAGGTCTTCCGCCCCGTATAAGCCCCTCCCATACCATGGACCTCCAGCCGAACGGCAGTCTCTTTACAGTGTACCACCACTGGCTGAACGCGAGAGAGACGTACCACTTTTTCATAGCGTAGGATGCTGACAAGCAGATATGAAAGTCCGAAGGATGCTTTTATTAATGTGGATATGGTATTGAGTAGATATAAAGACAAGCTCTCACTCCCCAGATTGATCATCAGCAGATCATTCATATCGTCTCTACCTGTCTTCTATACTGTCACTTCATCTTCATCATGAAGTCTGGACTTGCTCTTGCAGCTCTTGCCTTTGGTGGTATGAGCTATGCTCAATCAACTACTGTTGTTGCAACTTCCGCTGTTGATATTGATGGACAAACTACAACCCTTGTCAGCAACATTGACCCTTCAGATATTGCTGCGCTTCCCGAGCCAGCAGTTCTCGGTCCCCCGGTTGGTGTTTATGAAGTCGTCACCTCAGCGACATATAACGCAGCTGCGGCAACCGCCTCAATCCTTGCCCTTGTTGTTGAAGCTACTGATGCTCAGACTGCTGTCATCGCTCCTGAGAGCACAGCTATTGCTGCTAGCAAGACACCCGTGCCTGTCTCATCCGAAGCGCCTGCAGCTCGCAAGCGCTCATATGTTGGCGGTCTGACGGGCAACTTGCAGCGTCGTGGCATGAGCTATCCTGTCGATACCTCGAACTACGTAAGTCGCGTTCTCGACAAGTTTAAGAATTATAGTGATGCTAATCAAGGCATAGCATGTCCCTTCTGGCTATACACCGGCATTTCTTAATCTCCAGGGTTCCACTCAGGCTAACGGATACTTGACTTATAAGACACTATCAACTTATGATCCTCAGCAATGTACTTCTGCTTGTGACAAGATCAGCTCGTGTCAATTCGCAAACATTTACTACGAGAGGGACCCCGACAGCAACAATAACCCTGTCGATGTAATCAAGTGCGCTCTTTACAGCATGCCTCAGACTAAATGCACTGCAACCAACACGGGACAATGGCGTGGCTCGTTCCACGTTATGGTCACTGGCAGCAATGGCTACAACAAGGCTGCTGCACCAAAAACCCCTGCTGGCTACTCCCTGGAGAGTCTTCCTGCCGCCGTCAACGCACCAGTCTATGACGACGTTGGTCAGTGGAGATTCATCCAGCCTGTTTACCTTAACTCTTACGACCCTGCCCTCTGTGCTGCTGCCTGTGACAAGCAGACTGCATGGGACAAGTCTCAAGCCACCGATGACTGCAACTACAAGACCTGTGTCTACGCGAACATGTACATCCTGTCGGAAGATGGAGTTCCAAAGACTGTTGTTTGTGCACTTTACACCGAAGGCGTTGATTCGAGCTATGCCACCAACTACGGCTACTCCACCGATACCGATTCTTTCCAGGTCTCCAACTCGATCGCTTTGACCAACACCACTGCTGTCAAGGCTGGTTACCCGCAGTTGTGCGCAGCTTCGTCGGGCGATATCTCTTACCTAAACTCGACTGGAGCTGAGTTCTGCACGAGCTACATCAGTTATGTGGCTCCGACTACGACTGTCAAGACTACCGTGACCCCTGGCGCCAGCACGGTCTTCGCCACTGTCACAGAGGAAGTCACCGTCACATCCGTCTACTCTACAGAAACTGTTTCGGTCACTGGATCCCCGGCAAACAAGAAGCGCCAAGCAAGCAACATCGTCACAACCACTGTTATGCTGCCTTTCATCACAGTCAGCGGCAACGAGACTCTGGTCGACTACATGACCAGCACCTTGACTGTTGATGCCGCTTCCACTTCAGGTGCCGTGATTATTCCCGCCTCGGTTGATCCTGCAGCAACTGCTGCTGCTCTTGCCAAGCGCAGCGCTGTCCCTACTCCTTCTTCTATTCTTCACTGGCCCTCTGGCAAGATCTCTTCTGCTTGCTCGCAAATTGCTACTGGCACTGTTATTAGCACGCAAACCATTACTGCATCTGGATCGGTTGTTACCGATGGTGCCACTGTTAGCGCAACCCAAGTTACCTCTATCGTCTCGACTGTAACCATCACTGTTGGCGGCGGCAGCTCGCCAAGCTCCGCCAGCGCATCATCCGCACCCAGCTCCACCGCCGTGCCCGGTTGCCCCAAGACTACCGGTGCACAAGGCCAACTTCTTCTCGGAGGCTACTCACTCGGCTGGCCAACCCCCATCACTTTCGGCTCTGACCCCCTGCTCTGGACCTCTCTCGGCGGCTTCGGCGACGAGTTCATCTACGACACAACCGGCGATTTCCTGTATCACGTCAACAGTGGCTACTGTCTTACTCTCGGTGCCGCCACAGCCAACAAGTCTCCCAGATACTTGAACAGCCCCTTCACGCTTGATGCTTGTTCATGTTCGAGCAGCACAAGTGTGACTCAGAGCTTCACCTTCAACAGCCTTAAGGTTAAAGGTTCCAAGGGCAAGAAGAATTGTCTTGCTATCAAGGGAGATTTGTCCGGAAAGAAGAGTTATTATCCCAAGCTTGTGGATACTCCGGATCTTGATCCTTTCTCTGCTGTTTATGCTGATACGAAGTTTGATGCTTGCATTACCTTTGAGGAAGGAGTTTGATTGGTTTGATGATTAGCTCGGGTGGCTCAATGGTCTCATGGTGTTGTGTTTTGTTTTATTGATTATGATGTGTTTATACCAAATGGTAACATACAGTACATTTACATCTCTGCACAATAAGGCTGTATATACATGATGATCGACATGTGATGTATTGATTGGTGTTCGATGCCAAAAAAGCTCTAAAGCTATGATATTTTCGAAAAATGATAGGTAAAAGTACAAATACAAGAAGGAGAAAGAAACTCCTCGCTCCTTCCATAGAAAAGAAAGAATGATGTATAGCAACAAGAAAAGGAGAGAGCCATCGCTATGCAAAACAAACATCAAAAATAAGCAAAAGACCAGATCTACTCCTCTACCGTACACGAGGTCGATGACTACGATCCCTTCCATTCTTATCCAATCTTCCACGCCTGCTCTTGTCAGGCGGGGGAACATACTTGACGTCTTTGAGTGCCCAGTCAAGGAAACCGAGCATATACGAATCGACATGACCGAATTCATCTTCTCTATCCCTAGTTTCGTCAACGTCCATCGCATCAGCAGGTTCAGCAGGTGTGGGCGGAACACTAGTCTTCGGTGTCCTCGAGTCTCTACTCTGGTTTCCTGTGGTATTGTTGCCGCCGGCGTCGAAGTCGAAATCGTCGGCTTGACCTTCCTTTTGCTGGGCATGAGCTGCAGCAACATCTTCTGCGTCTTCTACTGCCTCGAGGACTTTCTGAACGTTGTGTTCGCCGATATTGTTGCCAAAGACTCTTTCTACAGCGGCTCCTGCGAATTCGTCTCCTAGAGCTTCGTCATCGACAGTAGCGGCAGGAGCATTGAAGTAGTCAGTCGTGAATTCTCCCTCTTGGATGACGACTTCATCAAGAAGACGCTTCTGGTTGGACTTGCGCAGAATGTTGACTTCGATGGTGTGCTCAGAGACGAATTTGTAAATGTGGACGTCCCGGGTTTGTCCGATACGATGAGCACGATCTTGACATTGCTTGTCCATCTGCGGGTTCCAATCGAGATCATAGAAGATGACTGTATCAGCTCCAGTCAAATTCATACCTACACCTCCGGAGCGAGACGAGAGAATGAAAACGTCAATACGAGTGTCGCGATTGAAGCGCTCCATCATGTCTTGGCGTTGTTCAATCCTCGTGCTGCCGTCAAGACGAAGATAACGGTATCCGTGGATGTTCAAGAACTGTTCGAGGATGTCGAGGACCGAAGTCATTTGAGTGAAGATCAACGCACGGGAACCACGAGATTGCAGCTCACGGAGCAGGTCTGCGAGTCGTTGCAGCTTGCCGCAGTCGTATTGAAGAAGGCGTTTGTCAGGGAATGCAATGGACAAGCGCACCCGAGACTCATGGAAAGGGTCTGGCTCCGGTGATTGCGAGACTGACTGAACATTGTAGATGGTCTTGCGCGGAACCATGTATGGCAGGATGTCGGAAGCCACGGCATTGGGCGTAATGCATGCGAATTTGCGGATGAGAAGGTTCATCGCCTCGGACCGCTGCTCGACACTCTTGACCATGTTGTGAATCAAAGAAGAAGAGTCGAGATACCATTCGGAATGTAGAGCCTTGTCCCGAGGTGGTGATTGCCGCAGACGATCAGTCGTGTACGTTGTGCATCTCTCGACAAGGTCAGTGCCATATACAGGCGCAAATTCTGTGCGCTGCTCCGTCAAGAAAGCACATTGGCGCAAGCGGCCCAGCTTATCCATCGCAGTCTTGTGGTTCTGTTGGCCGATTACCGAATTGAAAGAGGAGTTGTCAAGAGAACTAGTGCCTAGTCTCTCAACTTCTCTGCGCACAATCTGATCCATAGCCCGACTAGCCCTGAGCTGCTTGCTGCGTCTGATGTTATATCTTGATCTTGACTCTCGGCTTGACAGATTGAGGCTCAAAAAATCTAGATCAAGTACTTCATGCGGGTCCTCATAGAGCATCTTCCTTCGCAGAAACAAGTCCTTGATCTCGAAATCTGCTGCAATTGATCGAGGTTGACGTGTGTAAGGCTTCTTCATGGCATATGAAGTGACGATAGGACGCTCCTCGAACAGGTCCGGATGGTTGCAAACTTTTCGTAACGACATCAATGCTTGTGACACACTGATCATGTTGCCAGACGTCAACTTTGCCTTGGTATCGGAAAGACCCATGAATGCATCGTAAAGTTGGCGTTGTCGCTTGGACAATCTGCAAATGACTGTATGCTCGTATTTGCCAGGAAGTTGTTTCTCGACTGAAGACTTGAGACGACGCAAGAGGTAAGGACGAAGCGAGTGATGCAGCTTGTTGACAATATCTTGAGCTTCGTTACCAAGCTTACTCTTGCCGTCGACGAAAATCTCATCGACAGGTCTGCGGAACCACTCTGTGAACTCTTCAAGATCGCCCATACCTTGACCATCTTGACCAGCAGTCAGGAAAGTAAGAAGTGACCACAACTCGATGATGCTGTTCTGAAGAGGCGTACCAGTCAACAAGAGACGTGCATGTGTCTTGAGTCTGATCATGGCTTGGTAACGCTGAGAGTTGAAGTTCTTGATGTTGTGCGCTTCATCCAGGATCATGTAATGCCATTCAGGAACTCTGATGGCCGGTAAGTCCTTCAAGATGAGTTGGTAAGAAGTGATGACGACGTTCCAGATATCAGGATTGCTCCAGCCTTTGCGCTTTTGCGCTCTTTCCTCCACAGAGCCATAGTATGACAGAACCTTGAAGCCAGGCAAGAACTTCTTGAACTCCATCTCCCAGTTGAGGATGACCGAAGTAGGTACAACAATCAGGTGAGGGCCCCAAATGTGGTGTTCCTCTGCGAGATGAGCCAAGAGAGCAATAGTCTGAATCGTCTTGCCAAGACCCATCTCATCGGCGAGGATACCATTGGTCTGGTTGGCATATAGTTTCGCAAGCCAGTCGAGACCTTCGTGCTGGTACTCTCTTAGCGTACCTCTAAGTAGAGAAGGAATTTTGACTTTAGAGGACTTTCCAGGCTGTGGCGTTTCGGTAGCCTCGGACATCCTGTCAGCTTCATCAAGATCAACGCTGGTGGTCGATTCAGCCTCAGTTGGCTCAATAGTGGTGTCGTCTTTGGGTGACGTTTGACTGCTTCTGTCCTCTGCGTGCGAATCTGCCGACAGCATGTTGTGATGGGGACTGAGAGAATGGTTGCGAAGTTTCTGAGGCGCGACATTCTCGGTGTCCATGTCCACTGACAATCTTTGTGGGTGTTCTTGTCGTGCAGAAGCAGTTGGATCCTCCTCAGATACGGGTTTGGCGCTTTCGGCGGAAGGCTCTTGAATGCTGTTTTCGAGAGGCGTCGCAACAGCCGAGCTCTCGTCAACTTCCATAACTTCTGGCGCATCCAGGTAGCGTTCTTCGTTGTCTTCAGCGTCTGCTTCGTCAGAATGGATACCATTCGTCTGCTTGGGCTCGCCTGGTTCAGCAGGATCTTTAATGACTTCATCGCGGTCTTTTTCGAGTATTTCGTTCTGCTGCTGGGACATCTCCTCAGCTTCTTCAGATGCTTCAACACCTGCAGTGGTCTGACTCTCTTTGACGAGAGCTTTGCGACCACCAAAGAATCCAAGCAGACCACCATCATCTTCGCTTTCACTCTCTTCCTCCTCTTCGTCATCCTCATCATCTTCTTCCTCATCGCTCATATCTTCGTCACTCATGTTGGTGGACTCGTCGCTGTCGTCCAGAAGGGCATCATCCACCTCGTCAAGCTGAATTTTGGAATAGTCTCGCTCCTCTTGAACGTGCTCATCATTATCTTCCTCGTCATCGCTTCCAGCTTCGTCATCGTCTTCGTCCGGATCGGTTTTCGTTGTGGCTGCCGCGATCGTATCTTGTTCTTCATCAATGTCCATGTCGCTAGCATCGTCCTCGGATTGCTCTTGCGGTAGATCTGGTATGTTGCTGTACTTGCGGCGTAGAGCTTCTGGAGACAGATTTACATCGTCGTCTTCCTCTTCCTCGGCGTCACTGTCTTCAGACTCGGATGAGGTCATGCGGTGATCTTCATCGAGATCTTCATTTGATGCATCTGATCCTTCTTCATCAGCGGAAGCACCTTCGCTGAGACTCATGTCGTCTTCATCGTCATCTCCGTCTACAGACAGACCAGAATCCAGTAATGCGCGACGTTTATCCAGCAGAGTTGTCGACTTCTCAAGCATACTCTGCATTTTGAGTTCTCGTTCAATCCTTTGCTCTTCCTCGTAACGCAATGCTCTCCGGCGATCAATTTCAGCACCGACAAGCTCCCACTTCCGTTGGACGTCCTTGACAGTCTGGCGATAGATGAGTTTATACCACTCGTTCTCCTGCTTCTCCTTCTCTTCTTCGGTCTGAGGCTGTCGCTCTTTCCATTTGGCTAAACAAGCGTATGCAACTCTTTTAGCACTATCCATATGTGCACGCTTCTCCTTTTCCATCAGAGATTTGAAGAATGCACCATGCGACCACAGATGGTCCCAGTGGTTGTATTGTTGCACAGGCTCTTTCTGATCATCCGGCAAGTATACCGAACTTTTCTCTTCGCTCAAAGGACCACCTGGCTGAGCAGCCTCCAGGATTCTCAGACGTGCCAAAGCTTCCTTCTCAGCTCGCTCCTCGGGTGCCTGCTCAATTCTTTCCGGCGCACGGCGCTCGAGCCCTTGATACCTGTCATCTTCCTTGCTTTCGTAAGCAGTATCCTTGCTCTTCTGGTCGTAATGGGCGATGATATCGTCGAAAGACTGGAAGCGTGGTGGGTTGATGACGTGACTTGGATGACGAGGTAAAAAGGAGAACTGTGGTCGCTTGAGTTTGAGCTTAATACGCGGTGTCGTGTCGGCTTGGTCGGACGGAGCAGGAGGTTGCGAATCAGCCGGAGGTTGAGCCTCAGCTTTGGCTGGACGGCCAGCTTTGCGCTTTGCTTGTGGAGATTGTGATGGAGGGGCAGGCTCTTCTTTCTTGACAACTTCAGGCGATGCTTCGAGGTTTTTGATTCTGGCAGAGACGCGCGATGGACGTGGCGGAGTCTTCTCGCGTTTGGGGACAGGGGTTTCCTTTTGCTTGGGCTGACTTGTCTGTTGCACAGTTTGAGCATTCTTCAGGGCCGAACCTTTGCTCGCCGGTGTCTTCGCAACAGACTTCTTAGACTTAGGCGTAGCCTTCTCGAAGACAGGAGGAGCCGGGGCATTGACACGGCCTGACCTTCTCTTTCCATTGTCCAAGATTGTGGTGGGACCTTCTGCAGCGAATGATTTCCATGGCGGCGAGACAGGCTTCGAAGCAGATCGAGATCTTGAGGCAGACTGGAGGTCGGCGAGCTTGCGCTTCTTGGAGTTGGCGGCCGGTGGTGTTGAAGGTCGATCAGACGCGTCGAATTCAATCTCGTCTTCGGAGCTTAGAGGGGAGTCGGAGTCGAAGAGGGTCTTGTGGTCGGCAGAGGCAAGTTCGGTGTTGTCGGTTGGCTGTGCATCGGGCATAGGAGTGTCATCGGGGTTGTGGTTGTTGTCGACGGGCGTGTCGTCGTGGTCCTCAATCTTTTGATGATTGTCGGGCGGAGGCGGACTGGGGCTTTCGTGGCTGTCACGGGCGCCCTCGTGTCGCAAGACCCCCTCTAACGACATCAAGGCCAATCGAGCCTCCTCTAAAAATTGGAGCGCTGGAAGCTCAGAGTCCACAGATGATCATGCCGTTTTCCAAATTTCAATATCGGCCGTGGTTGAGGTGATATGGCCAAATGACGTGTCGGGGCGCGGATTGTAGATGTGTCGAGCAAAACGCGTTTCTCGTAACAAATCATGGAGAGATGGAACTTGCCGACCTCCTCCCGCTCTTCCGCTCCGCGCTAGCCAGCCAAGACTCGCGAACAAGCTGATGACCGCAGCGCATACCGATTCGACGAGACGGTGCTTGGTGATTGAAGATTGCTAGAATCACACATCACAATGTACGCCCGTCCCTGACCCTCCTTCCCGACCGCCCATTGACGACCTTCCAGATGCTTTCCCGCAGACTCGCCGCGGCACGCCCGCTCTCCAGCGCCGTACGAGCCTCCGCTCCCCGTACTACCCTCACACAACTGCGTTTCGCTTCCGAGAACAATGCCAACAGAGAGAACTTTGTTGGCGAGATGTCCGTCGAGGACCCCGGCATGGTGTGTTATGAGAGGCTTCCAACGCCCTCCAAGGACTCGCATTGACAATGGCCAAACAGAACGGTGGATACGTGAACCCTCCAGCAATCAAGCGCGCCTTCCGCGACCCTTACGGCGACTGGTGGGACAAGCAAGAGCGTCGCAACTTCGGCGAGCCCGTTCACGAGGATAACGACACTCTTGGTATCTTCTCGACCGAACCTTACACCCACTTCAAGCCCGGCCACGGTGCCGTCCTCCTCGGTACCTTTATCGCATCCGTCTTCGTCCTGATGGGTGTTGTGCGTCAATACTACCCCGACAAGCCCGCCGTTCCTAGAACCTTCCCCGGTGGTCTCGACAGGGAACTTGGCGGCGCCGGCGCTGTCCCCGTGAGTCAAGGTCTGTATGCGTCCCAGGCAGAAGTGCTGATTCTTGAATATATAGGCCCGTACCGACGAGAAGGAGCCTTTCTAAATAAACATTTGTCCATACCCAATTCAACGTCTTTTCTTTGTCATCGTCCTAATCTTCAAAAACAGCGTTCGTGAAATGTATTGATACAGTTGAGCTTTAGATTCAGTAGTGTCGATGCGGTGAAGGATGCTCTTGCTAGCAGAGATTGGCATGCAGACAGGCTGAAAGGTGGAGGAAGAAGTGCAGTCAAGTAGAACCTGGTGAGTGGCAGCTCGTGGCTGATTAAAAACCAATCCATATCTCATAGCAGCTGAACACATTCATGGTTCGCCTGCTGGCACGTCAAGCTTCCCGCCGTTACTCGAAAGCGCTCACTCATTTAAGGACTGCGCAGCTCCTCACCTGAAAGCAGCTTCCTGTTCCGTCACACCTTCCACGACTCCACAACATCGCACCTTCCTGTCGTCGCCATTCTGACGCGACTCACTTCCAGCGCAATTGCGTTTTGACTTTTGTGCTCGCGCTTGCATTCTTCACATTCGCTTAGCACCATGGACAGACACACCCGCGAGATGATCTTGCGCCTTCAGAAGGAAGATCTGACTGTTCTGGCAGCTCTCTGGAATGCGTCTGATGAGGACAGCTCTGAGTACAACGCCACTGTGCGCGTCTATCGCCGCCAGTTGAGCCTAATGGATCATTACCTCTCGGACTCGCGCCAGGTCAAAACAACTGAAGATGCTGCAGGAGACACCAGTGATGAGGCGGGAGCTTACTCTCGCCAGAGTACTGATGGCAATGTACCCATCCTGACTGAGTTTGGAGATGTGCATCGAGCTGGGAACGTTTATGCGCACCGCGGTGAAACCTCTCTATTCACACCCACTGCTTCACCTCCACCAATCGTCAATGCGACAACCGCAGGCTCATTCGTTGAAGATCCAGAGCATCTTGTCGTCCGCCTTCCTCAACCCGTACCGACATCGAGAGAGCAATGTGACAGGCTTCTTCACGGAAGGTCCCAACAGTTTCGACCTGCTCGCTCTCTCGCCCAGTCCGAAGACGTCTTAAACAACGATATTTCTGATGCATACTTTCAGAAGAAGGTAAACCGAATGGTGGTTATTCTGCCGGGCCGATCTGTTAGCGTGCTTTGCAAGGCTTTGCAGATCTGTCACGGTAGGCTCGATGATGCTGTCGATTACATCTTCCGTCAGGAAGAAGACAAAAACAGTAGGGATGTTATCGACCTCAGCAGTTCCGGCGCGGCGTCGCCAGCTTTGCAGTCCACCGAACGTTCCACAAGTGCTAAAACAATTCTTGAGCGCTCTGTGGACCACCTCACACCTCTCGGCGACCCGCTCCTTGAAACACAAGCCAGTGCGATCGCTAAGAAGAAACCTAAACCCGAGTCTGGTTTGGTTGCTCAACAAGACACAACGGGGAAGATGCCAGAAATTCTTGTTCGGTTGTCTGGAACATTGTCAAGCCCGATTCCGCGCGCCAGAAACGGTGGACTTGACCATGCCCACTGCGCTGTTCCACCCAAACATGAGTCGTTCAAATCTGCCTCAAGATGCGATACTACATCTCAGCATTCTAGGAATTCGACGACTACAGCACCCAACACGTACCTTGATATGATGAGGCCCAACATCGGCCAATATTGTCACCCACTGAATGGCCATGGTCACCCTCACCAGCTGGGTGGCTGCTCTCCGCAGCCTCCTTAGGATACATCTGCCGCTCCCTCTCTTGACATACACGCCCTGAACCTTATGAGTCCTGCTTTACAGAAGCAGGTGCTCGGTGAGGCTCTCTACCCCAAGGTTCGTGAGCAGCAACTCAAGTTTGTCGGCCTACATCCCAACATCCGTATGCAACAGCTAGAGCTCGTCGGAAAGATCACCGGCATGCTCCTCGGACTGCACAGCACTCATGTCCTCCACTTGATCGATGATGACGTTGCTCTTTGTAGCAAGGTTAGTGAGGCCATGTGTGTTCTGGACCGCTATCTTGTCGAGCACGGCGGAGTCTTGACTTGAACGTATCTCAACATCCAGTCTTACCTTTGAGGAAACCACCACTTTCTCATATTCATCAAACTCTAGCTGGAGCATGCCTCGCCATGAGAAATTGTGCAGGCAGCATGTTGATATGAACAGTTGTGGATTACGCTTCCTGCGTTCTTGGCTCTTCTTCGATGCTGTCTGTATGACACACTTGCTCGGAGGTCAAGAATATCAAGGTGCAGGTTCAGCCGAGGCTCTCTCTTCTGCAAGCTCGGCGTGAGAAGACAGCCTCTTCGACGAAGCCGTTTAATTTGTGGTAGCAAAAGACCTTCTGATTCTAAGGACCGTTGAAGATGTACTTAGAGCATGTTGAATGAAGGAAAGATGATCGGAGGACGCAGCTCGCTTGTTGAAAATACTTCGCTTTCGTACCTTGCTAAAATAAAAATAAAAAAATAAAAAAAAAAAGTCCCTTTCTTACATTAGAATACACGTACAGTGACCCTTTCTCTACCAAACTTGACCATTGCCACATTGTTGAGTGCTGGTGCACATTTCAAAATTGGCGGGTCAAGGGCTGTGATCGAAGATTTCTTGCTAGTTCGATATTTTGATAGGTGCAACTTTCTCTTGAAGCTCGAGTAAATGATTTCGCGACCTCCATGCTCGCTGGCTTTGCATCCACCCAAATACTTTCTCATCTCAATCGCTCCTGTCTCTGAGGCTTACTCTTCACGCTTGCAGAGCCATCTCAACCTTTCCTCTTCTCTCTCCTTCACTTCCATCAAATCATCTGCACACTGCCCGCCTTTTACTCATCCACAAAGTCATCAACAATCATCACAATGGATGATGATGAAACGCGCAGGCTGATTTTGCGCCTACAGATGGGGGACCTCGCATCGATCTGGGGCCTCATCAACAGCATCCGCCGATGATGGCACTGAACTTGACGCCGACGTGTCTCTACGCCTCTATCGACACGAACTGCGCACTGGCGATCAGCAGATCGATGACAGAATATCTGCTCGAGCTGCTGCTGAAGATGAACTCCGTCAGAGAAATGCCATGAGAGCTGACCGTGAGGAAGCACGTCGCCTGTTTTAGGAACTCAATCCAGATGAACCACTACCTGCGTTGTCAGAAGTCGATCGAATTCTTGCCACTGATCACTCGGATTCTTCCAACGCTCCTGTCAAGGATGAGACTTCATCAGCACTTGGACCACTACAATATTCTAAACAACCTGACTCACGGGCTTCGTTTTCACTATTCCCTGGCCACACTACCGCCTCAACACCTGGTGTGAAGCGTTCAGCAAACCATCTTGACACGATGGCGGAGCCACCTTCAAAGAGACAGGCCACGGAAATCGCGGTTTCAACTGCAAGTCAAGTCAACTCTCAGATACCAGCTCAAGCTTCTACTCTAGGCACCTTGATATTCGGAAGCCTCAAACGACCTGCGGAAGCTGATGGAATTACTCCTCCGCCTCCGAAGAGACAAGAAACCTCGTCCAAGACTTCCACTTCCGTCTTCACACCATCTCACAACCCTACTCAAGAAACAACCACGCCTCTTGTGCCTGATCCTATTGACTCTCCTCGGATTGAGGACCCTATCGCTACCATGTTTGGTCGATCTTCACCTGCGCTTACGGATATGCCACATCTTAGCCGCGGCTTAAGTGTGAGGCGTGACTCTGGTTCCAGATCCCTTTATCCTCCTAGATCCAACAGAAACTCCGACCGGACATCAGGTACTGGTACTGCAGAAACTCCGACTTCGCAGACAATTCCTGCATCCAGACAGCCTGTCACGCCAGGACAACAATTTGTCAAAACAAACTTGAGCAAGATATCAAGGATCTTGAGGCACTTGCCGAGAAGGAAGGCTGGAAGAAGTGTTCAAAGTGTTTGATGATTGTCGAACACCACACTGGTTGCGCTCACATGACGTAAGACCACTTTCATACCACATAAAAAGTAATATTGAACTGATACCTGTGCAGATGCCGTTGCAAGAACGAATTTTGCTATCTGTGTGTCAAAACATGGAAGGATTGCGAGTGCCCTTGGTTCACCGAAGAGCTCTTGCTAGAACGTGAAGCAGAGAGAGGTGTGGCTCCTGTTCCTCTTGGTGCTTGTCGTCACGGTGACTGGGAGTGGTATGAGACTGAGGACTTCTGCGACCACTGTGGTGATCTCCTGCCTAACTATCTCTTCCGTTGTCCAGGATGCTTGTTGCATTACTGTCGATGGTGCACTTATAATAGAGGACTCACACTTGCTTGAGAAAGACTAAGTTCTCACACTCTACAATGCTCAGTCTGCTTTCTCTTTGTCTGGCCAGAACATTGCTTCTCAGTTTTACTCGACTCCAATTAGCCTTTTTACTACGCTTACATCACCTCAAACTTTCAGCTAGAGGATCCTTTGTACTGAATACGAATTTTTTTTTTCCAGTATCACAGTGACTGTTCCAGGAATCTGCAAGACCATTTCATGCTTGTCTATCGACATCGCGTGTTTCTAAAGCAAATGGCTCTCGAACTACGCTCTTGTCTGGATTATAGATTTCATTAGGCCTTTCAAGCAACCTAAAAGGCAATGAGTTGATCTGAAGAACTATCTGCACAACTTCAACGTCACTGAGAGATATACATGACTCTGGCTCGAATGCTTGATTTCTATCGCAACGCTTGCTTCTACATATATAGACTCATCCCTCACTCTTCTCATGCATCCATCTTCACCTTCAGCTTCAAGATCCTTTCAAAATACCTACTCACACTCTCTAGATCCTCCAATTCTCCAATATAGCCCACATGCTGATCAGGCCTTACAACAACCAGACATCCCACTTCCTCGTCGATCCCAAAAGCCTTGTAGATATCATCTCTACTTTCATTGTCTCTAGCAAACATTTTCCAGTAATCGTGGCCTTTGCTGTCACTCCATGGATGGAATATATTCGGTAAGTCTAGAGCTGAGAAGGAGTTTCTGTTGCTCGTGTGGATGGTCAGGATTGAGATTGTGGAGTCGATCAGGGAAGAGGGTGGTGTGCAAGTATGGATGAAAGAGGATGGGGCAGAGAGGTTGTGGCCGAGGTTTTGGAAGGCAGAGAATCTGAGGGAGTTGCTGAGGTCGCCCGGGAAGAGGAGGATTCGCCATTGTCCGGTGCTTTTTAGAGTGGTGTGGATGTGGACTGCTTCTGCCGTGAAGTGGTTTGTCACGCGGTAGGAGGGTATGCGTTGGCCTAGAATCAGGTTGCTTGCGAGAGAAGGCTTGGAGTAGATTTTCTCCAGGCGTTGTGGTGAGCCTTTGCGGTCGATAGAGCCATTGGAGGTATTTACAGGACATGTCAAGAGGCTTGGACTATATTCCACAGCCACACCACTAACAAAATCACGAAAGGCTTCGCGGAACTCTTGATACCGTTTCGAGTTTGCAGAAGGTCCGTCGCAGTAGAAATCAGACATTGCGCGGTCTTTGTCTATGAGTTCTTTGGCTGTAGCCATACGTTCGGTATTGTAGGTCGCGAGGATCTCTCTGTTTCCTGTGCGAATGGCGGTGGAGATTTTCCAGATCAGGTTGTAGCTGTCTTGCATGGAGACATTCATGCCGGCTCCCATGGTTGGAGAATGCGTGTGTACGGCATCACCGGCGAGGAAGACGCGATCAAGATGGCTGAAAGATTGGGCTAGACGTTGACCAACCGTGTAGACAGAAAACCAGTCACAGTGACTATAGTCCAAGGTATATGGTTGGAGGATTGTGCGAGAAGTCTCGATGATGTCGTCAGGGGTTATCTTGCCGCGATCAAAGGTGCCTCCCTTGGCAGCGGACTCCCCTAATTGGACGTAGAATCTGACCAGTCCATTCTCTCGTGGTAAGGTCATGATACTGCCTGATGAAGAGTGGATCGCACAGGAGATTCTGATATCTGGGAAGTTGGAGAGTGGAACGAAATCCATGACACCAAAGTGTTTGTTGGTTCTGTCGCCTTCCATTTGTAGACCCAACGCTTTTCGTGTCCAGCTGTGTGCTCCATCGGTACCCAGGACATACTTTGCTCGCACGATCTCTGCTGCAATCTTCTCAGATGCTGAGAATGGGTTAGAAGATATCACAGGATTGATGAGGTTGGCAGGAAAACACATACCCGTAGAATCAGGAGAGCCAGCTCGTTCATCCTTGCCTGATTCTCGTAGGTGAGTTTCGATGGGATATGCATCGTGATCATCAACGCATGCTTCTTCAACATAAAGCTTCATAGGAGTCAAGTTGCGTTCAACTCGCACCGAATCGCCATCTCGTTCAAGAAAATTTAGAAAGGCTTGCTCGACACTGCCTTGACTGAGACTCACTTGAGGATATCGACTGCCAGGCAGATCTTCCTCGCCAGATCGCACTGACTCGCACCGCTCAATATGCTCTTCGCAGCCTTCCTTGGGATTCTGAGCAGAAAAGTCAGCCTTGGTTCTTCAAGTACGACAGCTTCGCCATGTGTACATGCCCACGAACTGATGTCCTTGATCACACAGGCTTGTCCGAGAATATCGTAAGCAATGCTCGGACTGCCAAAGCTATCCATGATTTCCAATGTCCTACAATGCAGACCATCTGCTTGGCCAGTCCTGATTCTTGTATCTTTGTCGTCAATAATTTTTGTTTTGAGCTTGCAGCGACTTGCCCAAGCAGCAGCCATCAATCCTGCAGGGCCAGCACCAATGATGAGGAGGTCAACCTCCGAAGTTTTTGGTGCCATGTCGAGCTAATCTAACGGATTTTACAAATCCGCGATAGTCCTCGATCCTCGATAGGTAGTCAGACAAGCAGGAAGATGCAAGGTTTAAGGACGAATCAGAAGCCGCCTGAGTAAAAGCAACCCTTACCAAGTACTTATTGGATGTTGACAGGAAAATCATCAAATTACCAAACATAACAAAAACCAGATCTGAAAGGGATAGCAATCGTATCTAGGATGATCTCATGCTAGATTAACATGTGATGCTTGGTTTCGTCACGATTTCAGGACGCTTTCGGAAGTCACGATAACAAGGGAATGCAACGCAAAACAGATACGGCGTATGTCCGATAATCAGCGGCACACTCGAAATATCGATATTATATCTCTCAGCTTATCGTTTAGACTCAGAACATGAGAGTCAGTGTCCACAGTCCACAAAGCGCAATAGCCGCAGCTAGAAGGGCAGAAGTTCAAGTCAGAAGCATGGCTAAGATTTATGGCCAGAAACGACAAACGCATCACCATGACTCCATGCTGCATTATCCTTCCTTAGTAAACATGTTGCATATCAACAGGGATATAGACCTCGGGTAAGCAAGTGCCTGCGTGCCTTGCATGTCTTTGCAACTCGGTATTCCAATCAGGCGGATAAGACTCCGCGTCAAGCCTAAATCAGCTGCTGGCAGGTCACGTCAAGATGACAGTCCTTTGTTTACCCCTCCTCCCATTCTCGATGATACCGGGAACGGGGAAGGTCCATTTTCCCATGTCATGATGTTTTCATGCGCGTTATGTCTACCCGTTTCGTTCTCTCCTCCTTCCCCCATCTTTTTTCCATTCTCGCGAGCATTACTTCTCTTGTCTTCATGCTTCTGAGCTCAAAGCCGAATCGCTATCCATTATCCTCTTCGTTTTAACATAGCTCGAGACAAGCATTGACAATGGAGACTCCTCCGCACTCGCCTGGGAAGACCGAGGTCGACATCATCGATATTCGCTCCTCGACTCACGATGTCTCATTGAAGAAAGAACTCGAAACTAGCCTATCAGCAACTCCACCAAGATTCCCATCGCTACTTCTCTGGGACGAGAAGGGCTTGCAGCACTTTGAAGCCATCACATACTCTCCCGAATATTACCTCACCAACTGTGAAATCGAGCTGTTGAAACAACACAGCAACGAAATCGCTCGACAAATTGCACCCGGCTCCATTGTCTTGGAACTTGGAAGCGGATGCCTCAGAAAAATCAAGATTCTACTCGATGCGCTAGAAGCCCAACATAAGCCTGTGGACTACTATGCCCTCGACTTGAGTCGTTCTGAACTCGAAAGAACACTTCTGGATATCTCACCTTCTTCGTTTCAATATGTGAAATGCCATGGGCTGCTAGGCACCTATGATGAAGGCCTGCGCTGGCTACAATTTGAATCGCATGCGACGCGTCCGAAGTGCATACTCTCGCTCGGGTCCACAATCGGTAGCTCGTCAGGTCCTGAAGCGGCCAACTTCCTCGGTGGCTTCGTTCAAGCAGTAAAAAGCTCAAAACAAAAGACCATCTTCGTCGTGGGTGTCGACGGATGCAAAGATGGCAACAAAGTGTGGCATGCATATAACGATTCAAAAGGTTGCAACTACCGCTTCATCTCCAACATTCTACATAATGCCAATAAAGTATTGGACTACGAAGTCTTTAACCCAAAGGAGTGGACTGTGAAAGGAGTGTGGAACGTCGAGCAGGGAAGTCATGATCAATACCTTGTTCCTCAGCAAGATTCGGTAGTTAGAGGTGTGCACTTGAAGGGAGGCAAGGGTCTGCACGTTGTCAGCAGCCACAAGTTTGATGAGGAGGACCAGGAGAAGTTATGGGAGGGTGCTGGTCTGCAGCTTCAGAGCTGCTGGAGGACCGAGCCTCACAACTATGCTCTCAACGTACTGTCCGTAGATGACACCCTCAACGGCGTTAGACATGCAGCATAGAAATAGTTCAAATCAATCATTTACTGTATAATTCATAGCTAATCATTTCCAATTTCCGCCTGATCCTTGGCCCTGGGCTTCTATGGCAAAAGTCTTTGTGCTTACGATGTTCAAGATTTCATACGCCAGGAATTCCAAAGCGAATTCCAATTTCGCTTTATACGTAGACATGGTTCATATATTGGTTTGATCGACGAGGATCTAAGAATTAGAAGGCCGCTTGCGAGCACTGAAATGCTGACTAAGCAAAAATTTCCTCGGCTTTGCGCAACTGCTGCACCTTGATGTTTCAGCATCGTCACCAAGCACGCTCAAAGATATTTTACCAATCAAAATTTTGGATACAAGAGATGCTCCGTGAAGTGCCAGGTTCACTTTCTCATCCAAACATGTCTCCTTCTCCCGAACCCATCACAACCTCTGAACTCCACGACGACATTTTCGGCTCAGCACCAAATTCTCCTTCATTATCACCATCACGAGACAATGACAACAACGACATCCAGATTCCTGCACAATTACTCAGCACGGCAAATTCAGAACGCTCTGATATTCCACGTTTGCGCAGTGTGCACGTGACTTCTGGTTATCGCGATGGGATTTCTGTGTCCAAAGCTGAACATGTCCAACATGGATTCGATGAGGGCTTCTCACTTGGCGCTGTCATTGGTATGAAGGCTGGTTTCTTACTTGGTGTATTTGAAGGCGTTGTTCGCGCTATCCAGTCTTCTGCCCCCATCAGTAAGGAAGTCAAGGAAGACGTGATTGCAAAATTCGTGAAGGCAAGAGAGGATTTGGGCTTGCAGAGTTTGTTTGGAAGAGATTGGTTTGGTGAGGATGGGATTTGGAAGTTTGAGGTCGAGGGAAAGCAGGAAGAAGAAGTCACATTTAGGGATGTGGCTGATGCGCATCCTGTGGTTGAGAGGTGGACGACAGAAGTCGAGAAGTTGAAAAAGACGTTTGGCATCGAGTTTCAAGTGAGAGCGAGACCAGAGGGAGATGATGAGGAAGAGACGACTTCTTGAGGTACCCTTATCAGAGCCTTATTCAACTCCAGCCGAACGCTCCTCGTGCACAATGAGTTCGACTGCGCAGTCTGCACTAGATCTCCTGCTTGGATCCTCACTGCCAGATCCGAACTCTGACTCTTCAAACGATTCCAGGCAACCTATGAGTCGGTACAATGTCTCGACTACAGGACTAAGCCGGCGTCAAAGATGTCGAATCTATGTCGAAGACTGGGATGCGGCTCAATGTCGTTATGCCATATGAGGATGTTTCGCCTGTGTTTCTTTAGTTGTGCAAGTTCGACTTCCTCACTCTGGATTTCTGGTGCACCTTCCATATCGGCAGTGGCACAAACGCGCGGCGTTCGGGCTGTTTTCATTATAGCTGCGACTTCCTTGTTCATCGTGTACAGATTCGCGATTCGGTACCATCCCCTCTCCGACGTGTGTATCGTCCGAGCACCCACCTACCTAGTTACTCTGTTTCGTCTGCCCTTCTTCTTTCTGGATGCAAAGCTACCACTCAACAACAACTTATGGTCATTCATCCCTTCCTGCAACAGATCAATATTCGACTCTACCGAACTTCGGCTGGTCACGGTCACATCAACCTTACCACCAAGCCGCTGCGTCTTCTTATCGCACTTGAACCACCACTCTCGACAGCTTCACCTTGCAGAACCCACCTCTAAAACCTCAATTACCAGTACGGGACCCTGCATTTCCAGTACGCCTCTGGTATGGCGACCAAGTCAACGGGAATGGCACATAGACTCCCTGCAATATCTCTCTCAGACGCTGGGCTCTCTTCGGACGAACAACGTGCCCAAGAGCTTGACAGATACTACACTCCGACCAATACATCAGTGTTGCGTTTGACAGAAAGGGACTCTGCGCTAACAGCTCATATGCAACTTTTGTGCTGGCGCCTGGGCATGCGAAGAGCGTTGGTTAGCCTCATCAACCGGGACACCCAATATTATGTTGCCGAGTCAACCAAGACAATGGATCTCCACAATCAGAACGAATATGTTGATGAAGATGATGGCCCCTTGTCTCTCGTACGTACGATCTCAATGCGAGTTCGACAGCGTGCTAATGATATACTTTGTGCAAGAACGCGAGTCATCCCAAGACAGGTATCCTATGTGCTGAAACCATCAAGGCCACGGCTGGATCTAACAGAAAGCCTCCTTATTTCGAAGTCTGCGACCTGGCTGCCGATCCCAACTTTTCTCAGCTCAACATCGTCGAGGAACTGAAGCTTACCTATTACTGTGGAGTTCCAATCACGACAAGCAACAACATCGTCATTGGTACCGTCTTTGTCCTAGACGACAAAGTCCGCGAACCACTCTCCTCACAGCACATACGCTGTAAGTATACAGACATGGTTCATCTAAGTGCACACTGAATACAACACACTCTTATTCAATACTTTGCACCCGGATCTCACATCGTAACCTAGCCTTGGAATCATGTTACTAACTCGTCGTAGTCCTCACGTCAATCGCCTACAATGTCATGGTCCACCTGGAAAATCGCAAACAGCGCATGGATGTTGACAGAATCATGAAGATGAATAAATCTCTTGCATCTTTCATGGACTCCCACCAAGATGAGAGAACGAAAACTCCGCCGGATCAAGATTCTTCAGCAGTCAATGATCCAGAGACTCGACGCAGCAGCACGGATAATTCTTCGGATGATGAGCTTCCGCAAGGTAATAGAGGAAGGGAGTACAATGAAATTTTCAATCGTGCTTCGACTCTACTGAGGCAATCTCTCACTCTACAAGAAAACGGCGGAGGCGTTGTTTTTCTTGATACCGCGCCAAAATCTTCGGGAAGAAGCAGCTCAGCTCATCGTCACCAGCGGCGTGAGAGTGGTCCCAAACAAGATTCTTCTCGACTGGTCGCTGATACTGCCCGCCTGTCTCGGACTCCCTCGGACGAGGATGGGAACAGGGACGACAGCCATAGATCCTTTGCAGCTATGCTCGCTTGCAGCGTCTGTGCTGCGTCTTCTGACCAGCCTCACCAGGAATGTCAGCTAGATAAGAACACGCCTGTCACTATACATGTGAAGACTCTTCAGAAGTTCATCAAGAAAGTTCCATCAGGACAGATCTACCATTTCCCAGAACTACGCGATCCTCAAACTGGCAAGGTGGTGAGGACAAAGTGCGGAAACTCACAGCATCAAGGCGATGTAGAGGAGGCCGACGTGAGATCCCTTTTCTCACACTTTCCTGGAGCGGTCGAAATAATTCTAGTACCTTTGTGGAATACCCACCTTGGTCGATGGTCTGTCTGCCTTGTCTACACACTCTCAGGCGAAAGGAACTTCACATGGGAAATTGAATATTTCTTCTGCCGAGCATTCTGCAACTGTGTTAAAGCTGAAATTGACCGTTGCGCCGTCGAGCTGTCGAATCAACAAAAAGGTGTCTTTATTGGGTCAGTCAGTCATGAACTGCGATCCCCTCTTCACGGTATCTTGGCCTCCTGCGAGCTCATTCAGGAGACTGAGATGTCGCCTTTCCAGGCCTCTCTCGTTGATACTACCGAAAGTTGTGCGCATACGCTTCTCGACACTATTCAAATGGTCTTGGACTTCAGCAAGGTGAATGCATTTACAAAGGATCAGCCCGGCGAGAAGTTGAACGTCAGGCCACATGTCGTCAAAGGAGGAGTCGAGCCACTCCTGAGCACATACTCTCATGTCAACATCGCTGCTATCGCGGAAGAAGTCATCGAAGGCGTGACGACTGGCTTCCTTGCCAAAAGCGATCCGAGCATGGAGTTGGGATTTTCTGGAGAAAGAGCAAAACGCGACGCCAAATCACTGGAAGATCTGTTGGCTATGCCACAGGCTCCTGTGGAGGTTATTCTTGATGTTAGTCCACCACAGGACTGGACCTTTATTACACAACCTGGATCATACCGGCGTATCATCATGAATATTTTTGGCAACAGCCTGAAATACACTGAACACGGCTACATCAAAATCGCCCTCAATTGCGAAGAGATGAGCACCAAAGACTCAGACCTCTCAATGGCCATGGTTCAGCTGAAAGTCACGGATACAGGCAAGGGAATTTCTCAAACGTATATGGACACCAAGATGTTCACATCTTTTGCTCAAGAGAATCCTTTAGCTCCCGGAACTGGGCTTGGGCTCTCTCTGGTCAGATCGCTGGTTGAGATGATGAATGGAGAAATTGAGGTTCGGTCTCAAGTCAACCACGGCACAGAGGTCACAGTGAAGATTCCAATGAAGCGTGCAAGCTCGCATACTCCACGCGACGGGTTTCACAGACCGAACGAAGACGACATCCAAATTCTGCGCACAGTTTTGCCGCGGCCTGAGATTGTGAACTTCCAACAAGACATTCTACCTAAGGACACACCTCTGAAGCAGGAGGGTTATGAGATGCAAAAGCATGCATTGGCTGCTTGTATCAATGGTTGGTACAAGATCGACGCTCTAGACGATTGGGATATGGTTACCAAGCCCGATATCATTCTTGTGGACGATATCCATCTCCTGGCAATCACGGAACATTTGAAGCTTTTGGAAGAGCTTGATACGGTTGTTGTGATGTTGTGTTCAGATCGATCCAGAACAACAGCGATCTCAAAAAATGTCAGCTATCCCAAACTGCACATAATGCCGAAACCATTTGGACCTTTCAAGCTTGCAAAGGCACTAAAGCACGCTCTGGACAAGCGAGGTCCTATCTCTAAGACAAACTCAGGTCCACCTATCATGGAAGAGGTTGGACCCCTGCCTGAGCTCAAGCCACCAAGCCCAACCCTGAGACGAGTTCCTTCACACTCACAGAATCTGTCCAAGAGAGCAAGGAATCCATCGTTTGACGGAAGCTTTCCTTTCCCCTCAATGCTCGTCCCGCCGTCTTCCCAATCGCCCACGCCGTCTATACCAGGTATCACGCCTCAGATCGAAGTGCCTGGCACTTATCATAGGCGGCTGAAGACACTCGATGTGCCTATGTCAGACCAAGAACCCCTTGAAAAGCATGATGAACTTATGCGTAGCCACAGCGAGGGCCAGATGGCTCGTGCACATCGCAAGCCTACTAAGCCTAAAATATTGCTCGTCGATGATAACGAAGTCAACCTCAAGCTCTTGCAAACATTTTTCAACCGCCGCGGCTTCACGGATATGAGGTTGGCTCGAGACGGTGTTGAAGCAGTCAAAGTGTACGAAGATGCCTTGCACCAGCACAGCCCTTTCCATCTAGTGTTCATGGACATCAGCATGCCGGTATGATTTGATCCCTTAGCTCTTTTGACAAGCTTGGTCGCTAACCGAGACACTAGGTCATGGACGGATTCGAAGCCACGAAACTTATACGACAGAAGGAGATTTCAGCATCGGCACACTCTGTCGAACCATATCACAGCTTGGTCATCGCCCTGACAGGCAACGCCAGTGCGGAGGATCAAACTGATGCTTTCACGAATGGCATGGACATGTACATGACGAAACCTGTCTCACTCAAGGATGTCGGAGAACTCATGAAGGCGTGGGAAGAGAAAACGGCAGTGTACGGAGCGAGAGGTGCAAGATTTGCACTTCTTGAGGGCAATGCAACTTCTGGCGAGAGTTGAAGGATGTTGTAGTTGGTGGCTTTCGCAGACCTTTGGAGCTTTACTTGCTTATCCTCAGATTACACACAATGCACAGATGCAAGTATTCTTCAATGACCGATGAAAGACATTCCTTTCTTCCTTTTTCGGCACGTCCATCATGGTTGATTCAAAACATTTGGGGCGAATGAAATGCTATAAGGAAGGTTCTAGAGTTCTTGATTGCTCTTTCAGCTATATGTGTAAATTCTCGCGTCGCAGTAAAGAGGGAAACAGAAGCGTGGCCTGCTACAAAGAAAGCACCTGATTCATACATAGCCCACAATCATTGTCCTCCGTCATCTCGAGTTCCGCCATGCTCTTCCTATGCTACTTTCCATACATGGTTCTCACTCCCCTCACATGGTGGGTGAATGACTAACACTCCTGCCCTTGCCAA
The DNA here is from genome assembly GCF_000721775.1 of Aureobasidium melanogenum CBS 110374. Classification (NCBI taxonomy): domain Eukaryota; kingdom Fungi; phylum Ascomycota; class Dothideomycetes; order Dothideales; family Saccotheciaceae; genus Aureobasidium; species Aureobasidium melanogenum. Next base: position 614,874 of record NW_024470067.1, read on the forward strand.
ACCAACCCCAAGGACTAGGCTTGCCACCAGCGCCCCCAGTAGCCACAGGCGCCAGCATCTCAGGCGTGTGCATGGGGCTAGGGCCCTGCATAGAACTAGGAGTATCCGGTCTCGACACCAGCATCTTCATTCTCTCCATTTCAGCTTCATGTGCTTCCATCTGTGCAATCATCATGGCCTCCATGGCGTCGATCTTGGCTTGCATCTCCTCCTTCTGCTGCTCCATTTGTCGGCGAGTCTTGTCGAGAGAGTTTTGCAAAAGCTCGTTCTCGTGGATAGCGGTTGCCTCGCGGGTTTTTGCTGCCACGAGTTCGACAAGAAGAGTCTCGTCCGAAGGAGGTGCGTGAGATGGTGTTGACAGAATGGTTTGGGACGTCAGTGAAGAGTTGCGTTTTGGGATCACTGCCGCACTGGATGTGGGAGTGGTCGAGCCAGAGTCCTCTTTTGAAAAATCTGGTTCGGTGACTTTTCTAGCAGAGCCGAACTTCTGGGGCTTCGCGAGGATTTCAGTTCCATCCTGTGATCTGATCATGCGGAGAGGAGGACCAGGGCGATGTTGTTGAGTGGCTGAGCGAGGAGATGGTAGAGCTTGGTGGGGTCGTACGCGAGGCACAGAGATTGTGATGTCAGGGAATGAGCCTGAGAGATCGCGAGAAGCCTTTTTCTCATGGCGACGATAGAGGGAGCGTCGGACTCTGATGGATTCAGAGGAAGGTGCTTCCCCTGCCTTGAGGGACAAACGAGCGTCCTTGAGATCTGACGATCTCTTCATGTGGCGATACGTGCGGTCCTTAGCTACGCGCTGACGCAGCTTCTGGAGCTCGTTTTCAAGCTTGACTGTGTACTCACTAGGAAGTGGCGCTTGCGAAGGTGGAGTCTCGCCATTCTCAGAACCACTGTCAGAGTCGAGTGATGTTTCGGCATCGAAAAGAGCACAGAGCTTCAGCAAAGAAGAATGGAGACCAGCATCTCGATCTTGGCCAGCAACATTGCCGGCAATGATACTTTGGGTCACTGATCTGACAAAGTTGGATTGTCTTTTCAGTGCCGTCATCTCCTCTCGAGTCTTCTCATGGTCGATTCTTGAAGGCAGAGTAGTGCGACGCTGTCTACGATAAGCATCCACGGTCTTCTTCTCGCGGAACAGCTCAAGCAAGTCGGCAACAATCTCTTGCGCTCTGACTCTTCTGGCTTCCTCTCTCTGCAGATTCGCTGCTGTCTGGGCGGCCTCGCGTTGCACTTCACTAAGTGCAATCAACAAACCCTCTACTTGTTCGTGCAAGTTCCTGTCTTGCGAAACAAAGGATTTGCGAGGCTTCGTTGGAGTAGCACTGTCTCTTTCGAGGTCGTCAACCTCTGTGGGCGCGGTGCTGGCATAGCTGTCGGTGCTTGCCATGCTGGCTCCGCTCCCTGAGATGGAGTTGAGAGTGGAAAGGGATTGTCCAGATGCTTTGCGACGAAGAGGTGCAGCTGGCGAAAGGGAGTCACTCTTGGACGTAGACCAGAAGTCGAAGAGTCTGAACGCGTTTCCATAAGTGCTGGTGAAGCCTAGAGCGCGAACGGTCTTGTCTGCCGAGCCTTTTTCTGCCTGTTTGAGGAACTGTTTGCCGAGCTTGTCCAGAGCGTCGCGAGTAACAACCTGCTTAAAGAGGGTGGTCACTTCTTCGATGAGTTGGTCCGGGTTGTTCTCGTATGGCTCCCAGATCTCGCGAGAAAGAAGCAGCTGCAACACGTCCTCCAATTCGGCCATGGCCAGTAGCTTTTGCTCATTCTTCAGTATGACAGCCAAGGCGACACGCATGACTGTTTCATCGGCACCCTCTGCGAGAACAATATCGTAGATGCGGAAAAGAGTGTCCAGAGGGCATGTTGTGGCGAAGATTGTCATGAACCATTGTGAAAGGTAAGCAAACTCAACGCCCAAGTTCTTAAAGTGTGCGACAAGTTTGGGGGCTAATGGGGTAAGTAGCTGTTGGAACTGGAAGATACGTGAGTGAAGACCAGTCAACGAGTGTGAGTAGGAGTCGCGAAGTCCGTGATTCTCCATAAGTCTGACGAAGACGCAGAAAGCGTCTCTGGCATCCATCTTCATGAGCAGAATGCCAACAATAAAGCCCATTCCCTGGCAGTAGCCAATCTCGGCGTCGTATAAGTTGTAGCATTTCAGGACCTGGCCGAGCATTGTCTGACCCTCGCCGCCAGCCTGGGCGAAGAGAGGGTGATTGGGGAAGCAGCGACCAACGTCCTTGTCAATGATAGTGTCCGAAGTAGGTGGTGCGCTCTCGATTTGTGCCAGCAGACGATCGAATTCTGAATAGAGTCTCTCTTGTCGTGCTCCAGCAATGCCTACCCAAACAACGGGCCTCAGGAAGTCTGGCACTCCTCTGTGTATCATGATCGGCGTCATTGTAGGCATAGAGGATAGGGCCTCTTCGTAGTCGCGGGTGACAAAGGCCCAGAAGTCGCCTAGACTCATGCCGAGGGCCTCCTTAGGGATGTGTAGACTGAGTAGCGAGGCACCGCCAATTGAAGCATTGCGGTCGTGATTGACGCCGTTTACGGTGGTGATGCCAGCCTTGGGGTCGGTAGCGAGGGCATTGTTCTCCATTTCGAGACGGGCGAGGAGAGCGGCCATGTGCTGTGGCTGGGTAAGTACTTGGGTGGTTGCGAACAGAGTCGTTGTTTGGGGTACCTCGTCATCGTCGTTTGCACCATGTCTAGGGGTAGCTTCGTCGATAGGAGAGCCAAGGGCCGAGTCTGTGAGTGGCACGCTGACCAGAGAATCTGTCTGTGTGTGGTGAGGGTGTGGGAAGGCGGGCGAGAAAGGCGTCTCGGCGGATGTTTCGAGGGCCATTTCTAGCGGAGCGTGTATTGTTGATATTCTAGGGGTATGATGTCGTGGTACGTGTCGTGTGTAAAATGCAATCGAGGGTGACCAGCAATCCCTTTGTTCGTCTATAACATGTCGCTCTGACCTAGAGAGCAGACAACAGGCAAGCAGCGTGCAGTATGGCTGCTGTTCGGGAAAAGCAGTAAATAAGGAAGGGACGCGTCGAGAACAGCCAAAGGAATGAGACTGATGATATCGTCGCTTTCGCTTCAACCAGACGTTGTCGTTTTCTGCACACGCAACTTCAGGAGTTCACCACGACGTGCAATTCGAGTAACCAAGTAGCAACCTCGAAAACCCATCAACGGTCCAGTGAGGCAGCCAAAGGGCTCTCGCTGTATGAAACGGCCATAAGGTCCCCCTGATTGCATTTCCGCGCTACCCGAACCTTTTTCCACACAGCGCACGCGCCCTGAGTCAAGCTAATTTCACCGCAACCAGAGATTCGACACATCCTTGACATCTGTTTGTTCCATGCTTCTTCCATCGCTTCTGTAGCCATCCAATCAACAATACACCATGCCCTCCTCCATCGTGTCACGCCTTCAACAACATTTCTACGCGCTTCAGGAGGTCCATTGTCTAGTCTGCCTGATAGACGTAACCTTTTCCCCGCGTTGTCATGGCAAGTATCACTATCCATTTCCCAAACGTTGTAATCTCTGCATAACCGTCGTCTACCGTCTTGTCTGTCTATCCTCATCATTCACAGCGCCGTCAGCCGTGTACATGAAGACATAGGTATTCCGCCTGCAGACCATCTTTGCATCATAAAGCGGCACAAGTCTAATGACCTGTTCATATATGCGAAAACGCCATCCATAGCATCTTCTTGCATCCACGTCATATCAAATTTGGCAGAGATTTGATTGACTACTCTTTGCCGCAGTCTCTTGAGGTCACGAGTCGTCGCAAGACAAATCTTTACATCAAGATACGACTTGGTAGGATCATCTCGCCTGAGCTGCATTCATGAAATACGCGAACAACCAGCTATTGTATATTAATTGCATTCTCTATCATCTACATAAACTCTACGCGCCATCGACACGCCCCTCACTCTGTTCTGCTTTTCCTTTGCAGCAACGGTTTGCAGATACAAGCCTCCCGACGGCACAGACAAGCAGCGGGTAGTGAAAGGGGCAATAGTTCTAGAGTATGCTCTAATTGACCTAAGACATGGATGCATGCAGTGCTGCTCAACAGGAGCATCTGTACCAGCTTTGCAGTCTCGAATACACCTCTGCTCGGTTTGCATGAAAGACGAAGTGCTGTTCATACTTAGCCGCGCGGTTGTTCAGTCCTGCGTGCATCTTGGCGGCTAGTTTTGCTTGCCTTACGACCTGATGGGCACTTGGTCTGTGCTGCGTCAAATCTCCCCTGAGCCATCTTCTACAAATTGATTCAAAGACTCTCGATCTCGCATGGTTCGAGGTCTGATGGTACCTCTCGATAAGTCTTTGAGATGAAGAAATCGTCAGCGTCTTCTTACCTGTTCTTTGCGCATGGCGATATCTAGCGCACTCGCACTCAGCTCAATTGCGAGCTCTAGTGCTTTCGACCTGGTCATTGCATCGATTGAGTCCGCAGCCTGACTCTTGCCTTCTCTATGATTTTGACTTTGGTCGCCAATCTCGTGAGATTCGAAGAAGTTTTGGGCTTCATCGTAGGCAGCGCTCGTAGACGAGCTCCGAGCACGTGTCAGGGTCTGTCGCGTCAACCCTGACTCTCGGCTATGACCTCCACGTTGACCATGCCTTCAGTGCAACAACAGTGAAGACGTCTTCGATTTTGTCCAAGTCCAATTGGATATGGTATGCAAGTCTGTTGTTAGTGCGAAGGCCAGTAGACGACGAAGGACCAAGAGGTGTAGTGGACCTGTTCTTGGATGTGACGTGACACCCAAGACAGCATCTGAGGTCAAGAAAAGTCGAAAGGCAAGTTTCATTGGGATCAGAGGCTCAAAGTTGTAGACTTTGTTGGCTGAGAAGCATGGACTCGAGAGTCAGGTTTTTGTGGTACTGCTGACAGAGCCACATCCTCAAGTCCGGACTTGGAGCTTGGGAGAGTGAGTGCAGCCACATTAGTAAGGTTGTCTTGTTGGTCTGCGCCTTGGGACGGGTTCGTGGCTGGGGCATTTGAAATGGAGACTCGTTCGCACAACATGGTCGAGATGATGGACAAGATTGGCGTGGTAGAGCCACCTTGCGATGGCTTGGACAGTCGGTGTCGTGTGTCGGGGCGCCATTTATTGGGCCTGGACGAGCTGACGGTTGTGGCTTGAATCACTGCAGATCCTTGTATCCCTGGAGACCGTCATCAGACCGACGTTCGCACCCGTGGAATGTGCAATCAAATCTCAATCCCAACTGCTCATCTTCTTTGTACCTCGACACATACAAACAGCATCAAAAAGTTAGCCTTCAGCAGCGCCAGATCTTTGCTTCATAGAAACTCGATCTGAGAGCGTTCAGGCACGAATCATCTGCAGACCCTTTGTGGATCCAAACAGTATCGACAGTGAACCTCTTCCCGCGCCTTGGCACCGTCTAGCGCAAGAGCGAGCTCAGGCGACGTCATCTGGGAGCAGCAATTGGCAGCCGAACCTTGTTCCAGCTCTCAGACAAGGTCAAAGCAAAAAGGCTGCTCTTCACGTCACCAACGCCGACGACTCGTGCGACGACTCTTTAAACCACCCTGTGACCTGCCCTGAACTATCGTCTTCTTCCCAGACACCAGCCATCCCCACAACCAGCCCCCCGACCACTGCCCTACCCTAGGCCACGCATTAATTAATAGCTTCTCGACCTCCGACACACATCTACACAATGGCCGTAGCGCGTATGTTTCTCCATTCAAGCCCGAAACCACTTGCGACACTAACATAGCTTATAGGACCCGTCCTGGGATTGGTTTCCCTCATTCTTGTGGCCGCCGGACTTCTCTTCCAGTTCTTCGTCATCCTGTCCGGCGTGTCAAACACCACTCCTCTCAACAAGACATACTTCATTCAGGTCGACACGGCAGGAACTGCCGCACCTCGCAACCCCTCTCGCTGGACTTTCTTCTACATTTGCGGTGTTCAGAATGGCCTTAACGCAAACTGCGGTGCTCCCGTCCCTGCCCTGCCTTTCAACCCTCCAGAGAACTTTGGCAGCACCCAAGGCGTTCCTGGAGCTTTCATCGGAACTCACCACTACTACTACCTGTCGCGTTTCATGTTCGCTTTCTACCTGATCGCCCTCTTCTTCGCTGCCATTGCCTTGTTCACTGGTCTCCTTGCTCTCTGCACCCGTCTTGGCTCTTACCTCTCTGGCCTCACTGTCGCCATCGCTGTCTTCTTCCAGGCCCTTGCTGCCTCTCTCATGACGTAAGTTCAAACATCAAGACAGTCTTGATTCTCCACAAGTACTGACACTTCTCTCCTTTCAGCGCATGCTTCGTCCAAGGTCGCAACGCCTTCCGTCGCAACGGACAGAGTGCCAAAATCGGTGCCTACGCCTTCGGATGGACTTGGGCAGCCTTTGCCGCCTACTTCCTCGCCATGGTTCTCTTCTGCGTTGGCGGTGCTGTCTCCAAGTCTAGCAGCGCCACTCCTCGCAAGGGCGGCATGTTCGGTCGCAAGGCTAGCACCCGCTCCCGTGGCAGCTTCATCGACTCGGAGAGCCAGAGACGCGTCAAGGAGGAGTACGAGTAAAAAGATCGACACACTCTAGAAACAGCTCTTTGTTTACGAGTTTCCTTGTCTTTTTTATCTCACGCTCATGATATCCCCCCATTTCCACAGGCCTGCCACTTTGACAAGTGAGTGCAGGGCCTGTCTGGACGGTGTTTAGCACACCGCCTTTTTCGTAATGTCATCTGATTTGGTTGTACCATTACTACCCATGTTTTCTGGTTTTTTCTGATGCCTTATGCGAGCAACGAGCAACACACAATACCTAATGTCTTTTTCTTATCCTCACATTGTGTAATATCTCATCTTGCTTTGGTCGTTGTTTTCCTTCTCCAGTTCTTGACTATATATCATGATCGAATTTGGAAGCAGTCAATCACGATAAATCATCATTGTCACGGTCGTGTTTTATTATGTGTGTTTCTATCTGTGTGCAAATCCCGAAGACGAATAGCGAGGATATGTGCTAATTTGCAACGGACGCGACTCGAAACTTACCGAGAGACAGGGTCATGCCTTAAACACTGTCCATAACATGTGTTATTTCATAGATTTCACGGCAAGTGCCGCTAAGACTGCTATATAGCCGAGGCTCTTGCCTCATTAAATTTAATCAGTCCCCTCTACAATTTCATCTAGTAGCTAAGCTCTAGTCTTAAGGCATTAGGCCTTAAGACAAGGTCTTCTATAATCTTATCTTTATTAAACCTAGAATCCTAGCGTTTCGCTATAGGAACTAACTTAGTAAGGATCTACTATAATAACTGCTAAAGCTATTTTACTAAATACTAGAAATTAGTCTACCTTACTAACTCTAAGACTTAAACTATAAGAGATTCTTAATAGAATGTAGATACTATATAGATATAATAAGGTTAGTAAGAATCTCTTAACTACTATTCTAATTAATTTCTAATAAGATAATAGTAACCCTTACCCCTAGAGATAAAGAAGTTATTAATCTATGCATAGGACTTAAGAAAGATATAAAAGAAACTATCTTTTTACTTAAGAAGAGAAGAATAACTATATTAGCTTCTCCTTCTTTATTAATCTATTAAGAAATAATTAAGATGTCCTCTAACTAACATTCTAAATCTAA